>NC_007268.2:0-600000 GCF_000002725.2 Leishmania major strain Friedlin | reverse complement strand
AGAGGTCGTGAGGGGTGTGTGGTGGTGGTGGTGGTGGTGGGCGGGGGAGGGGGCGAGTGCGAGGAGAGCGTGAAGAGAGCCAACACCAAGCAATGAATAAGCAAAGAAGCACAGAAAAAGGGCGCACCAAAGAAGCGCCCACCGGCCTCCCCCTCCTCCCCAGCAAGACCAAGACCAACACCAGCACACACATACCTGCTGAAAGAGACATGGACCCAGACGCAGCTGACCATCAGCTGAGAAGGAAAGGAGGTGGTGCACAGGGAGAGACAATGGGGGCGGAGGTGCTCGGACGGATTATAGACGCTATGCGTCGTCCCTCGCTCTCTCTTGCTTGTCTCGCTTCTGCGTCCTCTGTCCCTCATAGCTGATCCTGTCTCTGCGCGTCACCTCCGAGAGGCCAACGCGCCTGCTCGATCGCTTCGATGTCTTTCCCGCGTGCTGCTCGAGTCACGCAGCCACACGCACACAAAGAGCGCACATCGACAAGAGGACGAGGAGAAAGAAGGAAGGCACGAGGGGGTGCAAATCATGTCATGCACAGACGCGTGTACGCGCAGCGGTAGCACAAGCGCAGAGACGCACCACCAAACTGCCAAAACAAAACGTGTGTTAGCGTAGCCATGGTAAAGAGGGCGAAAAACGCAAAGGTGACGCTATCATTGGACGTGCAAGCAGCGCAGCAACAGACGGGGAGGAAGAGGTGGCAAGCACAAGGCATGAGGTCGTGCGCACGGTTACGTGTCCCAACGTGTGCTTGCCGCGAAGATGCAACTCCCTAAACAGAAAGAGCGTAAGATGGGCGAGCGTTCGGAGGGAGACGCGTCTGAGACGGCAAGAAGCGGATCGGCGAGACTATGCACACACACAAACACGCACACGCAGTACGAGCACATCCTTATGACAGGGACGACGTGTGTGCGCATGGGGATGCAGGCCTGCAGCGGCGCGTGACAGCGGACGTGTTCCTCTTCACCCAAACCTTCTCTCATTTCCCGGGCGTGGCGCACACGCGCCAAGACGGAGCTTCCCGTGAAGAGGCTTGTTGCCGCCTTACTTCATGGATGCCTTCAGTGCGGCCAGACGGGCATCCAGCTCCTCATCCGTCTCCCCTTGAGTTTCGGTGCTCTTCTGCGGCAGCGCCGTGTCAGTGACGCCGACCTTCGTGCGGAACTCGAGCCCTGCCTCGTCCATTACCTTCTGAATCTCCTGCTCCGTCTCCTCCTCCTCCATGCCGTCGTCATCCATGACTTCGTCAACCGCGTCGTTCATCATATCTTCCTTCATGCCCATCATCTCATTCTGCTTCTCGAACTCACGCATAATCTTCTGAATCTCGGGAATGTTCATCTTCTTGTTCATGGAGCGCATCGCCTTGGTCACGCCCTTCATGGCGTCCGCCATCTGCGCCGAGGACTGCATTGTCTGCATGCGCAGCGACACACCCTGGATCTGGGTGCGCATGCGGTACATCTTCTGGTTGTACTTGCGCGTGCGAACAAGGTCGCGGGCCATGATGCGCACCGCGTCCACCTGGTCCTGCTTCGCCATCTTTTTCATTTCCATCATAATCTTGCGCTCCTGCGTGCTCAGTTTGTTGCGCTCACGGTCGAGGTCGCGGCATGTGCGGTCCAGCTGACGCTTGTACATGCGAATCCTCTCCTGCGGCGTCTCACGGCGGAACAGGTCTGTCAAGCCCATTTTCACTGACTCAATTCGCTTCTATGTCGCAACAGCCGAGTAGAGAAGGACACGGATAGCCACCAAGAAAGGTGGCTGGGTTTCTGGGATTGTGCGCGCAAGCTGCACCTTTGCGGAGAGGGACACCAAGTAAGAGCGGGGTGGCGGATGGCAGACGTACAAGGGCAGCACATACAGATGGGAATGGAAGCGCAAGATGCCGAAGGAGTGTCGCAAACGCAAACGAGAAAGTGCCGGGAAAATGAAAAAGAGAACGCACGTAAACTCGGGCGCACACACGCACAGAGGGAGAGAGTGCGCGACGCCAACAGAAATGATGAAGTCCGCTGAGCCAAGCCAAAGGAAGGTCAGCAAGGAGGAAGGGAAACCGCGGAGTCGGGAGAGAGAGAGAGCAAGCGGGCAACAAACAACAACAAAAAAAGAATGAGTATGTAGCAGAGGTGGCAGTCCTAGTCGTCGTAGAATTTCGCGGCACCTCAACCGGCAAGAACCCAACTGATGAGTCACTTCAGGGGCCCGCAGAGAGAGGGGAGAGGGTGGGAAGGCGCTCAAAGCCACGAAAGGAAAAAACGGTCGAAAAACAAACTATGGATGCTCGCTGGGGGCAGTCGTCGTCGTAGTGCACCGCCATGGAGGGGGGAGGGGGGGGGGAAGAGGAATGCATGCGCGTATGTGGAGGTGCATACATGCACGTGTGCGTATGGTTTGGCAATGTCGTGCCGCAGCAGCACCACACGGCCAATCACACACACACACACACACACACGAGCAGAAATATGCAGGCACACCGTGCACGAGCAATGGAGAGACGGAGCAGGCGGAGCCGCGCAGAGAGGCACAAACGTGGAGGGAGGATGTAGGCAGGTAGAAGAGGGGAGCACCAAAACACACGTACGCGCATACGCAAGGAAAAAGTGCGAAGAGGCCTCGGAGGGGCATGGGCAGCGTAAGAGGCACAGAACACACGTTGGAACACTCGTGGGCCGTGCAGACACACATACGCGCAATAGTGCACACACCTGCGAGGCAAGTCTGACGCAGTGCGCGCTCACCTCGGAGAAGCAGGCAGCACTTCTTCTGCAGAGTGCAGGGATGCGTAGAGCTGCAAAGGTGTACGTTTGAGTGCTTGACTCCTTAAGCGGACTTCGACGGCACCGT
Organism: Leishmania major strain Friedlin; assembly: GCF_000002725.2. Lineage (NCBI taxonomy): Eukaryota > Euglenozoa > Kinetoplastea > Trypanosomatida > Trypanosomatidae > Leishmania > Leishmania major. The sequence continues at coordinate 597,141 of NC_007268.2, read as the reverse complement.
GGGCAGGCGGATAAATTAAGCGAGTCGCCCGAGTAAACAAGAAAAAAAAACTGAGAAGGTTTTTGTGCGCATGTGTCTGTGCAGGTGTGCGCCAGCGGCACGGCAGCTCAGAGCAGGGAGAGAAAGAGAAGAGCACAACACGAATCGGCGCGATACCACACAGGAGCGGCATTGGCACTGCTGATTCCACACCAGGCCCAGTACGATGTGTATCCCTCGCACAGCTTGTCCATGTCTCCCCTTCTCCTTTCTTGTCGCCTCTGTGAGGGTCAAGACAACGAGTTCCCGACCGCATCATTATTTCGTTTAGGCGAGCTCCTTCATGATGCGGCGTGCCACCACCATGGTCGGCATCACTGTTGTGCTCGCGCAACCACGCTGATACGGAGGCGCGTTTTTAGAGGTTGCGTAGAACGGCGCCTGGCCCTTCTGGACGCTGACGACGGTGATCACTTGATCACCGGCTGAGGCTCCTGCCTCCGCCGTCGCTGATGTCTTCGGCAAGTCTGGAGCGGGCGGCGTGGCACCATTCTTCCACCAGTTCTCGGGCATGGCACGCTTCACTGGGGCCGATGCGCCATTGCCACTGCTCTCACCCAAAACGGCCTTACCGGCGTCGGCAAGACCTCCGCTCGCACTCAGCCAGCGCAGCTCCTTCACCTGCACCGTGTCTTTCACCATCGCCGGGCAGAATCCCGACGTGCGCAACTGGCGCGCGACACCCAGCTGCCTTGCATGACCGAGAATGCGACCGTCGTCCGCAACGCCGAGAAGTATGACACCACCACGGCATGCTGCCATGGCAGCCATTGTGTTGCGAAGTCGCTCCGCATCCATCAGCACGGGATGGCGCTGCGGGTGGGAGTCTGCACCAGCTGAGGAGCCGTTCGTCACGCGCCCCACCCTCGCCTTGAACTCAACGTTATGGCACTCCTCCAGCTGAGCCACATCGGCAGCGGTGCGTACGGCGGGAACGGGCATACGCGCAGCCCCACGCAGCTTGCCAAAGCGCACAGAGACCGAATCCGACAACGCGCCGTACACCGCTTCTGCCCGGCGCAGTAAGCGCAGGTTCTGTGAGGCAACAGCGGGCGAGAGCGTCTGCGTTGTGACCGCCGCCTCGGGTACCAGCGCAGCCGCCGTCGCAGGCACCTGCTGTGCCGTCGCTGAGGAGGCTCCGCCCGTTACGACCCCCGCCTCTTTTGCGGTGGCGCTGGCGGCGGGGGAGGCGTTCGGGTCGCAGGCCTGGACGCAACGAGCGTACAAAGCACAAAACCGCTCGTGCGTTCGCTGAAACCGGCGGCAGCTCTCTCGCACCACGCTGACCACATCGGGGAACGTGTGCGGCGCGCGTGCAACGGTGGCGTTGACGGTTTGCTGAGCGGCGCTGTGCCCCGCCTCGCCGTCGTCCTCTGGACGCTGCTGAGGGTCGTACCCGGACAGCAAAGAAGTGGCCCAGTGAGCGGTGGTGGGCGCAGACGAGGTTGGCGCAGCACGAGCGTCGCTGAGCGCTGGCCGAACCTGCATCGCGTAGGCATCCTCCAGCATCAGCGACAGTGCGTATGGTGACGCAGCCGGATGGGGTTTGGTGGAGAAGTGGTCCGAAGACGGCGTTGTGGGGTGCGTGCGCGGATGCCTCGCTGGGTCAGCCCGGGCGCAGTAGACACGGTGGGCCCGAACTGTCACTACAAACGGAGCATCTGCAAGGCGAAATACCGCCTCTGCGTTGGTGTCGTGACGCATCGCCTCCTCCACATTCAAGCAGTGGGCCAACACACTGCGTGCCGCGGCGGCACAGGAGCTCTCCTCTTCCTCTGATGCCACGCTGTCCGGGTGATGAGACGCAGAGGTGCGCGGCCGCTTGCGAGGCGAACGGCCCTTCTCACCATGACGGCCCTCCGGATCTCTACCAGTCGATTCGCTAAGGATTGCAGGTATTGGGATACGGCTTATGAAGCTCCATACGCACGATGGCGAAGACGCCCCTGTCGCTGCAGCCTCGCCCTGGGCCGTGAAGTAGGGCACCGCAATGTAGGCATACCGAGAGGTGTGCCCGACCAACAAGCCATCGCACTCCACGCCGCGCACATCTGTGTGGAGGAGGCGACGCGGCACGGCGGATCCGGACGCAGTGTTTTGTGCGGTTGTAGGCGGTGCCGAGAGAGCTGCGTCCACAACGTTCGAAAACGATGGCCGAAAAGGACTCTGAAAGAGGTGCCGCGTCGCCGCGTTAACGGGCCTTTTCTGAGCGGACCCGGGGATACCAGTCGATGGCGACGCTGGCAGCCGAGCCCAGCTGCCCTCGTTCATGAAGAGTTCTGTCAGCCATCGAGCAAGCTGCCACTGCAGCTGAGTGTGGTTTGCCTCATACGCCTGCTGCCGGGACGGAAGCGCTACCGCCGTGTCTATCGATGTCGTCTCCGAGGCCGACATGCCGCCAGAGCGCTGCTGGACACCATCGAGAGCGATGCTGGCGTCATAGAGCTGATGCGCTGCTCGAGCTCGGTTCCACAAGTCCATGTCCGATAGCGTATCCCGCATCCACTGCAAAGCCGCCGTGGCACCAGTCTCTGAATCGCCAAGCTGCACACCTGCCATAACCTCCCCTTCCACCGCATGCTGTTTGAGCACCCGGGAGGGCCACAGGGCGGCAGATGGCTGAACCGCAAAAGACACGCGCAGATGCGGCACCGCCTTCTCGCCGCTGGCACCGGCATCTGCGGCGAGAAAGACGGGGGAGTCGGCGCCGATGTACTGCAGAACGTCCAGCGGGGGAAAGATGCGCGTCACGGCGCGATCGACGCAGCGCAGTACCACGTCCTTCGCCTGCCGTGTCCACAACGGCAGCGGTGAGGTGATGCGCAGCTGCACTACAACCGACGCGCGCGAGCGCTGCGGCTGGTGCGCCTCATGGCATGCGTTGGCGGCACTTGCAAAGGCACGACTGATGGCAAGCTCAGCACCGTTCGAGTCCACCAGTGCGCACATCGCACCTTCGAAGAACGGGCTGAGGTCCACCTCCATTGATATTTACGTTGCGGAGTACTGTGGTGGGTACCATGTGAATGCGTGTGTCCCAAGCGGGGTTTAAACTGGTGCAAAACAACGGCAGTCCGCACAGACACACATGCACGTTGTGTGTATGTGTGTGTGTGTCTCACAGACACCGACAAGCAGGTAATGCTCGTGATGCACCCCTGTAATCTACCTTGCTCTGACGCAAGCACGCAGACACCGTTGGGTTGAAAAGGCGAAGGTGCGAAGAGAGAGTTACCTGAAAAAGTGGAGGCGAGCCGCGACCACAGGTCCACATGCGTAGACGAGGTGGGAGCAGCAGGGCGGGACGAGAAGCTTCTCACCGACGCCTCTCACGGAGCCTCGCCCCTCAATGAAGAGCCGCTGCTTTACAAACGACTTCTTGACGCACCGATCCACCCTGCGCACACGTGCTCCCGCGGCGCCCAGTTCCTCCCTCCTCCCCACCCCCAACACACATCTTCTTCACCGTACAAATAGCCTCGCGAGGCACACAGGGAGAGCGCGCGAGAGACCGCACAGAGAGTACACGAGGCGGGAAGATAAGGAGCATTGAGCAGTAGAAGAAATCGGTGCTCCGGTTTGCTTGGTGTCTTGAACATAAAAAAGGTTGTCTTGCCGTACCAACCTGCGTCCGCTCTCTGCCACGTAGCATGAGCGTAGCGGCACTCGACCCCCGGCCCGGCCACGGGCCCCATCCACGTAGTGCCGAGCAGACGTAGACACGCGCGCATTGCAGCAGTGTGCACCCGACTCAGCCATCTGAGCACGGCCTCTGCCCCAAACCTCTGCCCTCAACCCATGCTTCGCAGGCAGCCGCACAGCCGCTCCCCCGCCACGCTGGTCGCCACCCCTGGTGCATCCGCCTCGGGGGCGGCACGCAGGCTGCGTACCACCAGTGGCCAGCGCGAGGGCCGGATGGGATGCGTTCGAGTCGCCATGACGCTCTGCCTAGCACATGGGTGGCACAAGCGTGTTCGCTGTCGCAGGTCGCTCCCACGCCACGCCATCCAGGGCCTGGCCGCCGACATCCGTAGCAATGAGTCGCTCTCACCTCCCCACGTCGCGGGTGCCTGACCCTGTCATCACCAGAAGGGGTTCGGCATTCGGCAGGGAATGGGGGAATGGGGGGATGGAGAGAGGGGGAGGCGGCTTGGCTTCCTCATCAAGGGAGGAGGAGGAGAGGGGAGTACTGGGCACTGCGGTGCCCACCCTCCTCACTCCACCCCCCCTCCCACTCGCATTCATCCGGGACGAGGGAGTCGAAGGCGAAAGTAAAGCCAAACTTTGTCCTTGTTGTTTTCGTTCGGTGTATGTTCCGCGCGGCGTCCCTCTTCGCGCCTTCTCGCGTAGAAACCGGTGCACCGATGGCTGGGGATGACTGTGTTAACAGCGACGGTGCGCACTCTCATTCCCCGGGCACATGCGCCGTCTCTCTCTCTCTCTCTCTCTCTTCCTCCCACCTTTGCCGCCGCCATACAGAACGACGATGACAGAGACACAGGGAGATAGAGAGAGACTGATCGCGAAAGCACGAGGAAGGGGGGAGGGCTGGTGGTGCACAGGGAGGGAGGCGGCAGAAACACACGTCTTACGGGGATCCGTTCTTCCGTGAAGCATAGCAGCTAGCTCCATCACAGAGAGAACGGGAGAGCAGGAAGGAGGGGGGGGGCGGTGCGCTAAGGCACACACTGGCCCGCGTCCGTGTGCCAGCCCACGCGCGTTACAGAGCGCAAAGTGGCTAGCATGGTCTCGTAACCCCGGGGTGCGCGTCGGGGACGGAAAGGAGAACGCAGCCGCACCCCAACACGCACGCAAGACATACTCACGAAGGATATCATGGTGAAAACCATCACTGACAACGAACGACAAACAACGCAAGCCTACGACGAGGCCGAACAGGAAGAGCGTGACGGCCACACGTACCACCTCTTTCGTGATCAGCACCCTGGTCGCCAGCATGCGTCACGCCACCGAAGAAAAGAAACGGCGGCACGGTTATGTGTTGAGCAGGCAGTTATCCTTGTTTTTTCCCTTTGTCTGTTTCGAATTAGTTGTTATGTCCAATTCGCGACGCACATCGAAGCTACATTTGTACTGCGTCGTGGCATGACTGTGCACAGAACGGCTACGCATACACACAAAAGGCACAGGGGAAGAGGGCGAGGAGGAGGAGGAGGAGGAGCATCAGGATGTGCAATCAGAAAAAATGCGTGCAGCGGGACGCACCGGCCGCTTCTCTTTCCTCGTTATCCTTGGCACATGCCGCTCCTTCCCTCAGCATCATTATAGATCACAGGTTCTCTGAGCACTCGGCCCGCACGGCAAGGTAGCGGTTGTAGCGAGTCTGGGCGTAGTTCAGAAAGTCGACATCCAGGGCAGACACAGCCTCCTGCAGAAGCGACCAGACACTCCACGACAGGTGTGAAGCCAAGGTGAGCAGCTTCGCGAGTCGAGTCCAGTGGGCCACGACCTGCGCCTCCGCTTCCTCTCTGTCGCTCCAGAACAGCTCCCGCGCGTTGGGAAAGATCTCGTGCTCGCGAGAAGCGCAATCGGTGGAGCTGGTGGGGCTGGAGTTCTCCGCCCAGGCCGCCTCGAGTGCATCCCGCATACCGCGGCGGTACTCGGCGATGAAGGTGGACATGTGCGCATCCGACGGGAAGTATGTGTCGTAGTCGCAGTCGAGCCCAGGGTACTCGTTGAAGTGGTTGGCAACGTCGTATAGCAGGAAGCTGCGCTTTGTGTAGTCAAAGTCGATCACCCGCACATCCTTTCGCACCTTGTGGATCATCACGTTGGCGCTCAGCAGATCGTTGTGGCAGACGCCCTCCGGCAAGTAAGCCTTCTGGCGCTCCAGCATCGACAGCATCCACGCACAGGCCGACTGCAGGCTGCGCCCCATCATGAGAAAGCTCTCGCGCTGGTCTTCGCGTACCCTGTCGATGATCTCTTGCGACAGCACCAGGTCCACCCACTTGGTCAGCGAGCCGATCAAGTAGTTCGACTCGCGCTCAAATCGTGACTCGTCCTTGCAGGTGTCGTGGCTACTCGTCGTGCTCCCCTCAATTGCCAGCATTTGGTTGTCGACAATCTTCCAGTAGTCCTTGTTCTGCGAGTCGCGCAGCAGCGGATGGCCGTGATCGCGCAGGGCGGCGCGCGTGGCCCGAACCTGGAATGCCGCGATGGCGCGCGCGATCGGCATCGCCTCGGCGGCCATGTCCTGGTACGGCAACGTGTAGTAGCCGTCCAGGTAATCGTACACGAGGAAGTTGCTGCCATGAACGTAGGTGGGGATAAAGAGAGACTGGTAGAAGAGCTCGCTCTCTCGCGAGATGACGCGGTCCGTCTCCTTGCCAAAGACGCGCACCACCACCGACGCGGATGGGTCGTCTTCGTCGTAGACATGGAAGAGCTCATTGGTGATGCCGCCCGACAAGCGCTTCATCTGCAGGGGCGCGGAAGGGAGCTCGGGCGTGTTGCTGCGCTCGATCGGTGGTGAGCTGCTCGCCCTTACCGCAGCCACCTCGCTTTGCCGCGTCGTCTCGGCTGTCGGTGGCGCGCCGAGCTCCTCTAAGTGTTCTTCGGTGCTGCGGCAGGACGAGAACAATACGCCAGGTGTGACGAACGGCGATGGCCCGGCGCGGAAGTGGCACACGCGGTTGTTGCCTGCACCGGCCTCGGGATAGTGTGGTAGGCTCGTGCTGCTGCATGTGTTGCTCTCGCTAAAGGTGTTTACATTAGTGTGCGTCGCGCTGTGCGCCACGTCAACGAAGACGCTGCCACCCTGTGTTGTCGGGATCGCGTCGGGGAGGATCGCACCAGCAGTGGCACGCTTGTGCGAAGGGGGGACTTGAAAGCTCTGCTGCGACGACGGTAGCTGCGGAGTGGGCGTGGTCTGCGGCGGATGGTCTTCCTTTGAGTTCTCCCGGTATACAATCGCATCCGCCGAGGCCGCGGTGAGGCCCTTGTGCTTCTTCTGCGGCGTCATGGACCGTTGGCTCGCGCACGACTCCGGTGACCGGCAGCTGCTGTCCCCGCCGAGTCTCTTCGCCTTGGCCTTGAGCAAAGCGCGAAGTTTTGCCGCCCACTCCGGAGCACCTTTCAGCTTCGCCTCGTTGTACCTCCACAGCACCGAGGCGCAGTGGGTGAGGACCACCTCTACAATCTGGATCTGCCGCAGCAGTGGATCGTCCGTGATCCACGTATCGGTAAATTGCACCATGGACTCGAAGGGTACGGCAGGGGGCAAGCGCTGATAACAATAGACGAAGAGAACAAATAAGGAAAGGAGAAGGCGGCTCGACACTGCGCCAAAGAAGAAGAAAGGCTGTACACGGGCAGAGGCGCGAGACGGGTTTTGCTCGCCACCCTTCGCAAAGGAATAGTACGTTTTTGTGTGTGTGTGTGTGTGTGTGCTTTAGCAGCTAAAAGAAAACAAGGAAAGCAGAGGAAACGTTCGTGTTTGTGTATGTGGGTCTAACAGCACTTCTACGGCGGTGGTGCTGGGGAGTGATGGTGATGCAGTTGGCAGTGTTGCTGGCCACTGTGCCGCTCTCTGTCTCTACCTTTCACACCGTCTGCTAGGTGTAGGCTACGCAGGGGACACACACGTGTCAGCAAGGGTGCACAAAACTACTTATCTGCCAGCACCCGCGAACGGTGTCCACGTGTATTTTACGAGCGAGTGAGCATGAAAGAATGAGTCAGGTTGCCGTCGAAGAGGCAGGAATACGCAGGGCGATCGTTGCCAAACACAAGGACGCATTCATGCATACATGCGAGAGAGACACCACCAGAGATGGAGGGAGGGAAGAGGTCAAGTGAAGAGGTCGACTGTGAACAAACAAGGAGAGGCATCCGAATGAGACGAAGGGAGGGAGGGGGGGGGTAAGGCGCAGGATGTCGTGTCCCCTTCTGTGCTTGCTTTGACGCATCCCCCCATCCCCCCTCTCCCTCACTAATGTCGCATTGTTAATGCCAAAAAGGCATCGAGGGGAAGGGCACCACGACCTTCGCTGTCACTTCTGCAACGCCTCAACGCCGTGTTGGACGGCGGTTGGCGCATACGCGCCTCTTCTTTTTCGTCTGTGTGCGTGTATGTGTGTGGAGGGGTGAAGTGGCAAACATCACCGTGAAAGCCGGCCGCATCTGAGCTTCTCATGGTCTCGTCTCCGCCAGCCTCGCTGGAAGCCGGTGAGCATCGGCGAGCCGGCTGAGTGCACCTCGGCGATGCCTGGCACGCGCTGCATGATCCGCTCAACGAGGCAGGTGCCTTATTCCACCATCGCTGCCTCCACCCCCATAATGAGGGATGCCAAGCAACATGTGCCTCACCACCCGGGACACTGTTTTCGCGTACGCGTCGGCAACATACCGCACAGCATGCCCCTCCTCCTGCCTGTGCGAGGCCAGCAGCTGCACGACCATCAGGTACCCAATACATAGCTTTTTGGCACCGCTGTCAGACTCTGAGGAGGTGGACTGCGTGCGAAGCGGCGATGCACGTCAGAGAAGCCGATCCGTGGCGTCCCAGCCGCTAGGTCGAGCTCGTCAGCTGCCGTGCCATCCGCACCCTGCTGCCCGTCGGCAGCTGCGGCTGCACCTTGCGGAAAGGCATCTGGCAATGCGGTTCCTCTCACACGGCCCGCAGCGTGCGAAAACGGCGCACAACGTCCACAGTGGCATTCGGTGCACCGCTGCAAAGGCCAACTCTCTCGCCAGCGAAGAAGACCGCGGCGATACGGCAATGTTTCTGCTCCACATCGAGCTCGTGCGAGGCTGCGCCGAGGAGTTCGTGAGCGATGCCTTCGCATGCGGCATCTCACACCCCTCCTTCTGCCCCTCGTCCTCGAGGCCTCTGCCGTCAGGTGAGCCGCCTCTTGAAAGCGTCACCACGATCGGTGGCGATGAGACAAGATTGAACGCCCGCGCGGCAGGCACCTGGGCACTTCTGTGGCGGGCACCGCTCGTGTACACCTGATATGCCATGCCCACCTGCAAGGCGGGATGTGCAGCGTCTGCGCGCAGCATCACGTTGCCAATTAAGGCAGCGCCTCCTGCACGAGGTAGTACGTGTCTGTCAAGACGCGCGCCCCACTGCACTTGGCAACGGTGACGATGTCCCCGCTGCAGCCGAGTCGCCAGCCGGGAAGCCCGAGCGGCAGAGGGAGACCATCGCTCCGACAGTGCGGCGGCGGCGCCCGCGTAAGCGTTCGCTAGCAAGCCGCCTTCAGCTATCACCAAGGCGCACAGCGTGCCTACTGCCGCACCGGCGCTAGTACCCGTGGCATAAATTGACGTTTCACGCACCACACCACCGTGATCGGCCCCGTAGCACGATGAAATCGCCTGTATCGCTTTTAAAAGAGGGCATCATACCCAGTACCGGCATGGTCGTCAACACCCCCAGTACTGGAACATCGCGAGCTGGCGGCTGGGCACCTTGGTCCTCGACTACCGTCACGCAAAAACAAGCGCAATGAAAGCAGGCACGGACAGAGGCAGTCGAGCGGGACAGACAACGGACCACGCGAGCTCTTCACACAGCAGGCCGTAAAGCCTGCCAGTGTCGTTCAAAGGATGGTGGGCGACGCAGCGGGAGCTCGGGCGAGAGCGGCCCTTGGCGGTGCGACTTCGGCCCTCGAAGCCGGGCGAGTCGCAGTGAGACACGGCAGGAGATCCACCCCTGCTCAGCTCCGCTCTGCAATGGCACAAGCAAAACTATTGCCGAAGCTCTAAGCATCACGCAGCGCGCGTCCGCGAGCACGGCCGCCAGCGCAGGGACTCGAAGGAAGTAGAGCTCGCCTTCTGGTACCTAGCCGAGAGGGGCGCGACGGTGTGGAAAGCTGACGAGGAGCTTCCCGGCGCTGGCGAACACGTGGATGGCCTTGTCCTCGCGTCTCCCCTCACCACCAACACCAGTACCACTAACACACCTCCACCAGGCAGGAGTCCCGGTGCCACCGCAGAAGCAGTCACCACGGCGGAATGGACGGACAGGTCAAACTGCATGATCAGCGATACATCCGGCCACAAGGCGGTGCGGAGTGCCGTCGCACCGGCGCTGACCCGGACGGCGGATATGCACCGCGATGGGCCCCGCCAAAGCGGGCGGCCATGGACACTAGATTGGTGGTGGCAAGGGAAAAGACACAGTTGTCGCGCCCATGGTCCTTCTTGTCAACATAGTTGGCCAGCGGAGGGCTGCGCAGCGACGCTCGCCAAAAAAAAAAGAAAAATAGATACCATGCCAAGTCGTCATACACGGTGCGGCGGCGGGAATCACGCGAGCGAGAGAGGGCAGACGAGTCGTCTACGCCAACTGCTCTTGCAACGCCGAACAACAGAAAGTGTCCGAGAAAGAAGAGAAGAGACTCGGTGCGTTTAGGATGATGTACTTGCATCCTTCTGTGGGCGGATGATCACAGTGGGCGTGCGCAACTCTGTTTCGGTGCCTGCCGCCCCCCGTGCGCAACACACACTTGCACGGCTTCTTCAAAGACACGTTGCTGACTTTCCCACGCACTACACGAGTGCGCCGCAGAGCACGCTTCGAGTTTCGGAGAAGACAACAATGCATGCCCGAAAAAATAGGACACAAGTACGGCATCGGCGAGCAGGTACGTGACCTGTGGGCAAGCGTTGCCCGTGCTTGGGGCGCAAGTGAACAAGGTAAGGAAGAGAGGGATCAAGTGACGTGTCAGACCGAGGTCGAGCGGGGTGGAAGAAGAGACGCCGGCTGCGCTCTCTTCACAGCAAAACCTTTCGATGCGAAGGCATGCGAGCAGGGCCACCGCGCGAGCTCATTCGCAGGACCGTAGGGGAAGCCGCCGCAAGGAAAACGCGTGCGAGCTTGAAAAGCTAGACACACAAAGTCACCCCCCGCGCAGTGAACGTGAAGCGGTCGCCCCGAGGGGCGGAGCAAGACTCGATCTCGCACTGCGACGCACCCTCGCTCACACGTCATCGCTATTCTGCTTGTCTTCCACTTTTTGTTTGTGCGTATGTGGGTGTGTCCGTCGCCGCTCTCCCCTTCACTCATACCGTAGAGAAGGAGAGACGGGTGTGCGCACGCGCACGTACACACTCATACGCCAGCGAAACCCCGGCCCATGTCGCCGCACAGGCGGCAGCGGCACTGGAGAGCGGGGCCGAAAGACAAAACACCCACTGTCGTACTCGCCGCGGAGAAGGCACCTAACCGCAAGGAAGGCTGCCACACCATGTAGCACAGTTCCATGCGTTTCAAGCGACAGCAACGCTGCAAGCGAGGGTTGTCGAGCCCTCGCCCACTAGCGTCGCTGGTTGAAAGGAGACGGCGCGAGAGATCGATGGGTTCACGCTGCACGAAGGGGCAGGGCCTGCGAAAGCGGCCGCGCTAGCGCCTGGTGTTGTTCTGTGGTTGTCCAAGGTACGCGGAGGGGATGTGCTCGTAGGCACCGAGCTGGGCGAGTACAACCCGCAGCTCCACCACACTCCACCGCTGCAGTCCCGTCGGAGCCTGCTTCTTCTCTAATCCGACAGCGGCTAACTCTAGTAGGCTGCCACCCTCCTCAGGGAGAGACGCGTACAGTGCGTCCAGTCCAATCGCACGGGCTCGAGGTAGCACAAGCCCGCGGACAAATCGCTCCAATAGGCGCGTCGACTGCGTAGCGTGCGTTTCTTTGGCATCGGGGAAGAGTCGGATGGGAGCTGTGCAGCACCACACGTACGCGTCCTGCAGCCATTGATAAAAGAGAGCGACGAGAAAGGCAGCCACATCCTCCTCGGATTCAATCTGCTGCAGTGGTGATGTGGTCCACCAATCGTCAGCATTCACGCGCAGCGGCGTCACAACGCGAGGTCCGAGGCAGGAGCCGTGGCTGTCGATGCAGAAGCCTGCCTCAGTCAGGGCCCGAAAGACCGCGGCCGTGCTGTGGAGCATGTCCGTGAAGTCGCTTCCAAACAAGATAAAAGAGCTCAGGAAAGACACCACGCACAAGCCGCTCCCCCGTAACTGCTCCGCGGCACTCGAGAGCACACGCGTCATGTCTTCCCGCACTGTGCGCTGCCCGGGTGGACCACGCAGAAAGGTGTAGAGCTGTCGAGAGTTGCTTGAGGACGGGGCGAGAGATTTGCTGGCAGCCGCCGCTGTTGGCGCAGAGGACGCGGTAACGGAGAGGACATCGAAAACGCTGAGGCGCTGCGCCTGCTCGGAAAGCGGGTGAAGTGTCCACGGCTCCCTCAACTCCACGACGGTCGAGAAGCACTTCTTGTCGCCCTCGCCAGACGCGGCCATCAACGCCTCTGCACCGAAGCGCCGAAGTGCAGTGACGGCCTTGGTCACGTCTGACAGGGCCACGGTTGGCCGTGTCAGCCTCTGATGCAGCGCTGTCCAGTCAAAGACCACGCCGCCATCGTACCATGGGGAAGTGAACGCTTCGCAGAAGACGCCGGACTGCACGCTAGACGCGTCCACCTTGTCGATGTACTTGTCCTTAAGGGAAGCCTTGATCCACTCCTCCATTGTGTGCTGCGAATGGGGCTGGAAAGACGCCTCGTCGGTGGCACCACGTATGCTTGGACGCGCTTGCCGGCACTTGTGGCTGTCTCTGGCACTGCTCGTTTCTCGTGCACGTGCTCTCGAGGGGGAGAGCGGAGCTGCGCAAGCGACATGGATGGTGGAGCACACCGTAAAAAGCAGTCGAGACAACGATCAGGGGCCGATAAATAATACGAAGAGATGACAAGCAGAGAGACCGTGCATTGGCCAGCATGTTTAGCATACAAAAACACAAAACGGCTGTGCAAGTCAACCGACAACAGCACACATGCACGCAAGAATTCAGCGGCGGTACTCTCACTGGCGGCGGAGCGGGGCGCCCCCCCACCCCCCCCCCACACAGATGGTCTCTCGTTACATTGGCAGGTGCAATGCAACACAGGTGCCCTCGAGGGGATCTGCTCATCTGCACAGAGAGCGAGGTGCCCGACATCACCACAGGACGTGGTGTCTGGCGAGTGTCGCGCTGCGCGCCTCCCCCATCGCCAAGCAAGATAGCCGATGCGAGAGAAAGAGGCTCACCGAGCAAATGCTGCGACCAGCGCAGGTCGTGGACACGGGCGGGGGAGTGGGGGGGGGGAGGGGGTGCAACTTTGTGGTGCGTGCGCGTCTGCGTGTGGAGTCCCGCTGTCGCCATTCTTCTTGTTGTTCTGCAGCAGCCCCTTCGTGCACGTCCCCGATTCCGATAAGCGAGCCTTTCCCGAAATTTTCGGTCACCACCACTCACGGGCCGTCTTCTCTCCCTCGGAGAAAGACCCTTTCCCTCGCAGGCCGCTGCAGCCCGCCATCCGCCGCGCACAAGCACATAAGGCGCGACACATAAAACTAAAGGGCAAGAAGGGGCTTGAGGTCAAGAGATGGGAGCAGAGGCGAAGAGTGCACAGCCGCTACGTGGGTCACGACACCGACTCCATTCTCACTCACCGTGCTCGAGCACTCAGTATAACAAGGCGCGTTCACGGACTCACAGAACCACCTCAGGTGCTGCCGTGGAGCGGGAGTAGAATTGCTCGCGATGAGTCCGCAAGAGTGTCCGACAGGAGGAGGATCGAATCGGTCGGTAGAATTCGCAGGCTGAGTCAATTCAGAAGCAGCAGAAGAGGCAATCGCGCCCACGAGTCCGAGGAAGGGGAGAAGAACGGAGAACACGGGAGCTTCACCTTCTGTGTGCAGCAGCTGAGCCTCAGTCACATAACCGCCCCCCCCCTCCTCCCCACCACACATTCCCTCTTATTTCGTCATTCGTACACACACACACACACGTATATGCACCCCTCTCCTACTTGGAGGGCTCGGTGCTGCCGCGGCTCGCCTCCTCCCTTGTCACCTCATCCAACACCAGACGCACCAAATTACGAATGATGAGGCCGACATCGTTGTAGTTCGCCAAGTGCGTCAGCACCTGGCACTTCACGGCATTGGGACGCACGCTGTTGCACAGCTCATTCACTTTTCGGTACTCCTCCGGCTGCGATCCCTTGAGGAACGCGATGACGTAAATGTCTTGCGGCTTCATCTGAAACAGGTCTTGCAGTGAGCCGTAGAGGGCATCGCGGTGAGAACCGTTTTGCAGCACCTGAATCGGCTTCACGGAGAGCTGGCAATGCCCCTCCACAGCGACCGCATCACGCTCCAGGTGCTCCACCAGCGCATCCGCCGCGCCGCCGCACTCCGGGTCGTCGTACGTTAGCAGCACTGTAAGCACTCGCGACATGCGCGACGCCAGAGACCGCGTACTAAAAAGGTTGAAAAAGCGTCTAAACAATCAAGACAGAAAGAGGGCGTCACCGAATAACACAGGCTGTGCGGTGATGAGTCGCCAACGGACAATCTATGCTGGATGAGATGTAGGTGTGCGTGTCCCTGTGCTGACCAATGTAATGGAACAAGGGGTGCGGGGGTCACAGGGAGTAAAGGAGGGTATGTGATATGCGCGTCGAGGCACCACGCAACCGATATTTGCACCTCACAGAGGGAGGAAGCAGCGTCACAAGACGGCGCACGTGATGAGCTGGGTGAAGTGGCAGCGGCGAACAATGATGTTCATGGACGCACCGTTCAAGACCACGAGTAGGTCAGAGGGAAGGCACGTCGCAGAGGGCTGCGGCAGAGTGCCAATGCATGCAGCATCGTTGAGTGGAAATCACCACAGCGAGTGAGGCAGAGGCGTGCCGTGTATTACGGATGGGAGCAGAGAAACAAACAAAACAGAATGTCAACAAAGCAAGAGGATGAGAAGGGAGAAGAAAGCGGTAGACACATCATTTTCTATGCGGCAAGCCATAGAGGCATGTGCACAGGGTAGCATCTTGAACACGGTCTGCGAGAGAGAGCCTTGCTTCGACACGCGGGAGACCACGTACGAGCGTACGGACACACACACACACACACCTGGTGCCTGTTAGCCCTTCCTACCCTTGCACCGTCCCATCATCAGCTCTCTCTTACGTGCACGTCACGGCAGCACATCGACAGAGAGAGGCGGAGAATGGACTACGGTGCATTGAGTGAGCAGCCGCGACATAATGCACGCTTTTGTGAAGGAGGAGGAAGGGTGAGGAAGGGCCAACGCGGGCGACGTGCGTACCCCATCAGCAGCCGCACCAGCGCGGGTCAGCGGAGGTAAAAAGAAGCACATCGCGCAGTTGGGCAACACTAGCACACCGCCATCCCCCTCCCACACGCGCACACGTGCACCTCCCTCGCTGTCAACTCGTGAGGCGCGTGCGGCACGTACAGGTGCACCCGAGGGTCCGCTGCAGAAGGGTTTGCTCACCACGTCGGCTTGCTCGTTGTCAGTTTCCTCCGTGAAGATGTGTCGCGTGTCTGCTGTCGTCGTCTTCGTTTTTGTCGACCGTAAATGAGAACTGAGCGATCGCCGCAGCGGCGCACGGCGATCAAAACAGAAAAATGAAAGAAGAAACGAAGAACACAGAGAGAAAGGGAGAGAGTCGCTTCCTGATCATCCAAGGGCATCACACGCTCGCCGCTGTCCACCCTGCGAACACACACAATTCGACGGTGCTGAGTGGGAGATGGCGAGTCGCTTAGAAGAGACCGCCCATGCCGAAGTCGTCCTCGTCGCTTTCCTCCGGCTCCTCCTTGGCAGCGGCGCTAGGGGCGGCCGGCGCGGCAGCGGCGGGCTCCGCAGCAGCCGAGCAAGAGCCGGCCAGCAGGCCGTTGATCGCGGCCTCACGCAGCTCCTTGCCGTTGTGCTCCTCGAACTCGTACGAGGTCGCCACAGAGACAGCCAGCAGGTTCTTGAAGGCGTCCACCAGCATCGGGCCAATCGTCGAAGGCGTCGGGATGCCAGCACCCAGCGCCATCGCCGCAACATTGCTCAGGCCGTCCATCAGCATCTTCTCCACCATGTCCTCCGTCATCATCAGGTCCTCGCGGGTGAACAGCACACCGCGGTCCCACACGGACAGCACATTCACTTGGTAGTAGAACGGGCTGATGTTCAGCTTTTGCAGCAGCGTCGCTGTCGAGTTGTCCACCTTGTCGCCGACGCTCAGCACCTTCTTCTCCGTCACGATCTCCACCATACCCTTGGCAATCTTCGTCGCAATGTTCAGCGCCTGGAAGAAGGACGTCTGGGTCGGCTCCATGCCGGTGCTGCCAGCAGGCACAATCACGTCGCATGGGGAAATCGCTCCGACACGCGCCGGAGCCTTCACGCGGTGCGCGTCAAGCACAGACGTGATCTCCTGGACAGCGTTGTTCGTGAAGATGAGGCCGGTGTTGCCGCTCAGCAGGTTGTACTCCTCACACTGATCGTTGAAGTGCTTCGCCTCGGCGCTTGCGTCCTTGGCTTGCGCGCGCTTCTCCACGATCTTCGCCTGCAGCGTCTTCTTGCCCATCATGAACTCGGCCTTGCCGCGCAGCGCACGGCGCACATCGTGCACCTGCTGCGAGCGGACGTTGTCCATGCCCACGAACAGCACGCAGCTGTACTTGGTCAGGCAGTCGACGAGGCGCTCCTCGTACTCGCGCTTGGCAGTGGTGATAGACGGCATCTTGTGAGACTTGCAATAGCCTTGGCTATCTGTCGTGGGGTCGGGGAAGGTGTTTTTTGTGTGCCGAAGGTGTGCGCCGGGTTGTGGCACGGACAATGCATATGTAAGGGAGTGAGTGGGATATTAGGTACGCGGAATATGCGAGGCGAGCCGTCGTGTTTCGTTCACGAAGAAGAGAGAATAAACGTGAGAGAGACGGACCGAGAGAAAGTTGACAAAGGGGTGGGGGAAGCTGTCTTTACACAGGGCACACAGCATGCACGCGGTAACTCCGCGGAGAAGGTGGGGAGGGGCCGGGGGTCGCGCACGCTCGGTAAGCGGCTCATAATGAGAAAGCATCACCGAAGACAGTGTGCGCCACCCTGTGCTCCACACACAACACTGAAAACGTGCGCGGTGCCCACTGGCACACACGACGTGTCGTCTACTCACAACCTCAGCAGCTACTCGCTTACCGCCCCCACCCGTGCCCCTTCCTCCCTTCGTGCTGGAGGAACGCAGCGCGGGCAGCAGTGAAGGTGGTGCTTGAGGATATGGCCTTGGCTCATCAGTCACCTGGAGCAGCAAGACACTTGCGACCTTCCAGGAGCGTGGAACCTACCCGACCGCGATCCGGTGCCGATGCACGCATGTTTGCATGCACCTACTCACACCGAAGCGCCCTCAAAGACAGCACACCTTCGTGCGACACGAGGGAGAGGTGATGATGAGTGCCGACGACGACGATAGGTGCTGTGCGACGGAAAGAAAGGCAACCCTGTGCTCACCGCCACACGCCCGCGACTCGACCGGACGTCGTTGCAGGGGGGGGGGTCCACCTGTGTTCGAGCAGCAGTGCGACCATCCATCAGACAGCAACCCATGCGCAGTTGCCACAACGGCGTTGCGCCGCCACCGGCCCCCATTGCAACGGCATCACTCATGCTGCGTTTCCGCGTTTGTTGTGCTGTTTTTTTTTGTTTTGAGTGGAGACGCCAAATGAAGAGTAAAACACCGAAACAACAAAAAAAAAGACAAAGAAAGAAAGCGAAGAGTCCCCCTCCCCCTCCTCCCTTCACAGCGGTACACTGAGGGCGCACGCGCGCCTCTGCTTCGCGCGGCGGACGTTGCTGTTGCGCCGGACGGATGCTGCGCATGAGTCTTTCCGAGTGTGTGTGTGTGTGTGTGTCTGTTTAAGTGGTCTCACGCACACACACATACACACACACACACACACTCCTCTTTCCTCACAAGCTTACCCACTGCCATCCAGAGAGACTTCCTTCGATGCTTCACGGACTGCGCATGCGAGCGCGTAGAGCAAAGGGCTAGGTGAGGTGGGTGTAATGCGACGACACATACCCGCCAGAGTCAGCCAACACTGCCAGGAGAAGCAGAGCGAGAGCACCTCGAGCGCACCACAAGGAGGCTAAGAGATGGCGAGTCGCTTAGAAGAGACCGCCCATGCCGAAGTCGTCCTCGTCGCTTTCCTCCGGCTCCTCCTTGGCAGCGGCGCTAGGGGCGGCCGGCGCGGCAGCGGCGGGCTCCGCAGCAGCCGAGCAAGAGCCGGCCAGCAGGCCGTTGATCGCGGCCTCACGCAGCTCCTTGCCGTTGTGCTCCTCGAACTCGTACGAGGTCGCCACAGAGACAGCCAGCAGGTTCTTGAAGGCGTCCACCAGCATCGGGCCAATCGTCGAAGGCGTCGGGATGCCAGCACCCAGCGCCATCGCCGCAACATTGCTCAGGCCGTCCATCAGCATCTTCTCCACCATGTCCTCCGTCATCATCAGGTCCTCGCGGGTGAACAGCACACCGCGGTCCCACACGGACAGCACATTCACTTGGTAGTAGAACGGGCTGATGTTCAGCTTTTGCAGCAGCGTCGCTGTCGAGTTGTCCACCTTGTCGCCGACGCTCAGCACCTTCTTCTCCGTCACGATCTCCACCATACCCTTGGCAATCTTCGTCGCAATGTTCAGCGCCTGGAAGAAGGACGTCTGGGTCGGCTCCATGCCGGTGCTGCCAGCAGGCACAATCACGTCGCATGGGGAAATCGCTCCGACACGCGCCGGAGCCTTCACGCGGTGCGCGTCAAGCACAGACGTGATCTCCTGGACAGCGTTGTTCGTGAAGATGAGGCCGGTGTTGCCGCTCAGCAGGTTGTACTCCTCACACTGATCGTTGAAGTGCTTCGCCTCGGCGCTTGCGTCCTTGGCTTGCGCGCGCTTCTCCACGATCTTCGCCTGCAGCGTCTTCTTGCCCATCATGAACTCGGCCTTGCCGCGCAGCGCACGGCGCACATCGTGCACCTGCTGCGAGCGGACGTTGTCCATGCCCACGAACAGCACGCAGCTGTACTTGGTCAGGCAGTCGACGAGGCGCTCCTCGTACTCGCGCTTGGCAGTGGTGATAGACGGCATCGTTGCTAAAGGGAACTGCAAAGCAGCAGTGGAGGGCGTGAAGCAAGGATTTGTGGGTGCGTATGTTGTAGGTGTTGGGCGCACAACGAAGGTTGCCAAACCCCGAGAAAATAGAAAGGGAGCAAGTAAAAAGCAGCCAAGGTAGGTAGGGGAGAGAGCAGAAAGCAGAGAGCAGAGAAGAGGGGTGCAGAGTCTCAATTGAAGGCACGTACGGATACATGCGCGCTCGTGTGTGTATGTGTGTGTGTGCGTGCGTGCGTGTATGCGTGAAGTGCACACAATAAGGTAGACCGGTTCCTAAACCAAAAAGGGGGTACGCGGACATCCCCGCAGCCATTCTTCGGAGACAGCGAGACCGCCCACGCGCGCCTGAAATTTTTTCTTTCGTCGTATGAGGGCTCCCCACTCTATTAGGATACAAGCGTGTAAAACAAAGCGCAACGCACGAGAGAGGAAAAACAACGCAATGCATTCACATGCCCCCAAACGGCGAACAACAACAACCACAAAAAGAAACACATTAGAGGCGGGGCCACAGAGATTGTTGGGTGCTATCACCGGTGTGCCCACCGCGTCTGCTCACACAAACAGACACATACCCCAAGCCTGCCCATTTGCCCTGGTCTACCGTGGTGCCGACGGTACGCTGCTCACGTTGTTACTGAGTATGTGGTGTATACCCCTCTCTTTTCGTGTGTCTTAGGCAAAGCTCGGGAAGCAAGGCGGAAAGGCTAAACACAGACACACACAGACACACACACACACACACACGCATAAGCCGAGAAGAAGGATGAGGGGAAGGGGGAAGAAGGAAAGAGAGAGGGAACACTAGTAACCACGAGACGGTAAACACCCATACACATGCATACAGGCGCACCGGCGTTCAAGTGTCAGACACGCAGACAGTACACATACACAGAGATCGACAAGGACATCAGTATATGGGATAAGCAAGCGCAAGCCGCTAGAAAGCGAGTCAGCGACGTGCGCGCACACATACACACGAAATACAAGTATTCGACCTCAGGTCGGCGGGGTAGAGGTGGTGTGTGTGTGGGGGGGGGGGGAGGGGGAGAAGGCATCAAAACAGACGGCCTAAGAGCGGGCAAACACACGCAGAGACAAAGAGGCAACGGAAGCAACACTTTGAAGGGGGAGACAAGGACTGATGAACAGTGCGCATTTCGAGGTAGCGGGCAGAGAGACAATGAAACTAGCAAATACGGGGGAACAAGGCGGGAGGGGAGGGGACAGAGATGGGGAGAGGAGACGCCGCTGTCGGGCGGCGAGGGGGGAGGGGAACGGCGCAGGGTACGGACAGAGGGACGGAAGAGGTGCACAAGCAACTGTAGCAGGTGAGGCAACCAAAGCGGGAGGAAGACAAAACGAGGAGGAGGTAGGGGGGCACCACACAAGGTGTACGACCGGGTGCGTGAGTACCCGGTCAGAGAAACAACGTGGAAGAGCAGGAGAGAACGAGATGCGTGGAGTCTATGGGAGATGTGGAAAGAATACAGCACGGGAAAGAAAGGTTGCAAAGGACGCGAGAATCGGCTATTCTTGAGGAAGCCACCGACCTGCCCCGCTCCCTGCCATCGCCTATGCTGCAAAGCCATCTCACTCCTTTCCGCTGTCTGTCTGCCGGTCCTGTTTCTCCGATCTCCGCTTCACCACCACCCCTCCACCGCCTCACACATGGCCTAAGTTGCCCCCCCCCCTCCCTCTCTCTCGCTCTCGTCACCAAGACGAGGGAGAAGGATGAGGCGGTGACAAAACGGATGACGGCGTAGAGCGGAGGGGATAGAGAGGGAGGCGGTGCTGGGCGGGGGGGGGTGTATAACACAAGGAAGGGGTGGCGATGTCCATTTCGTCTCATCGCATGCATCGATACCAAGGGACACGGTCAGTCACATGCACACGGCGGCACTCCTGCTTCCTGCACCTCTCACCCGCTGTCGCTGTTGCTCCCACGCCCGACGCCGCCAACACAGAGGCAAAAACTCTACTTGCTCCTCAGATTACGAAAAATGCCGAGACCCCATAGCTTGCGCTTTGCCGGCTGCTGCGCAGCGATCACCGTCTCCGTCGCCGACAACCCCCTCGATTCACAGTGTGAGAGCGACTCCGTTTCGGCGGTGCACTCGGAGTCCAGATCGTCGCCGTGATTGTGACTCAAATGGTGAAGGCGATGGTAATCGTGATGGCCTTCACCTCTGCGAACGGCGCTATTGGTGGCCGTCGGCAACGCTTTGGAGCTGTGCCGGCCTATGTCTGGCGACGAGGAGGACAAGGCGTGACGTCGATCGCTGCTGGTCCCCCAGTCCAACATCTCCTGCAGCTCCTTCTGTGCCATGGAAAGCTCCTTGGGCAGATGGCCGGACGCACCTGTTCGCCAGGTGGCGCTGCTGACGTCAAGTCTACCCGAGCCAGCCGTGTACCACTCGATCGGGCAGGTAACGATGTCGGAGGGTGCGGATGAAGTTGCGGTCGTCGTAGCCAGCTGCTGCGGTGGAGTCTGGCGGTGCGGCCCCCCAACCGTAAGCGGCGGGGTGCGGGAGCTGCTGCTGCGCTCAGTGAAAACAACGCCACAGACGGTGCTGTTCTGAGTAGCGGCAGAGCTGGAAAGGGGAGGCGGGGTCTCCGCACTCGCGGAGGTGTGCGGCGAGGGAGGAGAAGAGCCAACCGGCTGCCGAATCGTAGTGGCCACCCCGACGGGTCCTCCAGGCTTGCGCGGCGCGCGTGCAACACCGCCAGCCGCCTTCGCGACAACGCCGCTGTAAGGCGATTTGCCGAAGGACGTGTCGCCTCGGGAGCGTCTCGCATCGCGTGGGAGCTCCCTCCTCATGACCTCTCTATGGCGCGTCGGCGGCGAAACCGGGCAGGGGCGCTGCTGCTGCTGTTGCTGCTGCTGTTGTTGTGGCGGGTACGAGGAAACAAGAGGGGGAGGAAGCGCTACACCGTGAGGCGGCCGCTGAAACGGTGGGCCGGCTTCCAAGCCTCGCGTACTTGACGAAGGACTGGTTGCGTAGAGTGAGATGGATGTGTCCCACGATCCGACGTGTGCGCTGGTGAGTGATGTCGCCGCAAGGGCTGCACTCGAGCTTGCGTCGGAGCCGGGGAATCGGCTACGACAAGCCGACAACGCAGACGCAGAGGGTGCTGTGGGATCCTTTACTCGCGCTGCACATGCCGTCTCGTGCTGCGGCACCTCCCTGTCGGTGTTCTGCAGCTCCTCTGCGCTCTCAGTGGCGGTCGAGGCGCGTGCAGACTGATCGCGCCACGTAGTCCCGAGCGAGTGGTGACGAGGACCACCAACAGAACCGCTGCTGACCTCGACATACCCGTCGCTGCCGCTGAGAGTACTCAAGTCACTCTCGACATCAACGTGATCGCTCCTCTCTCCCTCCTCAGCAAATCTGCCGCCGTCGCTGCCGTCGCCGCCGCCGTTGTTGCTGGTGTCGCTGCCGCTGCTCATGCTGGCTGTGAGGGAAGTGTCCTCGTCGCTGCTCCGGTACATCATGTTTAGCCTCCGCCGCCGCTCCGTCAAGCGGCGCTCCTCGTCAGTGTACGCCTCGCGTGCCTGGGTGATAATCTCCGTGATCATCTGCGTGTACTCGTTCTCATCCTCCTCCACACTGGCGGACTTGAAAGACGTAGTGTGGCAGCGATCGGTCGACGCAGCCGTCTCTGGAATGGCCGGTGGGGATCCACCGAGGAAGCTATGATTTGGGCCTACGTTGTCCCCCGCCTTTCCAGCATCGCCGCCATCGTCGTCGTCATCCTCGTCCACGGCCTGCAAGCTGAAGCCAATATTCACGCTGCGGGTGTAGTGATCAAGCTGGGGGCCCGATGCGCTCTTCGAATGCGAATTTAGCGACCGTAAAAGGGCATCTGCATCGGGGTCCGAAATGGGCCCGTGTCCGCTGCTGTGCATTCCTTGTGGCGGTAGAGACACACCTGCAAAGCCTTGCACCGGAGGGCTCATTTGCATGTCCTTGGCAACGCCGCCTACCTCATCGCCCTCGCCACAGTACTGCTGCCGGTCTTGCTGGTGCGCCGCGGCGTCTAGCGCACTGCTACGGTTCACTTGCCGGACGGCTCGCTTCACGGCCGACTGCCGCGCGCTCGCCCCGTAGGACGACAGCAGCTCGTCTTCTTCTGAATCCTCCATCAGGTCCACGTCGAAGAAGGGGTGCTGCAACAGCTCCGCCACGGTGGCTCGCTCCCCTGGATCGATCCGCAGGCAGCGCCGCAGGAAATCCTGCGCCTCGGGAGAAAGATCGGCCGGGATGGCGGGTGGCGACTTGGCGCAGGCCAACGCGTACACAACACCTTGCAGGGTCATGCCGGGGGGGAAGTTCCACGGCACCCCGGTGTCGTTTGCCATCTCCAGGCACAGGCAGCCAAAGGCCCAGACATCGGACTTCTCCGTGGCTGGCTCGCCTCGGCACACCTCCGGAGCCATCCACAGCGGAGTGCCACCGCCACTCAGCGTTGTCGTGGCTTGGTTCAGGTTGCCACTACAGCCGAAGTCGACAATCTTCGCGCACCCGCTCTCGTCGAGCAGCACGTTGGCGCCTTTGATGTCGCGGTGCAAGATACCGTTGGTGTGGAGGTGAGAAAGGCCGAGAAGCACCATGTACGCATAGCGCTGGAAGACCGACTCGCGGAACCGCCCCACCGACTTGCGCAGGGAGTTGATGCTGCCACCGCTAATGTATTCCATTATGATGTAGTAGTGATGCGCACTGTAGCGCGACCCGAGGTAGCGGACGCAATTCGGATGTGGGGGGATGCTGCTCATGGCGCGCACCTCGCGGTCGATCGCTTTCAAGTTGGCGTTCTCGAGCTTCAGCTTCTTCACAGCCGCGAGGGAGCCATCGGACAGGATCGCCTGGTAGACAGTGCCGAAGCCGCCGGAGCCGACGGCGCGCCCGCGCTGGAAGGAAATGGTGCGAGGGGTGACGGCGCCGCTACGATCGCTGTGACGCGGGGTACGACCGCCGCCGCCACTCGAGCTGGCGTTCATTCCATTGAGTCGGCTCATGCTGCTGCCAGCGGCGGTGGCGCTCGTAGGCGACACGTTGATATGCAGCAAGCTGGGACTACCTATCGCCTGCACGAGCACTGGCGAGGCTGAGGACATGCAGCTGGGGCTCACAGGGGACGCCCTGTCGCGCGCTGAGCGGTGAAAGCGGTCGCTGTTGGCGCCGCTCCCAACACTCTGAGACCCATCTGCCGCGCCGATTACGTTGCGCTCTGGGGGGGAGAACTCGCCGATGGATGCCGAGAAACGCCGCGGCATTTGCTGCTCGCCTTCCAGAGGGAAGCTGGCACCTTGCAGCATCCCTGTCGCCGAGTGGCAACCGACGTCTCCAGCCGCGCTTGGAGGAGTGCTTCTGTGGTGGCTGCTTTTCCCGCTGAGCTGCTGCTCGTACGCCCATCTATCCGGGGTCTTGTCCGCGCTACCAGGATCCATCAATCGGTCTGCACCAGTGCTGCAGAACGAGGTGCCAGCCTCGCGCGCTGCCGGGTTGCTGCTCCCTTGCACGCGGCCAAGGCTCGGCAGCAACTGCCGGCTGGAGTGGTCGAGGATAGAGCCGTCGTGTTCGCCCAGTGCCTCGTCGTCGCCATCCTCTTCCGAGGCGCTGGGGGTGTACTGCGTCCAGGTGAAGTCCGACTGAAGCCGAAAGCTGTCTTGACGTGCCGGCTGCCGATGCTGCTCTACCTCATCACGTTGTGCCGTGCAGAAAGACGAGGAGGCCGCCGCAGCTGCCGGTGCAGAGGTGCGGCCAAACGCCGTTGATACGTGAGCAGAGCCGCTCTCGCCGCAGCTCTCACCCGCACGAAACCCACGCGGACTTCCAGCATACAATGAGCTTCCCTGCGAGGGGCTCGCTGGTCTAGATACACCTTTGGCTACGATGCTACCGCCGGCGCCTGTGCCGACGCCGGAGGCTGAACTAGCTATGGGAAGATCATCAACGGGCCAGTGAGGCGACGTCTGCGAGGTTGCCGTCGGCGTCGTGTTATTTGATTCTCTCCGTCCGTCGCGGCACCCGCCAACGCCAACGGCAGAGCTGTGCGAGAGCCCAGTGCTGACGCTGAGTCCTGCTTCTATCAAGTTGGAAGGGGCCACCTCGCGACCATGGCTGCCCGTCGGGCGGGCTAACCCTGACGGCTTGTGACTGTGCACGTGCGAGTACGACGTAGCGGGCGACGACAACGTTGTCGATGTCGTGGACTCGAGCAGCGGCGGCGTGACGTCCTCTGTGACGGAGCTACGCGAAGGGTGACGGTGGTGGTTGTTGACCTTTGTGGTGAACACTGCCGCCCTGGGGGACCTACCGCTGCCCTCGCCTGATACCGTATTGCCGTGCGTGCTGGAGGAGCTGGCGCTCTTGGAGCATGCCTCCAAGTGCTTCAGGAACCACGTCCGACTCTTGCAATGTCTGTGGCACCGAGGGCACTCGAAGAAGTCGTCACGTGAGAAGGCAGCAGCAACGCTAGTGGTATCAGGGAAGGCAGACGAGTGAGCGTCAGCTGGTGAAGAACTCATACGATCTCCGACCTACGCGTCGGTATCGTCGCAGAACACGTAATAAGGAAAGAAAGCTTGTGCACGTGATGTTGGGTTGGATAAGAGGGAGTGTCGGTGCGCGACGACACGCAAAGCCCATCACAGCCCAAGGAGGGAGCACGACTAATCACAGTGCACGCAGGGTCGAGGCAGCCAACGGTGGCACACACATAAACCCACAGCCACACCCAGAGAAACAGATACACCGACAGGGACACACACGCAGACAGGCAGGGTCAAGTATGCAACAAGCACGAGACAGAGAGAGAGAACGAAGAACAGAGAGGAACACAAAAAAAAAAACAGAAAAAAAGTTTAAAGAGGGAGAACGAGCGAGTGTGTGTGTGTGTGTGTGTGTGTGTGTGTGTGTGATGTGGAGAGGGAGGGGAGGAAGGGCAACGAAGATCCCAGGCACGCACAACGACAAGAAGAAAAAACGCAGAGGGCGCTCTCTTTTCGTCGTCCTGTGAGGAACATACGCACCACCACCACCACCACGACCACCGCCAACACCAAAAGAAACGAACACGCCAACAAAAGGTGAAGGGGGAGAGGTAAAAATAACAAAGAAAACCGGTGCACGAGTGACGAAGTGTCTACACAGAGATACTGATGAAGCACAGACACACACAATAGCGAAAAAAAAAATAGAGCTCGAGGCTACCTTTATATATATATATATGTGTGTGTGTGTTCTCTTTCCTTTTTGTTTTTGTGCTGTGCCGTCGTCGTTTCGTGGGAGGGGAGTGCGCTGAGGAAAAGGAAAGAAGGCCGGGCACGAGGCTAACAGGATCGACGTTGCTGCGCCTTGATAAGAGATGGGCAAAGGGAAGAACTCGAGATGGCAGGCACACCTCTCGAAGACCAGGTCACGCACGCGCTGGTGCTGAGAGGAGACGGTGGGGTGCCCTGTGAGGCGCGCAGGGAGGGAGAGAGAGGGGGGGGTAGGTGGCAAGACGTTAAGCGGTGAACTGCCAGGGTATGGTAGTTGAGGGGAGGGGAAAACGTGCTTTCACCTTACGCAGCACATATGCAATGGCAAATGGGCAGAAAAGGGAGAACTCAAGAGAGAAGCAACAAAAAAAAAGGAGGAAAGGAAAAGACAAACATACAGGCCCAGAGAAAGGTGACGCGCAACACTTCACAACTACGCCTCACCGACACGCACGCAAACACGCGGAAACACAACGAACAACAGCAGAAACTACGCAGCACCACGACCCGCTTGGCTTGGCTGTCCCTATCCTGCTCGCCGCTCCCCTCCCCCAGAAGAAGAGCAGAGAGAGAGAGAGAGAGAAAAAAGGAGGAGAGGCCGTACACAACTGCGAAGCAGCGTCGTCGTCGGAGGAGGATGAAGCCGCCACGGAACGCACGCTTTCGCCTCCCGTTCCCAAGCACCTTTGATCAAAACTTACAGAGACACAAGAAAACGGAAAAGTGTGTGTGTGTGTGTATGTGTGTGTGTGTGTGTGACAGGCAAAAAAAAAAGAGATTCCTGAGACGGAACCGACAACAGCAACACAAGAAGAGAACAAGGCTCGGAAGCAGAAGGGGGGCCCGAGACAAACAAACAAAAAAAGGGAGGACGTGGTTGGGGGGCAGACAAATACGACGAAGGGGCAGTGCAGCGCTAAATAATGCTATCCTAGGAACGCCTCCTTCGTCGTCTTATGCTTGTGTGTCCGTGTGTATGATCCCCGCGAAATAAAGAGACGGCGTGACGAAGCAGCTCGGTGAGTGCACACAGCGAAGGATGCGCGTGTGGGTTGGAGTGCGTGTGAGATAAGTGAGTGTATGCGACTGATTCAGCCGAGCGTGTGCACAATCGTAGCGACTATGCCACTCTAAAGTCGCGATGTGGGGTGTGTGATCGGGGCAGTCGGTGACGTGGGGAGGAGAAAAGAGAAGAGTTCTCGAAGGGGACGCCCGAGAGAGAAAGGGGGAGGGGGCTGCGAAACAGCAGCAGCATCTGCCAGTGCTACTGGTGCCTGCTGCGTCAACAACAAAGACGGAAGAGAGAGACGCTACGCGGCCACGTCTCTGTCCCTCCACCGTAGTGTCGCCGTCTTTGGTACCGTGGGAAGACACGCAAAACGAAAAGATGCGTCTCACCCTACCCCTTCCGTCCCCAAAGACGGGGAGTAACAGTAGTGTATTTGCTTTCTCTTTTCGTTTTCGTCGTGCGTGTGCGTGTGCGCGCGCGCACACGCACACGCAACTCCTCGTTGCTTGAAAACAACAGCAAAACCCAAGGAGAAAATTAATATAAAGGCAGAAATGATGGAATACAGTCAAAACGAGAAGTGTGCGCTGGAGACTGCACCGGCGCGCACGCCTAATATCGGCTACAGCAAAGGGCAGCGGCACCAAACGAACGCAACACGACTGCGGTGCGAGAGCACCATTCAAGGCGGAGAAGGCAGACACAGCTGGAAGGAGCAGATGAAACTCACCGCGGCGGCCGCGAAAGGGGCGTTGACGGGAGAGAAAAGGAGAGAGCAGAAGACAAGACGCCATGGGAGTGCACGTACGCACGTGTAAAGCAAGCAACGATGCTGCCGCAGACAACACGGCAGCGCACGGTGGTAAGTCCACCCCACCACAGCAGCACGGTTGCATGGAAACGGAGAAGCAAGAAAGAGATGACATACCGGCTATTACGCGCTGCATGTACCGCGAGGGTCATGCCGTCAAACAGCCCAGGATTCCGCTTAGAGAGTATGCATGGCCGCAGGCGAGCACGGCGACGTCTGCAGCGTCATCACCCCTGGTATAGCTCCGCCTTGCGGTACGCCCGGGTAGTACCCCACCGTAGCGGGCGGGTAGGGCTGAGGGTACTGTTGGGCCACCGGTACGCACGGCGGCTGGGCGAAAGGATAAACGCCGTACTCAGGGCGTGAAGGTGGCGGCATTCCCGCTGTTGGCACGACTGTTGCGACTGGGTTGGGGTAGAGGCAGCAGCCACCAGGTGCTGCCGCAGAGGGTGCCGGTGCCGCCGGTATCGGCTGGTACGCGTGCGAGGGCACGGCAGGGGCGTACGAGCTCATGGGAACCTGTGGCGCCATCACGTGGGGGGCTGGAAGGGCGGCAGCTGGCGGCATGACGATTGGGTTGGCGGACGTGGAGGAGACAGAGTGGGCGGCCAAGGCTAACGTGGTCGCTGCTCTGTGCTTCCATTGCGACTCCGCGGCAAGTCTCTTCTCCTCAATCTCGGCTAGCTCCTTCTCTCGGATGCGCCGTTTGTACGCTTCCTCCTGATCGCGCAAGTAGGCAAGTTGTTGTTTCTTCTCCCTCTCCTCCTGCTGCATTCTGGCCTGACGAAGCGCCTCCTCTTGTTGAGCACGCACCGCTTCGGCCTCAGCGTGAATGCGGGCCTCAGCTTCCCGCTCGAGCCGCTCCGCCTCCGCGGCTGCCGCGCGCTCTGCGATGCGCTGCCGCAGCATCTCTTCCTTCTCGCGTACTTCGCGCATCTTCTTATCCCGCGCCACACGCGCCGCCTCCTCCTCCGAGGCCTTACGGCGGTCCTCTGTCTCTTGTATGCGCCGCCGCAGCTCCTCCTCTTCGGCTGCTACCTGTGCCAACTTCGCACGTCGCTCCGCCTCCTGCCGCGCCTCCATCTCCTCTCGTTCCCGCATACGGCTCTGCAGGGTAAATTCTTCCTTCAGCAGTGCATCATACCGCCGCGCCAGTTCGTCCTTCCGCTTCTGCTCAGCTTCGCGCTGGCGTCGCTCAGCCTCCTCCTGCTTGTACTTTTCCTTGAGAGCTATCTCTGCGCGCAACTGCTCTTCCCGCACGCGCAGCAGGCGCAGCTGCTCCTCACGTCGGCGCTTCATTTCTGCCTCCTTTGCCTCCAGCATGCGGATGGCCTTGCGGCGCAGTTCCGTGGGAGAAAGCTCCTCCGTGGCCTCGCGAGACGCCTGCACCTGTGTTTCCACGGAGACAGCCGGCTCATAGGAGAGGACGCCGTCCTCTTTGGGTCCAGTCACCGCGCCGGCGTTCTGGAAGGAAGTGCAGCCGTTCGCGTCGCTCAAGCGTTTCCCCATGGCTAGCTCATGCGCTAGCGCCTCTCGCGCGGCCGCCATAGCGGCCTTCTTCGCGTTTTCGTTGTCTACCCGCTGCTGCTCCTGCCGCTGCGCCGCCTCAATCCACTGCGGCACCGTCTCTTCGACCCACTTCAGGAACTTGTCGTACGCGTCGTGTACCGCCTTCCGGGCTGCCGCTTCTTCGGATACGATGACACTCGCGGCAGCACGCAGCTCAGGCGGCAGCTCCCTCTCCTGCAGCTGCTTCAGTTCACTCCGCCACAACGCCAAGTCCCTCTCCCACTTCTGCTCCATGCTCTTCCGCTTCTTGTACTCCTGGAAGATGAGAGCGATGTAAGAGCGCTCGTACTCCTCCTGCACATGGAAGCGGCGCACGTAATGAGCAATCGAGGCAGCATCCTCGTTGGACATCGGCGGCGGCAACGTCACCATGACCGGGGCCATGAGCTCGGCGAGCTTGCTTTCGACGGTGCGCACAGGAGACGCGGCTGGACTGCGCCTGCCGCGTAGGTCCTCTTCCTCGCTGCTGAATAACCCGCCGTTGCTCACCCCAGCTCCGGTGCTGGTGCCGTTGGGTCCCGCAGCGGTGCCGCCGCTACTCGCAGCGCATATGCCGCAAAGGCGTAGAAGAGGCGCGAACTCCTTGTGGATGTCCGCCAACTGGGGAGCGACGTCGACCTTGGCAAGGAGGGTGGTGGGCGGGAGCCCAATCAGCGGTAATGGAAACATCGCGAAGGAGAACACGTGAGGATGACGCGACCTGGACACGCGGTGAGGAGAACAAGACGGAGAACACAAGAATGCAGTCGCGCAACGCGAAAGCCAGCGTGGTTTCCCGTTTTCGCCCGTGCGTCAGTGATAGCAGGCACCGGCTGCACGATGCGATCGAAGAGAAGCAACTCTCTCTCTCTCTCGGGTGTCTGCCCTATTGTGCTCCAAGACGTTCTCAGCGACCACGACCACACGCGACAATGAAGAGCGCGACAGCAGCAACACACGAAAAGATGAAACACAGCAGCGCAAGGCCTCCCCTCCCCGCACACAGAGAAATCAACAAGCGTGCGACAGAGGAAACGGAGAAGAAGCGGGCGGGGGAGCCGAAGAACAACTGCAACGAGCCAACGAGATTTTCGTATGGGCAATGCCGGATACAGGCGTGTGTTTCTCTTTCCAATGCAGTGGCGTGAGTTCAAGCCCTGGAGCCTCCCCTCCTGTGAGTGTACCTGTGTGAAGCGAAACGCGTACAACCTGCTTGCTTGTCCGTGCTGTAGGACAGCTCTGTGAGTGCCACACGAGTTACCGGCTCTCAGAGATAGAGAGTGCAAACACACACACACAGCACAGACACTCGTGCACAAAGAAAAGAAAAAAAGGAAGGAGGGACGGAAGGAGGCGGCAGCCAAATAAACACGAGCCTCGAGTGTGTTCTCCTCTTCAATGCTTTGCGTTGTCGTGTGTTTTGTATCAGTTCGGTTTTCTGTCGCGGAGGTACGCCAATATGCAGTCGCGTATATGCGGGTGTGTGAGCGGGAGGGTGAGCGTGTACAGAGGGAAGTGTTGAGAAGCAGCGACCAGCAGTGAAGAGAGACCAGGGAAGATCCAAGGAGGAGTGGAGAATACAGAGAGGGGGAGACGAAGACGAGGCAGGAATGGAAAGGCACAGAAAACGGTGAAATGGCGGCAAAGGGCAGCCCAAAGCGGTGGATTGATCTGGCGACCGCAGGAGTGGCGTCTGTGTTCCTGTGCACAACAAGTGAGCTGTGCGAGCTGCCCGCAACAAAATCACACGAGTGCACCGATAGCTGTTTCATCCTGCCATGACGAGCACGGATCAGCTGTCGAGAGACGAAGACATCAAAGACGAAGCAAACAGGGGGTGCGCAAACACATACGCACTCTGTCCATCTCAGGCACCACACGCCCTCTTGTTCGTGCCTGTTATGAGTTTCGTTTCATTGGAGCGGTAGTCGGAAACGGAACAACGATCAGAGCGCTGAAAAGGACTCAGAAGACCAACGAAAAGGAGGACACGCGCAGACGAAAAAGAGGGAAGGGCGGAGGGCAGAGGTGAAAGGGGAGAGCGAGAATCCCGCGGCAACTTGTGCTGGCATGCTTCGCATCTCCTCGCCATAGCGCGATCTATCGCGTAAGCGCCAGGGCGAGAGAAATAAATCAGCAGTTCGAAAAGAACGGGGCCGATGCCAGGGCAAACTCTGCATATCCTCCCTCGCCCACTGTCCTCTCATCTTCCTCCACCCCCCCCGATCCATAGCCGGCACAGCTCTTTCCCGATAGACCCTCCTGCCGCTCCTGCCTCTGCTGACCAACAATATAACATCACTCCGTTGTCAGAGCACATGGGCCGCATACACGCTTGCAGAGACACCGGCACGCGCACCCTCTCGACCCCCACTGCTCGCCTCGCTCTCGCAATCCTTTCAACCAATCTACAAGGCTTGGTAGTGCGGCCAGCTGCTTTGCTGGTGATTCTGATGCAGTTGCTGCGGCGGCTGTCCAAAGTGCATGCCAGCGATAGCGTTTCCTTGCCGCAGAGGGCGCCGGTCGCTGTGCGCCTCGTGCGTCACCGGCTGCGGTGTAGCTGTCGCACCGTAGCGCGCGGTCGCCCGACTCGGCGACCCTGCCGCACCAGAGGAGTGGGAAGAGTAGCTAGTGTATCCGCCGTTAGTGACGGCGGGTGTGCTGTAAAACGGCGACTGCGGTGACGGCGCAATGCTAGAGGTCGAGGTGCGGTACGGGCTGGTTATGGTCGGCGGCATCGACGTGTCGGCAGATGGCAGGGTGCTGTTCCCCTTCTTCGTGACGGTGTTGGGTAGCTTGCGGCGCGCGGTGCTGTAAGGATTCAGCAGAATCTGACGTTTCCCCGGCGACACACTGTTCTTGCGCTGCTGCGGTGGCAATAGGCCGTCTGCCATAGAGGAGGCCAGCCGACACTCCACCTGCTGCTTGTACCGCTGCAGCCTCACATCTTGAGATCCCTTCTGGACCTCTGCACGCACAACGGCCGTCTCGCTGAGCTTCGCGTAGAACGCATCCTGTGTCTCCTCCTCCTCGGCCAGCTTTGAGAGGGCCACGGAGGCGAAGGCGAGCGACTGGACATCATCTCCGCCAGTGGTGGCGCCGTTACTCGGCGACGGCGGCCGTACAGCCGGGTTTGTCGAGATTGCTTTGAGGGAGTCATCAGCGGTGGTCACAGCCATTTTGATGTCGCTTACCTGGTCCTTCACCTGCAGCAGCTGCTGCGAGATTAGGGCGGCGCCGCTCAGACTGAGAATGACGTGGGTGGAGATGCACGCGTCGGAACTTGCGTCTTTGATCATGGCAGCCGCCGGCGGTGCGCGACGCGGCGGCGGCGGCGGGCGTTGCACCCTCGTGTTGAGCATTAGGCCTTGCAAAGCAGGAACGCCGACGCCGCCAAAGTGAGCCGGACAAAACGTTCGCGGTGTTTTTCCTTATGCTTGTTTAACCAAAGGCGAACTACGTCCGCCCTCCAGCCCTTGGACGCGGGCTCTGCGCCCCTCCGCTGTCGACGTGTATCTGCTTTCGGTGCCGGCCAGCACCCTCTAGACTCTACAAAACAAAAACCAAAGATACGACAGAGAAGATGTGGTGCAATGCGGAGCGCAGGAGGCACACGCAACACAAAGAGAGGGGGAGGGAAGGAGATGAGTGGTATAAGGTGGAATACGATGCGCCTGTTGGTGCCAAGGAAATCATGCCCTTTTTTTTTTGTGCTCTTGCGCGTGACTGGGCCCCTGTCGCCCCACAAGACCACAGCAGGGCCTTGAGGGGCGAATGGAGCGAACCGAAAAAGGGAGGAAACACAACGAGAGAGGGAGGAGGGGGTGGAGGCGAAGGTGAGCGGCGTATGAGGAAGAAGCTATATAAAAAAATTACGCCGGCAAAAGGAGACGAGGAAAGAGGGAAGGGAGGGGAAGGGGTGAGGGGGCCACTGCCGCAAACGTGGCGAAGGGTACAATAAAAACACACAAAGGTGGTGAGTGAAGATATGCTGAAGCATATATATATATATATATATGTGTGTGTGTGTGTGTGTGTTAACAGAATATCAGAGGTCCGGGAGAGTATGGTGGAAGCAGAAGGTGTGTGGATGCTAGCGTTGATGGAGAAAAGCCAGCCATACTGGCTGTTTGCTGCGATTGCTATGAGCATACCGCTGGGGCTGGAGCACAGGCAGGTTACCCGCCCATGCCCTCGAAGCCGAAAGAGCTCACTCGGAATTAGAAGTTAGCATGTGCCTGCTTTCGCATGCACACGTCGCGCGACGGCAGCAACGGGTCGCTTTCTCCCCTTCTCTCTACCACCCGAAAGATGATGGCATTCGTTTTCTTTCGTTTACAGCTAGATCACACCCCTCATGTTCGCGCGCACCTTCGTGACCTCCCTACTTCGCTTCTCCGAAGAAGGTCACGCCGCAACATCAGGAGAGATTGCGTCGCGCGCACACACACACCAACCTTACACAGCTGAAACAAGCAGACAGCCGGTGTCCTTACACGCGCCACAAGCGCTTCAGCACACGTGGGCCTACACAGACATCGACTACCGCTACAGCAGCACCGATGGAGGCAACAAAAACGAGGCAAAGTTCGAAGGCACAGAAAGGATGCTGCGGAGAGAAAAAGAAGGACGAGCGAGAGATGGCAGGAGGTAGACAAGCAACAACAACACGGAAATTCAACAAGAAGCAAGGCAATGAGAGAGGGAGGGGTCTCTATGGACGCTGCCCCCCCCGCCCCCAACGCTTACTTGAATCTACTGTGTGTGCCTCTTTGTGTGCGTGCTCGTGTAGGTGGTGGTGGTGGTGGGGGGGGGGTATGTGTGCCGTAGTGGGTGCACATGTAGCACTTTTTTTTCAGGCCTTTCCTTTGTTTCTTTTCAACTTTCTTTGGCAGTCATCTTCCTGGTACACACACACATAGAATGAAAATCAGAATAACAATGATACATCGGCGTATACAAACAGATGATAGAGAGACACAAACGTGCGTGTGGGGAGTGCTCTTGCCCCACACATCCTACCCACCCCACCCGCACACGCCTGCCTCCATGTAAGTAGAGCGCACAGGTGCGCACGAGCAAACACGCGAAAAAGGATAACGCACATGCGCACCCATAATCAAAACGTGTGCGTGTGTGTGCAGCTGCAGCAAAACGAAAACAAAAAATGGAGAAGCCGGGCAAAAATACGCTCCGGCTCAGAAGGGGTGAAAAAAAAAAGACACAAAGGGGAGGGGGGGGGGGATATGAAGCAGAGAAAAGGGAGGAGGGAGGGAAGAGGAAGACGAGACGAGACGACGACCCCCTCCCTCGTCGGAGCGCCCGACACGGACGAATTAGTCCAGAAGGACACACGAGCATCCCTCGCAAAAGAACTGCCTCGTGCGCAAAGCGAGATGCGTGTGCGCAAATTGCATGCGACTCGAGCCCCCCACCACCACCGCCACCAAAGATAAAAAATAGAGAGAGGGCACACAGACACACGCGCACACAAGGGGGAGGAGGGGGCTGATCCCTGCTTCTACGCCGAAACGAGTGAGAGAGGCTGTCAAAGACGGCAAGGGACAGGCAAGGAGAAGCACAGCAACAGCTATAAAAAAGAAGTCACATGCATTACTCGTGGATAATACCGGCAACATCCCAGCGCACAAATGAAGTCTCCCAATGGTGGGGAGGGGGGAGAGGTGGGGGAGATCAAGCAATAAAAGAAAAGGCCAGCGTGGCCACCCGGCACCACCAAATACGACGAAAGAGGAGATGCGCAAGTCGCACATAAATAAACAGCAGTGAGGGATATGAGGGAGAGGAGGGAAGGGGGTGGAGTTCTCTCTGCGCTCTTTCGGATATAGTTCACACATCCGCCTCTTCGAGTTTCATGTGTGAAGCGTGAGGGTGTCTCTCGCGACCACGCATACAAGACAGCCGCGCACACAGAAAAACATGTACGTGTAGCAGTGTCCGTGAAGGAATGCACTGCGCAAGCCAGCGAGCGTACCCATAGATGAACGGCATGCCAGTCGAGCACGGAGGCGTCTGCAAGTCTTCTGGTAAACCCGCGGGTGGCGTCCGTCACACCGAATCGGCGACGTGTAACCATCAAAAGAATACGAGAAAAATAAGCAAGACGGAGAAAAAGTGCATGCTTCTTGCACGTGCTCGCGGCGGGAGAGTCGAACACGGCGCACGTCTAAGCAGTCGGTGGAGGCACTGTCTGCATGTCCTTTACCAGGGTCAGTCATAGTTAAAGACGCGGGGCTCGTGGGCGACTGAAAGGGTGTAGGTGATCAGCGTTGAATGTGCGCCTACATGAGTATGCCGTAGCTGATGAGACAGAAGCAGGAACGGGGATTCGACCAGCAGCAAACAATGACGGCGAGCAGTCGCATCGAGTCCATGCTCCCTTGTCGCCAGTGCATCTGGGCATCTTCATAGCGGTGATGGTGCGCGTGACCGTTCACGCGGGCCTCACTCGCTCGCGGTCGCGCTGCCTTCGCCCCTCCTCATCCGTGTCGCGGCCTGGAGCGGCCGCATTTAGGGCGGCAGCAGAGTGGCTCGCTTTCTTCTTGCCATCTTCGGTTGGCCTCAGCGAAGCGGCCGCATCGCTGCAAGCACCGCTTCTGACGTTGCCTTTGCCAGTGCAGGACGACTTCAGATGCGCCTCGACTCACTCCCTCGATTACCCTCATGTAGTTACAGCCTCCTTGCCGCTGCGGGCGGCGGGTGGCAGCGGCGCGTGCCGAGCCTTCTTTTTCGGCCAGCGCTTCGCACCGCCTTTCGAAGACGCAGCGGGTGGAGCGCTTCAGTGCGGTGCCGGCTTCCCTCGCTCACCGTTGCTAAGGAACCAGATTATCTTTCGCCAGCGCTGCCTGTACCGGTCCACCTCCGTGGTAGAGTGCGACTTCGCATTTTTCGAGGATCGCTCTTTGCTGCTCCCAGATCGCCTATCCGTGGAGTCATCGCGAGGCCTCTGCCGCTGCGGCGGCGTCCAGCCGCCTGCCAAAGCAGCAGCATTGCTCTCGTTCTTGTGTTGATGGGGGTGCAGGTGCGATTGAGGCGCAAACGGCATAGGCGTCTCCTGGGGTGCCGACTGGCGGTCGCAGCGGCGCCTTGCCGCGAGTATCTGGGCCCGCCGCCGCTGCTCCCGCGCCGCATGGCCCTGCGACACAACAAAGTCGGAGGCCTCCTGAAACATGCGCATCTTGTCCGAAACAGCGATTTCCTCCATGAGGAAACGGGAGTAGATGTTCTCCGTCGTGTGGAGTCGCGCCTCGTTCTCCTTTTGAAGCTGGCGAGCTGCCTGGCGCCACACAGGCTCCTGATCGACGCAGAAGACAACAAACTTGCTGTACTCGCCCATCACCACAAATCGATGCATCTGCTCCGACACGGTCAGCAGCAGCTGGTTCAGCCGGTGGCGGCCGCCTGCTTCCTCTAGCTCCAAGTCACACCGCGCCTTCAAACAGCAGTGAATGAGATCCTTTTGCGCCGTGCACGCGCTGTCTTCCGTGCGCCACGCCGCCACAAAGCTCAGAGCGCTTGCCACTAAGACGCTAACCGGAAGTTCGCTTGTCGCCAAGTGCGCATGGTGGCGCATGTTAGACACGGAGGTGAGGGCGGGGGTTCTCGGAGAGCCCGGTGGAGTCATGCGCAGCGTGCCGACGCTATCTTGCCCTGCAAGATAAGACACGTCGCCAGAGGAGTCGCTCAGCAGCATTGGAAGGGCAATCTTCGCCGCAGGCTTTTCGTGAACCACCATAGGGGTGTGCAGCCTTGGACACTGAAGGGTCAGCGCCGGTTGAATGAGTGGAGCCGGTGCCCCTGGACGAATGCCAAGCGCACGGCACATCCTGTGTATCTGACTTAGATGATCGTCAGTTTTCATGAGCACCCTTTTCGCGCCCGTCACACAAACGCGTGCTTCGTTGATCTTATATGCTGCCGCCGCGCATCCCTTTACACGGACATCGAAATGCGATTCGGAAACCATCGTGGAAAAGGGATGCGAGCGAGGCGCGCGTGCACTGGTGTTTGACTCAGAGAGCTCCCTCCAAAGGAAAGAAGAAGGTTGTCCGGAACCTCGGTCAGCACAGAAGATGCTCGGTGTGTCTTCGTCTGCGTATGCGGGCGCGGTAATGATCACGCACTGCAGACGCGTGAGGCTACGCCACAACTCCCGTGTCGCTTTGCGGGGAAAGGTGAAGGGCAAGGAGAGAGGAGCCCAACAGACAAAAAAAAAAGGCAGCTGCCACGCGTGCACGCGCAAAGCTCAGCGCAATCCGTTTGTGTCACGGGGCGCGAGGGAGAGGACGGGTACAAAAATGGGTGGCTACATGCGTGCGTGGGAACGTTAACGCGCACCACAGACAGTACGCAAGAGCACAGACACACCCACACACAGACTGGACAGTAGCGAATGGTGTGGGTTCGTGTTTGCAGTTTCTCGGCGGGCAAGGAGGGAGGGAAGGACTGCAGCGATAGAAGGGCGGAAGGGGGCAAGCGCACATGCACAGACACGTACACCCCTCCCCACAGGAGAGACATGTAGTGATGGGGTGCCCTTCACCCGGCCACCCAGAGGGGGAGGGGGGGGGGACGGGCGACAGCGGTGCGCGCACGTCCACGTGGATGCCCGGCGGGGAGCGCCTCCGGACGTTTGGGGGTTTGTCTTTGCCTTATGGCTTGGTAGTTCTTCTCACGACGTGGCGGAAGCGGACGTGATGAGCGGGGGGTCCACGAGAAATCAACATAGATGGGAAAGCGAGCCTTTCAGGTATCGAAGGGGGCAGAAGTAGAAGTGGCGTCAAAGACTAGCACGCGGCGTCCACGAT
The DNA here is from genome assembly GCF_000002725.2 of Leishmania major strain Friedlin. Classification (NCBI taxonomy): domain Eukaryota; phylum Euglenozoa; class Kinetoplastea; order Trypanosomatida; family Trypanosomatidae; genus Leishmania; species Leishmania major. The sequence continues at coordinate 558,656 of NC_007268.2, read as the reverse complement.
TCTGTTGATGAGGCGTTCGAAGGCCACCACCGTTCGTGTTTGCTTTCCATAACTTCTCCTCGTCACTACCGTCGGGAAATACACCGCCCAGGCTGACAGCGCAACATATGTGCATGCATATGCATGTATACACTGCGAAGCTCGAGAAAGTGAAAAATATAAACACGAGCAGCAACAGCAGCAGTACTGGTCCCTGTCGTCCATCTCCACGACCACACCAGAGAGAAGACGAGGTGGGGAGAGGAGAGTAAGTGACAGCGCTCGCCTACATGCACGGCTGCACCAGCTCAGAGAGAACCACCAAAAAAAAGGGAAAAACGGAAAAGGAGGGCGCAGGTACGAGGAGTAAGTGGGAGCAGCAGAGAAAAAGGGCACCTTCGACAACTCACGCGAGATGTTTCGTTTTGTGTGTGAGAGTCGCCCGCTGTGATTGCGTGAAAGCGGACCCCCCCCCCAGCCTTTCCCTTCCCATCATCACCCCACAAGCGAGGCGATCAAGAGGAGGATGCATATATCTGTGTAGACGACAGAGATCGTGAGAAGACAACGTGCTAACCGCATGAGCACAAAACAAGCAAGACAGGCAGACGCGCACGTGACGGGGAGCGAGGAAAGTGGGAGACACGAAAAAAAACAAAACGTACTCGCACTCGCCCACCGTGTGCCAACTTGCATGCGTTATGAGAATGACGGACAATGAGGGAGGGCGGCCTTTGGCGATGGCGGCTGTCAGCGAGGGGGGACGTTCTGAGGCGAGAAGAGACACTCCAGCACCGGAACAGAGAGAATATCGGCCGAATGAGTGAAAGACGTGCACAAGGACGAGAAAAGGAACAAGTCAGCGGTCCGTATCAAGAGAGGGGAAAGGTGTGAGCGTTCCGGTGTAGATAGTGCCGACAGCGAGGCAGTGAATGACGAACTCGGCTTTGATGCGCTGAAGACACGAGCGCGCGCTGTCCAAATCGCGCAAGAGAGGGCACGTGTGTCAGTGCACCACTACTCTCGCTTTTTTTGGCCAGCGTGAGAGAAATGAGGTCGACGCAAGGGCTGTGCTCGGCCTTCCAGCAAGAGACAGCTGACACATGTAGATGAATGTGTACGTGGCCCTCCAAAGAGGGAGGACGAGGGGCAAGAGGGCGGGTGGGAGTGGTGAAGCGCACTCTGATGACTTGCTGCTGGTGTGTGTGTGTGCGTGCGCGCGCGCGACAGATGTCTTATTCTGAAGCACGAGTTGCAGATTTGATGGCGGGGAAGGGGGCGACGAAATAAAAGAGCGAGAGGGGTAAAAAAAAGGCGAAGGAGAGCCGGGGACAGGAGACGATGATGGAGCAAGCGACGCGAGTGCCAGCCGTGGGATGAGTCGATTGTTTCGCTCTCCTTTCCCGTCGAGTGTTCACCTCGCGTCACGTGCATCACAGGTTTTCGACTAACGATGCTGCAACGTCGTCACCGCAGCAGCAGTGTATGTGTATCTTTATGCTTCTGTGAAGGATGCACAGGATGCTGAGCGGCGTCATTGAAAAGGTTGACCGCAATTCGCACCAATAGCCAAGTGAAGTGAGGGGTAGCAGAACCGCCACACCCTCGAAATCTCTGCGACAAACAACAAAAAAAGAAAGTAACAGCGCTTGACTCCGAAATCACGCCATTAAAAGTGAGCGCCGCCTCTTGAGCTGACGAAGCTGCCTGTCTGTCGGGAGAAGAGAGTGTGTGTCGGGGGGGGGAGCGAAAACGTCTGCGGGCCACTGCAAACACAGACGCCCGTAGTCGATCGCAAACGGCTCATGGCGACGCTCGCAAAAGGGCAACGATGTTTCCCGTAGCTGCTCAAGATGCGCTCTTCCGTGTCGTGTCGGCGCCGGTGATATCCACCTCATCCATCTCAGTCGATGTGTCAAAGGCTACGTCCACCTTCCGGTGCCAAAGTCGCATACGGAGCTCCACGTAGCGGTCGTACAGGGTGGTCCCCCAGTTGCCGTGCATGGCAAGGCTCACGGCAGTGAACGGTGCGACAACAAATGGGATGAGGCAGCGCGAGGCGGCGTGCATGCCAAGCAGAGCTGGAAAGAGGCGCGGCACGAAGGGATGGCGCCATGCGACGTCGCCCATGAACTTGGGGAACTTCACGGAGGTCAAGGGGAGCATGGAGACAGCGAGACCAAGACCAGTGAAGGTGTAGGCAGACAGCTGCATCATGTACACGCGCCGCGTCACGCCTTCAAGGTTGTCAAAGTATGGGTTGTTTTCGTACGGGAGGCCGCGGCGCTCAGCACCGCGGCGTCGTCGCATCTCTCGACTCTTGCGCAGCTCGTACAGGACACGGTGCTCGTGCACTCGGTACTCTAAGATGGCGTTGCAGTAAACACCAAGAAGAGCGCAGTAAAGGGCAGAGAAGCAGGCACGCTGCCGCACCAGCCACCGCGGGGTGATACCGCGCACCCGATGCGGGTAGAAGCGAAAGCGGGCGTAGCAGAAGGCGACCAGGAGGTAGCTGAAAAACTCGGGCAGCGCCTGCGACACAGCCCGCGTGAGGAGCTCCGTGTACTCGACGTCTGAGCGGTCTTCGTTAAAGCCGCCGGCAAGGGACATGCATCGGACGGAGAAGCGCCACGACACAAAGTCCGGTGTGGTTACGAACACCTTGTTTACATGGTTTAATATGTCGGACTTGTACTGCAGCTGCGCCACCGCATCGGAGAGAACATCGTCACAGAAGATGTACGACAGCAGGCGCAGCACCGCTCGCTGAGGGAAGTAGGATTGTGAGAGTATCATGTGCCGATACGTCTCACTAAAGTTGAACATCTGCATGCGATACTGCTCTGGCAGCCCGCAGCTGCCGATGAGCTCCGCTAGCGTCGACGCCTCCTCGACGGTACGGTAGCGCGACAGCATCATGCAAATGCGCACAAAGTTGCGAACCACCTCCTCGTTAATGGCGTCGTAGCACATGCCTCGTGCCAAGAAATGGGCAGTGAGGGGGGACGGCAGCGTCTGCAGAATGTCAGGTGCCAGGTGATACCGCTCCACCACCTCGTACACACGCTCATCATACATGCCCAGCGTCACGAGCAGCTCCAGCCGCTTCTCCTGTGCGAGGCTTTCGTACCAGTTTGTTAGGATGCCCATGATAAACCGCAGCGTGAGCAAGAGTGCGGACTGTAGGTGAGCAACTGCGGCCTGTTTGAAGCAGCGCTGCAGCTGCCAGATACGCACGTGAGTGTCAGTACGATTCTCCAATTACAGAGGGCTCGAAGCGTGATGCACACCGCTTCACACTCGACGGTGCCCTTCCGTCCAATACCGTTGTACTGTAAGGGAAGAAGAAGGTAGACAATGGGAGAAGGGGAGGTGTATGTGTGTGTGGGGGGGGGGGGCAACGATGAAGTGGTATAGCATTGTCCAAATTGTGTGGGCGAAGGCACGCGACGAAACAGAGGCAAAGGGAGTGTGCGCGTCGAAGGGCTTCCGTGAAGACGCTGGCACAGGTACCTCCAAGGGAGGGAAATAGGGTGTGGCGGCATGACATGGCCTCCGCACTGCAAGCATCCCACCGCTGCCATCACCGCCTCAACAGGATGCAGCATACGGTCACCTTTGATGAGTTGCCCTTATGCACCCTGTGTGGGTACCCGCTGGGTGGCATCCTCGCCGCCGCTCTCTCCTCCTCTCCAGGCAATCCTTTTCGCATGCTTCCTCGGCCTCGTTGCTCCCCCTCTGTGTCGCTTGCATCGGCCTTTCTTTTATATTTGCGTTTTTTTTTCTGCGTCGGTCGGAGCTGATGCGCACGACTTTTCGTGTAGATGTTTAGCCCGACTCTCCATGAATAGCCGCACACCCCATGCATGGCACATGCGCACACATACATGTACGGCCTGCTGGGGAGTTGGTTCCGCTAGCTACGAACGAATACGCAGCGGCCGTTATACTGATTATACGGCGTTAGGCAAGAGCTGCCACAGGGTAAAAGGAGACGCACACAGCGTGGCGAGGTGCATTGGTATGCCATTCGACCCCTTCACCAAAGGAGGGGTTCATGCGCTTGCGAGTGTCCCCCACCCGCAGGACTCGATGGCATGATTCTCTCTTGCTTGCTCGCTGTGGGTGTGCATGCTGGGGAAAAGGGGGCGGGGCACTGCTGTTGTATTGATGGATGATTGTGCCTCTGTGGGGCACCAGTGAGGGGACGGGAGCGTGGCAGTCGGCGCCGGTGATGATGCCGCCTCCACACTCTCACCGCTATTGTACAGACACGGGCTTGGGAGCTACCTGGTACCCACTCACCCACTCTCGCGCCAAACTTTGCGGCCCTGTGTGGCCTAGAAGCTAAAGGTGAAGCCCCCTGAGGACGGGTCCAGCAGCGTCAAGCGGCCAAGCCGGCGTTTCTCCCGTGCCTGATGCTCCTCCTCAAGTTGCCGCGCCACGTCCTGCATCAGAGCCGGGTGCGCCGCCTGCATGGCGGCCTCAAACTCTTTCGCAAAGCCGCGCTGCCGCCTTGCTGTAGATTCTTCCGTCGCCGTGTCGGCATCCTCGTCAATGCCGCTGATGGACCCCTTCATGGCGCGCAAAAATTTGATCACCTTTGGCAAGTTGCACCGCGAGACGTAGTTCTGCGTAATGGCGATGGAATCTTCGAGGTTGATGATGAAGTGCCACCACCCGCATGGCACAAACATGATGTCTCCAGGCTCGCAGATGCACTCGTACCCGCAGTGCTGCAGCTCCTGCAGGCTTGCGTCGTAGTAGTTCAAGAGCCACTCCGTCAGCGACACCGGGGTGGCCACCTCAGCCATGTCAGCGCTCGGCACCACCCCGGGCGGTGTCGCCCCGGGCGGGAATAGCAGCCACCGTTTGCGGCCCGTCATGTTCGCGTTCCACGCATTGGTGTAGTTGGGGTCCACGTGGAAGCTGCTGCCACTACGCTGCGGACCCGCGACGATCCAGCGAAACTTGGGTCGGCAGTCGCCAAGCGTTGAGAAGAAGTCATCTCGGGCGAAGTAGGGTGGCGTTGTGTACAGCTTCTCTGCATCTAGCACACTCCCAAACTCGGCGTCGAACATGTATATCGGCCGCTCGTCGTTCTGCCCCGTTGCGTAGTGCACATAGTCTTCCAGATCCATGCTTGTGTGCTCGCAGCGCAACGGTGACGTCACAGGGCAGCCGCTACGCACAAGGGAGTTCTTCTTGTCCGCTAGGTTGGCGAATCGGCCTTGGAGGATCGTGAAAAGTGGCCACTCCGTCGCCACGTCCGTGATCACCACTGGCACGTTTGGCTTTTCAAAGCGGTCGTGGAACTCAGCAACGGAAATACGGCTGCACCGCTCGACAGGGCGAAACTTCGACACATACCGCGGGCTACGGCGCTGAGGCGCGTCCACCGAATCCACCAGCTCGGCGGTCGAGGAGGTCGACGCAGCCGCGACCCATGCCCCATCTTGCTGACTCTTTCGACTCTTAGACCCAGAGTTCTGCCCCGCACTCTTCTCCGTTCCCGCTGCGGAAGACGAAAGCGACGGCGACGCCTCCTCCGGCTCCTCAGCGACGGGGCGCAGGTGGTAGTAGGGTGGTAAAATGGTGCACATCCATGCCTGGAAGAGCTGGTCACAGAAGAAGCGGCGGCACACGCACACCGGCGTGTGGCGTGCAAACGCGGCAGGTGTCTCACCAGCAGGCGCTGCAGCGGCCCGCATACGCTTGCTCTCCACCTTCGACCTCTTCTTGGAGGGGGTGCTGTTCGTGATGGAAGCGGCAGAGACCGCGTTTGGCGTGCCGCCATGGACTGCCACGTAGCCTCGCACTGCCGTTTCCTTCCAGCTGCCACGGAACCGCAGGTACGACGGCGACAAGGCTGTGTACGCTGCCTTGAAGGCATCTGTGCAATGCACTAGTACATACCAGCCCGTACAGCTGCGCGACAGTCGGCACAGATCGGGCACCTCGAGAAAGGCGAGAAAGCACTGAACTAGTTCCAGGTAAGGCTGCTCCGTGTGCTCCTTGTCGCCATCCATGGTTGCGGCGGTGAAGAGGGAAAGGGTGCCGAGTCGGTCGAATATGTCAGAGCGCTTGACGGCGTTGCCGCGTGGGTAAATACCGTACGGGTGGGGGCGATACCACGTCTGCATCGTGCTCACCTCCGGCTGACGGGTGCGTTAGTCGTGTGCCTGCACAGCGTGATAGGGTCAGCGGTACCGCATGGATATGAGGGAAAGGGTAGACTAGCGCACTCTCAATCTCTCGATTTTCTGCTTGAGAGTCTGTGTTGGATACTGCTGTGCTGCTTCGATGGAGATGATTCCAAAAGGCGTAGGCGGAGAGTGCGGGAAGAACGGGAAGATCAAGACAGACCGACAGAGGCTGCAGCACCCGCGCATGTGAGAGGGAGATATAGAAACCCTCACCCGGGGGTAGGAGATGTGACGCTGTTCTCGTCTGCGCGCCTTCCCATACTAAGCCAGGAGTGCCGCAGACGAACTCTCCCTCAACAAAAAAAAAGGATACCAAAGAGAGGCAGACGCACCCCCCCCCCACACACACACACTTAGGCTCACTGGTTCGCACTGTTATGTGACGTCTCGCTCTCTTAAACAGGGGAACACTTCCTTTTTTGAGCAGCCTCATAGCGTCCACAAAGTCGCGCACCGATGCAGAGAAGGTGAGACTCGAGTGAATGTCTGAAAGTTTTTGTCGTTCAATTAGCGCATTAATGAACACTTACGCGCGCGGACACACACGCACACCCCCCGCTAACGTATCTGTGCGCTATCAGTAGCGGCACACGAGCGAAGGATAATACACAAAGCCACAAAAAGGAGACACAGGAGGCAGAAAAGAGATCAACCCACTTGCGGGACTCACAACGGGGTGGTGTTGGTGGGAGAGTGAGAGGGAGAGAGCGAGGCAAAAGAGAAGCGCAGAGGACTCGTTGCCTCGTGACACGTTGACACACCGCGAAACAGTTGCCGGCGAAGTTGGCAGAGAGCGTAGTTGTCAGCCGGAAGCGAGCTACACCGTGCGCTTCGCAAAAATACAAAAAGAAGAGGAGAGTAGCCCTGCAAGCGCAAGCCATGAGATGAGCGACACACACACACACATGCGTGCGCATACGCGCATAGATTTGCCTTCAGTCAAAAAGGTGGGGGCCGCTGAACCACCTCACTGGTGGCTGCCGGTTCCTCTTGTGCATCAGCGACGGCGCGAAGGGAAGAAGACCCACCAGGAGTGTACCTGGAGAGCAACACGGAGCACGAGCAAACTAAGAGAGCACAAACACACGAGAGGCGATTGAGACGAAAAAGGGGGGGGGTGGATGAGGGGCGGGGCGGGCGCCGAGGAACCAACAAAAAAAACGTGAGGCTCTCGTGAGCCTTTGGAGGCTCCGTGCTTGGCACGCCTCCTCTCCTTGTTCTCGCTTGCACTCACTAGCCTGACGCCTGGGATGGGACTAGAGCGCCCACATGCAGGACCAGGCATCCGCTAAATGCGCTCGGCCGTCTCGATGTTCAGCAGCTCCAATGTCTTCTTGAGGGTGATGCGGGTGAGCTCAACTAGGCACAGGCGGCTGTTCTGCAGCGGGTCATCCAAGACGCGGCAGTTTTGGAAAAAGTTGGAGAAGTTTGTCATGAGCTCGTACGCGAAGTCCGCCAGGTGGTGCGGGAAGAGGTCCTCGACGGTCTTGAGAATCACCGTCTGGAAGCGCAGCGCGCACAGCGCGAGACTCTTCTCCTGCGGGGTCTCGAGAGAGATGTCGGTGATCTTGAACAGCTCCTCATCCGCTATGCCGGCCTTGCGCTGGATAGAGCAAATGCGGGCGTACTGATAGAGAAGGAACACGGCCGTGTTTCCAGACATGTCCAACATCTTGTCGTAGCTGAAGGCGTAGTCACCAGTGCGCGTCTGCTTGAGATCGAAGTACTTGATGGCGCCAATGCCGATAATGTTCGACAGCTTCTGCATCACTTCCTCCGAATGGCCTTGGCTGCGCTCGCCCGCCTCACGCTCCTTCAGGATCGCAAGGGACCGCTCCACCGCCTCGTCCATGAGGTCTTTCAGCTTCACCGTCTCACCCGAGCGCGTCTTTATCTTCTTGCCATCCGCACCCGTCACAAGGCCAAAGCCGGCGTGGTCCCATGTAGCGTGTTCCATCCAGCCCATGTCCTTCGCCGTCTGTAGACACATGCGGAAGTGCTCGTACTGGCCCAAATCAGTGCAGTAGATGACTCGGTTCATCTTCTCGATGACGAAGCGGTGGTACGTGGCCGTGACATCTGTCGTGTCGTAGGTGTAGCCCCCATCACTCTTCACCACCATCAGCGGGAAGGAGAAACGGGGGACAAGGATGCTGTCGCCCTTGACAATCCCCGCAGCCTCGAACACCTCCAGGAAGAGAGGATCGAGCTGCTTCTTGTACAGGGGTGCGAGCTGGGCCATCAGCTTGTCCAGGTCCACGCGGATATCGAACTTTTTCCACGGCTTCACCTCCTTCTTCGACAGCGCCACCGACTCCTCACCCTCAGCCCCGGTCAGGATGCCAGCCTTCTTCATGGCGGCAATCAGGTTCGGGTGGTACGACGGGCCATCGCGCGAGACGAGCGCGAGGTGCTGGCTCGCCAGCTTTGTCATGTCACGCGCATCGAGGCTACACAGTTTGCGCTCCTCCTTGCTGACGATGAGCTTTGCGCCGTCACTCACCTCGATCTGTCCTGCCTCCTCCAGCAGACCGAGCACCTTGGGAATAAGCGGGTTGTAGAAGCTCTCGCCCCGCTCCTCGATGGTGGCGCCGAGGCGGGTGTAGACCTTGCTGAACTCCTCGCGTGACACGTCGCAGATGTACTTCCACGCTTGGATAGAATCCTCCTCCAGCGCCTGCAGCTTCACCACCTCGAGGCGGGCCTTCTCCTTGAACTCCTGGTCCTCGTCGAAGCACTTCTTCGCCGCGCGGTAGAAGGCGGTGAGGTCGGAGATGTCCGGCGGGTTCGTGGTGTAGTCGGGGAAATTGCGCTTGATGTACAGAACGAGCATGCCAAACGCCGTACCCCAGTCACCGATGTGGTTGATGCGTGCAACGTCATGCTGGCAGAACTCCAGCAGGCGGCTGATCGACTCGCCGATGATGGTGGAGCGGAGATGTCCGACATGCATTTCCTTGGCAATGTTCGGCGCTGAAAAGTCGACGAGCACGCGCTGCTTCTTCACGACGGGTGGGCGGATGCCCTGTTTCAGCACCTCTTTCACCATCCTAGCCAACCATTCTTTGCGGATGCTGACATTGATGAAACCCTTGGACGTGGGTTCGAACTCGTCGATGATATCATTGTCCACCAGGTTCTTCTTGAGCTCCTCGCCGACCATCTGCGGGCTCATCTTTATCGGCTGCTGCTGCTGAGAGAGCACTTTCACCAGCCCCATGGCATTGTTGCACTGATACTCGCTCACCTTGCCAACGGTGATGAGAGGCTCCTGGGTCGGGACGAGCGGGAAGGTCTTGGCAATGGTCGCCTTGACAATCTCCTTCAGCGCCAGCTCCACATTCACGGTAGCGGCAGCGGCGCACATGATTACGCAAAGATGCTGAGGGTTCCAAACGGTAGTTTTTTTTTGTATTTTACTGTAAGGAGCTTCTCTTTTCTTGCGTGTTTGTCAGCTTGCAGGTCGCGTTAAATGGGGTGTTGGGCACTGGCGCCAGCATCCACACGCGTACAGGCGGACAGGTAGACACAGACGTGCACTCACTCACAGGCCCAGGTCAACGCGACAAGCGAATATGTGGGGAAGGGACGAGGGCAAGGGTAAGGGAAAGCCAGATATCGGCGCACGTGTAGAGCGAGAAAAAGCAAAAAAAAAAGAGAGCGACAAGCCAGCAAATGTGTATGAGTGTGCGTGTGCGTGTGTGTGTTTCATGTTGGAGGAAAGTGCAAGAGGGAGGGGGCGGGGGCGGCAAGTGAAATAATAACGAGAAGCGGGATAGAGATGCCATGAGAAGCCGGGGGAAGGGTGCGGGCACAAACGCAAAGTGCGCCTTTTTCCCCTGGCCCACGTATGGCGCAACTCATGTCCGCCACCGGTGCTACTCCTCCCTCCTCCTTGTTCACCGCTCATTGGGAGACTTAGCGAGTGCCCTACGGGGCAGCATCCACGGACGCGGAGAGAGGTGGCAAACGAAATCGACATGAGTGCCATAACTCTCACATGTGAGCGCTGCTAGGCATCGCGTGGCCACACTGACGCTTCTCGACTGCGATTACTCGTGTGGAAGGTTGCGCGCGTGCGTGTGAAGTGCAGCGTCGAAGGAGAAGGGATTAAAGAGAGGGGGAGAGGGCGGGCGGTGCTGCAATCCTCTGTTACGCAATACTGTCCAATGATGTCATTCTCTTTTTTTCTTTCAAGTTCATTAGTATAGAAAGAAAAACAACTCAGCTCGTGTTTCTCGGTGTTACGTGTTTGTGTCTGTGTGCGCTTGTGTTGGTGCACGTACGGGTCGTGGCAGGCAGCGCAAACAAATATGGAGGGGGTGGGGTGGGGTGGGAGTGGGAGTGGTGCGTATGTGCGCCATGCCATCTGTGTGCGGGGATCTTTTGGTGCACACTTGCGTGGAAATCGATAATGGAAGCGCAAGATGGCGAAAAACGAGGAAGGAGAATGAGGGAGGCTATGGCGCCATGCAGGTGTGCAGCTGCTCTCGTGTCCGTCTAATAGCCTACACACGGCCCAGGAAGCAAACAGATGCACTTACACGGGAGAGTGGGGCACTAAAAAGATCTAGACGACGATGAACCACCACGAAAAGAGGCGAACAGAGCCATCCGACAAGGTGAAGCGATTACACACACGCACATACGAATGGTAGATGGCAGAAAAAGAGCAAGAAGGGAGGCATGCGGAGAGGGGAAAAGAGGGAGGCCAGCACCACACCGATGCACAAGTAGAGAATGAGACGAGCACCAACACCCGTGGCAGCCACGTCGCTCTCACAGATGCACATATATATCGTGATTGCGACGAATGGTACATGTGCTACTGTTCTGCTGCCGGCAGTATAGTCACCCCTCCTAGGCGACGATGTGGTGGTGAAATGGTGATGACGGAATACTGAGCTGCCTCTCTATCGTAAACCTCGTTCCTCAGCTCTCGCCGCCGTCCTACCCTGTGTTCTCTGTTGGTGCTTCACTGTTGTGGATGGGTCACTCCTCCCTGCATTAACCTCCTCCATCCACCCCCATCACCTCCGCTCTTGAACGCCTCATCCATCACCTACCCTCTCACTATAACGATGAGACCTACCCAGATACTTACCCACCCATCGAGACGCACTCCTGCATAATAGAAGACACCACCTACACACACGCGCGCACATGTAAGCGTACCCTCGTCTATACCACACCATTCGCGAGCACCTTGTCGTCTTTGACATAAAGAGACAGAAGAAAAACAAACAAACAAAAGCTAAAACAAAAAGACAGCGCATCCAATGCATCAACACCACTAATATCCAACTTTTCTCCTTAGTCATTCCTTCGACCTTGGCCTCATTGCCTCGTGTGTGCATGTGTTTTCCTTTTCTTTCAGCTGTGGGCGTTCACAAGCTTCATCACCACCATCCGAAACACACCGCCCGGCCTTCGTATACTTTTCGGCACCCACCACGTACCGCATTGCAGAAAAACACAGAGACGCAAAACAGCACACACAGAGAGAGAGAGAGAGAGAAAGAGAGGTGGGCACTCCGTTTAAAAACAAACACGCACACCCACACACACACACCGACCAACCAACAGACAGACAGACAAGAAAGCAAAGGAGACACGGTCACGGACACACACCACGTAAACCAAGAAAAGGAGAGGGGGAGGAGAAAACATAAGACAGAGAGACGCCGGAGACCCAAAGACGTGAGAGGCAGAAGAAGAGCAAGACGACAAGCGAGGAAACAGAACGAAAGAACACCGACAAACGGAAGGAGACGAAGGGGAGGGCGGTCGGGGACCTGGCGTGTGGATGCGGGTGTGCATCTGGGGGGAGGGTGGAGCAGGCGACGAGGGACGATGGGAGAGAGACGCGATTATGGTGGTGGTGGAACGGGAAAGGGTTAGCAACACCTAGCTCTATCCTGTGAGTCACGCCTCAGAAAGGCTTGCTGCGCTACAAGGATAGAGCGGGGAGATTAGGGATGAGACCAGAAGAACGAAAGGGGAGAGACGGTGGAAAAACTGAAGGAGGCACCATTGCCATCACGCAGAGTTCCGCATATTCACTTTTCTTCATCTCACTCTCTTCGATGTGCCGCCTCTTTTCCAGCCCACTCATTCATCCATCCCACGCCACCCCCATCCCCTCGCCCGTGTCACACGCCACCCTCTGCACCCCTGAGACAGCCTCGACATAGAAGACGCACACTCATCAGAACGTGACCAGGGCAGCCCCATACACACATAAAAACACGCGCACACATACAGAGACTCACACACATACGCTCCCTTATGAGAAATAACAGGAGGTGTGAAACGAAAAGAAATGACGACGAGGGAGACAAAAAAATATCCGTCATGCCGTTGCTTTTACGCGTTTCGAGAGTAACTTGAAGAGGCACCGCACCATTACGAAGAGTCACACAAGAACAAGAGCAGGAGTAATACGCATGTAGATAAAGGACAGCGCGAGGAAAGTCGCTGCCGGGCCAGCGATAGTCCCCTTCGTTTCTCTGATCCTTTCTCTTTCCTTTCACCCTCGTGCGTGCGTGCATGTGTGTGTTTGCCTGTCGCGTGCCTACCGACGCTTGCCAAAGTTCTGGCGCGGCTTCTTGTCGTTCAGGTGTTCGCGCCAGTCCGCCGGCGGATCAGCGTCCTCCGGGGTCAACGGCTGCGCAGTCGTGTCGTACGACAGCTCCACCGCCGTCGTGCGGAAGTGTTCCTCGTCCTCGAAGCGCTCAAACTGGATATTCTTCTCCAGCTCGCGGAAAAGGGCCTCTTCGTAGTTGCTAACACACAGGAATGACGCACCGATAGTACCCTGGCGGCCTGCGACCTGCGACTGCAGGACGTAGTACTCTTCAGCACGCGGCACGGAGAAGTTGATGACAAGATTCACGTACGGAATGATGGTCTTGCGAGCCAGCTTGGCGTAATCCTCATTTGTGACCAGCAGCCGCTGGCGCACGCCGTTCTCGTTCTCCACACCCTTCTTGAACCTCTCCAGCGCCATCATGCGATCCTCCTTGGACAGCTGGCGGTACACAAACTGCGGCTCCACGCCGTTGAAGTGGCGCGCGATACGCTGCGAACCCTTGCACATCTCCTCCACACGCTTCTGGTCGCAGAAGAGAATCGCTTGCACGCCCTTCAGCTGAGACACGATCTTGCTCACCATCTCGAGCTTGTCCTTGTCGCTACTCGAGGTGTACATGTAGAAGTGACGCACCTCCTGCGGGCGAACAAAGTGGAAGCTGGAGACGATGTTGCGCATGATGGAGTCGGACAGGTGACGTGTGGTATCCTTGTTCTTGGTGTTGCAGGCCGCGAACAGGCGAGCGGCATGCGTGTTCGCGTCCAGCTCGTTCACGGCGTACTGGAAGCGGTCCTTCTTCTCCTCCTCGCGCTTCACTCCGGCAGACAGCAGCAGCATTTCCTTAGCCTTGTTGATTGCCTCCTCGCTACCGCCGAGTATGCGGATCGTGAATGTCTCCTCCTTCTCGTCCACGTGGTCGAAGCGCTCGTTGTAAGTGCCGCACGTTTCATTAATGAACTTCATGTTGTTGCCCTGAGAGCCCAGGAGGTACTTGATGCGTTCTGTCGGGATTTCGACCTCAATCGAAAACTTGAAATTCGGTGGCGGGCGCTCCAGAGAGCGCTGCGCCATACCGCTGCCCGTCGGCACCTCCTGCGCGCGGCGGCGGTCATTCTCGTCGTGGCTATAGCGGCACTTGTCGCCATACTTGCATCCCTCCGGCGTGAAGACGTGGCGGCACACACGAGCCGCGTCGTCGCCGTTAGGTGCACCGGCACCACGACCACCACCGCGCCCACCGCGGGCAATGCGGCCACCACGGTCACCGCGCGGCGCATAACCACCGCGGCCCTCGTCGTTGCCGCCGCGGGCAAAGTCAGCATCGGCACTGCGAGGCGGGTGCGGCTGGCCCGCTGGCGGGCCAGCGCGCCGCGATTGCAGGTGACCACGGCTTTCAATAGCGTCCATCAGCGCCTGGCGCTGCTCAGGGTCCGGGACGGCCTGGCTCAAGGCTTCCTCTGACATCTTGCGCAGAGATACGATACGATCCACTCCCATGGACTGAAAGGCGGGAATCGTGTCCCCCATCTGCAGGCGCGCCAGCAGGGCCTCGACAGCGTTCTGTTGCGACATCGTGAGTCCTTCACGGCTCTTCCAAAGGGGGCGTGTGCAGGGGTGTGTGTCAGAAGTGTCAACAAGTTGTTGATATGTGAAGAAGCAAAGGAGAGACTAGTATTTTTTCTCGTTCAAAAACGAGAACGATGCGCGGCGATCCCAAACTTGCCTTCACGTACACGGAGTTTCTACAACAGTGGCTGACCGTCAGAGAGAGAAACGAAGATTTATGACGAGAGAGGGGACGGGCGCAAGGGAGAACAGTGTTGTGTACGTCGACTAACCTCGCTGGCGTGAGTGCACCAGAAAGAGAAGACAAAATGAGGCAGGTAGGCGTGTGCCACGGTGACAGAGCAAACAGAAAAGGTACAGGTGAACAACGGCGGTAAGTGAGCCGGTCGTGGTCCAGTAGTCTTTGCCGTTGGCTTCCTTTGGCGGAGAGAGGGGGAGGGGAGAGGTAGCCGCACCACGGGAAGTAAAACACGGGTACGGAGAACAGGAGAGCTTAGTGAGGTGTCAAGTGTGGATGACTCTCTTTGTGTGTGCGTGCGTGTGGAAAGGGAAAAGGGGGAGGGGGGTTGAATTCTTCGGCAGTGTTGAGTCGGAGGGGTGTCCTTTTTGCTGATGTGTTACCTTTTCCCAAAGGCAGTGTGAACACACGAAAAAAGGAAGGAAAACGAAAAAGAGTGGGGACTTTGATGTGGGCTGTGGGTGTGGGTCAGAGAGACACAAGCGAGCAGGGATGTGACGGCGGCAAGTGGTGATGCGCAAGGAGGGTGCCGACGCGTGTTGTTGTGCACATGTGCATGTGATGGGCGAAGGAACGCAACGAGGGAAAGCAGGAATCGAAAACGAAAAAGGAAGAAAAGAGAACGGGTGGAGATAAGACCTGCAACGCTTTCATGGCGAGCGTACGAATAGATCGAAAAACGCCATGCACACAAATCGAGCGAGACTAGCACACGATAACGCTTGCGGCGAGCCGCCTCGGGGTGGCTGTCCGTGAGCGAGCGTGGTGAGGACGATCAGCTTACCCCACTGAGCGTCCTTACGCAGAGCGCACCACTACAAAGCTGACTTCCAGCCAAATGGCCTTTTCGATACATTTCGGGCCGCCTCCGTGCCCCGCTGCGCACAAGTTTTCTTGAATTGAACATGTGCGCGTGAGTGTTCTGTTGTTTTTCGCTTGTTTTTCGCCGTTTTTTCTTTCGTGTGCGTGCCGTCTTTTCATCCATGGCGAGTCTTCATTGACGCATACACGCACGATAGCAGTCTAAGAGAGAGAGAGAGAGGGAGGAAGAGACAGAGACAGACAGAGCGATGAACACTAAAACAGGGAAACAAGAATGTGGCGCTACAAGTCGACGTGGAACCACAACGAAAAAGAATGAGGAAGGAGAGAACAAAGAGCGTGACCGGAATGAGGAACAGGAGGTGCGCAGACTCGTGCAGGACACACGCGCATCTGTGTCGCCTTTCTTACCGTAAAAGAGGAGACGCCTGCACCCTCGAGTTGGCGCACATGGTCGACATCGGCGAGTACCCCTTGAGGACAGGACCATCGTTCCTTTCAGCGTTCCTTGTAAGCCATTCATCTCTACTCCGTCCCCTGCACCTGTGGCGGAAAGAAGTGCATAGAGGCTCAACGTGGGGCGGCGAGACAACGCCATACACGCCGTGTTGGAGGATGCGAGAGTGGGTGTGCCAACGTGATCCACCTGCGCCTTGTCAAGCACCTTTCCCGCCTACACACATGCACGGCGAACACTAGAAAAAGTCTTCACAGCTGCACTAGGTAGCAGGAGAGAGCAGCTCTCTAGTTCCTCTACTCCAGTATTACACCCCGCCTCAGCTCATTCAAATGGAGACAGTGTCCGTAGGCGCTGAAGTCTGCCTGCTGAAGGGCAGCCTGCACCGCATTCAAACGCGTGCGGCACACCTTGAGAAGCGCGTCACGACACCACTTTTCAACGTCACGGCAGAGAACGGTCTGCTCCTCCAGTCGTCGAGACTGGGTGCGGGCTGGAAGCACCGAGCTGCGCTGCAACGTTTTGTTTTTGCTTCTTCGGCCCTTTCTTTAGAAGTCTCCATGCAATGGGCATAGTGGAAGGCGTTGACGAGGATCTGAACACTGCCGCGTTGGGGAACGAACTTGCCGCCCTCGTCGTTCACCGTGAGCGCACTGGGAGTGACAGTCCCGCCAAACAAGATATCCATCTCAGAGAAATGGTGCTCCATCGCGTCCAGGACATACGGAAGGCACGGTCGATGCGTACGCTGGCTCTGTGCACTGCGGGAGGAGATGGTGCTCAGGAAGCCGGAAACGGCATTGAGAGTGGCGTGTGTCATCGCACATCATTCCTGAAACACGGCCAAGTAGCAGCTCGGTATGCCAATCAAAAGCACGGCACCGTTATCTTTGTTCAGTCACATGTCAGCGAGGAACTGCGTGTCGATGCGCAGCAGCAGCGCATCTCTTGCCCCGCAGCACTCGAGCGACGAGGAGCCGTGACCAGCGAATACGCTCACCTAGTCGTGACACAGGTGTCGTCGTTGGCAGCGCCTGTGTTGTCTATTTCGCGAGAACACCAATATCGGATGAGATGGCAGTGGGTCAGTTCCATCTTAGCCACCACACCGATTCACCGGGCTCGCCAGCGCCGCCTCACACCGCTGCACCTGCACAGGTAAAGAAGTCATGATGGCCGCTAGAGGGTACACCGGGTGTCCAAGCAGCGGCGGTACGCTCACTGTTCCCCTTGCACCAGAAGAGTAAACAAGGATGGCGCCTTCTTGCTTTTGTGCGTCTTTTGGTGTCAGGGAAACGGGTGCGCCTGTGCACTCCAGCAGTGTAGCGCTGGAAACTAGCTGGGTTATGTGCACACGCAGAGGCACACACAGCGCCTACCACGTGAGCAGAAGGAACAGAGAACGCCTGGGAGCAGAGGAGGGTGCACACTGGAGAAGGGAAGAGAAAGTGCAGTGGATATCTCCTGAACAAGGACAAAAACAAACACAAGGCGAGAGACAAAGACGGAACCGTGTAGATGCGTGCATGTGCGAACGTATGCATACTCAGATCCCCTCTCACTTAGGGCTGGGTGCTAGAGTGGGAGGGGGGGGGGGGTAACGCACGGACACTGCGCCGCTGGCCTCACAGGCGTCGCGTACAGTGTGGCAAGGAGCAAAGATGATGTCTTTTCTCTCCTCGCTACACCAATCAAGTGCAAGCATCGCTCTCTGAGTGGTTGTGGGTGTTGGCGGTAGGGTCGACGCCACTCTCACCTCTCTTTGAGTGTCCGTGAGAGAGAACTTTGACACGAGGGAAAACGGGGAAGGGGGGAGGATACCCTCCCCCAGCCTCCCCTTCCTCTTAGCGCAGTGCCTGCGTGCACCTTGTCCGTGGAGGGAAGGCGGGCTGAGCTGTCAGGTTTATGAGGCACGGTAATGTACATGGCAAACGAAAGCACCCCACGAGGGGTGAGAAAAGGCACGCGCACAGGCACACCGACGTGTACACACTCACAGTGCGCACAGGCATGCCTCTGCACATCGTCGACGCGGGAGATGCAAAACCAAACAGAGAAAGCGCAAGGCAGCTACACGCTCTCCGAAATGCGAATCGCGAGCGTTGCAGCGGAGGCCTCCTGCCCGCGTCGGAGAATGGCGGGGTCATTGCAGCTACAGTGTTGCAAACTTATCACCCGAAGCGTGGAAACGCTGCCGCTCAAAGCCACATCCAGCAGAGCTGCACTTCCAGTGTCACCGATAGGGTTACCATCCATGATCAGTGTGGTCAACGCAGACGTGGACGGCAGGGTGCGGGCGATGGCCTCAGCACCCACGCGGCCGATACGGTTGTTGGCTATAATCACTTCCTCGATGGCATTTTCCGATATCACGCGCGCAACTAGTTGCCCGCACTTATCATCCAGCCCACAAGAGCTCAGGTTGCATTGCTTGATGGTGTTGTTCTGCAGCAGCCCTTCAGACAAGAGCAGCTGCGCACCTGCGGCTCGCAGGGGGTTCCATTCCATGTTTAGCACGCGCAGGTCGCCATTTCGGGACAGCACCTTGGCCAGTTCCGTCGCCCCGACAAAGCCGATGCGGTTATAGCTCAAGTCCAACTCCTGCAGAGTGATGTTCTCAGCTAGGGTGTCCGCAAAGACAGCGATGTCGGTGTCACCGAGATGGTTATCTGAGAGGGACAAAAAGCGCAATGTGCTGCCAGGGGCAAGCGCCTCGTTCACCACCGCGCCGCCGGAGAAGGTGTTCAGGTGATGTGCACCCTTCCGCATCGCCTCCACGCGGCCCATCTGATTCTTCGACAGGTTCAGAGACTGGATGTTGCGTGCATCGTTTATGGCGCGCACCACCTCCAGCGCCGCGGACGGAGTAATGTAATTGCCGACAAGAATCAGTGATTGCACTGCCGAGGTGACGCAAAGGGCGGCAGCCAGCGCTGTGCACCCCTTCGCACCAAGCCCAGCGTACGACAAGTCTAGCACCTCGCTCTCAGCGGCCAGATCTTTCGCGATGGAACTTGTTGCACCCTTCACGCCGGTCGCCTTGGCGAGCTCCGCGCACACCGCCAGATAAGCCTTAGCGCCAGAGACGTCGCTCTCGGGATCTTCAGGAATGGGGTACTTATACCTCTTAAGTGCTTGCAGTCGTTCTGCAAGTAACTCCTCTGGCGGTTTGCACCGCGACGCTTCCTCTTCGTACGCCAAAAGGATAGGCTGAGAGGAGGACAAGGCAGGGTCAGCCTCCCCGGTCGTGGAGTCCACCATGGCGATGGTGTGTTTCACCGCGAACAGAGCGGTAGGGCGCTCGAGCGAGCACACGGTGACGGGACAAGGCTGTGATGGCTTGCGCCCTCGGCTTTCGTTTATGTAGGGAGGCGAGGGCTGAAGATGGGGGAGGGGGACCGCTTAAACCGATAAGCGAGGAAGAAAGGAGAAACGCAAAAGGCAAGGGCGGTCGAAGGCAGAGCAACTGAGACGTTCCTTTTCCTCTGAAGAAGTAAAAGGAGGCACGCCTATGTGCCCCATTCGACAGTGCTCAGCGGGTTTGCAAACAGTGGACAAGGGGGAAGTTCTCGAGAGGGTGCTTGGTTATCACGAGCGCCTCGTCGGTTGCATCCAATCATGTTACAGCCCTTCAGCGAAAGGAAGGCGACATTGTCAAGGGGTGAGGCTGCGTGAGGTACCTTTGGTGTCCTAGCTCACATGGAGGGGGAAAGCAGTGCTAGCGGCCCGCTTTCTTTCTTATGCGTCTTCTTAGTGAAACAGGACGGCTGGAGAGGCCCGGAGGCATGACCCGACGGCAACCATAGCAGTTATTGCAGCTTGCACTAGTGCGCCACTGGCGTGAGAAAACCAAGACAGGAGCATCGCCTAGTCGATCTTACAAGACGTAGGGAAGCACCTCGGACTTCACAAAGTGCTCCGCTGCGTCGTTGCCGTGCTCTAAAAGCACTGCGGCAACCATCGCTTTGACACAGCCGGCGCCAAATGGTTCGGGAAGCGACTGTGCACCATTCACGTTCCCGTGCGAAGAAAGCCAGCACACGAGCCCTTTCGTGGAGCTGAGGCGCTGGCGCGAAAACAGGTCAGCCGAGGCATCTGTGAGCACCATGTGCTCCAAGCGCCAGTGATCGCGCAGGACTCGGCACAGCGCCGTGTCGCTGGTTAGCAAGGCAAGCAAGGAAGCGTACTCCTCACGTCGAGTGCTCTCGAACGTTGCCAGTATCCACAGGCCGCCAATCCGCTCCAAGAGCGACTCGCCAACGGCGACAAGCGGTTGCATCGTGCCAGACACGCCGGCGGCAGTGGTAAAACTTGGGTGCACAAACACCTGCAAAAAACGAGTGTGGTGATGCTGTACCACATCGGGGAAGGTTCTGTGAAGCACCCGCGACAGCTCCGCCGCCCATCGAGGTGGTGGGAGGAAGGGCAGCGGCTGAGCGGGGAGGTGTGAGTTGCGCAAAAGCTCCTGATAGGAAGTTGAGGTGCGAGGCTGCGCCAAGTCCGACAAAATACTCAGCACTCCGGGGGGCGCCTGAAGCTTGAAGCAGCGACGCATACTGACACACTACCACCTCTACTTCTCTTCTTTGCCTTCCACACACAACTCGTTCAGTGATGCTATCCGTGTACCTTGCGAGAGAGAGAGGTTGAAGAAAGAGAAGGACAGAGTACTTTGCTTGTGGCATCCGAGAGTACATCACGCGGGAGCACGATGGATAGTCCTTGACAGAGTCATCAAGTTATGTTTTTCTTTTCGTTTCTTTGTCGATATTTCGCTGCCTCGTTGCTTCTGCACTACTAAACCACGAGAAGACGAGGTGAGTGGTATGCCGCTAAACATAGTCGACGAGCAAAGGCCAGTACTTTTCACTGAACTCGAAAAAGACAGCCGCGATAAGTTCTTTTTTCCTCCGCGTAGCATGCATGCTGGCAACATCGCTGACCAGTGTCGAAATATGTGCACCTCTGCCTCTGGTGCGGGCACCCAATTGCCTTAACGCGCACACCAGGTAGAGAGCCACAACAAAACGACGAGGAGCACAGAACACACAGAGCGAAAAAAAAAAACAGAAGACCTCTTCAAAGAGGGGCACTAACCTGACATCTGTAAAAAGAGTAGCACAATCATGGGTGCAAAGGAAAAAAAAAGAAAGCGATTGAGCATTATGGAAAAAAGGGTCCTACTCCCAGAGGCGTACCAAAGAAAACGGCAAAGAACACCCCACGGATATCCCCTCCTATGTTTGTGCTTCATGATTTAATCCTCCGCTGACTTCGGCAGCAGCGGGGGAGCCTGCCGTGTAATCAGAGAAAAGGGGACGCTGCTTTGATAGCTCTGTCTTGCGGGCAGCAGTAAAGCCTCTTGTCTGGCGATCCGATCTTCCAGGTCAGCCTCCATGCTTCCAAGTGTCCTCCGACAACGGTCACTGTACTCGCGATAATACCTCCGCCTGTCTGCAACGTTTACCGAGTCGCTAGGTTTGTGCAACGAACAAGATGAGCCGACGGTGTGTGAAAAATAAGGCTCTGATGGCATCGGCGACAACGCTCGAGGCGAGCTGTGCAGCACTTCGTCACAGTTGTCCGTAGGAGAGGAGCCTCGAATGCCTTCCCCCTGCCTTCTCGATGCAGAGAACAAAAGCGAAGCCATATGAGCGATTTTGTTACTTTTTTGTGAGCTTGGCACTTTTTTCGACGAGAGGGAACCATTCCGAGGCGCAGCCATGTCGAAAAGATCCTGCGATTGCTGTTTCGGAGAAGTGCTTTGCGAGCGCGAAGGCGAGTGTCCAAAAAAGCGTCTTGATTCCTCAGATTGCTGCCGAATTACCCGCACTTCCTCCGAGAGCAAAGCATCTTTGTAGCTCTCGCAGTACCAAAGTCGGAGAATCTGCCGTTCGTGTCGTTCTTGACGCTTGAGTGCGCGTCGGGACGCCCTTTCGATGTGAAACATTTCAAACGCAGCAACGCGAATAACTTCGACCTCCTTCGCCACACCGAATACGGTGATTATCGAATCAAAGGCGTCCATCTCCTCCTGACAAAATGCCAAGCGTTCTTCGAGCTCAGCAGACTCGATAAGCAGCAACGCTTGTTGCAGCAGAGGATGAAGCGAACATGGTAGGACTGCGCTGAACGATTCATGATTCACCGGGTGCGTGTTTGATGCTTTAGAATGCCTAGGCGAGTCCTGGATACACTGCGAACAGCTTCGCTGACGGAATTTTGCCACAGACGCTCCACGAAGGAGGTCATTTGGATTCACTTGTTTCGTCGACTCAGTTCCTACATAGCGAAGTCGTGACGGCGACACCACCTGTGATCCGTGTGGTGTGAGAAAAGAAGCAGAAGAGGCGCGCGTTAGGTGCGTCACATTTGCGCGAGACGGGCTCCTGCTTTCGGCTTTTTGCAGCAACTGCGGGTGGATGCTCAGAATGGGTGCATACGGTTGCCAGTTTCTTTGCAAAGAGGTTCTTGATGAGCGAGCTTGAGGTGAAGATTGACGAAGCATCTCGTTCACGCGACCGGAAATACGATGTTCGTAATCAGGTTTGCTTTCCTTCCCAGGAAAATTGAACACCCTTGACTGCATTCTGTGTAAGTTTCCCCCAAAAGGGAAGCTGAACTCGTTTTCGCGTGCTCCTGATACAGTGACAAGAAGTGAAAAAGGAGAAGAAGGGGAAAAGTGTAAGGTGCCCCAAAGACACCGGCAACTCGCCACCGAGGCGCATCTCGCAGCTACACAGTAAAAGAGATGTGGTCAACAGAACACCACACGCTGCACGTATTGTGAAGCTTGTTCTGACACATTCCTCATCAACACTAAGATACGCGACCCGCTTCTAGATAACCACAAACAAAAAAAAACGTTTCTTCGCCTGTGTGTGTATGGATGTGTGTGTGCCCAACTAGTCACTGTCGCCCCACTGTCGCTAAGATGCAAAGAGCGATGACTCGGTTTACAAGCCTATAACCTCCAATAAAGTGAAGCCACGACCTCTGAATCGTATGAAAGCAGCAACAGCAAAAACAGATCCACACTCAGAGGAGATGGAAAGGAGAACACGTAGCAAAGCAAGCAAAGAACAAAAAAGTATGTCACCTGCTCAGCATTACAAGGAAGGTAAAAAAGGCATTCAGAGCTAGGGAAAGGGAGTGTTCGATCAACGTACGTAGCAGAGAATGTAGGCCAGATTATTATCGGCCACGTCCGCTTTTGTCACCTGCTCATCGCTGAAGTGGCACCACACGCCATCAGCACCAACAGCATCTGCAGTATAGTGACCGCCATACATGTTGCCTTGGTGATTGATAATACCCACCAAATGGTACTTCGTTTTCGAGAATCCGGAGCACATATACGAGGCAATGTCCAGTGTTTTACTAAAGAAAACGCTCGAGTTGACTTTTGAGGCGGTGGTGAAGTCACCGTAACAGCGGAAACGCTTCAGAGTAATAAATAGAACTGGTGGTGCTGAATAAAACAGCAGCTGCTTGCGGGCGTTCACCTTCTGGTGACAGTTAGGGCACATGTACATCGAGCTATTGTCAAGAATTTCCTCCCGGCAGTACGCGGCAAAGCAGTCGTCCAGTGAAACCTTTGACAAGGTCCGCGGAATAGGAATTTCAATGCTAAGAGAAATATTGAAGGAGCGTGACTGGTGGTCACAGGAGGGGCAGACAACCGCGCTCCTCTCTTGAAACGCGCAGTAGTCAACTATAACAGACGAATTCTTCTGATAGTATTGCCCCCAGTAGCGTCGAGCAAGTTCGTCATCGGTGCCCTTAGAATTGTCAATCTCAGGAAACTCGATTCTATTACTGTCGTTCACATTCAGTGCTCCGTGAATGCCGTCCAGCACAACACGTAGAAACTCGTTTGCGTCCTGCTGGCTTGAGTTTTGAAACCCTTCGTAGTAGTCGCCGAGGGCAGACTTGAACGGCGACGCGCTCACTGAAAACTTGCAGTCGGAACGATTGAGCTCACGGATAACGAAGCTAAATGAGTTGATCAAGCGAGTCAGCTTTCCCTTTGTATTGAGCAGGTAGGAAACATAGGTGTCAGTAAGAAAGTACTGACCTAACGGCGTGGAATTGAGTACCTGCAGCACACTATTCATGTAGCACGTGTTGCCCAAATTTACAATTCCTCTCCGTCGCACGGACAGAAAGGCATTTGAAGGATTCAGGATACAGGTTGTGTAGCTTCTATGTGAGGCTGAGGCAGGGAGAGCGTGGTTGTCGGCTGGCGCGGGATTTACTGGCGCTGGAGATGGTTCGGGTCTGGAGACGGTAGTGTACATTGGAGAAGGAGCAGGCGGGCCATTGGAAACTATGCCCGGGGTAATGTTCCTCGTGCCAGGCACCGAAGCATAGCGCAGCCGCTGCAACAACTCATCGACGCTGCTGTTCTCGGAAGACAGCAGTTGCTGCTGTCTTGTCAAGTGCATGTCTACCGCCCTCGAAAGCTGCTTGTTCCCGTCACCATCTCCTCTGTCCGACTCTAGCTGCTGGGCTACGATGCGACGGCGCTCCGGCTCCCGACGGTCGATTTCTTCGATCATAGTCTTGTACTCGATCGGCAGCTCCTTCAGCTTCAACTTAGCCTCAAGGTCAAGAGCCTCAGCAAAGACCCTCTTTGTAGATGGATCTCTTTGCGTGAAGTCAACCGGGTTCTCTTCCTTATCAAAAAATAAAAGGCACTTGTTGACGTAGTAGTACGCATTGGCGTAGTTTCGTTTGCTCTCTTCGTCCTTGGCTTTTGTGATGAGCGCATTGACAGTGACGCATTGCTTGTGAGGATCGGAAACTTTTATCTCGTACTGACGTGCATGATGATAAATTGTTCTGACAAATTCGTCATAGGAAATCTTATAGTCAAACTTGAACATTTCCGCTTCATGAAAAATCGAGCTTTTTCTCAGACTCCGATAACAGCAGACAGGGACCGGAAACAGAACGGGGATGAGACGAAGAGGCTTTTAAGCAAAGCGAAAAGGAGAAATGCCTGGCAGCTATTATGGTCATTGCAGAACAGAGGAGCAAATGACGGTGCCCCCTATTGCTCTCCAGCAATCTAATTCTTCGAACGGCAGGTGAAACTTCACTAGCCTGTTTCGTACAATCTCGAAGCCAAAGTAAAAAAATACACCATTTTGCTTTCATGAAATTCTTAATGTTTTTTTGTCTTTTCTTTTCGCCGTGTCAATTTGCTAGAATACGAGGATTTATCCGTGGTGCAGCAGAGACAGTTACAGTGTCGCTGCATATATATTTCTTGGCTTGCTCTTAGCGCAACAACAAGCATATGTACATATATATATATATACATATATATATATATATATATATACATTCGCTTGTACGACGCACCACAAACGCTTCCATGGTGCCGCTCGCCACCTAGTGTCTCCCTCTCGCGGCGGCGCAGGCTCCCCACAAGTGGGAAGTGAGGGCCGGATAGGATACGTCCGAGTGACGCCGGCACGTCGCCTATTGTATGATACAATCGTGTTCACGGTCGCAGGCTGCTCCGACGTAACGCCATCTAGAGCTTGACCGCCGGCATCAGTAGCGATACGACGCTCTGACTCCCCGTACGTTGTAGATGCTTGACCCTATCACGACTAGAAGCGGTTCGGCATTGGTAGGGGGATGGGGTAGGGGGCTGCTTGGCTTCCCCGCACAGAGTGGGGATGCTGGACGCTGTGACACGACTCTGGGGGTCCCCCCTCCGCATGCCATCCTTGCGTACACTTGAAACAGAGTGACACAAAACCCGCCGATCATTCTCGTGCTCGGAGGAATTGAACGGCCCACCCGAGGTCGGACAATAGTCGATCAGCACTGTGCATATCATGGGAGACGGATTTACGTTGGTCGACCTGTTTGCTAGTTTCGCAGTGTCACCCAACAGTTGCACAAGGGGGTTCTGGAAAGTGGACGATGCCAGTGGTAGTTTTTGCCAGCTCAATCAAGCATTTAGAAAGAGCGGGGAGGGAGCTGTGAAAGTTCGGTGCGTGAACAAGGAAGCCTGAAAGTCTCCTTCCTCTTCGTCCAAGCGAATTGGTTTGCTTTCCATGATGAATGGTCGGCCGACTACACCGACAAGTCAAATCATTCTGCAGGTGATGCGGTGGTTAGAACTCCGGCAGCGGTCCACTCGTCCTAGGCCCTTATTACTCCTTCCCCCCCCCTGCGATCTGCGGTGTTGCGTGTGCCGCGCTGCACTCTCGTGGAAAGCGGATGAAGCACTCTATCGGGTACGACTGTCACTTCACGAGAGTATTCAGCTCGATTTCGCGCTCCGTTGGGTGTTGATTCAACTCCACAGTGCTATGATTATTTGGAACCGCACCGTCACTCAGAGCTCTGGTTTTTGCTGCATTGCCTGTATTACAAAGTCCAGCTCAGTAAAAAAAAACTCCGCTGAAGCCTCAAACAGCGTGTGCGCGCAGCACTTGTTCTGTTTCGACCCTGAGGAATCAGCATCTAATCATCGCATAGGGTCACTCTTCCGCTTGACCGCTTCACCCGCGTGGGGGCCATTGAATACAATGGCTGCTTACTCGTCTCAAAAACTCTCCGTCGCGGCCGTTCGGAATCGCGAATGGACACTTCGTCTGCGTCACCCAGTCTCTATCCTTCTTTCGACCCCCTAACTCTTTCCTTGTTGCACAGCTACGCATCACCTTCAAACTCACCAGATGCATTTTTCCGCAGCACTCATGACTCTTGCGGCTTCCGCATGTCTTGTTTTTGCTTACCACTGTGCGAGATTGTCTGGCACCAGTTTTGTGTGGCTGAGCTCCTTTGTGGCATTGCTGACCTTCTTGGCGCGGCTCCCACGCACCCTTCGGTCGAAGGGTGCAGCAGTGTGTGACACTCCTCGTGACAAAAACCGCTTGCTGTCAGCTGGGGCATGTGCGCTTTTCTGTCTGAGCGCCACCTACGGGTTGGCCACACTCGGCGCTTTACGTTTTGCGTGTGCGTGCGCCTGCGTCGCTGGCGCTGATCATATTGCTCGAACGCGAGGAAGCTCGCGAAATGCAAAGATGACTTGTACAGTTCTCAGTTGCGTCATTCTGGCTCTGACATCTGATCCAGGTCAGCAAGCTCGCCCATTCATGCTTGTTGGGGGGTTAGGGGTTCTTTGCGCGGCTTGCGCGGTTTCTCTCTCCATGAAAGACGTCGTGCAAAAAGCTCATCAAACAGCTTTTCTTTTTGCTGCTTGTGGTCTAAGTATTGTAGGCTTCATTATAACACTTGTGCAGCACAAGCCGACTGTCGAGAATGAAATGCTACTGTTACTAGTGTTCTGCATTTCCGGCATTGTTTTGGCGGGCTGCGTCAGTGCAGGCCTGGCGTTGCAGGGAACCGCTGCCAATTTTGTGGCTGCGGCCGCTGGTATGCTAGCTGGATCCGTCATTTGCGGTGAGAAAGTGTTTCCTGCTGTGTACGACTGGGAAAGCCTTGCTTTGCTGACCTCGGCCAGTCTCATTTTTGCCGCTCACAAAGGTCTAACTTTTGCAGACTCACCTGGTGCATCACTGAGTGGCATCTCCCTTGACCCAAAGCAGGTGTTGAAAACAACGCAGCACCGCGAGGAACGCGGCATTATTGTCACCTTGCTCTCTAATTCAAGGGAGCGCAAGCTTTTTATTTTTCTTTTGTTGACTGTTGGCATAATGTTTTTGGAGCTCATTTACGGTCTTGCAGTGAATTCTCTAGGACTGATTTCGGATTCATTTCATATGATGCTTGATGGAACGTCGATTGTCATTGGACTGTATGCGGCGCACGCTGCGTCGTGGCTACCAGACGAAAAAACGCATCCCTTCGGCTACGCACGATACGAAGTTTTTGGAGGGTTTGTAAATGGCATACTTCTTCTTTTCATTGCTTTGTATGTGATGGTTGAATCCATACAGCGATTTCTGGACCCGCCCGAAATCGAGGGACCGTATTTGCTTCTTGTTTCCGTGATCGGGCTAGCCGTGAACGTGGTGGGCATTATCTTTTTTCACGATTCGCATGGTCATAGTCACTCGCATTCGCACGGGGAAGGTGGCAGTGGGCATGCGGACCACAATATGCGGGGTGTTTATCTACATATTCTGGCGGATTTGCTAGGCAGTGTTAGCGTAATCATTTCGAGTATATTGATTTATCTGTTTGGACTCTGGATTGCGGATCCGATTTGTAGCGCTATCAGCGCCATCCTGGTTCTGCTCTCGGCGTTTCCGCTGCTCGAGGAAACGGGAAAAGTTCTTCTGCTATCTGCTCCAAATTATGAAAGCAACTATTCCGATAAATTGCGCGAAGCGCTACTTGCAACATCTTTGTTCCAAGATGTTGAATCTCCAAAGCTGTGGATACACTCGACTCCTCCGCGTGAACTTACAATTTGTACCGTGGCAGGCAAACTACGTAATAGTACCGAGTACACAAGCGCGCGAAAAAAGATTACGGAAACGGTAACGGCTCATATGATGCACCATTTAGATGTTCATAATGTTAGTTTTGTGCTGCACATTGAGTAACGCAGTTTGCTTTTTAGCGTTACTTTGTTTCCTAATATGGGCTTGTGTATGGCTTTTCCCCTTCTGTTCTTGTTGGCATTTTACTGTGTGCTCTGCGTAAAATGATTGTTTTTGCTCTCCATCGAGATACGTGGTTGATTCACGTCATCTGTTTTATGTGCTTTGAAAGTGTACGAAACGAAAAGCAGAGGGGGAAAGGAGGGGATTATAAATGTGTTTGCGACCTCTGTTATTGCCACTTTTTTTTACGATTGAATTCTCATTTTACACACACACACACACACACACACACACACACACACACACACACGAAAAAAAAAAACAAAGATTGACGACTTGTCCTTATCAGCATTTTTTTTCGCTGTCGTGACAAAAAAAAAGTGTCTCTACAAAGCTGTGATAGTGTATAAAATAGCCTAGGGCTTGCTGCCGTCACGAACACCCCCCTTATAGGTTTCGTACAGCTGTGTCATTTGGCATAAACGCCTGCTCTCTTAAAGCGATTTCCAGGCTCGACAAATACATTTTTTGCTCTAGAGTATTTTCATTACCTCTCTGCTTCCTCCACTTCTCTCTCGAATACCTAACCTTGCAACTGATGATATATATATATATATATATATATATATACTTTTTGAAAGCACATCCCTTTGCATATTATTATTTACCGCACAGTACAATATTCAACTTACACCTCTCAAAACACGACACCTTTCAATCTAGTTTTGTACTAATCTGCAGACTGAGAAAAAATGTTCTTCGCTAACCAGGCTTCGCAGGTGTTGCGTCAGGGCGCCTCGGAGGAGAAAGGCGAACGTGCACGTCTCATGAACATCATGGGTGCCGTCTCAGTGGCTGACATTGTGAAGACAACTTTGGGCCCGAAGGGTATGGACAAGATTCTTCAAGGAATGGATCGAACCCAGTCTGTGCGTGTCACCAACGACGGCGCGACGATCCTCAAATCTCTGTTCATGGACAACCCGGCTGCCAAGATTCTGATCGATATGAGCAAGACACAGGATGATGAAGTTGGCGACGGTACGACTAGCGTCACAGTGTTTGCTGGCGAGCTTTTGCGCAACGCTGAAAAGCTACTGGATCAGTCAATTCATCCTCAGACTATTATTGAGGGCTACCGCATGGCTACCGACACCGCACAGAAGGCTCTGGCGGAGTCCACCGAGGATCACGGCGCGGACGAGAAGCTCTTTTACGAAGATCTCATCCGCATTGCCAAGACCACCCTCAGTTCCAAGATCATTACTGTGGAGTCGGACCACTTTGCAAAGCTCTGCGTCGACGCGGTTCTTCGCCTGAAAGGCAGCGGCAACCTTGAGATGATTAATATCATGAAGAAGCTTGGTGGTACGCTCCGCGACAGCTATCTCGAGCCTGGGTTCCTGCTGGACAAGAAAATTGGCATTGGCCAGCCCCGCCGCCTGGAGAATGCCAAAATTCTTGTAGCAAACACCCCCATGGACACCGATAAGATCAAGATTTTTGGTGCGAAGGTGAATGTTGAGAGCGTTTCTCAGCTCGCCGAAGTGGAGGCGTCCGAAAAGGGCAAAATGAAGTCGAAGTGTATGAAGATCATCAAGCACAATATCAACTGCTTCATCAACCGTCAGCTTATCTACAACTATCCGGAGGAGATCTTTGCACATCACGGTATCATGGCCATCGAGCATGCCGATTTCGATGGCATCGAGCGCCTCGCGAAGGCCCTCGGCGCGGACGTTGTCTCGACCTTCGAGGATACCTCAAACGTCCAGTACGGCTTCGCTGAGAAGATCGACGAGATCATGATTGGCGAGAGCACTGTGATCCGCTTCTCTGGACTCCATAAGGGCGAGGCATGCACGATTGTGCTGCGCGGCGCATCGCGCCACATTCTTGATGAGGCGGAGCGCTCCATCCATGACGCGGTGTGCGTTATCTCGGAGACCGTGAAGGAGACGCGTACGGTGCTCGGTGCCGGCTGCTCTGAGTTCCTCATGGCAAACGCGGTGGAAGAGAAGGCCAAGGCGGTCGCGGGGAAGAAGCAGCTGGCGATGATGGCGTTTGCTGCTGCCCTTCGCACCCTTCCCGCTATCATTGCAGACAATGCCGGCCTTGATAGCAATGATCTTGTCACGCGCCTCCAAGCAGAGCACTACCAGGGGCACAAATCGTACGGCATTGATGTTATTCGTGGTGACATTGCTGACGTGAAGACACTTGGGATTACCGAGTCCTATAAAGTGAAGAGCTCTGTTGTGGCGTATGCCTCGGAGGCGGCTGAGATGATCTTGCGTGTGGATGATGTACTCCGCGCTGTGCCGCGTCAGCGTACCCAGTGATGGGTAACGACCTTTGAGTGAAAGCAGCGGTGCAAGGGCACTGCGAAGCCGGAATAGGCTTTTGAAAGCTTTGTTCTTACCCCTGTAGGCGATTATGCGAGTCATCGATCCGCGGCTCCGAGGCGGGTCAAAAGCAAGGTTCAGCGTCGTCTTCCGTCCAGCCCTCCGATATAGAAACTATCTCCCCACCGGGAAACCCTTAAAAAGGCAATCCTTCATGCTTTATACCGGCAGGCGTCCGGCCTGTTTACTCTTTCAGCGCGAGAGTTGAAAGCTCAGTGAGAGAGTGGAGACAAACGAGGGATGAGAAGTGATGCAGCACTGTTGTGGTGGCTCGCAGCCAAGGTGGTTCAAGTGAAAGAATTGGAAGCTTGGCCGTGACCGTCGTTTATCTTTCCACTTTCTTTGTGAGTTTGTGATGGCCAGTGTGAGGCTGTACGCTGTATAGGCTAAGGACTAAGTGAGGCTAACTCTTACTCTTGTTTGTATGTTTCGTCTCCGAGAATGCAAAAAACCAAATCGGCTGATGCGTTGTGGTCTCTCGCCTGCCGTCTTAGACACATGCACCTCGTGCCGAAGGGCACGCCAGCTTGTGGACGACTTAGCCGCTCTCTTTGCAGTGCTTGCATCGTTTGCTTTCCTCTGCCTTCCAGAATTCCTGTGCTATGCGTTGTGTCGGGTGAGTTCGATACTCCATGGGTCGATTCGGTGGCACAGCCGGTCTGAGTGCTGCTCGTGTGGGCATCTTTTCCTCTCATACTTTACGTATGCCTCACGAGCTTCTCGACTTTCTCTCTCCGTGCCGGTGCACCTTGCGGTGCACACCGCTCGCTGGTGTCCGCTGTTTGGTTTGCGTTGCACTAAAATGCCCAAGAACCTCTGAAAGAACGGAATCAGCTTTTTTTTTTCTTGGCGTGGCCAATTGCCGTTGTGTGAGCACCAGCTTCCAGTGCTTTTCTCACCTTCTCACAATTCGATCGTGACGCATAGACCCGAGTTGGGGCGAAAACGACAACACGGAAACAGCGCACGGATTCGCGCGCACACGCAAACGCGCAAAAACAGAATACACTGACTGCCGCGTGGCGACAACACACTAGTGACGGTATATTAGCGGCAGCACAGATATCTAAGTCCACCGCTGCAACTCCAGGACGCGGTAAGCAGCCGTGCAACAGGTACTGCGCGTCGGCCTTTTGGTTTCTGCGCTGACTTCTCTGCTTCGCTTAGCGTTCCTCTCACGGCAGCTGTAATGAGCAAGTACGTGGCCCCCACTGGCAAGGTAGCGCCAGCAGCCCCCGCTGCGGACAACGGTGTTGCTGATATCACCAAGGTGAAGATCTGCTCTGGGCACACGCGTCCAGTATGCCACATTAACTACAGTGAAATCATCGATGGCACGTTCTGGTTTGTGACATCGTGCCACGACGCAAAACCGATGCTTCGCAATGGCCAGACCGGCGACTGGGTAGGAACGTTTGAGGGGCACAAAGGTGCTGTGTTCTGCTCCGCCTTCAACTCTGGTGCGACGCGGCTGGTGACGGGTAGTGGTGACTACTCTGCGATGGTCTGGGATGCCTTGACTGGAAAGAAGCTTCATGTGTGGAGCCACCCAAAGTACATCAAGTCGTGCGACTGGATGGATCAGCGGATTGCCACAGGCTGCTTCGATGGTAACATCCGCATCTACGACGCTACTCGGTACGATGCTGATCCCCTGTCGTTTGGTAGCCCCGACGCCATTAACGTCAAGTCGACATACTTTTTGGACACAAACACCATGGTGACAGCGTGCGAGAACGTGATCATGAAGTGGGATCTCCGTGACACATCCGGGCCCTACCTGCGCCGTGAGATTCCCGGTCTCAACTTTGTCGAATACACGCACCGCCACTCCATTGTCGCCGCTCATGAGAAGAGCATCAGCTTCATCGACATCACGTCCTTGGAGGTGAAGGACAGCTTTACCACCTCGGAGGATGTCGAGTGCGCGTCTCTCTCACCGGACGGGCAGCGCGTCGCGGCCGGATCAAAGCTGAAGGCCAAGGAGTTCACGCTGGATGGCGTCGAGGTGGAGTCCAACCGCGGTCACCATGGACCCGTGTTCCACATCCGCTGGGCCTCAGACGGAAACTCCTACGCCTCCGGCGCTGAGGACGGCATGGTGCGCGTGTGGCCTTCGCACGAGATCATCGAGAAATACGACACGGACGCCTAGTGGAGTGCAAACGGTGTCCAATGGTGCTCTGGCTGAACAAGAGGATAAAGGTGACATGTGAACAAAAGAGGAACCCAACACGAGGCGTCAAGGTGATGTGCCGTGAAGTGTGGCTTATCCACCTAGTCTACAGCCTAAGCTGCAGGAGAAGGTGCACTGCTGTGTGCCTGCTTCTGCTGCTGCAAGAACGAAAGGCAAGATTTCTTTTTCGAAGTTTGCGTCAGCCTGTTCCTTGGGCGAGTTAGTCAATGATCTCTGCTGTCGCACACGTGTGTGCAGGTATGCGTGTGTGTGTGGACTCCTCTTGTTCGCTTCCCTCCTCACATAGCTTCACGTCTCGCGTGCTTTCAATGATGGCCGAGTGGTGCATGTGTGTCCCCTCCCCTCCATCTTGTGAGGCGCGCACTCCCCCCTTTTTCCTCTTTCACTGCCAAGCTCTCTTGTTGGAGAACCCGGGGCACCGGCAAGTCAAAGGAAAGGCATCAACTCAGTCACAATGCCTTCCCCGCCTTCTTGTGCGTGCCTCAAATCTCTACCGATTCGTATCTGCCTTTAGGGGTTTGACGGGAGGGTTGACGGGCGAGGCGTGTGGCACACCTCCGCTTGCGTTTCGTGGAGGTTTTTGTTTGCTTCGTTTTGCGTTTGCGGGTGCACAAGTGGGTAATGTGAGAGGGGAAGGGGGACTGGAGCAACAGCAGCTTCCCAAGTTGACTATGAAGCACTACCTGTATCTCGAGAAGGTCGAGGAGAGCGTGAAGACGACTACTGCCGCGGAAGTGAGGGGCTGGTAGAGAGGAGACCGATGCGCGTTTTGGAGGGCTTGCCCCCTTTTTCCCCTTTTTTTCGCCTCTTCTAGACCTTTCTTCTCTTCGCCGCATCATCTGCTTCAACCACGCTTGGTGTACTTGGTCTTATTGTGTGTGTGTATGTGCATTTGTTTTTGGTGTTTGGGGTGCTTGTTCTGCCTGTTGATCTCACTAGCCTAGTTGTCATGGTGCTTTTTTTTTCTCTGCGGGAACGCAGACTCTCTGCAACGCGCTCCTCCTCCTCTGCTGCTGCCACCTGACGTTGCCTTGTTGAAGGATGGGGTGTAGGGGTAGGATGTGACGGATACACGTAAGGTGGTGCATCGTAAGTACTCTTTTTCCTTGAGATGGAAAAGAAAGGAAAGAAACCCAGCATTGCTGCTTGGCGTGCCAGCACCGCAGCTACCGTCCGCGGGCAAAGGTGAGGAGAGGGAGGGAGAAATCTCGGGAATGATGAGCATGAAGCGGAAGTGAATCGCCTGAGTGGGAACGGACCCAGGGCCACAGCTTCTCGCAATGATAGGGCTTCTCTTTTCCCCTTCCACTCCCTTGCCCCGGATAATGGGGGACCCCCAGAGTCGTGTCACAGCGTCCAGCATCCCCACTCTGTGCGGGGAAGCCAAGCAGCCCCCTACCCCATCCCCCTACCAATGCCGAACCGCTTCTAGTCGTGATAGGGTCAAGCATCTACAACGTACGGGGAGTCAGAGCGTCGTATCGCTACTGATGCCGGCGGTCAAGCTCTAGATGGCGTTACGTCGGAGCAGCCTGCGACCGTGAACACGATTGTATCATACAATAGGCGACGTGCCGGCGTCACTCGGACGTATCCTATCCGGCCCTCACTTCCCACTTGTGGGGAGCCTGCGCCGCCGCGAGAGGGAGACACTAGGTGGCGAGCGGCACCATGGGAGCGGCTGAGAGGCGACCTGCGAGACGGAGGGGGGCAGAACTTGATTCAGGGGCCATGCTCAGATGACTGAGTCAACGCCTCGCTGTAGTGCGTGTTCGCGGCCACTTCGCACCACTCTGTGGGCCTGTGACGGGCCGGGGGTCGAGTTGAAGGTGAACTCGCGTTCGATGACCGAATGGCCACGCTGATAAGAAAATTTGAACTCCTTTGCATCTGCGGAGTAAAGCAGCAACGCAACACACCATTCAGAACGCTACGGATACAGACACTTCCACTCGCTCATGTAGCAGCTCGTGCTGCACTCCCCTGCTCTTCGTTTCCTCGCGTTTTTTTTTGTTTTCCCCTCTGTTGGCATTTTCGTGCGGCAGAGGTGTCACATTTACTCCACCAGCGCTCGTCTGCTTTTGGTTGTTCTTGCCGCTTGCTCCCACTCGCTCACGATTACACGCGTATTCCGGTCTCTCTCCCACCCTCG
Source organism: Leishmania major strain Friedlin (assembly GCF_000002725.2). NCBI lineage: Eukaryota > Euglenozoa > Kinetoplastea > Trypanosomatida > Trypanosomatidae > Leishmania > Leishmania major. Next base: position 523,503 of record NC_007268.2, on the reverse strand, counting down.
CCCTTTCCACATAAACCCACATACCCGCACATAAACAGGCACATCTACATCCACATATACACACCTTTTGCAGTCCCTACATCCTCTGCTGTCTCCCGCTCAAACGGTCAGACACGTACGAAAAGAAACGAATCGCTATCGCGTTCAACAACGAACTCCATCCACCCAGCGGCATTCATCCCGTCTTTATCCCCTCACCCCCTGAAAAAACAAAACAGAAAACATTTCTCGGGGGAAAATGAAGGCCGCATTACTGTACATTCATCGACCGCAACACTAGAAGCGAAACGGAAGCCGTGCCCCCTAGCGTTCAGCGCATCCCCGAGGCTCTTCGGACGTCCGTAGGACTCTCTTCTTGAGATGCTTCTCATATTTAGCCACAGAGGTCGTCTGTACTCCTGGCAGACACCCATATCATATAAACGTAGTCGTCGATTCTCCTGCACCCAAGCAGCAACCAGGAACGCGTACAAGACGCTCAAGGATGTGTTGCTGAGGGCTGCTTCTTCCAGCACGTTTTTCGATCTGGGATTTTGAGATGCGAACGTGAGGATGTCTTCTTGCAGCATGGAGCGCGCGGCAAGGCGATGGCCGTGAGGGCCACGTTCAACACATCTACTCTGCATCTGAGGTGCAGGGAATGATTCCTGAGGCCTATGCTACGGCTGGCGGGATGAGGGAGGTGGAGAGGAAAAACTTCCGCAAGATGCAGCAGATCGTGAAGGGGTAGACGATGTTCGCAGTCGAGTGGACGCAGTGCACGACGGTGATTACGAACGCTGCTCCGGAGGTGTGCGCGAAGGCGTAGGCCAAGAACGACCTCCAGCTTTTCCTGCCGCGCTGCGAGCAGACGGTAGAGATCAGCTGTGAGGGAGGGGCCCACCAGTGCCGGTGACACTGGGACAACGGTGTACAGTGCCTTGCTCGACTTCTGAGAGCCGAGGTCGGCTGTGAAGAAGCTGACCGAGATGTTCGAAGGCATAAACTCGTGGCTGCCGCAGCTGATACGTGAGGTTGAGGAGACGCATAAAGACATTGATGCGTCGATCGTGTCGCTGCACACATCGATCCCCATCTCTGCGCGGGAGGCTGCTAGTCGGTTCTTCGAGGAGGTTTCCGAGTTTCAACCCCGAGGGCCAGCTGGACACCGCGCCGTACCCGTTCTCTGGGATGAAGGAGGAGAGCTGGAGCACGACGCAATACTTGGTGGACAACTACGAGATGCATGTGTTTGCCACAATTCACGGGACGATGCACTCGTGGCACAAACTGGAGTGCGAGCCGCGCGAGAAGCTTGTGCAGCCTGTGCGTTTGGCGCGTTCCTCTGCGATCCACGAGAAACCTCTCTCGGTTTGATGGGGTGATCATTGGGCGCTCTGGCGAGTTTACAGAGTTCATAACGCTGCTCCTACAGAGGTGCCTTGGTGATCAGCCCACATTTACGTTGGAGAACGTGAGCAGGTTGAACCAAAGGATGAAACCCGTGGTCATCGGCACTGCTGCCGACGAGGTGCGCTGCCTGGTGCTCGTAATCATGCGTATCGAGATCGAGTGCGCGCTGATCGAAGGCGATTTGGAGCCGGTGCAGGTTCTGAAGGTTTGGGCGGAGAAGGTGGAGTACTTCGGCATTGGCACATGCAGCCACGATGGTTTGGGGTGCATGCCGAATATGCAGTGGCCGCGTTATAGATAGGGCGGGCTCCCTTTGCTCACGATCTGGTCGATCTTTTCCACGCAGCTGATGACAACCATCGCGAAGGGGATCGGAGACAACGCCGTCAACACGTGTATCCTGAACGGTGACATGGCGCCACTCCTGGAGCAGCACCGCGAGACGGTATGGAACACGATATGCATGTCTCCGACGATAATGGACGTTGTTGTGAAGGCGATGGGCAAGCTGCTGGCGAGGACGTGCCTCTGTGTGGACTTGGAGCGCCACCACCTGCAAAACGAGGACGCAGCGGGCATGCATGCTTGATAGTCGTGCGTGAAGAGAGCTTTCCCTTCTCTTTCCTCTGCTCCATCGCTGCGCCCACTGGGGGGCGCTCTCTGTCTTCTCTTTTCCTTTGCGTCTTCTTGTGCGCACACACGCAGACGCACCGAAAGGGCATGCGTGCTGCCGTGCTGGACCCGACACACTGCCAGCATCGCCGTGTCCCCCCTCCCCCCCCCCACACACAGCCAAACAGACGGACACGCCCTCGCTCTTGCGTGCTTGCCGTTCCCCTGTTTACTGTCCACGAAGAGGACGCCGTCACGGCGCGTGCGTGTCTGTGTATGCTGCAGACTTGAGGGCAGGCAGCGGGTGACATGATGTGTCCGCCAACGGCGCGACTCGCTCGCTCTCTCGCTCTCCGACTCCCTGTCATTTTCCATCGCTGCCCGCGCTGCAGTCTTCACTGTCCCCGCTCTTCTCTCTCCTCCTCCTCTTTCGTGTTTCGGTGTCGACGCACACGCCGCCACCTCGCTCCCTGCACCTACCCCCGCCTGCACTCATCGCACTCTACGACGCCAGCTCTTCTCTGTCGTCCCGCCACTCACAGCTCTCCCCGCACCGTGTCTATACCTCTTTCGCTCCAACAGACCGCCCCTTCAAGGATGTCCTCTAATTCCGCCGCTGCTGCCGTTTCCGCCGCCACGACCTCGCCGCAGAAGTCTTCTCGCTCGTCGCCGAAGAGGGCGGCCGTGGCGAAGAAGACCGGCGCGAAGAAGGTTGCGAAGAAGCCAGCGAAGAAGGTTGCGAAGAAGCCAGCGAAGAAGGTTGTGAAGAAGCCAGCGAAGAAGGTTGTGAAGAAGGCTGTGAAGGCTGTGAAGAAGGCTGTGAAGAAGGTTGTGAAGGCTGTGAAGACCGCGAAGAAGTCGTCGAAGAAATCCTCGGCGAAGAAGTAAGGTGCGCCATCATGCTTGCCCGTGGCTGACTGTACGCTCTTCTGAGGCACACGTGCCCGAAGACGCATCATAGATCCATCTCTTTGTTTTTCCTTTCGAGTTTTCGTTTTTTTTTTCTCGGGCTCTCTCGCGTTTTTCGTTTACTGGTTACGCTCTTAGGTTCCCCTCCTCCTCGGTGGTGCCTGTGTCTCATCCTCCTCCGTTGATGGGCTTGGTGCATCGCGAGCAGCACACGAAAGAAAAGAAGAAAGCGAAGAAAAGAGTGCCCGGAGCAATGTAAGCAAGCGGCAGAAGGTGCTCCGGAAGGTGGAGGCGTGGCGCCGGTAGCGGTTCGTACTGTGCGCATGCGCTGTCACCGATGCAAAGGGGAAAGGAACGGTGGCTGTTGAGAGCCGTAATGGTGCTCGGGCTGGCGCATCGCGTTTGGGGCTCCCTCGTTAGCTCTCTTGCTACCTGCGTTTTGACGCACAGCCTGTTTGGAGCTGCTCTCCGCTTTCCGTGCTTCCGCCCTCTCTTCCTCTTTCTCTCCGCTTCCTGTCCAGCTTCTTCTCATCGCCGAGGCAATGCTGTGTGTTCATGTTGTTCCCTTCCTCTGCACTGCTCCGAGCCTCTCTCACTGGCAGCAATGAGAGCTTGTGTACTCGATGAGAGTCTTGTTGTGCTGTGCCACCCACACATTTTCTTCCGTCTCGTCACAGCCCGACAAGAGTTGTTGACGTGCGAGTAAGGACGTGCGTGGGAGTGGCTTCACGTAGCGAAGAGCCCTTTGCACGCACCCGCGAATTGCTCGGCAAGTGAGAACACAGGTGGCTGGTTAACGTGTGGACGGTGTTTCCACCGCAGGTGCGAAGGGAGGGAGGAAGAGATAAGGAGCGAGATAAAGGTGAGCGGAGACAGGGGGAATTCTGTGCTGTGCGCTGGGGTGCATGCCACTCGATAGAGCGAGGGAAGGCGCGTTCAGCCGTGCCCCTTTCCCTCCTCCTTTCACTGCCGTAGGTGCCAAGGGCGCCGTTCTTTTACACCCTTCATTATTTCCTTTTCCCTCTTCCGTTCTGTTTCCTGTCTGCTAAGCTCTGCGTGTTACACCGAAGCGGCCAACGGCTAAACCGTCTCTCTCTCTCTCTCGGTGTGTGGGCACGGGTGCATTGAGGAGGCGGTGTTGTAACTTTCCTTCACACACCGACGCCAACTTGGCTACTCGCACGCAAACGCCCAAGCAAACACGCCCTTGCTCACCTTTGGGGGGCTAAGGGGGGGGGCGACGAAAAAGATAGAAGACAGCGTCAAGTTAGTGAAAGGGGCAGCACTGACAGCCACTGCGGCGGCAGAATAGGAGAGCCCAGCTCGCAGCAGAGAAAAGCGGAAGAGACCAATGGGGGCTGCAGCTGCGAAGCCTGTGCGTGAAGCACCTGTCCGGTACGTGGCCAAGCAGATGCCCCGCCTGGACAAGATTCCAGTGGAGCAGCAGTTCAGGAAGCCGCAGTTTACGGCACAGGGCATCAACACTCGCCAGGACGATGTGAACACCGAACCGCTCATGTACGTGGAGACGTCCAAGGACGCCAGCAGCACCGAGCTGACGGACCATGTGGCACCGCGGTGGTACTTGAACACGTACCTGGAGATGTCCGACAACATGCGCACTGACCAAACGGTGATTAGCGGCAACCTTCCTCTTGCGTGGGAGCGCGATAAGCATGAGCCGTATTCGCTGGTGCGCGGCCGCATCGATGACGAGGACCTTCGCTGGGTTCTCCAACCGGAGCAGCGCAAGAAGCCCGTCGACGAGCTGCTGGGGCATACGAAACTAGAAAGACAGGTTTTGCAGGACATCCTCGATACGGTGGAGCTACCCCGCACACAGTACCGAAACTACAAGGGCAAGTTACACAAAAGCATCGACGACGCCAACACTCACATGACGGCGCGCAAAGAACAAATCGAGAAGGCTCGGGAGGCGGAGCTCCTGCGTCAGATCGGCTACACCGAGGAGGAGGTTCTGAAGGAAGAGCAGTACCTGACGAATCGCCGTCGCGGCGTGCGCACCCTTGACGACCTTGGCGCAAGTGACCGAGGAAAGCGCCGACAGCAGCGGGCGGCTGAGGCGAGCGAGTTGGAGGACATGCTGAAGGAACGGCGCATCGAGCAGCTGGAGCGTGGAGAGGCAACTGTGACGGCAGAGGAGGTGGCTGAGAAGCCGGAGGTGCTGCAGATGCGCAACAAGCATTTTAGCACACACAAGAACGTCTACAAGCGCATGTACGCGGCAGACATTGGCAAGGACGAGCGCAACCAGTCAAAGTTTGTGTGGTGGCTCGACCGCACGCGGCGCATCAAGCGCGCTGTGGACACCATTCACGGTGTTCCGGTCTACAATGATCGGCTCTCAGCGAACGAGGAGCAGACGCGCAAGCAGATGCAGGAAGCGGCGGAGTTCAACTTCTCGATATCACGGTCGCAGGGCGCGAAGGGGTTCACCGACCCGCGGGGGCATTACGATCAGTTCATGGATATCATGCGCCACAACAAGGAGGAGATGCAAAGCGACACACATGTTGAGGTCCACGAGGACAGTAGCGCTGAGCACCCCATCTTTCAGTTCCCCCACACCCGAGAGCACGGCGTGAAGCCAGCGCCGACGCGCTTTGCGGACCGTCGTGACCGCGCACAGCGCGTCGACACGGATGTGACTAAGCTCTTTGGGTTTGAGGGCGAGTCGCCTGCCGCTACCGCTGCTACACCTGCTGCGCCTGTACACAGTAAATCGTCTCCGTCAGAGCAGGCAACCAGCGGGGCTGACGGGCTCACGTACCCGAGCGGTCGGGCGAGTGCTGGCGGTTGGGAGAAGGTGAAGGGTGCGAGTGGCTCTATACCAGCAGCATGCACAGAGGCTTCGCCGCCGACAAGCAAGGATGACAGGGAGCATTGAGTTTTGATTCTCTCCTCCCTCCCCTTACACGCATGCGCACCGCTGCGGCTCTAGGTGGGCCTCGGCGCATCCGCTGGGGTGACAGGCGATCCTGCGCGCCGCCTGCTCTTCCATGGATGTGCTCGACACGGCCTTTTGCGGACACTCGGCTCGCACGTCCGCCGCACCTCGAGGGCACATATAAGAGTGCCTTGTGTATGATTGCGCCGCGCGCATCTAAGCACAGGCTCGTGCCAGCCTTTGCAGGGCTAGAAATCGACGATGTCTTGCTGAGGTTGGCTTCACTCTGCCCACTGTACATGTTTGTGTGTTTGTGTGAAGGGGGTGGGGTCGGAGGTCGGAGGTCGGGTGCTCGATGTGCACAAGGACACAAAAAGGGAAACAGGATATCGACAGCGCACTGACGCTAAACAGGACAAAGAAGATTCACGCAGACATGTGCGAAGAGTCGCGGTGAGGGGGAGAGATGGCCAGGGATCGAGCCGAAGGTGAGGAGAGGAGGGGGGGGGTGAGGCGGGCTGGCCTGTGCATAACTTTCTGTTTTCGCTGTAGCCCCTTTCATGTTCTGTGTTCCTCCTGGGTTGCATCCACCCTATGCACGTGCGCATGAGCGGCTGCCTCGTATGCTCACGCGAATGCTCTGAACCTCCGCTTCTTCCGTTTCATCGGCGCCTCCCCATTCTCTTGGCGCTCCCTTTCTCTATCCACGCCACTCGTGTGTGTGTGTGTGTGTGTGTATGTGTGTGTGTCTCGGCACTCCCCTTTGCTGGAGCTCGTTCTACGGCTAGCACGCATCATTTCGCGCTTGCCATGCCCCCTCGCTCATGCTTGTGCTGCCGTGCGACTGCGCCTTCTTAGGGGTCGCTGACCGGCACATGGACCTTAGCTCTACTGCTCTCTCCTTTTCTTTTTGTTAGGTCCGTCTGCATCTGCTTCCGCCCCGTCTCATAAACCTCCACGCACGAAAACATCACCTCAGCTGCTCCGAGCACCACTTCAAAACAACAACTAAAAACTTCGGCAGAACACTTGTTCTTTCTTCCTCTTCCCTTTCCTCGCGCAGAGGCCTTCGTCCGCATCTGTCGCTCGCCACTCTCCGTTCTGCTCTCACAGCTCACCACAAGAGATAATAAGGAGGGAGCGCAGATACGCGTGCACCCACCTTCGAGGACTTCTTTTTCAGCTCTCAGCTTTTTCCTCTCCATCATTTGGTGCACTGCTTAGTTGTATCACGCTGTGCGAGGGCGACGCTGACGAACACGCATCGACGGAAGAAGGCCATTTTTTACAACGATGTTATCTCCGAGCGTGCTGGAGCTGTCGAAGCAGCTGGTGCAGCTCGACAGCCAGGCGAAGGCCCTCCGCAAAGAGGTGGAGTATCTTCGCGCCACGAAGCGCTCCCTCGAAGTGTCGAATATGACTGAGGGCAAGCTGTCGGAGATGCGGGAGAGCACGGGCAGCACTGCCAAGTCCAAGTCGCAGCGCTCTCGTGCCTCGGCGCGGCGCAGCGGTACGGCTAGCAGTACCAGCCTCTCTCTTCCGCACGACTTAATTGACGATATGGCGCACAAGTGCAGTGACGTGGAGGCCTCCATCCGCACGCACAAGGAGCTGCTGAGGGAGAAGGAGGCCCTGCAAGCTGCTCTGGCCAAGGCCGAGGACGCCACCGAGGCGGCCGAGCAGGAGTACCTCGGTATTGTGGAAGTTGTTGGCATTAACACCGACGGCAATTCAAGCTCTGCGATCGTCCTCAAGAAGAACGCGTACAGCACCGCCCTGAAAAATGCAGTGGCGGTGTACCACCTGCGTGAGAACGTTCGCATTCAAATGGAGGGCCAGTCCCGCGAGCTGCTGCGCCTTGCTGCGATTCTGCAAGAGACGACCGATGCGGAGAGTCAGCGTGCCGAGGCCGTCGAGGTACTCGCCGAGCGCAAGGCGAAGCTGGAGGCACTGCGTCACGAGTGCAACACGATCGCGCGTGCGGCGGCTCGCAGAGAAACGATGGCCGGCAGGAACCAGCACGGCCTCACATCGGAGGATTGCATCCGTCACCGCAACTTCGACCGCCGGGTCGCGCTGCACGAGCTGTCCAAGGAGGACAACCTCATCAAGCAGAATGATCTGGCCATTCGCTACCGTGCCATGCAAATCGCGAAGATTCAGGCGCACCTCGAACTGATCGGTGACGCCGTCACCGGTGACGACATGGAGGAAGAGGAGCGCATTGATGCGGATATTGCGGATGAGCTAGCGAAGGAGATCAACGACTTGTATGATTCCCACATTGTGGCGAACCTTCGCATGGACACCATCGACTGCGACATTGAGAAGATGGTGTGGCGCGCCTCTGCGTTTCAGCACGCAAAGGATAGCACGGTGGTGGAGATGGAACGTGTCCGCCGCGAGCACCGCCGCTACCTCGACGAGCTACAGAGGACTGTCGATAAGGAGCGCCTTTCGAACGGCCAGACCATCTTGCATCTGCAGCACGAGCTCGAAACCCTTCCTAGGAGCTCTGCCCGCAAGAAGTAGCGGCCAAGGTCGTCGCCCGGCTTTGAGGCTGCCTCCACTGATCGCTTGTAAAGGAGGTTAGAGAACGAAAAAGGTAGTGGTGAGATGCGGAAGGGTGTTGATCGTTGTATTGCGTCTGCCTGCACGTGTATGTCGGCGCTCGTGGGTCGAGCTGCGTCCGAAACTGCCGAAGGTGTCACGTCTGGGTGGGGGGAACGGCAGCGGTGGTGAGGCTTTCGCTGGCGCGCAGACACATGCTTTCGGTGCGGTGGCGTGACGCTTCTCTCCGGAAGGCTCTGTATATACGGGTGTGTTGCTGTATCAGGCTTCGACAGCGGTAGCTCAAAGATTGAAACCGTTCTTGTGGGCAAACAGCGGCAGGTCGATTGCTTGGGAAGGTGCTCACGCCGACATCAGCTACGGTGAGTGGAGTGTGTGTGGAAAGGCACAAGAGCACGGCTATGGTGAAGGTCTTAGTGCGACAACAGCTGAAATCTCTGCGTGTCCCCCTCGCTCGTGTCATCTGCCGGGTGCCTTCTCCTCACACCTCCATATCTCTCGGCTCCGTTTTCGTCACCTCTATCTCTTTGAAAGCTGACAGCGGTCAAGTGCAATGGCCGCTTTTCGGCCACTTCCATCTGTTTGTGTATCTGTGCTCCTCTCTCTTTTATTTTTCCTCGGTACGCGTGTGTTTGGGTGCCGTCGTGATCTGTTTCTTTGTCTGATGGTCTCCTTTCTTCCATCGCTGATATCTTTTTTTTTTCATGTATCGTTCCAGGGATTTCACGAGCTGCATTTCTCTTTCTTGGACAGTTTTGCACGTTTCGAGCCACCACTGCTGCCATCTTTGTCTCTCTCTCTCTCTCTCTCCCTCTGTCTGTCTCTCGCTCGTCGTTTCTCACACCCTTGCTCTCCTGTATTTCGTCCGCGTTTAGAGGAAACGTGTGTTTGCGTGTGCGCGCGTGTGTGTGCTTGTGCTCGTCGGGTGTACACGCATGTAGTTGCATCGTTGTTTTTACGTTTTCATGTGTTCCTTCTTTCCCCTCCCCACTTCTCTACGCGGTGGATGAGGATGTTGAGCGAAACGAACAAAACAACGAAGAGAAAGCGTGGAAGTGGCGGCACTTGATAGCTAGCGAAGAAGGTTGTTGTTACGGAGCTGATGCTGCTGGAGTCGCTCTCTCCTCAGCGCCTGCGTCACCACGTCCCCTCCCCTCCCCTCTCCGTCTCTCTCCTTTCCACGATGCGCCAGACCCTGAAATACCCTTCTCTCTCTCTCTCGCTCTTCGGTTTCCTTCATTCTCTCGCTGTGTGGTTTTCCGTAATGCTTGTCGCCGGTTTGTGTGCTGCTCGTGTGTTGTGGTCGTCTCACTTGTCTCTGTTTCGTAGGTCTGTGCGTACTTGTGTGTCTGCACGTGTGTATGTGTGTCGTCTTTTCCGCCCCCCTTTTCTTCCTCCTCCTCCTCTTTCCCTTGTACGCCATGATATTTTTTTTGTTTCTTTGGAGTCTCACGCTCTCTCGTCCTTGACTTCGTGCTCTTCTGTGACGGCGAAAACAGCAGAATCACGTGTCTGTTAGCAAGGGGAGGAGGAGGAGGGCCTGAATGGCGCAGACGTGTGGCTATGTGCGCCGTATTTGTGGGCGAGTGTACATCTGTGTGCCTGACATCAGAGTGTGGTTTCCCAGCCCCACTCTCTCTCTCTCTTATCTGTACTCTCTTCTTTTCTCTGTTTGTTTCTTTCCTCCGTCATCTTACGTCATTTACCTTGCGCTGGCATGCGGGGGCGTCGTTTCGCGGATCTCACGCAGCCGAGGCGATGGTGACCGAGACAGCGCCAGGCGAGTGCATATTCGGCACCGCAACAAAACAGTTTGCCGCGAGCGCTGCTTTTCAGCGCCACGAGCTGTGCGTCGCACTTTGTTCCTGCCGTTAGATGCAGACGAAAACAAAAAAAAAGATGATCGAGGCGCATTTAGGTAATCGCGTGGGAGAGTGGGGCTGAAAAAGCCGCTCAAGCTCACTCCCTCTCCGCGTGCGAGATACGTGCGGCGTGGCTTTCACGAGGGAGCTGGTGATTCAACGCAGAGATGTAAAGATGGTAGCATTGGCGAGAGACGCATGGCAACAGGATCAGCATGCGACGACGACGTGGCAGTTGAACTTCTTCTTTATGACTGCGCTTACGTCACCGCAATGGGCTTCCAAGCTGGCCCGACGTCTTCAAGCGGTTCATTTCCGTTCTTCTGTCTGTCTTGCTGCCTCCAACTTCTCATGAACTACCCTCTCGTCTCATTGTGCACATGATCATTATGTGCATGTGTATGCGTGTGTGACTGCCTCTCCTCTCGTCGTCTACCGCAACCTCATCACAGCCCGTGCTGCGGCTCTCCTCTTCTCATTCTCTGGACACCACCGTGTCTTTCCATACGCAGTGCGCTGGTGCGTGTCTGTGTGCTTTATGCCTCCATTCGAACACGCAAAGACTGGGTTGTGTGTCTCTGCTTGCTCCTCTTTGTAAAAGTTGTCTGCGTGCGATACCACGCACGGACGAGGCTGCTCACTGACTCGCGTTAGGCAAGAACTCACTGACTCACTCACCACCCACGACGTTTCCACCCGTTGCCTTCCTCGGCTCCCCGACCTAATCCACAAAACAACAACGACACGAGCGGCACCCAGTTGCCTCGACCCACCTCCCTTCTCATTCGCCCAACTTGTCGTCTTTCTCTGTCTGTTGGACCCAACGACTGTTATCCGTAGACACCATTACGTAGCCTATGTCGTCGTCTGCGGAGGAGAAGGAGGCAAAGAAGCAGGAAGAGCTTCGGCTGGCCGGCAGCGACTCCGAAGGCGTGCGTGCTGCCGTGAAGGCACAGCGCGAGCTGAAGAAGAAGCGAGACGCCCTGCGCAAGGTGCAGAAGAAAATCAGGTCGGGTGGCAGTGACGCCGAGGTCGCCGCCGCTATCGAGCAGGAGGCGGCACTGCTTGCCGAGATCGGCCACCTCGAAGCCCTGCGAGGCGCATCGTCGGCTCCGTCGACAGCGCATGTTGCGGCCGCCTCTTTCACTTCGACTCCTGCGACGGCTGCGGCCTCCCCAGGAGCATTGGTCACCGTCGCGACCAACAAGAGCAGCGGCGCCAAAGCGGCGAGAAGCGGCGAGCCTGCCAAAGAGATCACTGCGGAGGAGCGGGCGGCGTCAGCGAAGAGACTGCACGACCTTGTTCAAGGTGCCATGGATGCCAACCGCCTCAAGTGCCTGCACGTTCTACCGCGCGACGCCGTCGTGCACCCCCGCATCGCCGAGGTAGCTGTGCTGATGGAGCAGATGCTTCTTGTCGGCGGCAGTGCGCGTGCCTTGGCCCTCATCTCCGCCTTCCGCGAGCTGAGTCGCACGACCACCGTCCTCGCCGTGCCCTCTCTGAACGAGGTGAACACAACCGCATTTGAAAAGCTCATCCAGATCAACTTTGACTTTGTGCGCCGCAAGCGTGAGGCCTCGGCCGGCATGCGCCACGTAAAGGATGTGCTCGTGCGCCGCTTCGTCGCGTTGCGGGACGAGGTGATTCACCCAAAGCCGAACATGGTCGACCTCATCAAGGACCTCGGCGGTCCGCGTGAGGTGACGCTGAAGATACTGGATGCCATTGAGGCCGAGCTGAAGATGTCGTTCAAGAGCATTGTAGAGGATCGCTCGCTGCCGTACGTCTCGAGCAGCGACACTATCTTAGTGTTTGGCCGCAGTAGTCTGGTCGAGTACATCTTGTTGTCCCGCTCGCGTGATCCGCAGTGCAAGCCGAAGCGCGTCATTGTGATCGACTCTGCGCCACTCTTTGAAGGCCGGCAACTGGCCGAGAAGCTCTCGAGCGCCGGCATTGACGTGACGTACGGTCTCATCACGGCATGCTGCACATTGATGCCCAAGTGCACGCGTGTGTTCATGGGGGCTTCGGCTGTGCTGCAGAACGGTGACATGTTTGGCCGCTGCGGCATGGCGCTCGTGGCGGCCTGCGCGAAGCTGTTCCGCAAGCCTGTGCTGTGCTTTAGTGAGAGTTACAAGTTTGTGCCAGAGGTGTGGGTGGGCAACTTGGCACAGAACACAAAACTTGCGGACATGCGGCCTGCCGCGGAAGTGCACGGGAGTGACACAGGCACGCACAGCCCGCTTGTATACCCCACCCCACCCACGCTATCCCCTCCTCAGCTACGTGCCTCTGGGGGTTGGGGTACACCGGCGCGTGGTGCCGACTTCCTTACACGCAGCGGCGGCGGTGGTGCGGTTCCGTTCTCGTCGAGTGCCTCCGGCTACCTTTACGATCTGACGCCGGCCTCGTACATAGACATGATCATCTGCGAAATGGGATGCCTGCACACGTCTGCCATCGTGGCAGCTATTAAGGATCGCGAAGGCCGAGACACGTCGCAGCTCTTGAATCTTGTTCGGGGGTGAGCGAAGCAGCTTGCAAAAGACCCGGCGTGCTGCTGCCAGCATCTGACCCACGCTCACCGCGGCGTCGACTCTTGATTTGCATGGCGTACTGTGGCGGCTCGTTGCGCCTAAGGCAGAGGGCGGCATAGGGCCTTTTCTCTCTCTGTTTGTGTGTGTGTGTGTGTTTGTCGCGGTGAAACTCTCTCTCTCGCTCTCACCGTGTGTGGCGTGGCGTGGCGTCATTCTTAAATGGTTTCGTCTCCTTCCGAACAAGAGCAGAGGCGAGCAAGTAGAAGAGAGGAAGAGCTGGGACAAGGAGCGGTCGAGGAAATCCGCAGGCTCCGTCTCTCCTTTGCGGTGGCCCGATAAGCTTCTCCGTGGGCGTTTTGCGCGGTGCTGGCAAGATGCTGACAGGCTCTCTTCGCTTGCCTGCGTTGGGGACCTCCTGTGCACGTGAGCGTTAGCGCAGCCTCTGAGATGCAAGCCTGAGGGAGGGCGGTGGTGGCGCACCGGAGTCTGCGGTGCTTCGGCTGCTTTCAGGTGCGGTACCACGCCTACGCCATCACAGGGGTCGTGACTGGAGCGTAAATGCGCGGTACGCGCTCTCTCCAACGACAACTGCGAAAAAAAAGGGAGGAAACCAGGATGAAGCTGACCAGCGGTATAACGCGGGCAGCGCTCGATGTGTATGCTGCTAAGCAGAGGAGGGCAGTGTAATGCCCGCTCATGTGTTTTGCGTCTCTGTCACTCTCTATTTGTTGCTGCTCCCTCTTCCCTTCTTCACTCTCTGGTTCAACTGCACACCCACCCACCCACACACACACACATATATATACATATATACATATGCATGCGCACACCAAGGAGCTTTACGCGTTCTCCTTTTGTTCACCGCTTGACCTGCTTTTCTTGTTTTCCTTTGTTTCATTCCTTTTTTCGTGTGTCGTTTGGTGCCGTTGTGTATGTCCTGATACACTTCTTCTCACCCCAGTCCCATCTCTCCCCTCAGTGGCCCAAGTGTGCAGCGCTTCTCGTCTTCCTCGTCTCGGTTACCGCTGCTGGTGCTACTGCTGTACCTTGCGCGCTGGGTACGTGCATTGGGTTCCCTCGTGCGCTCGCGTGCAAAACTCGTCGGCCGTCTTTATCGCGCTGTGTTTGCCTACCATCCACCTACTTTTGCTCCGCACTTGCTGTACGTGCAATTGGAGAGTTCGCTCATCACACCGGCACCCGACAGCGACTGCCGTGCTGCACGAAACGCGTGCTTCTTTGCATCAGCTAACACCTCTCACACCGCCTTTCTTCTGTTCTTACCCACTCTTTCCACTTCCTCTCTCATACACTCCGTCGCGGGCACGACCGCTGCGTGAGAGCCCTGCTGTCTCTCCTCTCTTCCCTTTTTTTTGGTGTCGACCGGGCGCTGCGCCACAGAAGGAAAGGGCATCAATTCACATCCCCACTTCCCACAAAGAAAAAAAAAGTGCAGAGGGATACAGCTGCTGCGACCTGGTGGAGAGTGACTTTACAAAACGCGAAGGCCAATCTGTGGGACTGCGCGCTGACACGGAACACGCACTTACGTACACATATCCAAACCTATCTTCCTCCCGTTCCCCTCATCGCGCACGCAGCTTCCTCTCTCCGTGTGCGTGTATTGAGTGTGAAGGGAGGAAGAAGCCACATCGCGTAAGCTCTCACGTTCCATCTTGTCTTGTTGTGCCTGACTGCTTTGTCTACATACCCACTTTTCCCTTTGTTTTTGCGTATTTCTTTGTCCCTCTCTTCTCCTCGCCAACTCTCTCTGTGAGTGAATCTGCGTCGTGGTTTCCGTTTCGCGAGAGCGTCAGCCTCCTCTCTTTCTTTCTCCTCGCCGCAGTACCCACAGTAACCTTTGCACACACGCAAGGGCTCATTGATGAGCGCGTAGTTTTTTTTCTGCGTTGTTCTCCTTGTTCTTGTGACTGTCTCCCTCGCAAATCCTTTTCGCAGCCCTCCTCGTCTTCCGCCTCTCTTTTCTCGCTCTGTCCTTGTCACACCTCTGCCTCTTCCGTGTGTGAGTTGGGGAACGCTCTCAGACACGTTTCTTCTCACTGACCCTGTCCCTCCCTCCCAAGTCCCTGCTTTCTTTCTTCCCTTTTCGTTCCCTCTCTCTCGCTGAGAGCCACTACTCCACTGCAGACCGCCCGCTCACCCTTCCGCCTCTTCCACGGTGTGGTCTCTCGTCCTTGTTGAAAATCTACCCTCATTGACGTGTCGGGAGCATCCGAAGGTGTGGGGGCCAGTGCGTGTCTGTCAGGGTGTGCGGGAGGAGCGCAGAACTCAGGAGAGAGGCGCAGGGCACCCACGTTGTACAACAGCACTGCCTGTGGAGGGGGAGCGAGCGAGCGAGATAGGGAGCGGAGAGACGGCCGATCTTCCTCTTCCTTCGACCCCAGAGACCTCTCTACTCCCTTCACAAATATAAGGAGCGAGGCGGAGAGTGCACCCTCCCCCTCCTGCCCCACATCCCTCAACATACGCACACACACACACACACACACACACATACACACACACACACACAGGAAGGTGCCATCTCAGAAGTACTGAATAGTGCGTGCATCAAACACTGAGATACGCGGTGCGCCATCTTTCGTGTTGTTTTCCACGTTTTGCGTTCTTTTACTTTTTTTTGTCGTGGTGCTTTTCGTCTTGTGTTTCCTCGCAGTTGCCCTTGTCTGCGCATTCTGTAACGGTTTCCTAGCAGGGACGGTTCATAGCAGCACGGTCAACACCAGACAAGCAGCCACTGCTACTCTCGCCGTTAGTGGGTTTTCCTCTCGACCCACCGCCGCGTTCTGCTCCTCCCTTTCCCACACCCCCTGCGATTCCGCGACGCACACACACCAGAAAGTACGCTCACCTACAGAAGCACACACCCGCACACAACACACACACACACACACACACACACGGAAATCATACCAGCAGAGGGGCCTGGAGAACGAAGGGGGGAAAACATATATATATATATATATATATATACAGCTTATTTTTCTCGCTTTACACCACAAAACACCCCTCGAAGGATAGGCTGCAAACGACAAAACAGCTCGAGGGATTGAAAGAAAGGAACACCTTCACCCTTTTTCCTGCTTCACTCTCGTGCACCGCCGTATCCTCGCGACCCACCCTTTCATCCCGGCAGAGCACACAGAGTCAAAGAAATAGGCTTAGTGGACACGCGCGCGACAGACGTCACTTGAAAGCAGGAGAGCGTAGTTGTGCGGGAGAGCTCCTTATTGTTTTTTTTTATTATTATTCGCGTCTCTCTGCTCGCCTCTTACTCACCGGGCACGTCTGTTTGTAGTGTTTTTTGTTTTCTTCCTGCTTTTGTGCCGTCTGTCTTTTTCCCATCGCTTTGCTCTGCCTCGGACAAGGGCTCCGCCCCCCCCCCCCCTCCCCCCCTCTCCTCTCCTCTCTTCCTTTTTTTTTTACTCGCTCCCTCCCTCGATATCGACCTCCGCTTAGTGGCGCTTGTGTCTGCTCCCTGTTCACGCTCCTTTTTGTTGTTTTATCTTTGTTTCTCTTCTCTCCCTTTCCGTGTGGGCTCGTCTCTTATTTTGCGGTCGTTGCTTCCTTGCTGTGCCCCCGCCCCTTCCCTTCACTCGCTCGTCTACCTGTTTCACCAGTCGCTTCTCGCTCCGTGCTTCTTGCCATCTCGTTTTTTTTTTTGTTTCTTGCGTACACCTGTTTCGCTTCGTGTCTGAAGTCGGTGGTGGGAGGTGACTGCCTTCGTTCTCTTGCCCGCTTACTTCCCGGTCCCTTGTTGCATACGTTTTTTTGCTCCTTGTGCTTAAGCAGCAATAGTGCCTCCCATCGGTTGTGCAGTCGCTCTTGCTCATCCTTGGTAATGCTCAGCACCATGGATAGCAGAGCCTCTCCCGTTTGCCCCTCTCCAAGCTCGAAGAGCTACACGACCCGCCGTGTCTGCTCACCTGTCGTGCTCAGCCTCGTCGAGGACAATCTAAGGGAATCGTGCAGCGGCGAGACGTTCGGCTCGTCGCAGCCCACGAGCCTGACGTCTAGCGGCGGAGGGCCTCGTACATCGGCCTTATCTCCACGCAGGACGGGAAAGTCAGTTCTTAGAGCGGAGGAACGAGAGAGCCCTCTCACCACGTACACGCCGAACTCGCGGCCACGCCGGAAATCGGATACTGCGGTGACGCTGAGTAGCTCTGCCTCGGTTCAGGGGTCGCAGGAGAAGGGAAGCAACTCCAAATTAAGAGCAGTCAAGCTGTGTAAGGTTTCTGTGCCGCCGCAAGCCCCGCACACCTCCACTAGTCTCGACACGTGTACATCACCGGTGCAGCGGAGCGTCTCCTCGCAACAGGCGAGGAGGTCTGTGTCGCTCACATCCTCTGTTCTGACCTCCAGGCCGACGGAGGAATTTGCGGCATCCTCCACGCCCTCGAACCCGCCACTAACGTCGGGGTCACCAGCCCCATCGTCTTTGCGCGAGCACTCAGTCTCGATTTCGGAGGAGGCGGATGAGTGCTGTATCTGCTTGGAGGTGTACACAAACGAGAACCCGATGTTCCGCGGCGCATGCCAGCATCATTTTCATCTTCCTTGTCTCATGGAATGGAAGCAGCGCAGCAGCTTGTGCCCGATGTGCTGTGCCGAAACACTCCGAGGTATCGGCGATTTTGAGGGCTCACATCATAGCGGAGCTGCAGACCCAGCTGAGGTGGCTCGACAGCGTGCTATCGCGAAGCGCGACGCCGAAATCGCGCGTAACCTGCAACACAGCTATCTTCTTCAGGCGCAGCTTCGTGGCAGGCAATACGCATACGCTACTCAAGCCGTGCGGTCGTTTCAGGCGCTGCACAGTGGTTCACCAAGCAGCTCGACCAGTCGCTCACCGCTACACGCCACCGAGGTTGAGGAGCACCCCTTGAGCACATTGCCGGTTTACAACAGGTGTAACGCGCAACGATTAGGCGGCATCGTACGTCAGTCGCCACCACTGGATAATGTGCGCCAGCCCCGTGCTACGGCGAATGTGCACTCGCAGTTAACCGCACCGCCGGTGCATCCAAGCACGGAGGAAAGTCGACGCTCGCGCAGCAAGCCACAGGCGGGGTGCGCTGTCATGTAGAGTGGGGGTCGGTGCGTGCTGTTGCTCTCAACGATAATTTTCCTCCTCCTCGCCATTGCTCCCCACCTGTCCCTCTCTCGCCCCGATGACGGTTAGTTGCTATCACCCTATCACCGTATTCACAACTTGTATTTGCCGCTAGTGTAGTGAGCCCGGCTCATCTTCCGTTTTTTCCGGAATGCTTCCCCCTTTTTTTGTGCTCGTGCTCGTGCTTGTATATGCTCTTCTTCTTTGTTGTTTTGGTGTCTTTTCCAAGCCCCTCTCGTGTTCGCGCGCTGCGCTCGTACCTCCGCCACACTCCGCTTGTAAAAAATATATATATATATATTTCTATATTTATATTGATTTCTATTCATCTCCGTACCTTTGTTTGCTCTTGTCCCTCTCTCGCCTTTCTCTTTCTTTTGCCCATGTACTCTGCCGTGTGTCTTTTCTGTGTCTGCGTGTTGTGCTCATCTACTCCTCCGTGCCTCTCTCCAGCGAGACGTCCGTTGTTGTCTTTCCAGGTGCCTGGATGGGCGTATATATGTGTGTAGGTATGTGTGTGTGTATATGTATATATGTCTGAGTGTTTGTGTATGGGTATGTGACTCGAACAGGCTAACAACGTCATTGTGCGTTCGAGTGTTGCGGTTGCTCGCCCTCTCTGCCCCGCTTCGCTGCACCGATTTCTTCCTCCCTCCTTCGAAGCCGTCCCTCCATCATCTGCTGCCGGCAGCGACAGGAAACAAAACGAAGAGGGTGCACACAAGCATGGAGAAGCAGTGTGTGTTTTTAACTGTGGACTTGGTCTCTTGACCGAGACTCACGCCACCCACCACTCTCTTTTGTTTTGTTTCATCTTCCTTTCTCTGTAGGTCTTCCTCGCCTTGTGCCTCACACACACACGCAGACACACCGACAGACAAAGGTATCGTTGTGTAAAATGGATTATTCGCCCACCACCATCGCTTCCGCGTCCGCCCGCTCTGCCAGACAGAAGCATGTAAGTAACGCAACGTGAACTTGTATGTTTGTGCACAGGGAGCCTGAAGTGCGTACAGACAACAGCAAGAGCTGGACAGAGTGTTGTGTGCCGAGGCGGCTATCAGGACACTATGAAAAGGAGGGCTGTCGTAGCGGAGTTGTGCTGATTTTTGTGGTTGCATTCCAATCTAGAAGTATATTGGTCTATATCCCCCCTCCCTCCCCCAAAGACACAATTTCACATGACCGTTCCTTTCACACGACAAGCAACGAAATAACACCGTGAAAAAAAAACCCTTCGCTGTCTTTTCATTGACGCCACGAGGCTGACGCTGGTGAAAAGGGTTGTGATGGAGCTGTGTGTCCCCGGTGCTCTCAGCGCGATCGGTTTCGCAGTGGCACCATGCCTTGTCTTCACTCGTTTCTTGTTTTCCCCCCTTTACCGTCTGTGGCTGTTGTGGCAGATGGGCGTCTTTTTGCAGACGCATGCGTCTGCGTGCCTGCATGTTTCCTCCTCTTCACGTATGGCCGGTGTCTCACGCCCGCCCGCACCCTGTAGCACAGGGCCCAGGAAGAGGACTTGACGGAGAAGAGTGACGACGCGAGGCGGGGCGGGGGGGGGCGAACCACAAAGCTCATGACCAAAAAAGCAGAACAAAAAACAAAAGAAAAAGGTATGCGAGGAATGCGAGGAGATGAGAGACGAGGGGACGCGCAAAGGAGAACCAACATTAGTCGAGTGATCTCTGCATGCGCACTGCATTATTATTATCATTATTATCTGTTGTTTTTGCTTCTTTCCGGCTTCTTTGCTGTGGTGCTTCATCTCCCGCTCCTTCTCCCTATGAGTATCTCGAGTTTATCACTCCCTCCATTCCGAACGACTAGCGCATTCATGAAGATTCCTCATACGTAGTATTGGGTAAGATGCCTGGATGCGCCCCCCTCCCCTCAGCCGTTTCCACAAACACTTCGCTTTTTTTTCGCTATACGAGTATCTGCTCCGTTGGCGTTTGATACAGCACACCGCAGTTCTTCCTCTCGTGTGCGTTATTTTTCAGTCGTCGATTCTTGCGTTCTATTCCAGCTTCCTTTTTTCGCTGTTGGTGTGATGTCCGTGAAGAGGCCCGGGGTGACTCCGCCCTCCCACTCGTTCCGCTCTCGGCCTGTCTCGTTGCGTGTGCTGCTCTGAATGTATCTTTTCTCTTGGGCTGTGCATATGTACCCTGATAATGCCTGCAACCTCTCACCCCTGCCATTAGCGCCTGCTAACTCCTCTGTGTGGGGCGGCGAAGCAACCTGCAGCCTGCCCTCGAGTGCGGTTGCGGACTCTCGGTGCGGGCGGACCGGTCTGGGCTGGCGCTGCGCCGCAGAGGCGTTGCAGCCGTGACCACGTTTGCACCAGTTCAGTGCGAGCTGTCCCGATGGTTGAACAAATATACACACCCACCTCCTGTTTTTCTGCTTTAGCTGCGTTGCGGTGGTGTTGAGCATTGGCCTGGGCCTAGCCTGTGCTGTATGCAGTGGAGTTGCCGTGGGCCGGACGACGCCGAGCGGCATTGCTTGGGGTGGCTTCTTGACGTAGCCGTGGTGCAACAGAGGCAGATGAGGGGCAGTCGTATGCGCATCTTCGCTGACTTGGTTGGTTTGATGATGCGCTGGTGGAGGAAACAATAGTTATGACTCTCCACTCGAGATGAGGGAGTGTTTCGCACGTCGTTTCTTCGGTTTTCCGTGCTATGGATGTGAAAGCCACCCCTCTCTTTCCTCCTCTCCATTGATGCGCCCATTGGCGGCGCTCTCTGTCTTCTCGTCTCCTTTGCGTCTTCTTGTGCGCACACACGCACACACGCACTGCTTGCACCAGGTGAACGTTACGGTCTCCTCCTCCTCCACCACCGCCCCCCACTCTTTGCTGGGGCAGTGCTTTCCCCTGTGCCCCTCCTTGCCGACCTCTTTGGCATGCTCACCCCTCTCCGATTGGCCTTCCCCCGCCTCTCCTCGGCATCATCGCGCACGCCTCGCCTCTGCCCTTCTCCGCACGTTTGGTGGTCTACTGCCGTGCCTCCTTTTTTGAGTCTTCTCCGTCTTTGCTGCGTTTGCGCTCTGCTCCTCCTTACTCTCCTCTCGTGCGCTCGTGTGCACACGCGCCCGCTGTATCTCCTCCCAACCCTCTCTCGTGCCTTTCATCTTTTGTTTTTCACCCTCTGTCTGAGGCGACGAGCAGCACTGTCGGTATCTGATGGCGGTCTATTGCTGGTGGTGGCGCATGAGTGCGTGCGTGTTGGCGGCTCCTACTGTCTCTTGCTGGTATTCTCTCTTCCTCGTTTTCTTGTTGCCTCTCTTTTCCCTCTCGATGCGTTACTTCCCCGCGCACAGGCCCTCTTGGTGCGACGCATGAGAAGCGTACGCTAGCCGTTGCGTACCTCTCAAGAAGCATACAATGTTGCGAGAACGAGCGCTGTGAATGTCGTGCCCGCAGCGACAGCAGTGCGCGATGCGCACACACGCAGACGCACCGAAAGGGCATGCGTGCTGCCGTGCTGGACCCGACACACTGCCAGCATCGCCGTGTCCCCCCTCCCCCCCCCACACACAGCCAAACAGACGGACACGCCCTCGCTCTTGCGTGCTTGCCGTTCCCCTGTTTACTGTCCACGAAGAGGACGCCGTCACGGCGCGTGCGTGTCTGTGTATGCTGCAGACTTGAGGGCAGGCAGCGGGTGACATGATGTGTCCGCCAACGGCGCGACTCGCTCGCTCTCTCGCTCTCCGACTCCCTGTCATTTTCCATCGCTGCCCGCGCTGCAGTCTTCACTGTCCCCGCTCTTCTCTCTCCTCCTCCTCTTTCGTGTTTCGGTGTCGACGCACACGCCGCCACCTCGCTCCCTGCACCTACCCCCGCCTGCACTCATCGCACTCTACGACGCCAGCTCTTCTCTGTCGTCCCGCCACTCACAGCTCTCCCCGCACCGTGTCTATACCTCTTTCGCTCCAACAGACCGCCCCTTCAAGGATGTCCTCTAATTCCGCCGCTGCTGCCGTTTCCGCCGCCACGACCTCGCCGCAGAAGTCTTCTCGCTCGTCGCCGAAGAGGGCGGCCGTGGCGAAGAAGACCGGCGCGAAGAAGGTTGCGAAGAAGCCAGCGAAGAAGGTTGCGAAGAAGCCAGCGAAGAAGGTTGTGAAGAAGCCAGCGAAGAAGGTTGTGAAGAAGGCTGTGAAGGCTGTGAAGAAGGCTGTGAAGAAGGTTGTGAAGGCTGTGAAGACCGCGAAGAAGTCGTCGAAGAAATCCTCGGCGAAGAAGTAAGGTGCGCCATCATGCTTGCCCGTGGCTGACTGTACGCTCTTCTGAGGCACACGTGCCCGAAGACGCATCATAGATCCATCTCTTTGTTTTTCCTTTCGAGTTTTCGTTTTTTTTTTTCTCGGGCTCTCTCGCGTTTTTTATTATTATTGTTTTTTATGTTTTCTTTTATTCTATCTTGAATGTCCAGGTATGCTTTGTCCTTACCTTCAGTGTCTACTTCGTCCGCCGTGCGGGTGACGGACGTTTCCGTCGCGAACGCGGGGCGTTCACCGTTCTGTGTGCCGGCACATCCTCGTCGATGTACTGCGGGCATGCGACCTAGACCGTGAGGTCCTGGGGGTGGGGATTAGATAAAATGGCGCAGTCGAAAACAAAGCACCCGAAGGAGAGAGAACGAAGAAGAACTTGCCGCAGGCGTGCGCGCGCGAACGCGCGCGCACACACACACACACGTACAGGCGCTCTGATCAAACGGTAGCGACGGGGCGAGAATCTGGAAAGGTGGGCCAGCACACATGCTGAGCGCGCACCTATCCGGTGCCTCCTTTCCCACCTTCGAGCATAGTCTTCCTCGCTTTAGGCAGTGGGGCCCTTGCTTGTAGAGGTTGCCACTCTTCTCTCGCTTTCTTCTTGTGCGGCCTCCTTCTGTTTCGCCACACCGCGGAAGGTTACGCGGTGCTCTTCTGCGGTAGGAACGCCGGAGGAGAGCACGGAGCTGAGAGGCATGGGGAAAGGGGGAGTGCGCTCTCTTGTCACCATATCAGAGCTGCTGTGTGTAGAGGTGGGGTGGGTGGGCAATGACGCCGATCCATGTTGGTACGAGGAATGTGCGCGTCGCCTTTTAAAGCCAAGAATGCATCAGCTTGTTGCCCAGCGAATGTTCTGTCGGACCATATTTCCGTGAATAGTCCTGCTTCTCACATCCTCTACCCCTCGAGTTTGATCTCTCTCCGCCATGGACATATCCGAATGCACACATGCGCACCCACGCAAACACAAAAAAAAACGTGTACTGGCGAACATGTACACATGTTTCTCTACCAAACTTATGACTACCCTTTTCGCACTTGTTGTTACTGCGCTTGCTGCTTCCTGAACTCAGTGCTACTTGTTTTCCTCATCACACCTCTTTTCTCCCTCCCGCTCACCTTTCCGCTCGCTCTCCCTCCGCATGGAGCTCAGCACGGGCCCTCCAATTCTGGAGGATGTGGTATGTTTCGACGCATCTGGGCACTCATGCTGGCGCTACTTCTAGCCCGTCAAGTGCGCCTCTCATTGCAGCGTGGCATTGCGAATTCGAGCACAAGGACGAGGCAGACAGGCTTGCCGCATTGGCAATTGCAGGGGAGCCGACGCCAGCTGTATGGATTATAGACCCGGTCACCGGTGCCCAATGCCAGGCTAACCTCCCCCCAAACCGCGATACGCGATGCGACACGCGGAGACAAGAGGTGCTTGGCGGAAGCCGTTCGACACCGGAAGAACACGGCTGCTGACCTTGCGAGACGACGGGAGACCATCCGCGCCTACTCCTGCACAGGCACCTCTCCGCACTTTCGATTGGTGCAACGGCGGGTGACTGGCAGCGACAGCGTGGGGTGCACGTGGCGTGCTACCTACTGCTGCGCTGGCACTGTGGTGCCCCCTCCAACGCCTGTGCTTGCTATGAGGGTGTCCGACCAGGTGCTGTGCCTGTTATGCTACGCGGGATTCGCAGACCGCTCGAGGCGGTAAGTGCGCCTCGTTTCACGCTATGGTTGTGCAGGCGATCACCTGATTGCGCACACATCTCACTAGCGGTGCGCGAACTTCCAGCGTCGGGCATCCACGACTGCCCCGTGTGCCGCTTCAGGACGGCAGGCTATGAGCCTTATGTGCGCAGGCACATGCTTGTGCACGGGCTCCTCCCGCTTGGCCCACCCGCTCCTGTGACGGATGTGCAGTTTCATCAGAAAGCGTAATGCCGCTGCTGTCACAGACTCACAGCGACGTTCCACCTCTCGCGGCAGATGCGGGCAAGCCATCCAGACACCCCCGTGAAATTGGCGGAAACGCAAGAAGGCATACCGGACCCCTCTCCCTCTGACAACGCCGTCACGAAACAGACCACACGATTCACTAGTGTGAGTACTGCGCGCACGCGCTCTGAAGCATAGTTGACATGGTGCGCCGCATTCTAGACAACGCATCCAGAGGACAGGGGCGAAAGAGGGATCGAAGCAGAAGGCGCGCAGAGATGCACACCAATCAGCCCCAAGGCGCATGTGTGTGAAATGTGCGGCGTCTCCTGCATGCGACCGGGTGGGCCGATGCGGCGCAGATGCGGGAAGCGCGACGAGAGCACCCTCAAGTTGCACCACCGAGTCCTCCAGACTCCCATGTAAAGTGTCACCACACCGTATGACAGCATGCCGCGGCTTGAAGCGGCCGAGAGGGAGAAGCATGTCATGCAGGCAGGGTGCGCAGGGTCTCAGCGGGCCCCTGACCTGCGGCTGGCCAGCGCCCTCGTCGAGCACATCTGGCGTGCACTCTGACCACGCCGCACTGCCCGCACGACAGACGCCGCCGCTTCCGCCCTCGAGCAGCACCCTGGACGCGGCCCGCTTTGAATGAATGCATGCTGCCCACACCCAAGTCCGTCCGCCGCCGATTGTGAAGCACGTACCAGTGGAAGTGACGAGGAAGGACAGAAAAAGCCGGTTATACGCATGGCCCTGTTCGACGGCAGGCGGTTCGTCCTCGACGACCGAGGTTTCGCCGCAGTCGACGAGAGGTAGATGAGTGGTGGCTGTATGCGTATAGTTGCCGCCTTGCTTCTTACGGGATGACACGCTGAAAAAAGGAAAAATTGCGGACGCTTCGCGCCGATATGCACCTACGTGTCGTGCGGCGGTTTGTTGTTGCTGCTTGTTGTGCAGAGGCAACTCTCGCGTGTTGTTCTCGTGCTCCTCTCTCCCTCTTCCCTCTTTCGGATGGTGTGCACCGCTGGATGTTTGGTGACTGGTTGTGGCCATTACTCACCTGTTGTCCCACCCGTTTCTTTTCTCCGATATGTGCTGAGACCTCTCAGCTGTTTCCTGGCGCGAGCCCCGCATTTGGCTTGCCGCATCGGTATTGCGTACGTGTGTAAGAGCCGAGGCCCCCTGGGGCACACCGGTGCCCTCGCCCCACCACCGACTGGTGACTTACCACTTTGGCTTTCGACAGTCTTCTCTTCTTTGGGCCTTAGGGCCACCAACATATGCTGCGTAGAATCGGATCTCGCTATGGGAAGAGGTTCTCTTTCTTCTGCCGGAACGTGCGCGCCGTCTCGCAGTCGGAAAAGGCGGAGCGCGGTGGCGAGGACGCGTTTCTATCCTTACCTAATGTGCAGGCGGTGTTGGATGGCGTGAGTTGGTGGAAGGAGAACGCGGACTTGAACGCTGGCCTTTACAGCGCCGCATTGGCGCGGTGCATGTACGAGTACGTCGAGGATGAGCTCCTTGGCGATGCCCCGGCGAGTTCCTTTCGGCTGCTTGAGCGCGGCTACGAAAGCTGCAAGCATAGCGATGTGTTAGGCACGTGTACAGCCCTAGTTGCGACTCTACAAGAGCCGCAAGAGGATATTCAGTCGAGGGACCACTATGAGCTGGTACTGCTGGATGGACCATCACTGCCGATCGTAGGTGTCTCCAGCACTGGTGGACTCCTTGCAGCTACATCTGCTGCTTCAGCCGCTGCCGCCGCGACCGCAGCGGTCGCAGCTGCGGATGATACAATGAGCAGCACGGAAGCAGCCAAGGAGTCTGCCTCTGACTCGGATGCCGCGGTCACGCGAGTGAAAACGACGATAGACCTGCACCAAGCCTTCGCGCGATTTCAACGCACGGACAGCGCGGAAAACTACTTGCTGGACGTCGTCTACGTTGGCGACTGCACAATGATGCTGATCCGTAACGGGCGAGTGTGTTACGTTACTGAGGAGCAGGCACACCAACTGGACTACCCCTACCAACTGGGCACCGGTAGCAACGACACGCCGAAGGATGGCGTTCGGCTTCTCATACCAGTAGAGAAGGGGGATATCGTTGTGATGGGCACCGATGGTATTTTCGACAACTTGTACCCGCACCGAATAGTGGAGCTGATATGGCCGCATCTGGAACGTGTCTTCAGTCAGCACGGCTATCTGCAAGCACTGGGCGGTGCTGAGACAGCAAAGGCACCGGCAAACGCGGTGAGCTACGTGAAGAATCGCAACCTTCGCACGCTTCTGGACGACATCATGGCGGCGCTCGACATGGGTGCGAATGCTGTCATGGCCGACGCAATGACCGTCTCGCGCGACGTGCGCTGCGACTCCCCGTACGCCTCCAAGTGTATAGAGAATGGCGCCCTCTTCGAGGGCGGCAAGCCTGACGATATGACGCTGCTAATATCCGTGATCGGCGAGAGCGACGACGGCGAGCCCAGCGAGCAGTTCTCCGGCAGTGAGACGGCATTCCCACTGCCCTACCGCGACTGGCCATGAGCACCGGAGGATCAAAAAAAAGCTGTGCTTTCTGTCTCCGTCATGAATGCGACACGACGCGCAGCAGGTAGGGATGAACAGAGACGGGAAGTGTGAGGGGACAGTGAATGCCATGGTACCTACCCCGCCGGGCGGCTGCTTGAACAATATTCGCAAACCCAGCTGGGAATGAGGGCATACAGCACCCTCACGTCCGCGTCTGTCTCTCTCTCTCTCTCTCTCTGCGTGCAAGTAGGTGTCTTTCATTGCCGGCGAAGCTCACTGTCTTTCGCCAAGCGGTGAGCTTGCGTGACATCATAACCTCGTCGACCAGCGCATCTGCCGCCTTCCCCCTCTCCTTTTGCCTCTTGTTCTCTTCATTGTGTCTTTTTTCCCTTACACGTGTGCCGCTTCGCGCACTTGGCTGCTCGGCTCCGAAACACTGTTCGAGGCAATACCGCGGTCTTTTTCCTGGTGTATATCCATTTCTGTATCTGATATCTGTATGCGTGTGCGCCTGTGTCTGTCTCTCTCTCTCTCTCGTGCCCTTTTGGTATGCCCTCTTCTGCTGACCCGCGCTCCTGTGTCTTTTCGTTTGTTACCCCTTCTCTTTTTCTCTTTCTCTCTTTCTCTCTCTCTCTCCCTCTGGCGATGCCGTGTATCCGCCCTCCCTGCCCATAACACACTTGCGCAATGAAGGATTTGCGTACATGCAGGTCGTTGAGCCCCTCGGCATGCTTGTGTGTTCTTGATTGATGTAGCAGGCAAGAGAGGAGAGGGAGGGGGGATTGGGGCGCCGGCGGGCGGTGTGTGCGAAGTGGGGTGTGTGTGGGGGGGGTGATGTTCGAAGCAGAATGACATGCCAGCGGCAGGCCACGTGAGCGATTCGCTATGCCGTCCTTCTGTTGCTGCCGCTGTTTGTGCTCTGTACATCCTCTCCTTCACTTTTCCCCCTTCGCCGCCGCTGTTCCGTCGTCTTTGAGCGACCGTGACACAGCGAGCGCGTAGTTCACGAAGGTTTCCCTTGCGCTCGTGTCTGTTCGATTCCAGCCGCCTCTCTGGCTCTCTTCTCTCCTCGGTTTCCGCATTGTCTTTTTTTTTCTCGTCTTATTCGACTGCATGATGGAGACGGAAGCACCCCTCAGTGCGTGGTGCCGCAGGGCCCAGCACACACCCCGCTCTCTATCTGTGTGTGTGTGTGTGTTTGGGAAAGCGATCCAGCCCCCCCCCCCTCCCCCCAACGCCTGCCAAGTGCCCCAGCCACCTCGGGTGGTGGCAGGGCCCCGCACCGACGACGTAGGGGAGGTCAGAGCGATGTATCGCTGCGGATGTCGCTGGTGAGGTTGTGGAGGGCGTGGCGTCGGAGCGGCGTGCGACGGCGGACACCTTTGTGCCACCGACGTGATGGGGGGGGCAGAGTGCCAGCGTGGCTCGAACACATCTCCCCTACCCCCTCCCGGTCCCTCACTCTGCCCAGCGGTGCAGGGAGTCTGCGCCACTGCCAAGGAGGGCGCGGCAGGTGGCGACCGGCGCAGTGGGTGCGGCTGTGTAGAGCTTTGGACGGAGGCCGTACCCAGATGACTGGGTCGGCGCAGTGCTGTACCGCGTATGCCTACCGCTGCTTCGCGCCAGGCCATGTGGGCCGGTGTGACGGGGCCGGCTGGAGTGGAGTGGAGTGCAGCTCGCGTTGCACGGGCAGAGGAAGGGGCACACGCTGAAACAAATCAGAGCAAAGGAATGCAAGAAGAGAACTCTTTATTGCTGGTATGTTCTCCATCTTTTTTTTTTCCCGTCCAATGCGTGCTTCTGTCTGTGTCTGTGTATGTGCGCCCGAGTGGGTCCGAGTCTGTCTTGTGTGAGTGACATGATGCTAAGGGGCTAATCACAAGCAACAAACAAGAAAAACAAGACGAACAGGGAGAAGGGTGAGACCGATGTAGGTCTCGTCTGTCTCCGCCGTTTTCTTCCTTTTCTTTTTCTTTTCAACGTGTTTTTTTGTTCTCCTCGCCGTTCCCTACTCACCTGTTTACCGGCCCTCCCTCTGCCCTCTCTCGTAGGTAGGTGCGGGTGGGCAGCATCCCGCGTCAACCAGGGAAGCGAAGTGCGTCTCTCTCACTGGTCACAGTCACATCGTGCACGCTCAAGAAGCACCCATATTCACCTCTCTGGATCTTGTCATGATAAAACGTTTCGTTCGTTTTTTTATTCCACTTTGCCGTGTCTGGGAAGGGGCTCACAAGACGAGGTGTTGACTACAGACGCACGGGAATGCCAGAAAAAGGCGTCATGACACCTCCTCTGAGAGTGGGAAGGGAGAGGTGGGTGCGGGTGTGGGCGTGGGGAGCTCTCGACGCGAGCTGAGGTATTCTGGCATGACCGCAGGAAGAGCAGCTCACACATGCACACTCGCGCAAAGAGGAGCGAATGCGGCCAGATTGGCACCAGAGAAGAGCCGCGGCGTTTTTCTTTTTTTTTCCTTCTCGATCCACATGAAGAGGTTTGGACTCATCTGCGAAGCAACGCCCCCGTTTCGCCTTCATTCCCTCCCTCTTATTTTTTTTTCGTATATTGCAAAGGACCTTACCCACTTTTCTGCACGTATGTGCCTGCATGGCCCATTTTTTTGTGTGTGCGTGCGCGCCTTTTTTTTTGTCCATGCATACCGTCATCGACGGGATGGGCGACGCTGCGGCGACAACCTCTTCAGGGCACTCACACTACGTCTCAAGTACAGCTGATGGCGGAGAGGCAACTGGGGAGTGAGAAAAGGAGAACAAGAGGAGGGGGGGGCAGTGCAGACTCGTTCTTCTCCGCACAAGCGTTTGACGGGGCAGCGACAAGCTTGCAGCGGGTTGGTGAAGAGCGCATGTGCTTGTGCTCTTTTTGTTTCCCACAGTCCGCACCCCCTGGTGCCTTTTGGTGGGCCGTCGATGAAGCAATACTCCCGCTTGCACCGGATGTGTTCCAAGCCGTTGCTGTGCTCGCCTCTCCCACCTCCAGCCCTTTTATGTGCCACTCTCCACAAATCACCACGCACCTGTCCTTGGTTGGCCTTCTGTGCCTGCTCCCCACACGTGCACCCAACTGCGCACACCGTCACGCGCATCCCCAGTCGCGCGCGCACGCCTATTTTTTGTACCTTGCCTTTCGAAAATACTGGAAAGGGAGTAGGCATGAGCGGGGCTGGTCGCAAGCATCGTGCGAAGCACCTCACCCAGCAGTACCTCGACGCATCTGGGTGGGTAGGTCCCAAAGAGGGCGAGAGGTTGGCGATCTGCATGGAATCGCCGCACGGGCAGCACGTCCGCGTCCTTCTCCTCGTGCACCCGAACAGCGCACCCGCAAGCTCATCTACCGAGGCCCCTGCTCCGGACGGCAGCAGCTCGAGTGACGCTCCGCATGGCGCGAAGGAGTCGGAGGCGGGTGTATCCGCGTCTCCACCATCCGCGGCGCCTCTCTTGGAGGTGGAGCAAGTCGTGCATCTGCCCAGGAAGTTTCACAAGGTCATCTGGCTCAGCATTAAGGACGTGGTAGTGATCGCAGACGGCACTGTTAGCTTTAAACCGTCTCCTGAGCAAGTGGAGAGCTTCCTCAAGGATCCAAGGAACAAGGGGTGGCGCGAGCGCGTGGCGACGGCGCAGCACCGCGCTGAGGACCAGCGCGCTGCCCTGCAGCGCATGCCGCATTATGCCGCCACGGCGCAGACGACGACATCGGTTCTTACCGGCCCTCAGGTCCGTTCAGGCGTGCGCGCGACGGCCAACGGCACGTCGGAGCAGGACAGCGAGGGAAGCGAGGGCGAGGCAGATGATATGCGCAATCCGAACTGGCGCAACATCAAGCACCAGCAGCACTTCTTCTACGGCCTCGGCGACGACAGTGACGAAATTGAAGAGGAGGAGGATGCATAAACGAACCGCTCTCCAGTCCCGTGCACACCGCACCCACGCAAAGACGACAGCGTGAAGCTGAGACACATGTGCAGGTGCGCCTTTTTGTGTGCTTGTGCGCCGGCGATTGTGCTGGGGTGGTGACGGAGGGCCGTGTCTGGTGCTCCACTCCTCGCTGCACATGTCGTCTGTGTGAGCGGTTGTGCGTCGTGAGCAAAGGTGGTGGCCCATACCGAACGGAACGAAAAGCTGGTAGGCCAGCTGCCCTGCTGAGCTCCACGTAACAAAAGACTAACGGGAAAACCAAGAAGTTTAAGAAAACGACAACAATGCACAGTGCCGACATATATGGCTCGTATGCGCTGGCGCGGCGCTTGGGGGAGGGAGACGGCGAAGGAGTACAAGCACTCGCGCTCGTGGCAACGAGAGATCAAGGCCTCCACAGCAGTTGCCGTTTCTGTGGCGTCGCACGTGTGATGTGCCACACTCGCGCGTCTGTCCCTCTTGCTCTTTTACCGCCCCCCACTTAGCAGAGTGCGCGTGGCCCACGCACAGGTCTGCGGTCAACGCTGCCGCGTGTCAGCGCTATTGTTGATTGCCCGACTCTGCGCCTCTCTTTCACCCCGCCCTGCTTTTGCGTTGCTTCTCGGGACGGACTGCGCACTTCCCTCCGAAGATGTGTTAGCACCCCAACACACACGCACAGGCACAGACGAAAGCCACGCGACTACATCTTCATCGGGTGGCGCCCGCTCTCGTGTATGAGCAGGCCAGCAGGCATGGTGGCGCGGCGCGGGGCTGCCGCCACTGCTCATATTTCTAAGGGACCGTCGCGCTCGATGCAGGCCTCGACCGGCGCTAAAAGCGCCCCGGCCGCCGCCGCATCTCTTGCTCCCCTCTCCACAAGACGGCTCCCCGCCGACCACCACTCGCCGGCCTCCATGATGGCAGTGATTCAGGAGCAGTGGCTGCAGCTGTGCGAGTACTTCCAACGGGTGCAGTGCGCCAACACACACGACGAGCGGACTAGCCTGATGAGGGAGCTGGGCAGCGTGGAGAAGGCTCTCTCGGTCATACTAGATGCGTTGCTGACGGATCGTGCGATGCTGGTGGCTAACCATCCTGCTCTGAATCAGCACAGCCACGTCTTTGGGGGCTCCTTCCGCTCTGAAAGCGCGCCGCCGTCGCCACCGGAGTCTTCCGGAGACATGGGAGCCCTCGGCAGGGCGGAGACAATGACCACTGCTACACACATCGGCACCTCGCCGTCCGCCTCGCTGTCGTCGTCGTGCCTGCTGGACGGTGTAGATGGCGCGTGCTTGGCACTGCCGCCGTGCTACCGTTTCCTCTTCGCCGATTCTCACAGCGTGCCGATACCGCCGCCCCCGACGGACGAGAGAGGGGCAGTGTCCAAGACGAAAGATACCGCTGCCTTCAGCAATGAGCCCCCGCCAATCGGCAACATTTTCCTTCTCATGCTCTGTCAGTACGCTAAGCAGGACGAGCCGCCCGGCGTCCGCTCTGTCATTCTGGACTTCCTGGCACGTCTACTCCAGGAGGCCGATTTGCCGACGGATCGCTCGGCCTACCCGGCTGGTGAGCAGGCCATGTCACTGCTGCAGCTCCGCCCGTCCGTGCTTATTGTGCCACTGCTAGACATGGTGCGCAAGGTGAGCAAGGCCCTCGACCCGGCCAACGCCGCCGCCCTCCACCCCACGACGACCTCGACGTCGGCTTCGGCGTCTACGGTAGCGGTGACGGAGACATATCGGTGGGCGATCGACGACCCGCGCGACGGCACTCTCCTGCAAGACGCTGGTCGCACGCAATTTGTCATTTTTCTCAGTACGTTGGCGGAGAAGATGGAGCGGGTGCCAGCGCTGGCCAACTTCTTTGTCGTTGAGGATGGCTCACAAGAGCGCAACTTGCTCGTGCCGCTGGACGCGCTGCTGCCCTACCTCACGCACGACTGCAGCACCCAGGAGTGGACGCACCGGCGCGACACGTGTCGCTTTGCCTTGAGCGCTGTCGTGTCCCTGGCCAAGTGCTCAGATCCGTGGATCCAGGACGTCGTTGCCAAGGAGGAGCGCGTGGCGTCGCGCACCCTCAACGCTGCCCGCACCACCCTCTTGACGCTATGCAAGATTCCCGAAAACGACGACGGCGCGACGCAGCTGCTATACCTTCGTGATGTGATGCGCTTCTGGGCAACATTGTTGACGATGGCGCCGTCCGTCGCGGACACGCTGCATCTGTTACCCCTCATCGAGAAGGAGTTTGTCTGCCAGACTCTGCTACCGCTCCTTCAGTCGCCGGACAGCCACGTGTACTCGGCCGCGTGTGTGGTGGTGTCCAACATACTCGCAGACCTACAAGGGTCCGCGCCGCTGCTGAAGGTCTGCTTTGCCAAGGCGCTGCTTTCCACGACGATCCGGAAAGCGAGCGGGCGCATTGTGCCTAACAAACAGTTTTATGAGGTGTTGGTGCAGAATCCGGTCACCGCAGCTTCCGCGACGCGCACGGGCGGCCTTGCGGTGACGCGCGGACAGCAGGAGGAGAAGGCCGCCGCGTCTTTGCCCGAGCACCCGATTACATCGTTCTTCACCTACTACATCCTTCCGCATCTGTCCAGCAACCCCTGCCTATCGGAGGAGGACAAGGAGAGCAGCACCTTGCTAGGCTTCACGACAACACGGTGGTCGGCGACGAAAGCGACGCTGCTACTTGTGCAGACCCTCGCTGAGCATGTCCCGCACGTGTTTCTGCGCGAGGTGTTCTTGATGGATGTCACCTCGCTATCGGACGTGCAGCGCAAGCAGACGGCGTGTGCGCTTCACACCGCCGACTCCGGTGGCTGCAAGAGCGCCCAGTCGCGGGGCAGCGCCATCACACCGCCGCACCTGAACATTCACGACTGCTTTCTGAGTAGTCTGCTCTCGGCAGCTGCGACAAACCCCAAGGTGGGGCTGCAGCCCGATTGCGTCGGGGAGGCTGTACTGTCGCGACTGCTGCGGGTGGAGGCCAACATGCCCGTGGCGGCGCTGCGAGCTCGGCAGCGCATGATGAGCGCCATGAAACCGCCGTGCGGCTCCTCTTCCACAGCGGCCACGGCGACGGCCGATGCCGCAAAGACGACAGAGGCGCCGGCGGCGGCAGCCGAGCCGGCGAACTGTTGGTTTCATGCCGGTGTGCAGACCTCGCCTTTCACTACGGCCCTGTGCGAAATGGTGCAGCACCTGGACTCGTCTCCATACACGGTCAGCTCCCTTGTGGCCGACCTCGTTGTCTCCATCGCTGTCATGCCAGACCTACGCGTGCTATACACGCTCTTGGACTCGAAGCGGGGCCCGCTGGTGACGGCCCTCTGCGGGTTGCGCAGCGTCCTTCAGCTTCACTTGGAAAGAAAGGTTGCGGAGACCAGCCCAATAAAGAAGAATACGGGTGGCAGAGGGCCATTCGCGAGCACCAGCACCGCCCCCCGCCCACTTGCCGTCTCCATGCCGTTTCTGTACGACATGCTGCTGCAGCACTGGGACCTTCTCGTCGACGATGAAGCGGAGAGAACCAAGAGTCCAGTCACACCAAACCACTCCTCAAGTGGCTCTGAGGTGTCGGCCGAGGCGCTTCGTGAGGTCATTAGGAAACACGGTAACGTGCTGTACGCCTGCCTCTACTCCGAGTACCTGCATGCTTACTTGGACGCCGTCATTGGCTACACGGCCCTGTCGCAGAACTTGATATACCTCAAGATGCCCGACTGAGTCGGTGGCGATGCAGCCGTAACGTAAGCGCCAGAGAAGAAGAGGAGTGGAGTCCGTTTCCCTTCTTTTCATTCTCTGCGTTGTCCGAGTCGCGTACGCCTTTCTCGACATGTGTGCCTCTCCCCCGTCCCCCCAACACACACACGCACACACACACACACACATATATATATATATATATATACGTAAGCATGGACTTGCGTGAGCTGCGCCGCCTCCCTGCTTCCCTTTTTCTGTTTGACCTTTCCCATCAGCATGCTTCTTTCCAAGTTGCGCGTCCCAGCGCTGGTCACCACTATCGATAGTTCATCATCTTTCTCGTCATCTCGCCCTTCTTTCTGTACATAGTTATGCCTGGCAGCGAACAGCAGCTCTGTTCCTTGATTCCCCGCCCGCTAAAAGCCACCCCACGACTCGCTCCTCCTTGTGTGCGGCACCTTCCACGCTAGCCTTGTGTTACAGTACGTACTCGCGACATCACTGCATGCACGTCGACGGAACGGGAAAGGGACTACTCGTGAGACTCTCCCCCGAAGGGGCAATGCAGAGGGCACGCCATCTCTCGTGTCGCCGTCTTGAACGGCTCGCCTTTACCTCTTTTACCTCTCCCTCCTTTGACGGTCTCGCTCTTCCTGTTTGTGTTTCACTGTCGAGATGAACGTAAGCCGTTCGTCGACTGGTTTCCCTTTCTCTCCGCCACTCAACCACACAGGACTTCTCGATACACCATTGGAGCATGAGCGTGTGCGTGCGTGTGTGTGTGTGTGTGCCACCACAGCTCTATCATATTCGACGCAGCGCACACAAACTGCGTCTTATGTGCTCTGTCCTCGTCCGCACCGCGACTGTTCTCCTAGTCGTTCCTGAGCCGCACATACGGTGATGCTGGAACTGGATGGGACGACGCTGACCTACGAGGTGTTTCGCGACGCATGCCTCAGGCCGAACCGCCCCGCCGTTATTCGAAATGCGTGCCGCGACGCGAGCGGTGGCATCTGCTTTGACCTCGCAGCTCTCAAGCGCCGCCTCTGCCCACGAGAGCTATGCCGCTGTCTCGGCCCACAGACTTTGGCTCCGGTCTATCCCGTATCCTCTACGGCACAAGTGGCATCATGTGACAGCACGCCAACGGCGAGGGAGGAGAGGCGCCACGAGCCGCCGACGACGGTGAGCGATGATGAGGAGGAGGCAGACGAGGAGGGCCGCTGTAAAATGGTACCTCTTGAAGCGGTGCTGCACTCGTGGGCCGCATCGGCGAGCGCGGCCGCCTGCTCTCCGTCACCGTCGCACGTGTACTACCTGAAGGACTGGCACTTGCAAGCCGCACTGGAGAGCACCGCGGCCACTGAAACCGCGACAACGTCGTCAGCTGCATCATCGCAATTGTGCGAGTATGCCAAGTCTCGGGCGAGTGGCACGCACGGCGACGGGCTCTACCGCGTCCCAAGGTTTCTCGGTGCGGACTGGATGGACTCCTTTTGTTGTCGTCACGTGGTGCCCAGCAATGAGGTGCTGCGCAAGACTGCGCCAGCCCACGACACAGACGCCAGCGCACAGATAGGGTTTGGCAATGGCGAGAGTGATTACCGATTCTGCTACATTGGCCCTGTGGGGAGCTGGACGCCGCTTCACTGCGACGTGTTTGGTACCTACTCCTGGTCCTTCAACGTGTGCGGTGACAAGCACTGGTTTTTTCCGACAGTGGCGGGCAACGCGTACTTGCACGACCACCTTCTCCCGCTGTTCCCGACGCCGCCGGACATACGTGTGCTGACTGGCTTTGAACTCGAGGCGGTGGTGCAGCATCCTGGCGACCTCGTCTTTGTGCCTGCCCTCTTTTACCACCAAGTGCACAACATCACCGGCGAGGTGTTTCCCTTGTTCGCGGGTGAGGGGGCGGCTGCGGAGGACGACTGTGGCCAAGACGCCGTCGAGCCAGTTGCGTCAGCTGAGGTGGATGTGTGCCTTTCGGCGGCGCTGACAGTCTCGTTGAATCACAACTGGTGCAACGCATTCAACCTGGAGCGCATGACGAAGGCGTTTTTGGCCGATGCACGGCAGCTTGCGTCCCACCTCTCCGTGGAAGACTTGGCCCTCATCTGCGTCACACGCGACTCGGCGGTGTGGCGGCGGTTTGCAGACCGGATTCTTCACAACGGGACGAACTGGTCGTTCGCGAGCATGACCTGCTTCCTGGACCACTGCCTGGCACAGCTCGATACAGGTGCGGATGCCGCCGTTGGGGCAGAGGACGAGCGCAGCGTAGCTGCGGATGAGCTGCACCGACTGCGTGGCCAAGTTGCTGAAGAGTACGCGCACCTGCTCGAGGAAAAGAGGCACTAAGGCCGCAGACTGGGAAAAGGAGGGGGGGGTGAGGCAGAAAGAAATGAGTGGGTGGTGTACTCGGGCTGCTTCTCCAAGAAGCGCCAAATGCCGTGGACCCGCCTGCATCGCTATCTTTTCCTGGCGATCCTTCTTCGTACGGCACCTGGCGTGCCTGAGACCGAGTCCGTCACGGACACTTCCCTGCTTCGCTGCGTGCGGGTATGCTCGCCGTCTGCTCTCCCTTTTACTAATTCGCTTTCTCATAACAAAAAGAAGCCACAAACGCAGAAGCGAATGCACAGATCCAGCATCCGACGTGACCACGGCATTACTTGTTGGGCTCACTGCCGGCAGCGCTCGTTCCTCGACGGTGAGAAGAAGCCGGGGCAACGAGAGGCATGGCGGCTCCTCCACTTTGCTGTACAGGTAATGGTAGTGGTCGGTGGTGATGGGATTGCAGCTGTTGCAGACGCTAACTATCGGCGCTCTCCTTCAATTTCTTTCTCTCCACGACATGACGCACACAAGCACCAAAGGAAGAAACTTCAACAGACGAAGTCAATGCCTTTGGTTTGCCTCACATGACACGACCGTATGTGTGCATGTATGTGTTGCACGACACTCGACCTGGCTCGCTTGGGCTCCTTTATCCCCTCATTCTCTCTTCCTCCCTTTACCTTAACGCTGATTCCTTGTCTTTATGCCGTCGTGCTCCATGACTTGACATACATACGCACACACAAACACACACGCGTACCCACATGCATGTGCGTGTGTGTGCGGGGGGTATCATCGGCTCCGCTGTGCTAGCAGAAGTTGAACGGACGGCATTGCCCCCCCTCCCCCCCTCCAAACACACACACACACATACATACACACAAAAACACTGCACTGTCACACGCATACGACTATATCGTGGCACGAAGGACTTTCTCCGTGTTCTCTCTTTGTTACTAACAGCTGGTTGCCATTTCTTTTGTTTTTATTCCCTTCACGTCGCTTCTCCTCTGCCTCTGGCACGCTGCTGCTGATCTCCTCTGTGCTTGTGTGTACCGGCGTAGCTCTTTCTTGTTCAGACTAAAAGCCCCCCTTCATCGATCGCCATACGCACTAAGACGCTGAGCTACTCCATACGCCGCTCCGCTCATCCCCTCTGTCCCAAACATACCCCTCTCCCACCTCACTCTCGAGCGCCACACTGCCCGTTTTCAGCCTCGCTGCCCGGAAACCTCTCGATTGCTTACTTGGTAGGCGGAACCTTTGTGCGCGCGCTGTGTGTACCCGTTCGGTGAACATTTCCCTTCTTTTCGTCTTTGAGGCACTTACATATTTGTATATATATATATGTATATATATATATATATATATATATATATATATCGTTTTCGTTCATCTGCGAGCGCTCCGTCGGCTCATATTTTTCACGCGTGTCTCGCACTGCTTCACACCACGCGGTGAGCCTGCGACGAGGTCCGTGGAGGAGTTGAGCGAGCTTTAATTCAGGTTGCACGGCAGAGGGTGGACGCCGCCTGACAAGTAAAGGTTTCCTTCGCTGAACAGCTTCGGCACGCCACCACCCCCTTTCCGTTTGCGTTTTCTTTATGTTCCTATGAGCTTTTTTTTGCCCTTCCTCCTTCGATTTGTTTCTGAGAGTCTTGCCTCCCCCCTCCCTCGACGCCCTCTCCCTTTCGCACACCACAGGTGACTCTCCACTTGCGCGTTCCATCTCCCGCTCCCTCTCCGTCGCTTCCCTCACCTTGGGCGTGTGCGGTGCTAACTCCCCCTTCATCTCTTACCGTTTGTTTCCTTTACGGTGTGATCCTCAATCTTGTGCTCCTCGTCCGTCCTCCCACCCCTCGCTACCTCCGGAGACCTTCGCCCTCTGTGTGCGTGTGAAAGAGAAGCCTCTCTGAATCTGCAGCTTCTCCTGTCCCGTTGACAGGGCCGTGGCGGTGGTACTCTCCGACTGCGCAGATCTTCGGTTTCTTCATCCCCGCCTCACACACACATACAAAACTCGCTCGCAAACATGTCCATTCGTGCGGTGTGTTGGCTTCAATCGAAGCTCGGCCTCGACATTGGCGGTCGTAGCTCCGGCGACGATGGAAGTGG
Source organism: Leishmania major strain Friedlin (assembly GCF_000002725.2). NCBI lineage: Eukaryota > Euglenozoa > Kinetoplastea > Trypanosomatida > Trypanosomatidae > Leishmania > Leishmania major. Next base: position 484,752 of record NC_007268.2, on the reverse strand, counting down.
CACCCTTGGCAGCGGTGAGCTGGCCGGCTTCTCCACGACGCAGAACCGCAGCTACAGCACAGACCCTGTCGCGACCGTAAACGGCACGCCTGAATCTAGCCGGAACGACCGTGGGATTGGCGGCGGCGCCGGCACGTTTTCCGGCCTGGCCAGCGGATGGGACTTAAAGCTGGGTCAGGTGTGGAGGCAGGCAAGTGACAAGGCGACGCAGTACTGGAACACCAACATGCGCCGTCGAGGGAGCACAGACCCATTCGGCTTTAGGACAGCGGGGGCGCAAGGCGACTTCGGCGGCAACACCGCGGCGGGTGACAACCCCGAGCTAGACGAAAACGGCCTTCCAGTGACTCGAAACTGGTACTACTATGACGTGCAGCTTGGCCGCTGGACTGTGTCGCGAGATGCCCCGGAGAGTGTGCAGCAGGAGTACTACGAAAAACTTGAGGAGGCGGAGCGGGAGCGGCTGGGACAGAAGAAGGTAGGGCCGCCGCCGCCGGCCGCCATTGCTGGAGGGCCGCCACCGCTTCTCGGGGCAGCCGGGGGTGGTCACGGCAGCCAAAGCCCACACTACGCGATCCCGGACTACTTCGGTAACGCGGGAGCAACCCCGGCGGCACCGCCCCAGCAGGCGCAGCCCTACGGCGTCTACGGCGGCGCCCCTCCGCAGCATGCCCAATCAACCGCTCCCGGGGTGTTTCCTCCGTCGGCAGGGATGAGCACTCACCCTGGCACCTACTATCCGCCCACCCCGCCGATCTCCAGCACAACTGCTTCGGCGACCATGCAGGCTACAACGTACAGGCAGCCACTATCGGTCCACTCGCAGGTGGCCCCTCCGCCGCCGCCTGCGCAGGCATACTTGCCAGCGATGCCTTCCATATCTGTGCCGACATACCCCGTCACCGGAGGTGCGTATCCCGCCGCCTCCGTTTCCCCGACGTCTAACACGCACGCATTATCATTACAACCGCCGTCGCACGTGGCCGCGTCGGAGCCGCCAAAGACAGCGATGACGGTTTCCTCTCTACCGCCCCCTATCCTGGCCTCGCCGACGCCGTCGCACCCACTCTCGCAGCCGCACGTTTATTCGTCACCGGCGCACAACGGCATGTCTGCATCTCCGCCAGCTCCTGCACTGTCGCAGCACTACGCGTCACCGCTTCTTCAGTCGCAGGCGCCGGAGCCCAACCGCTCTGCCTCGGGCAACAGCGCCGCAGGTGTGTCTTCTCTGCCCTTTGCGCACGCGAGCGCACCTGCACCTGCGCCATGCACAAGCGCTGCGCCAGACGCATACCCGTACGGCGGTGGCAGTGTCAACAATAGCGTTCAGGATTCAACAACAGCCGTTGCGAGCGCCGGCATTCCAACCCCTTCCCAGAGGTCATTTGGCCTGAAAGCGGCTGTACATGGGCCGCAGCCTCCACCATCGACAAGCAACCCTTACGCCTATCCGTCAACCGCGACTACAACAGCGGCCGCCCAGGCGTTTGCGCCTGCTCCTGCCGTACCCGTGCAGCCTCAACCGCTCAAGGTCGAGGCGAACGGCAACAATGAGCACCCCTCTGCCTCCTCACTGGGCACCTTCCAGACTACGAGCGCTGCGGCAGCGCGACCGAGTGCGATCGGACTGCCGCCGCCGCCATCCTTCAAGCCATTTTCTCCGTCTTGATGCACGAGCACCATGGCTGCGCGAGCAAGACATCGTGAGAGCGCGTGAGGCGTCACAGGCTGAGAGACGGCGGAGCGACAGACACACAGACAACAAAGAAAACGGAAACGAGCTCGCGCACACGACGAAGGCGCGCGCTGAAAAGCGAAAACGCTCGAAATGTGCCGCTCACACCTTTCCTGTTTGGATACCCCTGCCCATGTGTAATGCGGGTCTCGGACGTGTGGTTGAGCGTGCTGCTGTTTGTGTGCTTCTGTCTCTTGAGGCCTCTCCTCCTCGCCTTCCGTCCTAAGCATGGGCAAAGCTACGTGCATAGAGCGGTACACAGAGACACGTGCCTGTGCAGCCCCCCTCTCCTCGTTTTTTGTCTCTGCGACCGTCTTTCCCCCTCCGTATTTCTGTGGTGTGCATGCAGCGTTCGGGTCTTCATTTTTTTTTTTGCACCGCGTTAAACATCGTTTTGGCTCTCTTCCCCCTTGCCATTTTGCTGGCAACCTCTCACCCCTGCCATTAGCGCCTGCTAACTCCTCTGTGTGGGGCGGCGAAGCAACCTGCAGCCTGCCCTCGAGTGCGGTTGCGGACTCTCGGTGCGGGCGGACCGGTCTGGGCTGGCGCTGCGCCGCAGAGGCGTTGCAGCCGTGACCACGTTTGCACCAGTTCAGTGCGAGCTGTCCCGATGGTTGAACAAATATACACACCCACCTCCTGTTTTTCTGCTTTAGCTGCGTTGCGGTGGTGTTGAGCATTGGCCTGGGCCTAGCCTGTGCTGTATGCAGTGGAGTTGCCGTGGGCCGGACGACGCCGAGCGGCATTGCTTGGGGTGGCTTCTTGACGTAGCCGTGGTGCAACAGAGGCAGATGAGGGGCAGTCGTATGCGCATCTTCGCTGACTTGGTTGGTTTGATGATGCGCTGAAACGAATAAGGAAAAGAAGCTCTGCGTGCTGTGTGGTACAGGTGACTTCCTACTTTATCGCACAATGATTTTTGTTGTGCTTATGTATGCTTCACTTCCTTTGCTGCGCTTGTGTCTTATTTTTCTCTCCTTTTCTCAATGTTCATGGCGATCGAGGGCTTCGGTTCTCCCGCCTTCGTGGATATTTGAGATGTTCACGTCGACATGCGTCTCCCTCTCTCTGTGTGTATTCGTGGTGATTTCTCTTTGCTGCTCTTGTCGGTTCGAGAATCTGCTCCATCAGAGGTGTGGAACTGTTCTTCATTCCGTTTTTTCTTTTTTTCTGTTGACACCATCCTCCCCCCCCCCCCCCCACACACACACCCCACCCTGCAAGGTCATTTACAAGTGGGTACGTCTGAGTCTCTGCTGCGCGGCATCTCTTTCACTTTGCAGCCCTCCCCCCATTGCTCAACTGTGTCTTGTCTTTTCTCCATCTCTCGATGTCTTCTCTGCTCTTGCGCGCCGGCTACCGCTACGGGCGTCTGTTCACCTTCGCACCACTAGCCCTGCCGACCTCACCGTTTTCCTCGACCCCTACGCCGGGAAAGCCCTCTCTCGCGGTGGCGGGTGGAGGGGAAGAAAGGGAAGGCGGAAGACGGTTTGGTTGCAGTGCTTTGAGGAGAGCGAGCGAGCCGCTTCTCGTGTGCTTGCATGAAAGTTGCTTGTTTTGGCGAAAGCCGCGGCTGTTTCACACCCAGGACGCTAGCGAGGCCGTGAGGAGGGGAGGCGCCGCATCTGTGGATGTGGAAGGCTATTTTAAGTATGTGGGGCGCGCCTCGTCGAAGTGAGGCTCCGGTGTTGGTGCGTCTCTGCGCTGGGTGTGGGCACCGGTAATATGTGTGGTATCGCATGCTTTGTTTTCCGTGCGGACTTGCTTTGTTAGTCTTCTCAGGGACTCCGCCACTCGTCATGGGCCATTTTTCTTCCGTTGTTTCTTTTCAGCTGATGCCGAGCAAGCGATGGCGGGCATGGCGGGCGAGCGAGATGGAAGACACGCGTTCGTGTCCGTAGCGGCGAGGATTTTGCCGATCTCGCCTGCGAGTACGCGTGGGCATCGAGTCGTTCGGTTTTCTTTCATAAATATCGGATTGATGAATGCAAGGCACTGCTGAGCAGGCAACGTCTGTTTACGCAAGAACAAACAGAGCAGTGTGGAGGTTCGACTCGAGCAACACTACAAAGCCTCTGTCGGTAGTCTACTTGAGCCACCCCACTACCGCCGCTCGCTTTGTCTTTCGTTGCTAGCAACCGATCTTGGCGCTGTCCCGGTAGGCACCTCATGCCTCTTCCGATCATTCCGACGCCCAGTTCCTTTCTCGTCATGTTTCAAGAGGGGCTCGGGCTTTTGTCGTCTTGATGTGCACCATTGCATCGTGAAGGTTCCAAGCGTATGTTCTGTTCCTTCCCCTCTCCCTCCTTCCCCCATCTCTGCTCTGGTTCCTTCCTCGCTTCCTCTGACCACTCCCTCTCCGAGGGGGGGGGCGCTGCCAACGACACCGCATTCGCTTTGTTTTGGCCAATAGCTAAGAGACTTGCTAGAAAGGACGTCTTATAGAGTTGTCTCTCTACCACAGCCCCCACCTTTACCCCCACCTTTACCCCGATCCGGCTGTTAGCTGGCCTCTTGTGTTTATCATATCTCCGCTCTGGCGTCTCTTGGCAGCGCAGCGCTTTGCATTGTCCTGCTCCCAGATCGCGGAAGCACCAGGGGTGTCTCCTGTTCCCTTGTGCCTTGAGTTGCTCTCTACTTTTTTTTTTCAAAGCCATCTTTGTGGCACCTCTCTATCTTCATTGCCGTAGAAGGATCACAGCGATTGCCTCTACCCGTCCTGCGTGGGCCTCTCCCCTCCTTTTTCCCCTCCTGCCCCTTTGGGACACCGCGCAGCTTCGGCTTTCGGAACAGCCACAACTGTGCGTGTTGGTGTGGAGCCACCGCCGCGCGGCTGCTGTTGCTGCTGGAGTTTCCCCCCTCTCTGGCGCCCTTCTGCCCCCGTAACAGAAACGAGGGCTTTGAACATCATGAACGGCAACGACGAGGATATCTATGCGGCTTTCCAGACGCCGGATATTGGATCGAACCCATGGACGACGAGCACGAACCCCTTCGAGGCCCCTGCGCAGGAGGCTATGGGTGGCAACCCCCTCATGCAGGCCCCTCCTTCGCAATGGGGGCGCGCGGGCATGGGCTCTGCCTGGGGTGTGCCGGGCAGCCGCATGGAAACAAGGGGCTGTGGTATCCCCGGCGCCACGCGCCCCATGACGTCTAACCGTGCTGTCGGCTTCAACAGCGCAAGCACCGGCGCCGCTGCCGCCCTCTTTGACCCCACTGGCCAGGCGCGCATGGCGAACATGGCGATGGGCCCGGCCCCGCCGCTGAAGAAGCGGAGCGAGAACAGCCAGGAGGAGGAACTGGCTGAGATGGAGAAGCAGGTGAACAAGTTGATTGAGGAGAGCGCCATGCTGGCTCTGCAGAAGGACTACGGCGCGGCACTCGAGAAGGCCAAGGACGCCGGAAAGCTGGAGCGGTCGCTCTGCAAGAAGCGCGAGCAGTACGGGCTCGCCGAGCAGATCAACGTCGACCTTACCTACGCAGTGCACTTCAACTTGGCGGTTCAGTACCAAAACCACCAGCTGTACACTGAGGCCCTCAACACATACAACCTCATCATTCGCAACGTGCAGTTTCCACAAGCCGGCCGCCTGCGGGTGAACATGGGCAACATCTATCTTGCGCAGCAGAACTACCTCCTAGCCATCAAGATGTACCGCAAGGTGCTCGACGAGACACCGGCCGCCGGCAAGGAGTTTCGTTATCACCTCTGCCGCAATATCGCCAACGCGTTTGTGAAGCTGGGCCAGTACAGGGACGCTGCGAACAGCTACGAGACCGTGGTGGAGGGCAACGGCGATGTCAACGCCACGTTTAACCTCATTTTGTGCTACTACGCGCTGGGCGAGACGGAGAAGATGAAACGGACCTTCACGCGCCTCATGAATTGCCGCCTCGCGGGCCTCGACGGCGAGGAGGACTTTGAGGAGGAGGAGAAGCGGAAAGACGTCTTGGTGGACGACAGCCTGAGCCGCATGCGCAAGGAGCGCCGCGCTAGATACCTCAAGTACATCATCACAGCAGCCCGCTTGATTGCGCCAGTGCTGCACAAGGACTGGTGTGTCGGCTACGACTACATCATCTCTCAGCTGCGCACCTACGAGATGCGCGACCCGACCTCGCACGTGGCGAGCGAGCTGGAGATGTGCAAAAACCTGAACTACCTCAAGCACAAGCGCTATCAGGAGGCGATCAACGGCCTGAAGGAGTTTGAGAAGAAGGACAGGAGCCTGCGAGCACGAGCAGCCACGAACCTGGCGTACCTCTACTTCCTTGAGGGCGACTACGAGAACGGGGAGCAGTACAGCGACCTCAGTCTCGTCGCGAATCAGTACAACGCCAAGGCGCTGGTGAACAAGGGCAACTTCTCCTTTGTCAAGAAGGACTACGACAAGGCGAAGGAGCTGTACAATAAGGCGCTGGCGGTGGAGGCCGACAACGTGGAGGCCATCTATAACCTTGGCTTGGCCGCCAAGAAGCTCGGGCTGTACGAGGAGGCGGTGCGCATGTTCAAGCGCGTGCAGGCGCTCGTGGACAGTAGCGAGGTGCTGTATCAGATTGCCGACCTCAGCGACCTTGTCGGCGACCCGGCAGCGCTGGAGTGGTTTAACCGCCTTATTGGCCGCGTTCCGACGGACCCGAACGCGCTGGCCCGCATCGGCTCCCTCTACGCCCGCGACAGCGACGATGTGCAGGCGTTTCATTACTACCTGGAGGCCTACCGCTACTACCAGGTGAACATGGACGTCATCTCCTGGCTCGGCGCGTACTTCGTGAAGAACGAAGTCTACGATAAGGCGGTGCAGTTCTTCGAGCGCGCTTCGCACATCCAACCACAGGAGGTGAAGTGGCAGCTGATGGTGGCCTCGTGCCACCGCCGCCGCGGCGACTACGTGCAGGCGAAGCGGCTCTACGAGCAGGTGCACCGCAGGTATCCCGACAACATCGAGTGTCTCAATTACCTGGTGCAGCTCTGCAAGGACGCTGGCCTCAACGAGGAGGCCAACGAGTGGTTCAAGGCAACGAAAAAGGTGGAGCGGCAGCAGATCCACAGCAGCAGCAGCAGCGTCGGCGGCGAGAGCGGCGACGACGACGTAGAATCCTCCGTCGAGGGCGGGAACAACATCAACGGCCACCATCGCAGACGCACAAGCGGCACGGCCGCGCCCGACACGGCAGTGGCAGGCCGCCGCGCCGGTGGTGGTGCTGCGGCTGACAAAGAGTTTTCCGTCGGCCTCTTCGACGACGACATCGTTGACGGCAAAGCCAAGCAGAATGGCGCCAAGAGGCAGAAGAAGGCGAAGAGCAGCGACTCAGACGACGAAATCGACTTGCCCGGCATTTAGCTGTGGATCGGAGCGCGGCGGACAAGCTCCGTGCCATGAGGCGCCTCTGTTCTGCTTCTCCGGCTCACTGCCTGATTGTTGTTGGCGTTCGGCGCCCACGCGCCGTTCGTCTGCCGAATTCCCTTCCCCCCTCCTCGCTTCTACCTGTCCTCTCGTGTATTCAGCTGCCTCTGTCTTGCTACTCGCCTTTCCCACTGTAGGAGGTGCGCTCGCCGCAGCTAACTATTACTCCTCACTCCGCGCACTGACCAACAGAAGGTGGAGGGGCGAGAGGGAGAGACAGGGGCATGACGTTGCCGCCTGATGTAAAACTGAACCGACAATTTCGCGTATTCATTCCTTTGGCTTCGCGTGTGCTCGCCCTCAGCTGGCGGGTGCCTCGAGGAAGCGCCAGCCTCTCCCGCTCTGTTACACTGTGCCATTCGTTTTTTTTTTCTTCTTTTCTTCTTGTGTTTGTGTTTTGGTTTTCCATGCGGCTTCTCCAGTGCGTCGCTCAGAAGTGTGTTGTCTCCACGGAGAGTGCGCGGCTGCAGATCGTTCTTTTGTTGTTCGGGTCCCCGTGTGTGTGTGTGTGTGTGTGCGTATGTGAGTGTGTGTGCCCTCCGTGTCTGTCTCTGTGTGTGTGTGTGTCTTCCTTCGTTCGCTTTTCACCTTCCCCCCTTCCCATCACTGGTGATGTAGTCTATATGAGAAAAGAGAGAAGCCTCCACCAACGCACACGCGCACCTGGACAGCTTAATTCAGCGGCATGGGGGAGGGAAAGGAGAGGGTGGGAGGGTGGGAGGGCATCATGGCAGACGCTTTCGCTCTTGCGTCACCTTTTTGTGCTGTTCCCCTGTTGCTTTTTTGGGCGTCTTTTCTACTGATCTCTGTCCGCCCCCTCCCCCTTTTCTTCTCCTCAAGAGATATGTGAATGTGTTCGTGTCAACGAGCGCATGGTTAGAAGCCCCCCTTCCTGTTCGCCCCCTTTTTCCTCGCTTTTTTTTTCCGTTTTCCGTTCGAAACAAGAACGAAAACAATGGCCACATACAAGCTTGCAACTGCACACCAACACGAAGGTGCGATGCGTGCTGCTGCCTGAGTTTGTTCAGCCCACCGTCTACCATGCTTCTTGTGGAGTTGGCAACGCTGACGAAGAAGGTGGGAGGAAGAGTATCAGCGATGCGGTGACTGCCTTCTGCTCTCTCTCCATCTCGTTCGGTCTGTCGTCGTCACCGAGGGCATCCATCGGAGGTACGCGCGCAGTTTCGGTGCGTATGCAGCCACGTCACCCCTCTTCCAGCGCTTACCGCTTCACGGCGTCATTCGAGCTCGTGCGCCTCTGTGCACGTGCGCCATCTCACCCAGCACAAACGGACGGCCCACAAGCCCGCACGCTGTTACTTCTTCTGCTCTCACCCCCTCCTCTTCCTCCCCCTTCCCCTTCCGTGCCAGGACCTGAGAAGGCTTCTCGCGCACATTTTTGTGCCAGCGCCGCCACAGGTGCAACACGCCGAGTGGACGGGCACGACTCCCCCCGGCTGCTGCGCGTTGGTGCTTTTGGTGCTGAACGGACGGCGAAGGCCGACACTCGCGTTTTTTCTCTCTGCACGTTGTGCGTCTGCGCAAGGGCGGTGCTTGTGTTTCGGTTGTCAGCCCCCGTCACGCTCTCTTCGCCTGCGCGAGATCGTCGCCGGCCCGAGTGGGCTTTGACGCAGATGAGGATCAAATCAGACACCCACCCAGAGTGGCCCATGCACGGCGGCGGCGAGTTGTAGCCGAGCAGCCACTCCAGCGGCTCCGTGCAGCGGCGGGGCTAACGCGCGCGCACGCATCCGAATGCGCAGAAGCGGCCTGAGGCCGACTACGGTGCATATGATAACTTCGATGGCAGTGCATCAGAGGTGGGTAAGCCGCGACAGTGACAGGAGTGTCACGCGCGCTCGGGGCGCGTGTGTCGGCGGCTACTGGAGGCCGGTGGGACGAGTTCACTGTGCCAGTGGGATGCATCGAGCGCTGTGTTGCTCTTCCTGACTGCGCCATGTTCAACCCGACACGACTACAGGCTGACTTCAACGAGCGAGTCGCGGAGTGCAGCATCGGCGTCGTCCAGCGCCCATTGGAGGCGCTGGAGCAGGAGACAGCTGAGATGGTACTGTACCCGGCAGAGGTGGGCGTGCCGAATATAACGAAGGTGGCGCGGGCGTAGACGGCGCCGCGGTAGCGACGGCTCGCCACGAGTCACCATAGCGTCCCCTGCTTTGCGCGGGGCACGGTCACCGGTTTTGAGGCGCTGCTCAGCACTATTCGCACGTTCCGTGTCTGCGTGGACGAATAGCGCCACTCTCTTGTGCGCAGGAGGAAGGGCACCGACGGCCTGAGTGGCGTCGCAGCGAGAGTCCGTCAGCAGCGGAGTGGTAGCGGCGGTGCCGGCGAGGAGACGCGTGATGCAGGGGCGCGGACGGAAGCGGAAGTGCTCGACTGCGTTCCAGATATGTTCAGGTGCGTTATCGAGGCTGCCGCGAGGAAGTACTACTCTAAGAAGCTGGGGAGCCAAATCGCTTTCTCACGGCAGCACGGCCGCGTGGTGAGGTGCACCATGAGCGGCTGTCTCTGCAGAACTCCGAGATATCGCTGCCGCGGCACCACGTCTTCGCGATAGCCTTCAGCCCTCGGGGAGAGTGGGAAAAGGTTGTGGCGACAGTGCTGGAGCACTTGTGCTGCGGTTACCCGGGGTATTGGATGGCAAACGAATATGGCAACTTCCGCTACTGCGGCGAGGGTGTGGTGAACGCGATGGAGCGTGTGTGATCGACGCGGCAGTCTGCTAGCTGCGCCGAGGCGAAGGTGCAAGTGAGGTGTGTGTGCACCCGTTGGCGTGGGCGCAGCAACAGAAGAGAACACAGGGAGCGAAGGAAGCGGCAAAGCGCTCTGCGAGTTTGCATGGCGCCCCACACCTACCGGAGGTGTGGGGGAAGGTAGAGGGGCGAATTGGGCGGCAAGGAAGCAACAGTACCAGGTGCTGAAAGACGCGTGGCAGCTGTGAGGTCTGATGCCACGAACTTGAGCACAGCTCTCCAAGTTTCGTAACGTTGCAGCTCCTTCGGGCTTCTCCGCGCTGCTCCCTCTCACTTGCGTTGCTAACGCACGTTCTCGAGTATAGATGAACGCTGTACATGTATATCTATATATATATGTACCTCGACGTCTCTCGCTTCTTTTCCGCGTTTGTGTGCTCTTCCTCTCCGCCGATGGACGTGTTTGTTTGGGTATGCGCACGCGTGTGTGTGGAGGAGCGTCCGTATGGTTTCTGGGTGCTCTCTCTCTCTCGCGTCTTCGTGTCACCCCTCTCCCCCAAAGCGCTCGTCAGCCACGCAAGAGCACAACACGTGCGAAAGCAGCGGCAGCAAACACACGCAACACCCACACGAACACCACGCGTAAGAATCGAACCTCACATCACGGCTGTGTTGGTGCTGTGGAGCAACGGCAACGACACCAAGAGAAAACGTCTCCTCCCCCTCCCCCATTTGCTGAGCACGCCCTTTTCTTTCTCTCGTCCATGCAGTCAAACAGCGCGCCAGTGTCGTACGGGGCCCAGCTGCGGGCCTCGATGCAGACGCTTCGCGCAAACGACACCCAGTTTGAGCAGTTTACGCGCGGCCTTGGGGCGGTGCTGCAGCAGTGGACTGCTCTGCAGCTCGTGGCCCAGCACTGTGACAGCCGCGCCCCTGCTGTGCTGTACGAGGATTTGTGCGCCTGGCACAAGCACGACGGAGAGGTGTACGTGGATGACATGGAGGTGTACTTCGAGGAGTTCTTCGACAACATTCGCTCCGCCCGCATCGAGGATGATAGCATGCAGGAGGTGGGGACGGTGCTGCACGACATGTACTGCCGCTGCTGCCTCAACGACTTTAGCTTGGTGGAGCACTACCTGGAGACGCTGGCGATGTATGTGCAGACAAACCCGGTTGCCATGTCCGTGAATGGCGGCACTAACGAAAACCTTGAAGACGATGCCGAGGAGGACGCCGAGTTGGGCGGTGATGCGGTTTGTGAGGAGGGCGTGGACAATGAGGATGAGGAGTCGGAACCAATGCAGGCCCCGACACCGAAGGCTCCGCAACAGCCACCACAGCCACCACGCCATCAGCAGCAGCCTCAGCGCAAAAAGCGCAAGAACACTTCGGTTCGATCCAGGGATGGCTGGAACATTGTTCAGTAGGGGTGCGTATGTGCGTGATCATGCAGAGGAATGCCATCGAGGAAGCGTGCGACGCACGGCTTGATGAGGGACAGCAAAAGCAAGCATCTCTTCTTGCTTGTTTTCCGTTTTTTACTGTCGTTTCTTTGCTGTGCCCGTCCCCCCTTCCCTCCCACTGCTGCTACTGTTTGTTTTGCTCAACCACGATACCCCCTCCCTCCCTCCTTCACCGCCCATTCCACTGGTCCGTTTCTTTTTTCGAGGTCGTTCTCCCGCGTCGAGATGTTTGGCTCATCTCCTTCTACTCGATGCTCCGGATGGAGCTCTTCCGTTCTCTCAGTTGTTTATGTTTTTGTTTGCCAACGTTTAACGCCATTAAAAGGCAATGCCATGACCTGGGAGCAGTGATAACCCCCGCCCTCAACAAAAAGTAAGCGCATAGATGGCGCTGCGAGCCAGCGTGTGACTTGCATCCATGGCGCTGCCGACCACGCGACCTCGTCGCATACGCCGACACATCCGCGTCGCAAAAAATATGTTGGAATGCAGAAGAGAGCACAGGCGGGCGCCCCAATTCCCTCGCCATGCACAGCGCATGCATGCATGTGATCCTCCAATGGTTCTCTAGTGGCATGCCAATGCAACGCATCGCTTTCTCTTTGCCACAGACCCGTGGCGCCGTGGGACCTGCTTTACGTCACAGCTGCTGCTTCTGCTTTGATGCATTTCCGTTACATGTGTGAGCGCTGTCCAAAGCGTTACCTCGTGCTATTTAGCGCCCAACTCTGACCCGACAGTGGCGATGGAGCGGGGGGCGTGCGGCACCACTCCGGTGCTCGCGGCTGCTGTGCAGCGTGCAGTGTCGTACCTGATGTTTCACATGCTTCCATCGATTCAACGTCTTTCTGTTCTCGATGCATTTTTGCTCTCCGTGCCGCATCCTATGCTCGCCCTCTATCTCCTTGTTTCGCGGTACTGCGTGTCAACTCACAACTAAAACACACACCTCAACGGAACAGCTCCGCACTTGTCGTTTGCTGTTCGGCGCCTTCGACCCACGCCGTGCGTGTGGAAAAAAAACCTCCGCTGTCTCGCCCCTCCCCTCCACCCCTCCACCCCCATCCCTCTGCAAAGAGGCCCCTCGTTGTTTGGCCCTGCCGCCGCCTTCTCCTTTGCTTGATCGTTCTCGTATTCGTGTGTGTTTTTTTTGTAGTATCGTAGCAGTAGCCTGTCCTTTCCTTTAGCTCTACACCGTTCTCCTTGGCCTGTCTCCCACGCGGCACTTGTCATTCCAAAGAACAGCAGCACACGCACGCATCATGCTCCGCCTCGTGTCTGCAAGCCTTCCTCTGGCGACGGCAACGGCCTTGTCGGTGCGCTTCCAGTCCAGCTCCGCCCTGCCTGCCATGAACCAAAACCGGCGCAGCCAGAACCGTCGCAACTTTATCTCTACGAACTCGCTGCCCAAGTTCGAGATACACGACGTGCGTGATGACCCGGAGCACGGGAGTATGACCCGTGTGTCGGTAGACGGCAAGCAGCTGCTTGTTTCTCAGTTCCCGCAACTCGGCCCTCGCAAGGCGGACCCGAATGACACGACCCCGCAGTTTGACCGGGACCGTCGCATCTCGATGCGCTTCCGTCATATTGACCTTGCCGGCTTCGTCAGTGTTGTCGAGAACCGCATCTCGAGCCACCACGTCAAGAACAACGCTTTCGACATGGCGTTCGAAAAGACGACGAACGGCTACGTGTTGAAGGGCCAGGTGCACCGAAGCAACTCGCAGGCCAATGAGGAGTGGGCGGTTCGCTTCGAGAATCAGTTTGCCGTAACGATGGAGCACTTCCTCGAGAGCGCGCTGACAGAGAGCTTTGGGTTCGCCCAGCACCAGCGGGCCCTGGTGCGTGGGGACAGTCCACCGACCGACAGCCCCCAAAACAATCAGGACCGCAACAGAAACCAAAACCGCAATCAAAGTCGTCGTCGTAACAACAACAGCAACGCCGAAAACCAAGAGAGCTGAGCAAGGGATGCCTGCGAGCAAGCCGCCTCTATGCATGCCTCCCTGTGTGTGCGTATGTACCGACAGAGGGAGACAAGGGAGAGGCCCATAGCAGTGATGGCGCCGTGTGGAGTTTGACCGGTTGGAATAGGTCGAGTGGGCCACCCCTCTCTTCATGTGTGCCAACCCAGTGAAGCGGCTCCGTGGTGCTTCATCAAGCAAGTGCGCGCGTGCCGTGCATCGACTGTGTGGTGCCCACCATGCAATCAAGCATGGTGTTAACAGGTTTACGTCTGTCTTACGAGTGCGTGCGTGGCTGTTGCGGAGGAGGAGTGGAGGGAGGGGGGGGGGTGCTCGCAAGCCACCGTGCGCTGGAAGGCATTCAGAATATGAACAGTTACATGCCGCAGCGCTTCACGAAAGCCGTATCGACGTCACTGTGTTGTGGGGTGCGAGCAAGATGGGGTTTCGTCACTGTGCAAAGGTAAGCCGGAAAAAAGGCGGCCGCTTCCTTGATCGGGAAAAAACGTCTGCCGATGCACACGAATGCAATGCAGCCGAAAACAAAACGAAACCGATGCGACGACGGTGTTGCCGCGGAAAAAGGAGACTGCAGGTGTTCGTCCTTGCATGCAGCTCGAGCGTGGAGTGGTGTGAATCCGCGCCTTGCTGCTAGCTTGTGCGGTCGGCGGCTCGTGCTTGCTTCGCCGTTGCACGCTTGTTTCCTTGAGGGCTTTTCTCGCGTGTGTGCACATCAGCGCAAACGGGGGCGAAGGACTTGCCTGGCTGGCCGACACGGCTGCTCGGCAAACACGCATCTGGGGGGCCGCACAGGCGCCAACGGCATGTTTGTGGCGCGCATGACACTCGGGAACCCTCTCTCCTGTTTTTGGGTCGCTGCTCGCCTCTCTGGCACGTGCCCGTCCCTCTTCCCTTCGACCCTCTGCCCCTTACCGCCCCTCTTTCCGTTCTCCTTTTCATTTTGTTTTTTTTCGGGGGGGAGGAGGAGGAGGAGGAGGAGGGTTCCTGAACCACGGAACTCGTTCTGCGTATATCACCACCAAAACCAAAACAAAAAACACACACACACACAAGCCTTCGGCACCCCGCCTCCCACCGTTGTGTCCTCACTGCCTTCCACAACAAACCACTTTCCCCCCCCCCTCCCCCATTCCCTCCGTCCCTCCGCTTCTGTGCCGCTCCTCGGGTCTCGTGTTTCCAGAGTCACCGAGAGTCAGATCTTTGTGCACGTTGCTCAGGGAAGAGAAAGGCAGTTAAACGAAAGCACTTGTTGACCATTAGCGTGCTCTGCTGTCAGCGAGGAAGCGTGTGTGTAACAGATTCGCGCACCCCGGCACATCTCACCAACTTTTATTCTCCAGCGCGGTGCTGTATTCCGTCAGGGAGCGAAGAAAACAGAGGAGGAATTCAACAATACTGAAGGCGCCGCCGTGCACCAGCGCACCGCCATACCCCGACGCGCTTGAGCGGCGGTCGTGGCCACCGTAGCTTTTTCTTTTTCTCTTTTGTGAGTTGTGCGGCGTCGACGCGCCATGCGCTCTCTGCTGCTGCGCAGTTCGCCAAGGTTTGCCGCGGCGCAGGTGGCGCCCCGTGCCGCCTATGCACTGTCTCTGCACACGCCTCACCGCAGCTTTTTCGTCCGTGAGCTCTCCACCCCGGCCACTCTCGAGAGTGGCGACAGCAGCGTTGCTCCTTCCCCTGCACGCCTTCTCTGGCAGTTCAGCAGCAAGCGTCCGCGGCACCTCGTCCTCTGCGTGCGAGAACCTCTCCCCGCCGTGGCACCCCTCGCCCTGGAGAACACCTCTGAAGGCTTGAGCGCTGCTGAAGCGGTGGGGGCATCTGCAGCGCGGACGGTCGCAGTGGATGGCGCGCCGCGTGCACAGGAGGAATTCATGTACGGGCGCCTGTTCCTGCGGCCCTACAACGTGGCTCAGCTTTTGACAGTGTTGCAAGGCTGGTCCGATTCGCCTGCCGTGGTGGAGCGACCGCGCTCCTCCTTGATGGTGAGCGCTGTGCCACCGTCGTCGACATCCGAAAAACTGGCAAACAGCAGCAGCGTTGACGAGCGACCGAGAGAGGTGATGTTGACGGCTCGCGTGACGCGAAAGACAACCCTGGCAGCTCCCGGCGACGCGGGCAGGGCCGCCATCCGAGGTGTCGAAGCCTACTCCTCCACGGATGCCGATCCTGGTGCTGAGGAAGATCAACTTGACACCGTCTACGTGGATGGCGACACGAGCACGCTACATGTGGTACTTCGCGACGCCGACCTCGTTCTCCTCACCACCCACCTCGAGAGCGTTTTGAGCGACCTCTTCGGCATTGAGCACTGCAGCCGTAAGATGGAGCGACGGAAAGCCTTTAGCTCACCGCACAGCCGAGTGAGCCATCGCACTGGCGCCAGGCCGAGCTCGTTCGAGAGGTCTTCGGCGAGGCAGCCGCAATACCTCAGCGACCGGCGCGCGCCTGCCACAGGGACCCAGGGTAACATGATGGAGAAGGGTTACCAGGACCGCCGTCGTCAGCGCGGTAACCGCGGTGGCAGTCGCCATCACAGCGTCACGACCGCTCCTGCGCAAGGAGAGCGGCGCCTATTCGAAGCGGCACCTGCGAAAACTGCGCCAACGACGGCCACCAACGAAGCGGAGGATGACGACTACCAGGAGATTGTGGAGGATGTGGAGGAGGTCGAGGACGGCGAGGACAACCACAAAGATGCCACAAGGACTTGCAGTGGAGCCACACCATCGAGCCAAGCTGTGGCCTCCGCGGCCTCTGCTGCGTCCTCGACGTCGTACATCACCACCCACACGCGAGAGCGAGGTGAGATGACGGTGGAGTCGGCGGACCGCTACGCCGAGGCCCGATTCATGCGCGATGGCAGCGTGGCCGCGTCAGAAGTGGAGGAGGTGGACCGCGTCGGTGAGTTCGATGTACGCCGCCGCACTCGCGAAGCGCAAGGGAGCACCGAGAAAGGCGACTCGCGAACGACGGTACATGCCACGGCGACCACCGGTGCATTCCGCTCTAGAAGCGGAGAGGTGATCGGGAGTTTCTCGTACGAGAGATTGTCCACGACAACAGAGGCGACGTCTGCAACGACGGCTGCAGCAGCCGCTGCGGCGACTGCCATTCCTCTACGTTGCGAGACCGCAGAGGGCGACAGCGAGGTAGCCGCCGCCATCGACATCACGGCAATCGAATCGCAGCCGAGCGCAGAAGTGGATGACCGGAAGCCTGGTGAGAGCGCGTCGGACGAACGCCCAGTGGGAGAAGCGAAGAGTGCGGAGGCTGGGTCTGCCAAACGAACTCGCAAGCGGCAGGCCAGCGGCAGCGCTGCTGCGGCCGGTAAGAAGAAGACAGCCAAGAGGAAGTCCAGGAAGGCGTCGGCGAAGCGGAAGGCCGCCACCTCTACCACCGCCTCTGTATCCGCGCCCCAAGGAACGACCGAGTTCGCCGACACTAGGGTACTCTAGGCTGCCGTTGCGGTGTTGTGCCTAGCGGGTCGTGTTCATGATAAGTCGCCTGCAACTGTCTGTGGGCGTGTGTGCAGTTGCCTGCCCTGCTGTAGAATCGGCTCTGGCAGGACGCATCCGAGCAACGAAGAAGGGAGGAGGGGGGATGCTGTGCGCATACGCCACATCCACGATATACAGGCGGCTCCATATAACTGAAGTGTTGTGTTGCACGGGGCACTTCTACCTTTTTACAGAGATTCTAATGCGGGCAGTAGACATGATCAAGCTGGAGAGCGAGAGAGGTGTGCCGATGCAACGCATCTGGGCAGAGAGAGGACGATGCAGCGGGAGGGAAGGGGCTGGCGAGCGACGCCCTGCCTTGTGTCTCCCTCTAATACAAGTGCGTATGGAAAGTCGCCCGTGCGACTTCGTATTGGCGTTTTGTTTTCGTTTGTTGTGAGACCGAGAGTGCCAGTGTACGTCTCCGGCTAACTTGCAGCTTCAGCACATGTTCTCTAATCTGCTTCTTCATGTTCTCGCTACCCTGTGGTGGCTGTGCTCCGCACGCGTTGCCACGCTTCGTGCTTGACTAAACAAAAATTAAATTAAATGGGCGCGTTCGGCGTTTATCATAGACGATGTGGAGGCTGCCAGCGCTGGCATCACGCATGTACCGGCACGGACACGCACGCACCGCACAGATATCAGCTTGATCTTCGTAGCGTACGCATCTAATGGATTTACATATATATGCCACATACTCCGTTTTTCGTCCATAACTTCCCCAGTCCATAGACGTATTCATCACTGTTTGCGACTATACGCGCACGTGCACATTGCGCAGCGAACGGACAAGCACAGAACAAATGCCGCAGGCCACCGTTCCACTGCTGGCCAAGATTTGGTTCCTTGCCGTAGCCCCCGTTGTCATTTTGGATGCCATCTTCGTGCTTACGCGCGCCAAGAGCGTCAACCTGCCGCACCCCCTGGCCGAGGTCGTCCCCTTCAGATACTGGGCCATCTACGCCCAGTACGACCGGCGCTACGCTGCGAACGATGACTCCTTTGTCGTGGTGCAGTCGTGGCTGAACCTGGTGGAGGTGGCGGTGGGGCTCTTTGTGACACTGCTTGCTATATGCGATGCTCAAAACGTCGCCATCAAACTTGCGATCGTGGTGTGCCTGATGACGCTATACAAGACCGTCTTCTACTGCCTCATCGAAATCGCCGAGGGAGGCAAGTACACGCGGCACAACACCGTTCAGGAGAAGCTGACGATGCTCATCGCGCCATTGTCGGTGTGGATTGTCGTTCCGTCCCTCATTCTTCGTCAGTGCTTCCGCGCGCTCGCCGTCGCAAGCGTGCCAGGACCCTTCAAACCAAAGGCCGCGGCGTCCCAGCATCATCAGCAAAAATACTTTGGCAACAGCAATAATCAGGGCAAGAAGAAGAACTAGAAACCATCGGCTTTGCCACGTGATTGTTGATGCACACATGTGTGGTGCGCTACCATGTACCCCCCCCCCCTACATACTTTTTGTCTTCAGATGGAGGGGGGGGCGAGTGGGTGTGCCCGTGCGGGCGTAGACTCTTCTCAATCGTGCCACCGTCCCACTTCCACTCCCGGCCGCATTCTACTGCACCCTGTTCCTGCCATCTGCACCATCTTCCATGATGGCCCTCAAATGCGCCTGGAAATGCTGTGTGCTCATTTCGTTGCCGTCAAATCTACCATTATTGTGCTTCAGGCTTCCTGGGCGAAGGCTCATGTACCACCCACTCTTCAAGAGTGATCAGGTGACAGCCTTTTCAGCGATCTTCTCGGCCCCATACCCTCCCCCCGGGGGAGGGGTGACGGAGGGGTGTTGATATCGTTGATCTTGTTCCAACATGGAGTATAAACCTGGTACCAAGCAGTACCTCGGCACTGTACCTGTACGTTTGTCTGTTTGTATTCCGATACCTCAACCCAAAGATGCAGATGCGTGTATACCCCACCGAGACACAGGGGCAGGGGCGTGGACTGACCTTCCTGAGCGCCGTTCTCGCTTATGATGACCTTGCCGCGCGCGGAAGCACCGAATGCGGAGGAGGAACGGTAGAAGACGTCTGTCTGGGGGCGGTAAGAGGCTCCTCACCTCTGCAGCAAAAATATGTCGACCGCACCGCAGCTTGTCTTGTTTCTCCTTTCGAGGCTTTTTTTTTGCCCACAGGCTCTCGTGTGCGATCAATCGGTTGCAACCAAGGTGTGTGTCTGCCCCCCCCCCCCCCCCAACTTCCCCACCTTCCACTTCTCCCTTCACCTGCGCTGACCCGTTTTCCCCATTTCTTTCAAAACACTGTTTTTTTTTTTGTTTGCTCCCTCCGCGTGCTTTCCTCCTCCTGCTCTGCACCCGTAGAGCACACACACACAGACACACCACTCGTGTACGTTGCTACCCCCGCCCACCGACGATCAGCTGAGAGGATCTCACATCGAACTTCGCCGAGACTCTTTGTCGTTTGGTTTTCCCTTTCGTGTACGGTGGAAGCACGCACGCCTTTCTCAAGGCATCCACGTCACCCAACCAGCCCTTCTTTCACCCACCTCACACCTCATTCACGGTTGCACGCCTAAGTCTTATCACACAAGCAGCGCCTTATCTTCCCTCGTGCACCAGCAGAGCTGGGAGGAAGACGAGCACGCAAGACTACGCGGTGCAGGCACCCCCACACATACACCCACCGTTTACACTCTCACGTTTTCAAACATACGAGGAAAGGGCTGACAAGAAAAGAGAGCCACAAGCCCACACGGCATTACCACACCGTATAAACAGAACCTTCGCGTCCCCCACCTCGCATCCAGCTCTGTAGCTTCCTTTCTAAACGGCGAGGGCACTGGTGTGCGTCTCATTTTTTGATTCGGTGCCTCTTACGAGTACAGCTATTATCAGCCGTCCCTCCACCCAGACAGGCACGGGTGCGGACTGCATACAAACCCACGTCCAGATAATCAGAGCTCGCTACGCACGCAAAGAGATTCGCCCTCTCACGGACGCCTGTCGAGATTGAACGTGACACCATCGTCAGCACCCACATAACGCCACATACCCTCGTAAGAACGTAAGTGTGGCCACTGTGCTGCAGGCTGCATGCGCTGTCGTGTACCCGCCTATCCTCTCATTTATTGTCTGTGTTTCTCTGCGTATGTTTGACTGCGCACGAGCGCGTTGGTGTTGGTCCACGGATTTTTCAATCTACACCCCTCCCCCCTTCACTTGCCCCCGTGCGCTTCTTTTTGTGTGTGTCCCCGTCGAAAAAAAAATTTTTTTTTCTTGTTCGCTTTTACTGTTCTCGAAGTCGGTGTCGTTTGTGTGCGCGTTTTGTTTGTTTGTTTGAGGACGACGAGGGAAGGTGGGAAGGGGGAACACACGAACAAAACAAAACACCAAAGAAAGGAGTACGAAGACACACACACACAGAGAGGGAGCGAGAGAAACGATCGAGAACGACATCAGATCATCTTTTTATAAGGCTGCTGCTGGTTTTGTTTGCTTGGTATTAGTGTGATCGGTCTATATATATATATATATATATATCTGTATAGCAGTAGTAGTACTTTCTCCCCTTTACCCACACTCTCATTTTTTTTTTGGGTTCGGTTCCTTGCGCGTCTTTTTGCGAGTTTGACTTCATCGTGTACTTGTGCCTCCTTTTCCTCCTTTTGCGTGTATCCCTACTACTGCTGCTGCTACTACTCCTGCTGCTTCGGGTGCTGCGGACTGTCAAACCTTTCTGCCGCTGTCACCCCCTTCCCTCCCTACCTACCTTACCTCTGTATCTGTTCCTTCCTCTTTTCTCGAACGCGGTCCTGTGGAGCGCTTGTGCGGTATTCCGCGTACCCTTGTCACGACCGTTCCACTCGCTCTTTCAGTGAGGACGCGAGAAACATTGTGTTCCCTGTGCTCGCGTTACCGTGTGCAGACGTAGCACTGCCGCCGCTTCCTCTCTTCAGTGCTCCCTTCCGTTGGTCAAGGCGGCTGATCGTTTTTTTTTTCGTTGCATCGGGGCGACTGGCCAGTTTCAGCAATGAAGCGCCTCTCGACGCACCACGGCAGCCGCCTGGCGAGCCGCCACATGGATGTTTCAGTGACCGCTGGCACCGGTGTAGCCGCGCCTGAGGCAACTGGACTGATTTTAGGTTGCCTAATAGGCATGCGATGCCATTCGGGAATGAGCGTGTCCGGTAGTAGTTTATGGCAGTCATGCGCCTTCTTTTCTACCCAGTCGTCCAAGGCGGCATCGCTGGCCAAGGCCGAGGCCGCCTCGTTGCCTGTCGCGATGCCGGGAGGAGCTGCGGCAATGCCGGCCGCGTCACCCCCGTCTGCTGCTGTTGCAGCCTCAAAGCCAGCAGGTCGCACCGGCAGAGGCGGCGGCGCATCCTCGCGGGGGCGAAAGGGCGGGTCTGGATCGGCGGCGCCGCAGGGGCAGCTGCCTCGCACGCAGGTGGGTCGGCGGCACCGCATTTCACCTGCCGCGGCAAAGGTGGCGGAGAGTGCTCACGTAAAACCGATGCGTAGCCGACGTGCAAGTGATTCACCGCGCAGACGTGCGACGCCGAAGCAAGAGGCGAAGCGGCTGCTTCGGTCGCTCGATCACAACGCATCGTGTGCATCAGCTGCAGCCGGCAATCCGATTTCAGCCCCAACGAAAGGCAAGGAGGGCAAAGGTCTTAGGCGGGTGACGCTTGCAGCCACCGCGGAGGCGAACGCTCAAGCTGCAATACCGTCGCCGCGGCCGCGCAGACCCGCGGCAAACTCACCGTCCGCCGCGGCTGCGAAGGGAGAACGGGGGAAGGCAGCATCTTTGACCACTGCCCAGCTGTTGCAGCACCTGCAGCTCACATCGTTTGTGGACCGCGTCACGGAACGGGTCAAGGCGTGGGCGTCTTCCCTGGCGGAATGGGCGCAGCCGGCCTTCGACCCCGCACTGCGGGGGTGGGAGCGGCAGCTTTCGCTGTCCTTGCGCAAAGACTCCTTCGCTGATTGCACGGCCGTTCAGAACGCTATGCAGCAGCGCTACGAGGACCAGTTTGGACACAACCACAACGACGTCGCCTTCCTCACCCTTTATGCGCGTGTGCTGGTGAACAATGCAATATTCTGCCTCGTCAGCTTCGAGACATACCGCAGCACGCAGCTGCTGCAGGAGGCCGTGCACGTAGCCAAGGAGGCACACGTGCTCCAACGACGTCTGGCGCAGGGTCAGGAGGACGGCGCCACGGCGGCCGCGCAGGGCAAGGCTCGTGGCGAGACCGGCACATCCACAGCGGCCGCGGCGGCAAACGCTTCCAAGCAGCCGTCCCTCGTGGGCGATCCGGAGTGCCACCTGCTTCTCCTGCGCGTGCTTCTGGCGAACGCGTACGCCAGTGATCAGCAATACTGGAAGGCTGCCGAGCAATATCAGCTGGCGCTGTCCGCCATGGAGCGTAACCCGATGTGGTGCCCGGAGCAGGTAGCCCCTGGTTTGGCGAGCCCGTTACCGTTCAACCACACACTGGTGACAGAGGATGCGAAGCTGTTTTACGAGGATAGCGTGCGCGTCGCCCACGCCATCTCGCAAGGTCGCGCGCATCTGCTGCTGCTCCAATCGAAAGGGCCCACGGCGACGTCCGCACGGCTCCTGCAGGTGCAACTGGCAATGGCGCGTTTACACCGGCACGCTGGCCAGTACGCAGAGAGCCAGAACCTCTACGAGAGCTACCTCGACGGCGTGACGGAGCACGTGGAAAGCGAGGACGTTGGCGGGGCCATGCTGGAGCTGGGTCGACTTTTACTCTATAAGGTGAACAACAGCGATGCCGCCGTGATCTACCTGGAGGCAGCCTCGAGCATTCTCCTCGAAGACGCTGAGGCGCTGCTGCAGGTAGCCGAGGCACATGGTGGTAGTAGCGGTAGCAGCCGTAGCAACGAGGCCACGGCCGCGGAGGCGCGCATAGCTGCTGGCAACGCAACGCATCGCGCAGCTGGCGGTCTCATCGACGCTGCCATGGCGTTTCACACCGTGGGCAAGACGGGCCAGGCGATCGGGCTGCTTGAAGGGTGTCTGCAGCTGCTCGACCGTGCCGATCTCGGTTCCATCAGCGGATGGGTGCGGAGACAGTATGCGGACATGCTGGCTAGCGTCGCCCTCGTGGATCGGGCTCTCGAGGAGTATAGTCGCACAATTGAGCTGCTGCGCAACGGCTGCGGCGCTGTCGCACAGCTCGGGACGGCTGGCGAGATGGTGCCTCTTAACTTCGCGGAGGTGGAAGGTCACATGGCTTTCTGCCTCCAGACCTACGTCGGCGACCACAAGCGGGCCATGAAGCACTACCGCAACATCGTGAAAGGGCCCCACAAGAAGGACGCGTCGGTGACGAGCGCGCAGGTGCGGCTAAACAAGCGCGCTCGGCGTCAGCGCGCTTCGGCTACTGCGGTCGCTGCCACTGCCGCAGGCAGCACGCGTGTTTCGGACGGTGTCGCCTTCACAAGTGACCAGGCGAACGCCGGGTCCTCTCCTGCGCCGCCGCGCGTTGACGTGTCTCTTCAACCGGACGTGATGCACTGGGTGCTGAGCAACTACGTCGCGTGCTGCGAGCGCGTCGGCGCCTACGCGGAGGCGGTTGGGGTGCAGAGCCGCCTCATCGAAATAGAGGGCGCGTTGGGCGGCGGCGTCGTCGATTCTTACCTGAAGCTCATCTCCCTCGCTCGCCAGGCCGGCGACATGGAGAAGACGCTGGCGCTGTGCTTCTACATCTTTTTCCTGCCTGACGACATGATGCCGAGCGAGACGCGGCTGAGCGTCGCAAACAGCTTCGCCTCCTGCTGCCATCGGCTGGGGAACAGCCGCATGGGGTCTGTGCTGTTACAGGCAGTGCAGCAGGTGCGCGGCGACCACGATGCCAGCTCGCTCGCGCGATACGCCATGGGTCTCAAGACACTGGACCCCTCTGACTGCGTGCAGCTGGATTGTGTGGACATCGAAGCGAACATCGACACTATCGGCCGCGTCTTCCGACGGGCCGCTAGCATTGTCGTGGCTGACATGGTCGTCAACGGCGTCGAGGATGAGGAGCGGATCTCTCGCGATGGTCGCAGAGCCAGCAACAGTGACAGCAGCGCTGCTGCGGCTGCGCTGAGCGATGGCGGCAACGAGTCATCGGTGCCCTCTTTAGCATCGCCGTCTTTGTGGACGCTGGAGCGCGTGGACAGAACGCTGAACAGCCTCATCGTGCTCAGCCGTGGCGCTTTTTTTTTTCACCAGAACCGGTTCATCAAAGACGCGGAGGAGTTGTACGCCGTTGCGCTGCAGCACGTCGACCACATCATCGCTTCCATGCCGGTCCTAACGGAGAGGCACCAGCGAGAGATGGGCATCTTGCTCGTGAACTACGCCACGCTCAAATCTGCGACGGACCCGGAGCTGGCAGCCACCCTTTACGAGCGTGCTGCGGCAGTGTGCCCTACGTACCTGGAGGTGGCGGAGGTGGTGGCGGACGTCTTTGTGCAGTCCGGCGACTACGCCAAGGGATCTGTGTACATGAAGCGTGTCATGCGCGCGAACCCGTCGGCGGCGACGGAAATGCACATGCGACTGGCGCGGATCGGCACGGGTAGCGCCTGGGATACGATGTCGCACGGGCAGCGAATGGAGGTAATGGAGCACCTGCTGAAGGGCCTGGGCGTGGCGCCTGAGCGCGTCGCGGCGGCGCTCGCAGCCGGGGTGCAGAGTGAGCTGACCAACACGAACAACGCCAACGTGGTCATGTCCCTCGGGAATCTCGCTCCGCTGCTGCTGGACGGCGTTGCCACCGCCACGAGTGAGGACGCCGTGTGCTTCGCTACCTATGTCGTGCAGACCCGCTTTCAGGAGCCGCAGCTGCTGAACCGCATGTACCGCCGCGCGCTGCTGCGCTTCCCGCAGCATGCCACCATCCTCGTGAACTACGCCACCCTGTGCATGCACTCTGGCTGCCACACCCTGGCGCGTAAGTACATCGCAAAGGCGTACGCGGCCTCCTCCGGCGATTCGAACTGCACCATGTGCTACGCCCATTACCTGTGCCGCTCCTTTGACGACCGGCAGGTGGGGTGCGGCGAAGCCCTGTACGCTCACTTTCTCGAGCGGTACCCGAACGCGGCGCAGGCTCACGCGGCGTTTGCCAACTACATGGCCGGCGTCATGCCCACCCCCTTCAAGACGGAGCAGCACTTCAAGGCGGCGCTGGAGCTGGCCCCGCCGTCGGAGGACGTGCTTCTACAGTACGGCCAGTTTATGTGGGCCTGCACCGATAGCAAGACGGTCTACACAAACGATGAGGTGCGCCGGCGCGTGTTCGATCGGGCGGAGCAGCTTTTCAAGGAGGCAGTCGCCATCAACCCGAACAGCTTCACAGCGTGTCACCAGCTCG
The DNA here is from genome assembly GCF_000002725.2 of Leishmania major strain Friedlin. NCBI lineage: Eukaryota > Euglenozoa > Kinetoplastea > Trypanosomatida > Trypanosomatidae > Leishmania > Leishmania major. The sequence goes on along the minus strand of NC_007268.2, from coordinate 459,570 downwards.
GCACCTTCTACGCGAACGGCCAATACCGCTTCGAGGATGCCATGACAATGCTGCAACGAGCGCACATGCTGCAGCCGGGCAACATCGAGGTGGTGCGACACATTCTCGGTGTCTTGCACGGGGAATGTATGCGATTGAAGAAGGAAGAGCTGCGCCGCGGTAGCACCGTGGCATTGCAGGGTACCAACACACAGTCCTTCTCTGGCCAACTGCGCTCGCTGGTCGATGCGACCAAGGAAATGTTCGAGCACGTGCTGGGGATGGACCCCAACGACGAGGCGACGCTGGAGGGCTACGCGCGCTTCGCCGTGGAGACGCTGCAGGACCCGAAGCTGGCCGCTACCATCTATAGGCGAATCGAAGAGCTGAACCGCAGGTAGGGGTGGTAGGGCAACACCAAGGGGACGATAAACGGGTGACCTGCGCGTGCTTCGGTCTCTTTTGTTTTCCTTGACATCTCCTCCTCCTTTTGTCTTCCTGTCTGCTGGTGCGGTGAGGGGGCGGGGTATGCGTGCATGATGAGCACCCGCCACCCAACGCGCGTCAACACATGCGCAGCGGCATATGTGCACAGCGGGTACCTGTGCCGTCCTTCACCCTTCCTTCTCGTGCTCCCTGCTCGACCTCAGCCGCAGGGGAAAAGCGCAAAGGATACAACGAGGAGCACAAACCGACACGCGGGGCATCGCGGCCCCTTCCCCTCCCCCCCCCCCCCCACACACACATATACACACACACACACCACACCACACTACATCACACCAAACTAACTGACAATTCTAGTACACCTGTGTTACCTATGAAAGATTCTCGCGAATGCCTAGATCTCTCTCTCTTTCTATTTTCGTTTTTCTTGTGTTTTCCCTTCCTTACCTTTCCACAGACATTGAAACACACACACACACACACACGCCACCGACGCTCGCTAAAACCAACAAACCGACATACACACGCGGAAACAGAGAAGGCGCGCGCTTGGGATTCATGTGCACGTGTCCGCAGAGCTTACTGTATCTCTATCTTTCTTTGTACTTCAGACGATTCTTTTTCCTTTGTTTTTGTCATGTGTTTCACTGTGCATGTGTGACCGAACCCCCCCCCCCCATCTCCCTCGAGATACATACACATACACGCATGCACAGATATATGCATACACGTTCCTTGTACATGTAACAGACGTATGTGCACTTCTCCCTCACCTGCCCTTCTTTCTCTCCTTCCCTCCTCTTACTTCGATCACGTGATGTGCCTCGTCTCGAATGTATTATTATCATCATATGTCTGTTGCTGCATGTATGTGTGCGTGCTTGCGTGTACACCGTTGTATGAATTTCTCTTCTTGCGAATCCGGTTTCGACTCAACCGACGAAGGAAAGCAAAGAATAACATAATTGTCTATCGTGACGTGGAAGGGTGGGGCGTGTCGCATGGCTGGGAGTGGCGTGTATGGCAGGGGATACTCACGAAACACAGCGGCACGACGCCACCCGCTTCACCAGGCCATTCAACGTTTACTCGAGCGTTCACGTGGGTTGAGCTCTCCCCCTCCCTCGAGAAGGCACCTACTGGATAAGGAGCTGGAGCGGATGTCGCACCCGAATATCCACGGTTTTTGCCCCTTGCCTTCTCCCTTCCTCTTCGCTCCCCACCCCTGCGCCCTCTTCTGCGTTTATGCCTTTCCTCCACTCCCATACGCTCTTTCACGTTCTCTTTCGCTACCCTGCTCTCTTCTACGTCCATTGCCCCATCGATCGGATGGCGCCCCCGTATCCACGCTTCACGCACACACACTCATATGCACGGTTCTATCCCCTCTGCGTTGCTGTTTAACGCGTTGCCTGTGCCGCGCCACGCTACCCATTGTCCGTGCTGCGTGTGGGTCTGCGAGGGGGTTGTTTCTCGCTCGCTCTTACGCTTCCCGTCTGCGTCTTGCTGGCGCGCGTCCCCTTCGCTGAAGGACGCCGTGGAAAAGGAGTGAGGGCAGCGCCAACGGGAAATTGCAGCGGCGCTTACACACACACACACACACACACACACACACACACACACACACACACACACACACACACATCCGTATACATACAAAGTGCTCGTTCTACCTGGCCGCAAGCAGATTGCACTTGAAGGGTTTGGGTGCGTCGTGTCGGGTGTGGTTGAGCTGCCCTCCTCTTCTTGTTAGTGCTGCCTCGTCGTGCGGTGCGCTCTCCTTTATCAAACCATGCGTCACTCGCTGTATCGTCTGTGCCAGTGTGCCAAGCTCTCGTTTACTATCTTAGTGCTTGCTGTGAGTATCCTGTCGTGCGTGGACGTCCTTGCTAGAGCGCAGGCAGACGATGCTGCGCCAGAAATCTTGTACGTGCGCGGCTGCCGCGACGGTGCGGCTGAGGCACGGGAGACGACCGGTTGCTTTGCAGCACCCGCCGGCGCGTCCGCATCGTCGCCGACTGCACTGGTCCCAATTGCGAGTGTCACGCTCTCCTTGCAGGGCGTGCACCTTCCGGCAGAGGTGCGAGACACGGACAACGGTGACTCGCAGGCGGTACTGCACCGGGTGCTGCTGCAGGAGCACCGTCGTCCACCGCTGCTTGGCCAGGAGCAGAGCGAAGCCGACACGCGCCTGCTCGAGAAGATTGTTCTGAGCTGCAGCCGGCCCATGGCTTCGCTGGTGTTCCCTACACAACTGATCTCGTGCGAGCTGGAAAACCCGCTCCTCAGCCTCGCTGGAGTGGAGGGCATGGCACCGCAGCTGGTGCGGCTGGTGAGCCAGCCGATGTGGTTCGACGTACGTCTCGAGGAGCGACGCAGCGGCGAGGAAGCTTACCGCACCGTTACCGTGCTGCGCCGTGCGGTGCAGTTGCGGGTGAGCAACACGACGAACGCGAAAGACGAGATGGCCGCCGAGACGCCGCGGGGGCAGGCGGAGAAGGTATCATGGGAGGAGGTGCGTCAGCACCCCCTAGAACGTCTGTACGCGCCGTTACCCGCGTCTCAGGACCGCGCCGAGCGCGCGGACGAGCCGTACGATGGCGACGGCGCAGCGAATGGCGATGAGGTGTGGGCGGAGCTCGGCATCGGCGGCCTCAAGCGTGAGCTCCGCACTCTCTTCCGCCGCGTTTTCCTCTCTCGGCTTCCGTCTTTGGCACCGCTCGCCGAAGCGTTGCAGCTGCAGCACGTGCGCGGTGTCATTCTCTACGGACCGCCCGGGAACGGCAAAACTCTCATCGCGCGCAACTTGTTCCGCCTGCTGGGCCCTAACACGCGCCTCTCCATCGTGAACGCGGCGGACATCTTGTCGAAGTTTGTCGGCGAGTCAGAAAAGAACTTGCGGGACGTGTTCGAGGGATACGACATCGGCACGACATCCAAGGAGGAGACGGCGCAGCAGGAGAGCCAGAGGTTTGACCGTTCGGCGCACAAGAAGAGTGGCGCAACGAAGAAGGGCGCGCTGCTGGTGCTCGTGATTGACGAGCTCGAAGCACTCTTCCGCCGCCGCGGCCACTCTAGCGATGAGAGCTCTGCTAAGGCAGTGTACGACGGCGTGACGAACACACTGCTGTCTCTCATGGACGGCGTGAAGAGCCGGAACGACCTGCTGGTTGTTGGCCTGACGAATCGGCTCCAGGCGATCGACTCGGCGCTGCTCCGTCCTGGCCGTTTTGAAGTGCTCATCGAGATCCCCGCGCCGGACGTCCCTGGCCGCGAGGACATCTTTTTCATTCACACGGAGCGGCTGCGGGAGCGGAGCTTCCTGGCACCCGACGTGGTTCTGCGAGATTTGGCTCTGGAAAGCGGCGGTTTTTCCGGGTCCGACATCGCCGGCACGGTGCGCTCTGCCCTGAGCTACGCACTGCTGCGGTATCGCAGGGATGGGCTCTTCCAGGGCGGCCCGCAGAGCACGGAGGCCGGCGAGGGGTCGTCTGGCGTGGCGGACGCGGAGATGATTGGCCACCGCGCGGGCGACGTTGGCGGGCTTGTTCTGGAGGGCACAGGGGGGAGTGGCAGCATGAGTTCATCCGCCTCGTCGCCTTCGCTGTTCAAAGTAACGCGGGAAGACTTTGAGCGCGCCTTCAAGGACATCCGCAGCGCCAAAGATGAGGCGTCCGTGCTGTCGCATCTCTCCGCTGACGGCGACAGGGTCAGTGCCGAGATTGTCGACCACGATGGCACGGTGAGCACGAACGTCAAGAGGGCGACTGCGGTGATTGAGCGCGTGATGCAGAGCAACCGCACCGTGACAGGAATGCTCGCCATCACCGGGGCTCCAGGCACCGGCAAGTCCACCGTGGCCCAAGCCCTCACCCGCGTCTACGACTTCACAACGGTGCGCTACCTCTCCTGCCGCCGCCTGGCGCAGCTGCCCGATCACGAGGAGCAACTGGGAAAGCTGCGGGACGCTCTCAACGACGCCTCGCACACAGAAAGTGGGATTGTGGTCCTCGACGACTACGATGTTCTTGTCGGAGTCATGAGTAGCGGTGGCTACGCCGGGAACACGCTGCGCAGTTTGCTGTACGAGTACATGCACCGCTCGGGGGGCGTAAGCCGTGCCTTGGCCGCAAACTCACCGTTGGCGGCCGCTGATGAGGTAGGGCATAACTTGGCTATGAACGCTGAAAGCCGTGTCTCGGCAGATCGCAACCACCGCATACTGGTGCTCACGTCATCCCTCTCGTCGGTTCTACAGCAGCTTTCGTTCGATGCGCACCTGCGCGTGCATCCAGTGCTGCGACGCGGGGCAGAAGCCCTGCTGCAGGAGTATCGCGTGGCAGACCCAGTGCAATCAGTGAAGGCGGCAGCGGCCTATCCGGTGTCGATGAGCTACCGCACATTTCTCCGCCTCACGGACATCTCCCTGCAGCGGTGGGTGCAGGAAGTCGAAAACACAGCGGCTGCTATTGGCGACTCGCAGTCGAGCGACGTGGGGTCGTCGGCGTCGACGATGGAGTTGCCGGCGTACTTTGCCACGTCTCATCAGATGCGCGCCGTCTACAACGAGATGCGCGCGAGGCAGGTGGCTGCGAACTTCTACGCGGTGAGCGACGATGCCGCCAGTCGCAGCTTTATCTCCGCTGTGCGCACCACAGTGGCCGATATGGGGTTGATGGACCCGTACCAAGGCTGGGGGGGCGAGGGTAGCGACGATGAGGACGGCAAGGAGGCTGCCGTGGACGTGGACGAGCTTGTGGGCGCTGCGGATGAACTACTGTGGTAGCTTCTCACGTCGGTTGCTGATTGTAAGAGGTTGGTGGATGGCCGCCCGCTGCGGACTTTTTTCTTTCCTTCTGCCCACCTCCCTCTTCCCCGTTTAGGACAGAGGGGTGTGGAGGACACCCCTCAGTGCGTGGTGCCGCAGGGCCCAGTACACACCCCGCTCTCTATTTGTGTGTGTGTGTGTTTGGGAAAGCGATCCAGCCCCCCCCCCCCCCCCAACGCCTGCCAAGTGCCTCAGCCACCTCGGGTGGTGGCAGGGCCCCGCACCGACAACGTAGGGGAGGTCAGAGCGATGTATCGCTGCGGATGTCGCTGGTGAGGTTGTGGAGGGCGTGGCGTCGGAGCGGCGTGCGACGGCGGACACCTTTGTGCCACCGACGTGATGGGGGGGGGGCAGAGTGCCAGCGTGGCTCGAACACATCTCCCCTACCCCCTCCCGGTCCCTCACTCTGCCCAGCGGTGCAGGGAGCCTGCGCCACTCCCAAGGAGGGCGCGGCAGGTGGCGACCGGCGCAATGGGTGCGGCTGTGTAGAGCTTTGGACGGAGGCCGTACCCAGATGACTGGGCCGGCGCAGTGCTGTACCGCGTATGCCTACCGCTGCTTCGCGCCAGGCCATGTGGGCCGGTGTGACGGGGCCGGCTGGAGTGGAGTGGAGTGCAGCTCGCGTTGCACGGGCAGAGGAAGGGGCACACGCTGAAAAAAGAAATGTATTCTTTCTCATCCTCCCGAGCCTCTTCCGTGGGCGTGAGCCAGGGAGGACGTGAGAGTACTTCAGAGGCATGTGTGATTGCTGAGGCAGTCTTGGTAGACAGAGGTCAACTGGTGATGTCGCGTGCGGCGAGTTGTCGAGAGCAAGAGAGAGAGAGACGCAGTGCCCTTTTGACTGTCCCTCATCCCGTTCACATCATGGACGCATTTTTTGTGCAGGAAACAGCAACCAACGGCGCAGCAGCACAGGAGAGAGAAAAATGCACTCGCCGCCATCGCTGCCTTCCTGGCTGTGTCGCCTTACCGACTCGCCGCTGGATCATGTGAAAGGGGCGTTGCGCACTGCAGGTTTTACGCTGAGTATGAGGGGTGGTGGTGGTGGGGGGCTGACCAGCAGCACTGTGGATTGCGCTCGCGGGGGACTCCCCCGTCTGTGCGAGGTGCTGCTCAGCGGTGCCGTCGCTTTGCTGTTTTGTTGTTGGCACCGCATCCATTACCGCCCTCGACGCGCCATTCATGGACTGCGTATTTCTTGCACTCTTCTGTTCTCTTCTCTCCTCCCTTGTCCGGCGTGAATGCACATGTTGTGGGTCTGGTGGTGGCGGTACTCTCCGACGTGCGCGCACACGCGTCCGAGTCGTGGGCAGGGAGCACAGGCACGCAAAGCAACGGTGGAAGTATACAGTAATACGAGAAACAGAGAGTGAGGCGAGACGCACTCAACGGTGCCCAAGCTGACACACCTGAACACACTCGCTCAGTCGTAGGTTCGTCGAAGACAGTCACAAACAAAAGAAAGGTCGGGGCAACATGCGGTGCATGTCGCGTGTTTTTTTATGTGCTGCTGCCTCGACGGCCAACGGTGCCGGGGCAGCCTCCAAGGCTGCCGCAGCTGTTACTGCCCCTCCGTCCACCCTGCCCGTCTTCAAGACTCGACCGATCTACATGGATAATCAGGCCACCACCCCGCTGGACCCCCGCGTGCTGGATGCGATGCTGCCTTACATGACGGAGGAGTACGGCAACCCGAACAGTCGCACCCATCAGTACGGCTGGAGCGCTGAGGAGGCGGTCGAGAAGGCGCGCAGGCAGGTTGCTGATTTGATTGGCGCAAGCCCGAAGGAGATCTTCTTCACTAGTGGCGCGACTGAGTGCAACAACATTGCCATCAAGGGGGTCGGCAACTTCCTCAAGGCCAAGAAGAACCACATCATCACGCTGCAGACCGAGCACAAGTGTGTGCTCGACTCGTGTCGCTACCTGGAGATGGAGGGCTTCGAGGTGACGTACCTGCCGGTGCAGAAGAACGGAATTTTGGACCTGAAGGTGTTGGAGGCGGCGATCAAGCCCACTACGTGCCTCGTCTCATGCATGGCGGCGCACAACGAGATTGGCGTGCTGCAGCCCATCCGCGAGATCGGGGCGCTGTGCCACGCCAAGAAGGTCCTCTTCCACACCGACGCGGCACAAGCTCTGGGCAAGGTCAAGGTGGACGTGAACGCCGACAACATTGATCTTATGTCAATGTCCTCGCATAAGGTTTACGGCCCGAAAGGCTGCGGTGCCCTCTACGTGCGGCGTCGCCCGCGCGTGCGCCTTCGCTCCCCTGTCAGCGGCGGGGGGCAGGAGCGTGGCGTTCGGAGCGGTACCGTCGCGGCTGCGCTTGTTGTCGGCATGGGCGCTGCTTGCGAGGTTGCCATGAAGGAGTGGAAGCGCGACGCAGCGCACACGGAGAGGCTGCAGGAACGTCTGCTGAAGGGACTGCAGAGTCGCCTGTCGCACCTTGTCGTGAACGGTGACTTGAAACACCGTCTGCCGGGCAACCTAAATATCAGCTTCTCTTGTGTGGAGGGCGAGAGTTTGCTCATGGGCATGAGGGATGTGGCGGTGTCAAGCGGTAGCGCCTGCACGAGCGCATCGCTCGAGCCCAGCTACGTTCTCCGCGCCCTAGGCGTTGACGCTGAAAACGCGCACACCTCCATCCGCTTTGGCATTGGCCGCTTTACCACTGCGAAGGAGGTGGACCTCGTCATCGAGGAGTGCGTCAGGAACGTCGAGCGCCTGCGTGAGTTGTCGCCGCTGTGGGATCTGATGCAGGAGGGCAAGACGCTCGCGGACGTGCAGTGGCGTTAGCTTCGATGTGCAACTATTAAAAGCGCAGGAGAGCAGAGAGAACTCGTGATACCTGGTGAGCGGGCGGAGGCGGAGGGAGTGAGAACGAGCAAGAGAAAGACACGCAGAGGCCATTTTTGGGTAACCGAGGCAAGCGTGAGTCACGAGCCATGTGTGCACGCTTGATGATACCCTTCTTCCTCCACACCGTTTGCACTTGCAACCCTTCCCACACTCTTCTTCGTCCTCGGTGGCCACACGTGTCCATCCCTTTCTTTCCCCCACTCGCTCTATGCCTGTATCCGCGCGTGCGGGCGAAGTCTTGGGCGTGCTTGCGACGTGTTAGTCCACGACTAACCACGTCTATGTTGTTGTTCGCTTCTTCTGTTCACCATTCTTTGGCTCAGGATGCTTTGCTGGGGTGACTGGTGTGCCTCCGGTTTGTGTCTTATCCTCCCCGGCACCACTCCTGCTGTACACACTCCCCCCCCTCCCCCTGATTGCCATCTGATGCTGACTGCTGACCGTGCTTCTCGTGCTGCCGCTGCTGCTGCGCTGATGAATCGGATTGCTCGCGTGCGCATTCCCTCTTTTCCCTCAGGCACGTCGATTTCAGTGTGTCTCGCAATACCCATGGGCACGCCTGTTTGTGGTGGGTCATGGTGCAACTGCCGTTTAGGAATGAAAAGCACGCGTGGCCTCTACCTGTTCAGCCTCTTCCATTTCTCCCTGTGTGCACCTGTATCGGATTTGCCCATGTGTCGTTCTCTAGACGGCGCTTGGGCTGTGGGCAGTCCATAGGTGCGGGGGGGGGGAGGAAGAGGAGGGGGAGAGACACCGGAGCGAACGGGAGTGCCGTCGTCTACGGGGGTATTCTGTGAGGGCCTCTCTATGAGTGTGGTGGAGCGAGTCGACATGTTGCATTAGCCGGGGGCGAGGCGGGGTGCAAGATCTCTCTCTCTCTTTCTCTCTGTGTCGGTGTGGGTGTGTGAGGTCTCTGAGAGGAGAGAGAGGGTGGTGGTGGTGGGGAATGGAACAGGCGCACAGCTCATTACGTCATTCACATTCACACACACACACACGTATCTTTTGTTTCTGTTTTGTTCTCCATCGCGTTTTCTCGTTTTTGCTCCATCGCGTTTGGCTCTGTGACGGGGGTGGGTGCCACCGTGGCCACGCGCCCGTCTTCTTGCAAACGGGTATGGTGAGCGATACGGCAGCAGAGAGCCCTGCGGGATTTTGGCGCGCGTGCGCGTCAACAAAGCCGTTTTCGACCCTTCCTGTGGCTATGTGTGGCACGCCTGCTGTGAGCTCTTATCCATCCGAAACGCCCCTCTTCCCTCCTCTACGTCTGTTTTGCCGTGCCACTGTAGCTGCCCGCGCACTGTGTGTGCCTGTCTAGGAGTGCATCTCAGTGCCTTGACATGTTTGTCCCGTCTACTCACACTCCACTGTCCCCCTTCCCCCAACCCACCCCATCGCTATGACGACGAGGACAACCACCATTGCTGAAAGAAAAAGGGGGACGAGGGCGTTGTTTCTTCTTTCACTGTTCGCGTTTGTTTTTGGTGGGCACTCTCTGTGTTGCTGTACGCACATACACGGGAAAAGAGTATTTGCTTGCCTGAGCGTGTGCTCGTCAGCCGCTGCGTGGCTCTGTCGTTGTCGTTGTCGTACCGATGTGCCGTTGTGTCTGTGTCTGTGTGCCTGTGTGTGTCTCTGTGTGTGTCTCTGTGTGTGTCTCCGTGTGTGTTGTCTTCTTCACGGGAGGATACCCGTCTCCCTCTTTGTCCATCTCTCTCTCTCTCTCCACCGTCGAGCATTGTCGAAGCGAACGCTGAGAAACTGGGCATCAGTTTCGCAGGGTAGCGCAAGAAGGCAGCTAACGGCCTAGCAACCACCGTCGACCTCTACCCCGACCCTCTCTTTGTCGCCCTTCGCGGAGATGAAGAGCGAGGCGATGGAGATGTTAAAGGCGAAAATATGATGACGAGGATTGCACGAGAGGCTGTACGTAGCGTGCGACAGCTACCAAACTTCACAATGCTGCTGAATCATCCCTTCTAACATACGCTGCCACGGTTTCCACAACTCCCCCGCGTACCGTTTTTCGTTCCTCCTGTTATTGCTGTGATTTGCCAACACATCTCGGCCAACATGTACGACGGCAGGTGGTAAGCCGCTTCTTTCCTTTTTTTTTTCTAGGGCTTTTCGCTCGTTCCACCCTCACGGGAGGGAGTCATGTCGGACATGAGTGACCGCCTCAAGGGCAGGCTGAAGCAGATGGCTCGGCAGACCCCCAACGGGTACCGTAAGCAGCGCCCCGGCAGCGGCCCACGGCACTTCGCCGACGACAACTACCCTTTTCACGCAAAGCGGCCGCGTGACGAGGAGGAGGAAAGGCCGCAGGGTAGCAAGTCCAGCAGCAGCCGCGTTCATAGTGGCAAGGAGGCGGGAAAGAGCGCCAGCGGCGACGGAGAGGGCGAGGCGCTCGGTGTCATCCCGAAGATCACCCTCGAAGACATGGGCGGCTTGGCCAAGGAGCTGCCGGTAATAAAAGAGCTCATTGAGCTGCCCATCCGCATGCCGCACCTCTTTAACTGCCTCGGTGCAGATCCGCCGTGCGGCGTTCTGTTGCATGGCCCGCCAGGTGTCGGCAAGACCAAGCTCGTCCACGCCATCGCCGGCTCGCTGCAGGTGCCCCTCTTCTTTGTCGCGGCGCCTGAGATCGTCTCCGGCATCAGCGGTGACAGCGAGGCAAAGCTGAGGAACTTGTTCATGGACGCCATAGCGGCGGCGCCGAGCATTGTTTTCATCGACGAGATCGACACTATCGCCGGCCGTCGCGAGGACGCCCAGCGCGCTATGGAGAGCCGCATCGTTGGACAGCTGCTTACATGCATGGATCAGGTGTCGCAGGCGTGGCGACAGCACAACAAGGTGGTTTGCGTCATGGGGGCGACAAACCGCCCAGAGGCGTTGGACACGGCGCTGCGCCGCGCCGGCCGGTTCGATCGGGAAATCGCCCTCGGCATCCCCTCAATCGACGAGCGACAGAGCATCCTCAGTATCATCTGCGCAAAAATCAACTTGTCCGACGGCGTCGATTTCTTCGAGCTGGCCAACATGACCCCCGGCTACGTCGGCGCAGACCTGCACCTTCTCGTCAAGGAGGCGTGCATCCTCGCCATCCGCCGCAAGTACAAGGAGCTGGACGAGCATGGCGCTGTGGACGGTGTACAGACGGAAGAGCTCGCTGGGTTCTGCGTCACATTCGATGAGCTGAAGGAGGCGACGACGCGGGTGCAGCCGTCGGCGATGCGGGAGGGCTTCACGACGATCCCGAACGTCTCCTGGGACGACGTCGGCGCCCTCGAGGACGTGCGTGAGGAGCTCATGACCAGCATCTTGCAGCCTATCCGCGCCCCGAAGCTGCATCACCGCTTCGGTCTCGACCACCCCGTCGGTGTGCTGCTCTACGGCCCACCGGGCTGCGGCAAGACGCTGGTCGCAAAGGCAATCGCGAACCAATCGGGCGCCAACTTTATCTCCATCAAGGGTCCAGAGCTGCTCAACAAGTTCGTCGGCGAGAGTGAGCGCAGCGTGCGAATGGTCTTCGCGCGTGGGCGGGCCAGCGCCCCATGCGTCCTCTTTTTTGACGAGCTGGATGCACTGGCACCGCGCCGCGGGTCGGACCGGGCAAACCCGAGCAGCGAGCGCGTAGTGAACCAGCTGCTGACCGAGCTGGACGGCGTGGAGGGGCGCAAGGACGTTTACGTGATTGGGGCCACGAACCGCCCCGATATGATCGATTCTGCCATGCTGCGCCCAGGTCGCCTAGACAAACTGTTATACGTGCCGCTGCCGTCGCCTGCGCAGCGTGAATCGATTCTGCGGACTCACGCTCGCAAGTACCCGGTGGATGCCGAGGTGAACCTGGAAAGGCTGGCGCGTGACGAGCGGCTCACCGGCTTCAGCGGCGCCGACTTGGCCGCCCTAATGCGCGAGGCGTCGCTGACCGCGTTGAAGGGTGTGTACAAGTCCCACACAAAGGACGAGCTGGAGGAGCTGGAGCGCGACATCACCGGCAAGAGTGCTGACACGGCGAATCTGCCCACCATTACGGCAGACAACTTCGAGGCGAGCTTGACAAAGATCAGGCCGTCGGTGTCTGCGGCGGATCGGGCAAATTATGAGAACATGAGCATCGAGATACGCAACAACGCCAAGAATACCGGCTAAGACGAGACATGTCCCGCGTTCGCAGGGTGACCTGAGCTGCTGTTGCTGCTTGCGCGTCTTGCCTTGTGACCACCGCCCCCCTCCTCCTCTTGCGCTGCCAAGGAAGTGCGCCTTGTCGCTCTTTGTGAGAGCTGATGTCTCTCTCTCTCTCTCTCTTGTGTGTGCGCGTGCGTGTGTGTGCGTTTTTCGATCCAATCATCCTACACTCACCGATGCATACGCATATGCATACCCCACCTCTCTGTGCTGATATCGTGCGTGTACGGGTATGCACGATTGGAAAGCAAAGCAGCGAAAGAGGAGGCGGTGCATTGCCTCCAGGACAAGCGGCCGCACACGCGCCCCTGTGTGAGACGGACCACGCGATAAGTCAATGTGTGTTGGTCGCGTGCGCGCTTTGTTTGGGGCGAGCACCGGATGACGGTGGTCGATACAGCGCTCTCCGGCCTTCCTGTTTCTCGATGGATAAAGTGCTCTGTTTCTCTGACTCGCCTCCCTCCTTGGCGCAGGTGCTCTGTGGACAACGGAACAACGTGTCCAGACTTCCTGTCTACACCATACTTATGCCCCTACACGCAAAGAGATGTTACTTGCCGTGTTTGTGTGCCGGACTTCTTGCTACTGCGGCTGTCGTGCCCTTCTTCCCCCCCGCCTCGAGCGCCTTTGCCTTCTTTTCCTTTCCATGAATGCCAATAGCAGGAAACCGATAAAACAAGAGTAGCACGGCATGCTGCGTCGGTGCTTCCCACGGCTCGAGGTCCTGCGCCCTGCCGTGGAGCGCCGCAAGCGTCGCGGTCGTGCTGAGGTTGGCGGGGCCAAAAAGGTCGGGTCTCGCAACCCTGGAATGCCCGACCTACCCAAGAGTGCAGGCGGATACGTTTTCCAGCAGCTGCGACTGCACTTGCCGATTCGTTGGCGATACGGCTGGCGGTGGAGCAGTCTCAAAGCAGTCTGGGTGGGGGGCTGGTCATCGTTCATCTGCTATGTAGCCTACGTCATGTTCTTCAAGTATACGGACAGCGAGATCGCGGAACAGGCGACTCAGTACACCTACGTGCGTAACGACCGTGGGGAGGTGGTGGACATCGGTTTCAAGCCCATCGTAGACGCCGGAAGGCGGGCCCGCCGCCGCGCTGACCGACTGCTTGATCCCGACGAGCGGGACTAGCGGAAAGCCGGAGAGAGAAGAGGAGGGGTGGACTGGCAGAACGGGGAGGGGGCAGGGGGGGGGGGGGCTGCTGCTCTGTGCAAAGCGTCCTTCCTCGGAGGTGTTTGACAAGACAGACCTTTTTTTTTTGTCCGCCTTGAGCGGTGGCTCGAAGTTCTGCCCTCCTTTCTCCCTCACCCCCGGGGGTGGGGTGTGTGCTTGTGTGTCGTCGTTGTACCACTTTTAGTCGCACAGTGTCGCGAGCGGGCACCTTCTCAGCTGCCTTTCTTCCTCTGGAATCACAGGTACAACCGTAAGATAAGCGCCGACAAGAGCACACGGTCGAATGACTTCGACACTGCGATCATGCCACGCCGCGCCTGGCTCTTTCTACGAAGTACCTCTTTCCTCGGCGCCACATGGGTTGCCGCACTCGACATTTTCTTTTTTGGTCGGTGTGCCGAGGGGCAACAGAAGTGGCAGCGTGTTGCGTCACACGGGGGCGCAGCCTCATACGGGTGCATCAGCGGACTTTGAAGCACCGCACGTCGATCAAGCTGTGCTTGTGACGTTCCCATTGTCTTTCGCTGATTCTGCTATCCGGCGATCTCGCGTTGCGCTGCTCCCCCCTTTTTTCACTTTGCTCGTGTGCCCATTTTTGCCTTCATGTTGCCGATGAGTGGCGGCAAGGCGTCCCTTCGACTACGCGTAGGTGTAGTCTGCGCGGTTACAGTCAGGCTACTGGCTGGAGTCCCATCCCTCCACACAAAAAGGAAAAGGTGGCAGTGACAGGGAAAGAGGCGGATTACGCGCGTGAAGAGCGAGCGACGGAACCATTCGACTGCACCGTTACCACATAGACGTAGATCGGATTTGGCAGCCTTATTCAGTGGGCGGCGCTTGCTTCTTTTTCGTTCCCATCCCTCTTTCCACATTTCACGTGTACACAAGTATTCGCGCTTCGCTGCCATGCAGCCGAACGGCGTGGGCGACTTCCCAGTGCCAGTGGCCACGAGCGGCGCGCCCACTGATGATGGCCAGAGCACACGCCAGGTGCCTGCAAACACGATCTCGTCAGAGGAGGTGCCGACCGCGAGCTTTCGAGCTCACATGCCATACGAAAGGTCCACCATCTCCTCCAAGCAGCGCCGTGGCGGCAACCTCGTTCTGTTCGTGAAGCCCAACGAGAACGAGTCGGAGGCGGCGTCGAGGGGCACATCGTTCTCGCCTCATCAGCAACAGGCCAACGGCAGTGGTGCGGACGGCGATGTTGAAGGCTTTAGCGAGGAGGGCGATGAGAACGTCGCCAAAGATCAGGAAGACGCTCCCTCTCTGGTCATCTCGACATTTGTGAACGCAGCTGGGTCGGTGGGCAGCATGGCGACCGGCGCGACACGCAGGCCCCTTGTCACGGCTGCCCTCGTCCTGCTCTACTTCATTTTGCTCGATCTTGTGCTTTTGAGCGGGAATGAGCGACTGAACCGGGTGCTGCGCCGCATGCGGGCTGCTGAGGACGACGCGCTCATATTGCTCTCCACCAGCTTGGTCCGTCAGATGGCAGAGGCGAAACAGGAGTTGCGGGATGCTGTGACGCAGCGCGGCGGCAACGTGAAAACGGATGGATTTGAGATGGCCCGACACAAATTGGAGGCTCTGGAGCGAGTGTGCAACCGCAGCATCTCGCGTCTGCACGCGAAGCTGATGTTTCCCGGCAGCGTCGAGGACCTTTTATTCCTCATTGAATCGCACGCCACATACGACGAGCGACTGCGCGAGCTGGCGGCGCACGAGTTGCACTGGGCGACGACGGTGATGACCGGGCACGTAGTGCACGCTGGCGGGGACGACGTGGAGGAGTCGCAGCCACATGGACCCGGTACAGCACGACCAGCGGCGCATTCGCCGGCAGCGGGCGGCGATGCCCACCCTTCAGCACAGGAGGGGAATACGGATGCAGCGTTGAACCCGCTGCGCAATGTTCGACTGCAGCATGTGCGCCAGTACAGGGCACCGACCAAGTTGGCAGCAAGCAGCTATGCGTGGCGCCTCTCCACAAGGGCAAAAAGCACCGCCACGTCGCGACGGCAGTCAGGCGGCACCAGCGCATTTGCTTCCGCCGTATCGGCGGTGGCGAAGGCGACGCGGGGACTCCTCGAGCTGGTCAGCAACAAACTCGTGGCTTTTTTGTTGATTTGTGCGCTACTCTCCGCGGTGCTGCGGATGGGGTGATAGAGCGAGAGATGCGGGCGGCTCACGGGGTGTGGGTATGGGGCACAGCAGCCGGGATGATGTGCGTCTTCTCGAGCATCGCACACACACGCACAGAGAATGAGCGAAAGGGGCAGGGCTCTTCATCGTCGGGCCATTGAGCTGGCTTGCCGCAACATCGCCGTTTCAAATTCTCTCGACGCCGACATTCCTTATTGCGCCATCTCTGACGCGCGTGTTTCTTCAACCCTTTGCTGGATGGGGCATGTCGCTGGGCCCCGTCCGCGTGTGCAGGCACGGAGCAGCGCTGTCGCGGATGTGCTTCGTTTGTTCATCAGCCGCTGCGTCGCCGCCACCCGTTTCTTCTCAAGTTGTCTCCCGCTCTCCATCAACGGCAATGAAGGAAGCACCGCAACGACGCACACGCGCGCGCGCACGTGCGACACAAATATCGCTTTTTCCTTGGTGATCAACACGCACGCCGGCTTCGCATCGGTGACATCCGCTTCTCCGATCCCATTTTCTGTCTCGCGCTCCTCCGTGTACTCTTTACATCCTCGAGTGCCAGCGCTTCTCCTGCTCTCTCTCCTTTCGAACACTCGCTTGCAGGTGATGTGTAGCGCCTCCTCTTGCGGCCCCGCCCTTCGTTATCGCTGACAAGGCGCTTTGTTTGTTTGTGTGAGGGAGGCGCGTCCGTTGTCCATGCTGTGTGTGTGTGTGTGTGTCGGGGAGGGGAGGCGATCGGCCCCCTCTTTTCCCGCTCCGCCCACTCGCGTTCCTCTTGGCTGGTCCGCCTTGGAGAGGGATACGAGAGCCAACGGAAAGCAGAGGACACACAGCAGGACAGCTCCGAAACCGACGCTTGAAAAGAAACAACCACGCGATGGAGCCGGCTGCCGTTGTGGGAGCCGTAGAGTGTTCCTGGAGGCGGCGAGCGACACATCTTTTTTTTTTGTACTGTACAACGCCGCACCCGCTCTTTAGCGCATGTGCGGCGGGACGGATGAGATGCTTGAGAGGGGAGGGTAAGTTTAGAACGGCTTCTGCAGTAATTCTGCTTCACATGCGCGCGCCCGCGCTCTCTCCGCCTCTCTTTTTTTTTTTTCTTCTCGGAAGCGGTATACAGCGCCCCCCTTTCCTCCTCAAAGCGCACTGACGCACAGAATTGCACGGACGAGGGCTGCATGATAAGAGGATGCGCAGTCACTGCACAGAATGTGCCGTGACGAGTGTACGGAAACGCTAGCCGAGGGACAAACACATACGCGAGCAAGAGAAGAAAAGTGGCCCTCTGAGCACAGAACTGAACAGATCTCTTTTATGTTTTTAGCGGTTGGTTCCTTGACAAGCTATCCCACGTCCTCCGTCTCTACTCGTCTCTTCTCGTCTCTTCTTGCTCTCTCTGCTTTCGCTTTATGTATACAATTTACACGACAGGACTGCTTACCAGCTGTTGCGCCACCCCACCCTCCCTCCTCTCCTGTGCTCCATACGCGAATGCCGCTGCGGACTCGTCGATCAGACCTTGGCAGCCGTCGCGCCGTGGCAGGGGTGCTGCGCGTCAGCCAAGTGTGGCGCATGCGCTTTGACAACGCCGCACCACCACCACCACCACCGCCGGAGGCGGCAGGATCGACTACCACGAGCTCTTCGACGGCCGCGTCGGCGCTGCCGCGTGTGTCGTACCGCACGCTGCCCTCGAGTATGTACCCCAAGGAGGTCAGCTCCGACTTCATTCCCTTCCCACTGCCAAAGCACGACGCATCTATGGGCTTTGGTCCGGTACGCCTGCGCAACGTGCCGGACATCGAAGAGGCTCGAGCGCGCATGGCCAAGGCAGCGCAGGGCCCACCGCGAGGAAGTGCGTCTACGCAGCTCCAGGATGCCGACGGCGACAACGCCGAAGCGGCGTCGGCCTTGTGGGCAGAGCTGAGCGGCGAAACCACGGCGACATCCGTTGGTCTCTCCACCACTTCAGTCACAGGGGCGTCGCCAGAGGATCCGGAAGCGCTGTCACGTCCGCCGGATGCGCAGGATGAAGACCTGGTCGGCTATCATGTCCACCGGCACTTTCCGCTGCTCGATGTGCTGGGGTGCGACCGAAGCGTAAATGACCTTCTTGCGCAGTTTTGGAACCGCCCACAGCGCGAGGCGAGGACGGCGACAGTGCTCGACTTTGCCGCGACGCTGCAGCGCCATAGCAACGAGGAACTCACACGCGTCCTCTACGAACTGAGCTCTCTCTTCGAGTGGGACGGTAATGGGCTTCAGTTCATTGCTGCCAAGGTGCTCAAGTATGGTCGCAGCTACACTGTGTCGAGCGAGTTGACGAAGGCGTTTGTCCAGTTGGTGGACGCGATGACGGTGGCGTTTGTTGAGGAGCAGCCACACCGCCTGGCGGAGTCGCCTGCGTTGCTGGCACAGGTGCTCCACTTTCTGGCACTGGTAAAGATCATGGAGCCGAATAAATGGTACACGCTAAACCCCAACGCGCCGCAGAATCGCGCCGACTACACGCACCCGCGCGGCGTGAATCGGACGTGTGGTCACGTGACTACGGGCCGCGCGCTGCTCGACTTCCTCGAGGACATGGTCACCAGTGGGCACAACTGGACGGGTGAGGCTGCCGTCGATGACCAACAGGGCAGCCTGGCGCGCTCTCCCGTACCGCAGCACGCAACAAATCGTTTCACCGAAGGATGGTCGGAGGACGACATCCTTGATGTTATGGCGGGATTCTCAGGCGTCATGCCCGATGGCAAGGCGTCGTCACCCGTCTTGTATGCACTGCTGGATGAGCTGTGGATGCGCTGGTCTAAGGTGGGTTTTGTGCTGTCTGGGTCTGAGCAGGCGGTGCGACTTGAGCGTTTGTACATGTTGTTGCAAGTAATGGACATGCAGCGCGACGCCGTGCTGGACGCACTGCTTGGTGGGCAGCTCAGGGCTCATAGCACGGCACCATCCACATCGACGTTGCCAACGCTGTTTTGCGAGCGCGACGACACCCCACCGCTAACGTTGGCGCAGTCTCTTACACAAACGCGCGGGCCAGATTTCTTCTCGGCTGTCTCGCGCGACAAGCGGGCGATGGTCAAGGCAGCCGCCTTGCGGCTTCTCACGGCGAGCTTGGCGAAGGCGCGCGACGATAGCGATGCGGTGCTGCACCAGGCCCTCGTCGAGAGCGGTACAGAACTGCTGCAGAGTTTGACGTCCAAGTCAGCAGCGCTGTCGTTTGCGCAGAGAGAGCAGTTTGACGTGATCACGCTGAGGGCGGTGCCGCACATGGCGGACGTGGCAGAGCGGCTCGCCGAGCAGCGCGCCGAGGCACCGTTCTTTCCGCTTACTGCGTCCGCAGGTGGTCTTCCCGACACCGCTGCCGTGCTTGCCCACCTCAGTTCTCATCCTGCGCCGTACATTGTTCTCTGCAAGGGTCGTCGTGTCCACCCAGTGCGAACCTTGGTGTCGAATCTGGACCACGTAGCTGCCGTGGAGAACGTCTTCCTACTGCACTCCAGCGGCGTTTCAAAGTGCGTTGACGCCCTCGTCGCCGTCGCCCGGCGCCTGCGTAGCGGCAAGGATGCGCTGATCGTCACGGCCAGCTGTCTGCGGGCGCTGCAAGCGGCCGCCCAGTACGGAGCGACGGAGAAGCGCCGCGCGACAGCTGACCGTGCGCTGGATATTGTTTCCTATGAGCTGGAGGCAGGCCGGGCCATACTCATGCCAGTCACTGACGAGCTGTACCTGCACGACGCCGGTACATATTGCGATGAGGACCTCATGCTGTGGACTCTGGCCGCCTACTTGGCGCGAGACGTGCCCCTTGTGAAGGTGCACACGATCATGAGTAGCCGCAGCAGAGCACGAAACCCCCAGCACGCACTGCGAGGCGAGCACAGCCCTCTCACATCGACAGATGACCTGTACAACAAGTCGACGCCGCTTCTACAAGCGCTGAGAAGCAAGGAGCTGCGCGCTGTCACGCACCACCCGGTCGTGCAGCGTCCAGTGCGGGATCCCCCGCAAACACTCTACAATGTCAACCCAATCCGTGCCCGCTTTGTGTACCGGCGAGACAAGGCATTGTTTGACAAGTACCATGTCACAGCGCGCAACCTAGCGCCTGGGTTCAGCCAAGGTGCACTGAACAGCGACCTGCGTGCGCTTGGTTTCTACACCCCCGACCATCCACAAGTCCCTTACACGCCTTTGTCGGAGTTGAAGTGCCACCCAGTGCCTGCCAACCCGCCTGCCTCACAGTGAGTCATCTTGTACATCGAAGCATCTGCCTTTATATGCGTGGGGGTAGGGCAGGAGGTCCCTCGCCATCTGTCCCTGATTCGTGGCGCTGCGTTCTCGAGGGCGGGGCGGATGTAAGAGCGAATTTCCAGGCCTGCCAGCGTGTCTTCTTCGAGGCTCGGGGATAGCAGGCCTTATCACGGAGCCGTGCTGGACTTTGGTACGGATGCCACTCGCTGCGCCTCTTGTGTGTCTTGGCATTGACGGCTCTTGCGTCGTCCCCCCCGAAAGGGACCCCCGGTCTATCTCACAGTTAGTCTAAAAAGAGGAGCAAGCAAATGCTTATCCGCCGACGGAGGGAGCGGGGAAGAGGAGAGGAGAGGAGGGAGGGAGGGAGGTTAGGAAGACTGCAGTAAATGTCTGACTGACAGGTATATGGATTCCGCGCTCTCTTCTTATTCATCGTGATACTTCTCCTGACTCTCTTTGCCTTCGTGTGCCCCTCTCATGAGGGCAAATACGCAAACTCGCATAGAGCCACACATTGGCACACTCGCACCAGCGGGCCCCTGCCCCACCCTTTCGCTGCTGCTGCTGCTGGCGTTGGGCTCTTCTTGACTTGAAAAGACTCTTATACAACACTCTAAGGCAAGGCCCCTCCCCCCGTCTCTCCTCACATTTGTTGCGTCCCTCGTGCCCATTGTCCCACAGCGTGGCATTCCTCTAGTCTTCCCCCTCCCCCGCTTACAAAACAAGCGAACAAGAAATTCCGCCCGTGCACGCAAGCGTTCTTGCTTGAGGTTCACCTCTGTTCTCGTCGCGTGGAAAGGTCTGTGGGCCTTGTGTCTGTCGCCCTCTCCCCTCGACTTGTGTTACCACCAATGTTCTCACAAGGGAAGCAGGGCTCGCTGTTCTCCCTCGGCCGAGGCCCCGGCAGCATGACGGCCAACGACAAGACGAGGAACAAGCCGCTTACGCAGGCGGAGAAGTACGAGCAGGCGCTTGTCACGGCGAAGGTGTTTCTGGAGGACAGTCGGGCACGCATGACCAAGTCCATGGACAAGTACAGCGCTGTTGTGAACAGCAACTACTGGTTCTACGGGTACTTTGGCGGCAACATGGTGGCGACCATGGCAGCCTGTTTGGCGCTGGGCAACCGCTGGGCCTTTTTCAGGTCATACAGCGGCTGGATCGCCGTCTTCGGCGGCTACTTTGGCGGCAAGGCGTGCCTCGCCGCCCACTCGAGCGTGCTGCTTGGCGGCGTCGTGGCGCAGCTGAACCATGAGATCGAAGAGGCCAAGCGGATGGACGAGCAGACGGACCACATTGTGCCAGACTACCTGCGTGAGGCGGAGCGGCTAACGCAGGTGAAGTACGAGCTGGTGCCGACGCTGCCAGAGGCGGTCGAGGCACGCGCTCACCACACAGAGCAGACCCTCGACGACCGTGCCAACGCGCTCATCGAGGCTTATATGAAGCGCAAGGAGGCCCTGGAGAAGTAGAGGGACTGCAACGGAGCCGATGATAACAGCGCAGCAGAACAACAGAAGGGGAGGGGTAGGGTGACGCTGCTAGTTTTTTGGCTCGGACGACAGCTGTGCCTGCCGTGGTCACTGCCACCCCGGCGCCTCCTTCACAGGCATATATAACAAAGGACGCTTCGTGCGCTTTCGTTTTAGTTGTCTCGTTAGCCCGTTGTCGCATGGAGCACATCTTGCACTGTCCAGGCACGAATGCATCGCTCACGTCAGCAACGAGGTGTCCATGCAGCAAAACCGCACGTATCTCACACATTCTCCTCCTTTATCGTGCGTTCGCCGCCAAGCATCGCAGGGTACAGCGTATAAAACAAAGCAAGAGAACGAGGGGCATGCACGATTCGGTCACCCTGCACGGATTTCGTTGACTGATCAGCGTTGCTGCTTCTGCACGCCACCGCTTTCTTGCTGCGTGCCTGCCAGTGACCCTTTCAGCGAGCCTCCTTGCGCTGCTAGCGGCATGCTGACGGATCTCTCTCGGCCGGGCACCTACTTGAAGGGGGAGGGGGCATGCGTGCCCGAAGAGGGGTCCACGCATATTCCCATGCCCCCCCCCCCTTTCCCCTCCCCTCCACCTCGTCCACCGCTGTTTCCTTTTGTGGTCATTTTGTGTTCTCTCTTGCACCACGCGAACCCAAACAAGCACCGAACAGAATGGTACGCACACACACACACACACACACACACACACACACACACACACACACACATAAAAGGAAAAGAGACTGTTGGCGGAGAAGCTGACGCTGTCGCTGCCGTTTTGAAATTTCAGTTTTCCCCTTTTGGAGAGAGGTGGTGGTGGTGGTGGCGGGGCTCGTCTTCTGCTTTGGCTACTGCTTCCATGTCGTCTCTCATACGGTGAGAGAGTGCAGTGTCTCACTCCCGTCATCCCTTCTTTCGTTCTGTTGCCTGCTAGAGGATCATCAACATCACTGGCGCTGCGGCCCGATGTCGCGGTCCATCACTAAGGGCCAGCAGCGCGCCACTGACGTGGTCAGTGGCGCTCGAAACGGATTTGCTGGTGGTGGTGCGACCGGTAGCCCAACATCTAAGGCATCAGCGGCTTTCACCAAGGAGCGGTTCTACACAGCCGAGGAGCTGCTACCGTACATCAACGAGGAGGAGAAGGCGAGCCTAAAGCAGGAGGTACTCAATAGCATCAACACTGAGCTGCTGCTCAACACAGATCTTGAGGTGACGGTGCCGCGCTTGCTGAGGTCGTGCCAGAGCGAGTCGCGTGAGCTCAGACGCGCTATGAACTCCATCGCCTCCTCTCAAATTGTGGAGGCACAGCGCGCGCTGCAGATTGTGAAGAGCAACTACGGTAAGGTGCAGGAGTTGCGTGAGCTCTTTCTCAAGCAAGGCGACCTTATTCAAGGCCTCGGTGCCGACACGCTCAGCTACAAGCACCTGCGGCAGCTGCATTGCCTCCGTGACAACGTCAGCTCCGTGATCAAGTGGTCGGAGGCGCTCAAGGAGGTGCGCTACGGGAATCTGTACATGCTGGTGGAGCAGCAGTCGTTTCGATTTATGTACGATCGCCTGCGGAATTTGCAGCTAATCCGCCGCACGGTCATCACAAAGGCGGGCGCGCGCTACCGGAGCTTCCAGGCGGTGTTTGAGCCGTACTTTGAAAAGCTAGACGTCATTCTGTCCATGTTCGTGAATCAGGTGTACAAGTTCCTGCGTGAGGACGCGATGGTGATTGCGATTCAGAGGGCACTTGAGGATGGCCCGTCTGACGACGCTTCGCACTGTGGCACGGGCTTCGCTGGTGTCGGCGAGAACAAGGGCGACGAAGAAGCGCCAGAGCCGTTTGAGTGCCTGCGCCAGTGCATCGCCATCTGCGGTGACGAGATTGAGAATCCCGTCTTGAATTTCGGTAGCGACGGCGTAGAGACGGAGTCGCAAATCAACGAGGAAGCCGTCTACTTGGCCGTGGCGAAGGGCGTTGCGCAGCTGTGGGAGGAGCAGATCATGCAGGATGTGGTGGACCCATTTGGTCAGATATCTGTCTATCTGGAGCAGATGAAGAAGGTGGAGCCGCTGCTCGGTGCCTTCGAGCTCACGTTGTTCCCGCTCTCCACTAAGCTCCCATTTTTCAGCCTCGTCGTGCAAGCCGTCCATGCGGAGGTGATGAATGTCATGCAGAGCTACTCCAACCCGGGCGCCGAGCTCGAGGCCAACGGCCTCATCGAGGCGTCGCTTTTCATTCAGTGGTATGGGGAGATGATGGTGACAAACAGCTACGCCCAGTACGTCGACTTCTCCGCGATCGATGAACTGTCCGCGTCCTTCATGACCGCGGCGGTTGGCGGCTTGTCGACGCACTTGACGCGGCTCTGCCGCGCGTGTGCCATAACGGTGTGCAACGATCTGAAGGGCCCCACCATCCTCTCCTCTGGCCTCCCTATCACGACCGGTCCGGTGGACGTGTTCAGCGTCTTGCAGCAGTCTCTGGCGGGCATGAACACCGCTATTGATGTGACTGTCATGCGACAAATCGGCAAGGCGTGCGCCGACGCGATCTACTCCTACCTCGACGAATGCAAGCAGCGCAGCGACTTCGACTACTGGGAGGATGAGAACAACTCTCTCCCGAACCCGCAGCCCGCCGAGGAGTGGCAGCAGCGACGCATGCTTTTCCTGTACGCTTTCTGCAACGACTGCACTACCATCGAAAGCAATCTCGACACGATCGAGCTCAAGTTCGCGTCATGCTGGGACTACGACAGCCCTGGCGCCGGCGATGACCAGGGCGACGGCACGTCCGCGGGGGCCGGCGGCGATGGGGGCGACATATTCTCTACGCCTTTCCGGAAGCTGCAGGATGTGCTGCTGGAAGACGCGTTCTACTACCTGGATGAAATTGCTGCGCAGGTGGAGCGGATTGTGGAGGATGAGTGGGAGAAGGTGTTTCGAACAGAGGAGTGGTATGCCGATGCAACGAACCCGGTGCAGCTCATCGTCAACACAGAGGCGGAGTACATTGAAGAAGAGTTTGCGACGATGCTGCAGGACCAGCGCTCTCGAAAGCTCACGCGGCAGATGCTTATTCGCAACATCGTGAAGTACATAAACACCCTCGTCGAGTTCCTAGCCGACGTGATTCGAAACCCCAAGAAGAACACCGTGAATAGCTGGCTCACCTTCGTGGACTGCGTGCAGCGCGATATTGACATCTCCCTTAGCATGTGGCGTGAGCATCTATCGGACCGGCAAGGCCGGCTGCTCGACCTCGCGCAGCGTTCGCTAGAGGTGCTGAAGCAGCTGCTCTCCGTAAAAAAGCCCGTTGACCTTGGCTATCTCCTGCAGGACAAGCTCCTCGACGACTTTGGTGACTGCCCGACTTTTGTCATCCGCTTCTGCGTTGAGGCACGCAGTCAGGAAGTTGACCGCGAGACCAGTGAGCGGCTCATGGCCGTTTGGGCAGAGCGGACCGCCTACCAGAAGCGCGACAGCAAGGATAAACCTACCGTGGGCTGGAGTCAGCCACCGTCGTTCCTCGGCAGTGTCGACCGCTCCCTCGCGGAGCTCGAGAAGCCGTCTGGGTTCTTCGGCCGCAGCATCAAGCAGAGGCGTGCCGCGGAGAGGCAGCAGAAGGCGATGGCAGAGAAAAGCGCGAAGCGGGCTGCCCGCAAGGCTCGCCGGGACGCCGACGCTGCTGCGACGAAGATACTTACGCCGACGGCAAGTCCCAAAGCCAACGCCGGCGCCGTGGAGGTCGCCTCTCTGGCTGATATTTTGAAGTGAGCGAAATGTGGTCGGCGGCACGGGTAGTGGCGGCTGAAGGAGGACGGCAAGCACATCCGCAGTGCTCCGTCAGTCGCTCGCCAACCGCGCTACTGCAGCTGCCTGCTTTGCGTCGTTCCTTGTCCGCTCGTTGCCCTGTCAAAGAATATGGATGCTGGCTTGTGTGCACATGCGCGCGCATGTTGATGTCATGCTGTCTGCTTCCCCCGCCTCACCTCCCGCACTCTTCTCTCATGTGTTTTCGTGTTGCTCTTCGCTGTCCCTGGTATAGATCGCCTACCCCTACGCTGCGGCTGCTGCGTTGCCGCTCTCTCGATCCTGTCGCTGACCGCCTCACATTTTGTCTTGCGCCCTTTCGCCTTTGTCTTTTCCACACGCAGGCGTGTGCTCCGTGTATCTGTACCGCTGAAGTTGTTGGCTGGCCAAAAGCTGCTCTGGCTGTTTCCCCCTTCCCATGTCGTGGCGAGGCGTTCGTGCTGCTTCTCCGTGTCTGTGGTTCTTCTTGTGCAACTGCGCTGGTTCGCGTTGGTTGGGCTGCGCCTCTGTTGAGCCCTTGCCATGTCCTTGCGTTTCTTTATATGTTGTCTCGTCTTCGTTGTGAGCCGCTGTCGGTGACGTGAACGAACACACACACACACACACACACACACACGCGCGCGCGCGCGAAGACGCTGAAACGACGCGCACGCGCACACACTGGCAGCAGGCTGCACACGAGGCCGCGGATGCCAAGATGACGTGAAGCCCCCCTTCACTGCTCCCTCACCGGCCAGTGGCGTGTGTGGACCGTATCACACGGACGCAGGATGGACTAGGGAGGGGGAGGGTGTTAGCGCCCACGTGGACAGGCGGCACACACACCTTGGTCAAAAAGCCAGCATGTGTTGCGTGTGTACCACCTCTGACAATCGCAAGAATGCACCGATGCCTTTCATGCCGGCTATGCGGCCCTGCAAACTCGTCCGTCGAGTCAAACGCGGCTGTTGCTCTCTCTGTGCGCATGTGCGCCAATGGGGACTGACGAGTGCCGTTGGGTCTTATATGTGACGCCCTCCGTGTGTGCCTCTCCTCCGTCTTTTTCCATCATCTCGCAGAGGGCGACCACCTCTTTTCCTGCACCCTGCCCTTTCATTGTCCGCCACTCTCTGCCTTTTCTTTGGTGTTTTTGCTGCTTGCCGCACACGTGGCGTGCGCTGTGCACACCCTTGGATCCCTTTTTCCCTTGCCCAGCGCCCCTTCGAGTCCAAGGCGTTTGCACGCCATGCAGAGACGCCTGCACGCCAGAGGCGCTCGATTATCGGTTCACTCTACGGGCTTCCACACGTAGAAGCACACACATACGCACCCGTATCCTGACCCTCTCCCGTGACGTCATGCCTGCGGCAGTTCCAGTACGCACTCCGCCGTACCTTGTGGATGTGGCCGCGAACCTGACCGATTGTGTTTTTCGCGGGGTGGACTGGAAGAGCAACCGCCTTCACGACGACGACTTCGACTATGTTTTGGCCCGCGCGCAGGAGCGCAATGTGCAGCAGATCATCATCACCGGCACCAGCCTCGCCCAGAGTGTCAAGGCCATTGCGCTCTGTCGGCGATACCCTGATCGGCGGCTGCTGTGCACCGTTGGGGTGCATCCGGCGCACTGTGGCGAGTTTCTCCGGCCTCTGGACCGCGACGAGGTGCAACGAGTGGCCGAAAGCGCCTCGTCGGTGGTGATGCCACACCACGAGAAGTCAGCCGCCGCGATGACGGCGGAGCGGGAGGAGGCCTGGGCACAGGAGCGCCTAGATTACTTGGTGGACCTCGCGACTAGAAATCGCGACGTGGTTGTGGCGATGGGCGAGATCGGCATCGACTACGCCGAGGTCGCCTGCTGCCCGCGTGAGGTACAGGAGAAGTACTTTGCACGCCAGCTCACTGCTTTTGCCCCGCTGCAGCTGCCCTTCCTCTTCCACTCACGCGCGTGCGGCATGATGTTTGTGTCCCACCTGCAGGACACATGGACACGCATCGCCTCTGATGCAGCCGCGACTGAGGCAGTGGCTGATAATGCAGGCGCCTCCTCACCGTCGCCCCATGCGCAGTTGCGCGGCGTCGTGCACAGCTTTAACGGTACACTGGAGGAGCAGGAGGCACTGTTGTCGATGGGGCTGTACTTGAGCTTGAACTCCAGCGCCTTCCGAGAGGCCTCCCTGGCCGCGCAGGTAGCCTTGATTCCGCTGGGTCGTCTAATGTTCGAAACGGACGCCCCGTGGTGCGATGTGCGGTCGAAGGACTACGGCGCGCAGTTTGTGCGCACCGTCTTCAAGACAATCAAGCGCAAGAAGCCGTTTGAGATGGGGGCCTGTCTGGAGCGGCGCAACGAGCCTTGCCATCTCGTTCAGGTCATGGAGGAGTATCTCGGCTGCGCGAAGGCGTCAGCCACTTCACCGGAGGATCCGTTGTCAAGGATGGATGAGGCGACTCTGGTTGCTGCCGTGTATGAGAACTGCAAGCGTCTTTTCCAGCTGTGACCTCGGGGACTCCGTGATGATCAAGATAAGGGCAGTCTTGTATGTGTGTGTGCGTGCGCGTGTGTCACCTTTGCACACCTCTTCCTCACGTAAGCAAACTCATCGCGCGCACGAATAAGGAAAAGGGAAGACAACTCCGTCAGCTCAATCAGCAGGAGCGGACAGCGATCAAGAGAGGGAGAGAGCTGAGCAACGCGCGCTTATCGGACACGGCGCACACAACCCAGTCGATGTATGCATGGCGACTAGGGTTACTGTCTGCGGAGAGTGATGCAGGGACTCACGCTTGCGATCGGCGATCAAACAAACTGCGAAATGAAATGAACAGTACCCAGGCGAGAAGCGCACCCACACGTGCAGATGGACGCAGAGGATGCACGGCAGACTCTTATGTCGTCACACGCCTATGAGTGGCGAGGACGCGTTTGCGGACCGCTACACTGCATGCATCGATAACTCGCTGACACTCTGTCTATCTACCGCCTTCTTTGCTCACTTGGGAGACGAAGAGCCACCGCCTCACGTCCAGGGTCGCATCGCCACGCAGGCTCGATCGGCCCGTGTGCGACAACCGCTTCTCTACAAGATACGGCGGGCGAGGGAGGGCAGGCGGCGACGACTTCCTCTTTGTTTTTACGCCGCCTCTTTCTTGCCTCCCTACGGACAGTGCGCACGTGTTTCGTGGCACACACCATCCACAACCCCCCTCACCCACCTGCGGGGCCACAGGCTCGCCTACGCGCTTCCTACTCTCCCAGCTTTTCTTCTGCGGAGTTCCTTACTCACATTCGATGAAGCGCGGGCGAGAAGAGGACAAGGAGGCAGAGGTGGGAGGTAGCCGCGTAGGGCCCAGCGACCGCCGCAGTGCTGCGACGAGTACAGAGCACAAACCGCGCCGGCTGCTCAAGGGTGCCGATGTCGGACTGCCGCTTCACGAGTCCGTCATTGAGGAAACCTGCGAGGTGGAGGAGACACATGCGGTGCTCGTGCGCTTTCCCTGCTTTGACTTCTTCCGACACGTACGCGTGTGCGAGCGTACTCGAGACCTGCAGCCCGCCACATCCGACGATGCTGCCAAGGCTTCGGCAAGTCTTGCAAGTGCGTTATCAGACACCACTTTCCGTAGTGGCGCGCCTCCGGTCACCTCGACGCACGATACTGCCGACGTCGCCTTCGCCCCGGAAGCCGCGGTCTTTATACCAGGGACGCTAGAGACGGATGCTCCGCGGCTCTTGCTGAACGGCGGCACCCCACATGAAATGCTTTTCGAGGGGCAGTGGACTGAGGTGACTGGCGAAGGCGTATCCGTCACGAATCGTGCCGTTGTGCACCTCAGTGCCAAGACGGCAGGCATCGCTGTGTCACCGGCAGCGCTTCCTTTGAACACCTCCCCAATTATGAGCGACGCGGCAAAGTCTCCTGAACTGGCGCGTGCCGCCGCTGAGTCGTTTCCTGCGTCTGCATCTCAGGCAACGGCGACGCCTGCGCTGCCGATCGCGAGTTTGCTGACGCACACGCTTGCCGGCGTCACCGCCGACGAGGAGCGCCGCCAGCGGGCGGAGCAGCAGAAGGGCTGGACCTACGATCGCATCGATGTACCCTCAGCCGTCCTCGTCATGCATCGTGTGCGCTAGGACGATACGCAAGCCTCGCAGAGCTACTTCGGTACTGGTGAAGAGTGCGGGAGTAACGTGGAGATGGACGCTGATCCGTCGAGATGCCCTCAAGCCCGTCTCTGCACCGACACAATACCGAGGCCAGCCCAACGAACGAAGGAAAACAAAAGCAACTAGCGCCGTGCCGAGAGTGTTGCAGACACTTCTGATGCTCACGGGTGCCAGATCGACGATGCCCCCTTTTGCGCGTGGAGAAGTCTCGTTTCAGCGTGCGCCCCTTCCTCTGCCCGTGCAACGCGAGCTGCACTCCACTCCACTCCACTCCAGCCGGCCCCGTCACACCGGCCCACATGGCCTGGCGCGAAGCAGCGGTAGGCATACGCGGTACAGCACTGCGCCGACCCAGTCATCTGGGTACGGCCTCCGTCCAAAGCTCTACACAGCCGCACCCACTGCGCCGGTCGCCACCTGCCGCGCCCTCCTTGGCAGTGGCGCAGACTCCCTGCACCGCTGGGCAGAGTGAGGGACCGGGAGGGGGTAGGGGAGATGTGTTCGAGCCACGCTGGCACTCTGCCCCGCCCCCATCACGTGGGTGGCACAAAGGTGTCCGCCGTCGCACGCCGCTCCGACGCCACGCCCTCCACAACCTCACCAGCGACATCCGCAGCGATACATCGCTCTGACCTCCCCTACGTTGTCGGTGCGGGGCCCTGCCACCACCCGAGGTGGCTGGGGCACTTGGCAGGGGTTGGGGAGGGGGGGCTGGATCGCTTTCCCAAACACACACACACACACAGATAGAGAGCGGGGTGTGTACTGGGCCCTGCGGCACCACGCACTGAGGAGTGCTTCCGTCTCCATCATCCGGGGGATGTGTGCGTATCGAGAAAAGAAAAAGATGTACCTGAGCTCTATTTCAACAGCTGATGCGCAGTGTCGAGGCCGAAAGGAACACAGATTGCTGGGGATGTTCCCAAATGGAAAGGGCTTCTTCTTTATTGCCCCCCCCTGTCAGCGCTTCGTGTCTGCTTGTCGCATGTGTCTGCCTCCTTTTTTTTGCCATTGCTCGTACTGCTCATCTCCCCTGCACGCGTTCTAACCCGTTGAACACTGTGCACGCCCTCACCTGCACGCAACATGCACTAAACGCACTGTGGTTCTCAACGACACACACAAAGAACAAAGGCGGGCGTGTAACGGATCGCGATTCACACAAGTCGTCCTCGGTGCACCTCTCCTCACAACAACATTGTCGCTTCACTGACGTGTCCGTTTTTATGTCTTATCCGTGCGTCCATCACCCCTACAGACTCCGCTGCTGCAGCGAATTCGACGAACTTCCTTGCCTCAACGAAGTAGCCCCCCCCCCTCCCCACCTACGCTATCAAGGAGAGGTGCATTTAATTGCACGCGCTCCACTAGCCTCGCTCACGGTCACACCGACGCCGACTTCCTCACCGCGGACACGTTATAGGACGCAAAGGCACCCCGCTCCCTCCACCGTCCTTCACCAAACACGCAGGCGCGGACAGACAACGAGGACAGTGACGAGGCACGTAACGTTGCACGCGCGAAGGGCCTTTTGTGTTTTCGCGGCCCTGAAAGCAAGACAAAAAAAAGCAGCGAAGAAGACGAACGAATCAGCACTGCTCATCCGTGACAACACCCTCCACTGTCCAATCTCTCTGCCTCGAGCGTCTCCCTGTCTTCTCCATCCTTTATACGCATATACACATATAATCTTTTTGTATTCGTCTTCCTCGAAGTGGGGCTGGGCTCGCGTGGTTTTGGTCTCTCCGACGTTTCGTTTCTATCTGTGCCTGTGTGTGTGTGTATTCTCAGTATCCGCCCACGCTTCTCATCCTGCAACGGTGCTCGTTCTCCTCCTTCCCCCACCTCTTCTCCCATATTGCGACGTCTCATTGGGTGCAGGTGTTATCTGCATTTCTGTATTCAAAGTAAGTCTCTATGTGTACAGTGCTCTGCTTTGCGCCCCGCCTCTTTCCCCTCCTCTCCGCGCTCTCGCCTACGAGTGTATTGCGTGTGCTTGTGTGTGGGGAAGTTGTGCCTTTCTCTTTGGGTTTTCGTTGTCGTCGTTGTTTGTCTCACCTTGCTCGTTGTCTCTTCTGAGCGCCATATTTTAACCGGTTATCACCACCCCTCTATGTATACGTTTTTCTTGCGTTCCCTTTGGCTCACTTGACCTCTGTATTGCCTCACGGCGTGCGCGCGTGTCAAACCCGCCACCGCTTCGTATGCCTTTGTGCTTCTCTCCCCTTGCTAGTGATTGTTGACGCCTCCTCTACGCTTCTTGGTATTGTTGCCACCACCCCGCTCACCATATTCTCTTCCCCCTTTTTTTCGAGATAGTTCGTTAGTTGGAGACTCGCTTGTCGGCGCAGGTGTGTGTGCGTGTGTGTCCTCTCTCACCCTCTGTCTTGTGTGTGCTCTTGTGTTTGCTGGTCTTGCTCGGGGCGGCGACTCTTTGCGTGCGAGTGTGCAGTCAACGACGTGACAATACGTGGAGGGCAGCGTGTCAAGCCGATTTCGCTTCCTCGTGCACGTGGTCTGCGGTGAAGGCTCGCAACATCACTGCTTCTGCAAGACACGCTGGCACCGTGGAACATTAGTATTATTATTTTTTTTTGTGCCTTTGTCGAACTTGTGTCGCGCTCTTTTTCTTCGGCCCACGCACACGTGCCGCTTTGCGCCTTTGCAGGTGCGCTTTACGTGTGCGTGCGTGCGTGCGTGCAGGCACCGGCCCACAAGTCTCGGCACACGCCCTCTTTTCTGTCACCCCTTGCTGCCTGCTTTCCTTGTGCGGACTCGAGCGACGGTGCCTCCCCCTTTTTTTTTCTTTTCTGCTTTGCCTGCCATCGTTGTGCGGTGAGCGTTGCGTAGCCGTCGCGCCCTTACACTTACCCGGGGCCGCTCCCTCCTCTTCGCTGTCTGCGCCCTCCCCTCTCCGACCGCAGAAGTTTGTGTGCCAGATTGCCTTAGCCTCCCTATCGGCTGCGCTGGACGTTTCCCCTTCTTTCGCCTCGACTTCCCGCCGTCCACAGAGAGCACGATGCGTCCACCTACAAACCCACTGGCTCCATCGTCGCATGCCCATGCGTGCAACGCGTATTTGCCTGCCTTCCCGACTTCGCCGGTGCATCGGCCGGCTTCCCCGCTGGTCGATTTGGATGACATGTTTCACGATGCCTCCACCTTTGTCTTGCACGACGAAGACCTGTCCACCGCGCCAGCACCTCCATATGCAGTGCCGGCGTACCTCGCCGCCGCTCAGTGCGCTCACATTCAGCCACAGCGCACGTTAAATGCGGGGGTTCCCAGCGAAGTAAAAGACGATGCCTACAGCAGCGATATGGAACTCATAATGCTTGACACAGAGAGCCGCAGTTCTCGCATCTCGCTCAAACAGCGGCAGCAGCCACGCAGAAAACGCAGGTCGTCCAGTGAGTGTACCAGAGAGGAGAGGTCCCAAGTATCGTATGCGAGAGCCTCGACAGGCACCCGCAGCCACGGCGCCAGCGATTACGGCTCGTATGACTACAGCTTATACCCTCGCCGTCAGTCTTCTATCTACAACGTGTATTCTGATGAGAGCTTGTCCGCCTACGGCCGCCACAGTGGATGCTGTCAGCAACTCGGGCACACCATCCTACGCGTGTTAATGCTGATGAAGCGAGAGTGGTGCTCGACGCTGTGCGAGTTCTTCATTCCCATTTTCTTCCTCGGTGGCTCCATCTTGCTCTGGGCCCTCTACGGCACAGCGTCTGCCGACGATTCCGACTACTATAACAGTCTGGGGCCATTGGCAGTGCTTCAAGCAGCCGCCAACATCAGCAGCTCCCTGTGCTACAACGCGTCCTTGGCGAGCGGGATCGCTGGTTTAACGCCGTGCCTGGAGGGAAAACGATATTACTGCCCCCACGGCCGCGGCATCCCGACTGGCTTCTGCTACGACCCGCCTCTCAAAACCGTGGTAGCACAGCTCCTCGGCGCTCTGCCACTCACGACATCGCCAATACTTCCCCTGGACACACTCATCGCGTGTCAGTGGGTGGCGATGGACCAGTCGCTTCGAGCATCAACGCCGTTCTCCCACGGCGGTCTGCTGTACTTTGCGCCGCGCACGCCGGAGGTGGAGTCGCTGGTGTCGTACATGCGGACCCAGTCCAAGCTGTTTGACAACGCGTACGGCGGCACATTTGCGACGGCAGCGGACGCTACGTCACACATACTGTCGTTGACGCACGACGACCCGCCGACGTGGGGCGTTGTGGAGCTGAACAGCTACACGGCCGACACGTTCAATGTGAAGATCATGGTCAACTCATCGGCCCTGCCAGCGACGTCGGACAGCATTCTCAGCGGGTACCTTGGCGGGCTCGACATGTCGACCAACTCGCCGTACATCTTCTCGGGCTACACAACGCTGCAGACGCTTGTGTACAATCACTACACCACGAGTGTGCTTGGCAAGCCGACGACGAAGCCGCTGACCTACACCGCTATGCCCACGAAGGCATACAATACGAGCTCCTTCTTGTCGTCTGGCGCCTCCCTGGCGCCGCTGATTTTGGTGCTTGGGTTCCTGTATCCTGTTTCGCAGCTGACGAAGCGGATTGTGGTGGAGAAGGAGCTGCGCATTCGTGAGGCCATGCTCATCATGGGCCTCTCTGAGTGGACCATGTACCTTGCGTGGCTCGTGGTGTATGGCGTGTGGTACACTGTGGTGTCCATTATCATCACGGTCCTCCTGCGCTTGACATACTTGCCCGAAAGTAGCCCCGGGTACGTCTTCTTCATGTTCTTGCTCTTCTCGTGGTCCACCATCGCACTGTCCGGCGCGATTGCGGCTGTGTTCAGCAAGGCCCGGCTGGCGGCCATCATCGCGCCTCTCATCTACTTCGTGATGGCGATACCGCTCTTTGCGATGGAGAGAGCCAGCGGCGGTGCCAAGATGGGCATCATGATCCTGAGCCCGAGCGCTTTTGCTGTCGGCTTCTCTCTGCTCTTTGAGCACGAGATGAGTGGCGGCGCCGGAGTCAGTGCGCTGGCATACTTCCGCGACGACCCGAAGCTGATCGTTGTGTTTGTGCTCCTCTTCGTGGACATCTTTGTGTACCTGCTGCTGATGATGTACTTCGACCGCGTGGTCCCGAAGGAGTGGGGGACGACGAAGAACCCGCTGTTCTTCATCATGGACCCCGTGCGGTGGTGCTTCTGCCGGCGCCGCGCGGGCGACGACGACGACGACGGCGGCGACGGCGCGGGGGACGGGCGCGCGGGGGACGGCGTGTTCGAGGCGGTGGACCCTGCGGTGGAGGAGGCTGCGGCGGTGCGGATCCGCGGGCTGCGCAAGACGTTCAGGCGCGGCGGCAAGGCGTTTGTTGCGGTGGACAACCTGTGCTGGTCGCTGAGCGAGGGCGAGATCTCTGTGCTGCTGGGCCACAACGGCGCGGGCAAGTCGACGACGATGAACCTGATGACCGGGATGCTGGAGGCTGACGGCGGCGACTGCTACGTGTACGGGCACTCCGTGCGGCGCGAACTGAGTGCTGTGCGGCAGGAGATCGGGCTGTGCCCGCAGCACAACATCCTGTGGCCACAGCTGACGGTGCGGGAGCACCTGGACTACTACGCTGCCATCAAGGGGCTGATGGGGTCTGAGAAGGAGGATGCGATCCGGCGGCTGCTTGCCGCGGTGGACCTGGAGGACAAGGAGCACTACATGTCGAAGGCGCTGTCCGGCGGGCAGAAGCGGAAGCTGTCGGTTGCGATTGCGTTTGTTGGCGGGAGCCGGCTTGTGATCCTGGACGAGCCGACGGCCGGGATGGACGTTGGCGCGCGGCGGCACACGTGGTCGCTGCTGAAGGAGATGGCGAAGTGGCACACGATTCTGCTGACGACGCACTTCATGGACGAGGCGGACCTGCTCGGCGACACGGTTGCGATCATGAGCAAGGGGCGGCTGCAGTGCGCGGGGTCGAACATGTTCCTGAAGTCGAAGCTTGGCGTTGGGTTCGTGCTGACGATGTCTGTCGTGCCGCACGCGCGGCGCGGGCCGATCGAGCAGATGGTGCAGACGCTCGTGCCTGCGGCGGAGGCTATTGGCAGTGGCGCGGGCGAGGTCGCGTACCGGCTGCCGATGTCGTCGAAGCCTGTGTTCCCCGACCTGCTTTGCGCTGTGGAGGAGGGCATCCCCGGCCTTGGGATCAACGCGTACTCGCTGTCGGCGACGACGCTGGAGGAGGTGTTCATCAAGATCGCGGAGGGCCCGGATGCGGAGCGCGACGCGGATGCGCTTGCGGCGGCGGAGAAGGCGGAGGCGACGGAGGCTGTGTGGAACGTGGAGATGGAGAAGGGGCGGTGGGCGCGGCGACGGCTGCAGCTCCGCGCGATGATGGTGAAGCGGCTGTGGAACGCGCTGCGCGACCGGCGCACGCAGTTCTTCCAGATCGTATGCCCCGTCGCGTGCGTGCTGCTTGCGATGCTGCTGACGCTGGTGAGGCTGTTCAGCACGCCGACGATGGTGCTGAGCAGCGACGTGTACGGGACGGCGGTGGACATCCCGCTTGCAAACTGCGAGGGCGTGCTGGACGTGACGACGCCGTTCTCGACGAAGGCGCACATGGATATCTGGACGGACGCGCCGGACGCCTCTGCGTTCTCGACGAAGCTGAACAGGACGTACCAGACGCACGCGAGGGAGCGCTACGGCGGCGTCTCCTGCGCGGCTGCGGGCAGCGGGCAGCTGTACCACAGTGTCTTCTACAACACCTCGGCTTTGCATGAGGTCGCCATCGAGACAGCGAATGTCTTCGCCGCCCACCTTCGTGTGGCAACTGGCCGAGATAACGTGAGTGTTACCACCGTTGTGGCACCTCTCCCCAAAACATCGCAGCAGCGGGCGGTGGAGTCATCTCTGTACGCGATGATGATTTCCGTGATCATCATGATCCCGTTCACCTTCGTTCCTTCGACGTTTGTGGGCTGGATTGTGAGGGAGCGTGAGTGCAAGGCGCGGCACCTGCAGAACGTCTCTGGCCTGAGTTTCTACATCTACTGGCTATCCAACTTCTTGTTCGACCTTTGCTCGTACATCGTCACGATGTGCCTCGTCATCGTTGTCTTCCTCGTTTTCGGCCGTGACGAGTACGTAGCCTTGAACAACATCGGCGCGACGTTTGTGGTGTTTCTGCTTTACGGCGTGTCGGGCATCCTCATGGCATACGTGCTCAGCTTCGCCTTCGACAATCATTCCACCGCGCAGAATGTCGTCATGCTTGTCAACTTCATTGTGGGCTTCCTGCTGGTACTGGCGGTGTCGGCGCTGACGTTGGTGGAGTCGACGAATACGGTAGCCAAAGCGCTTCGCTTCATCTTCCGCATTGTGCCTAGCTACTGCGTAGGAGAGGCAATCAATAACCTTGCGATGCTCAAGGCGACCCGCGCGTTCGGCATCGACACCAACACATGGGACATGGACGTTGTGGGGTGGGTGTGCGTGTATATGGCGATCGAGATCCCGGTGTTCCTGTTCATCACGCTGTTCATCGACCACCCCGGGCGGCGGCAGCGCAGCCAGCGACTGTTCCACAACCCGGACGGTGCTGCGGAGGTGATCGAGGATGAGGACGGAGACGTCGCGGCGGAGCGGCGCGCTGTGCTGGAGGGCGGCGAGCGCGAGGGCGACCTTGTGCGCGTGCTGAACCTACGGAAGGAGTACCCGAACGGGAAGGTTGCTGTGCGGAACATTGCGCTGGGCGTGAGGCCCGGGGAGGTGTTTGGGTTCCTGGGGACGAACGGCGCGGGCAAGACGACGACGATCTCGATCCTATGCCAGGAGTTCTACCCGACGAGCGGGCGAGCCTACGTATGCGGGAACGACATTGTGACGGAGAGCAGCGAGGCGCTGCGGTGCATCGGGTACTGCCCGCAGTTCGACGCGTGCCTGGACCTGCTGACGGTGGAGGAGCACCTGTACCTGTACGCCGGCGTGCGCGGGATCTCGTCGCGCGCGTGCGACCGCGTTGTGCGTGGGCTGATGAAGCTGTGCGGGCTGACGGAGTACCGGCGTACGAAGTCGCATGAGCTGAGCGGCGGCAACCGGCGCAAGCTGTCTGTTGCTGTGTCGCTGATTGGCGGTCCACGCGTTGTGTTCTTCGACGAGCCGTCGGCCGGCATGGACCCCGTTGCGCGGCGTGGGCTGTGGAACGCGATCGAGACGGTGGCAGACAACTGCTCCGTTGTGCTGACGACGCACCACCTGGAGGAGGTGGAGGCGCTTGCGCACCGCGTTGCGATCATGGTGGACGGGACGCTGCGGTGCATTGGCGACAAGACGCACCTGAAGCAGAAGTACGGGACGGGGTTCGAGGTGGCGGTGCGCGTGGCGGACGAGTCGCCGGAGGTGATGGCTGGCGTGGAGCTGTTCTTCGAGGAGGAGTTCCCGTCGAGCAAGCTGACGGAGGTGCGCGCGGGGCGCTTCACGTACCAGCTGCCGAGCACTGTGCGCCTGTCGAGCGTGTTCACTGCGCTGGAGCAGCAGAAGGAGAAGCTGCAGATCCGCGACTACAGCGTGTCGCAGACGTCGATTGAGCAGGTGTTCATGCGCATCAGCGAGAAGGCGGAGCTTGAGCACGAGGAGGAGCACCGGCAGCGCATGGAGAGCAAGAAATCGTGCTGCATGTGCTGCTAGCAATTGTAGGGTGAGTGATGTAGGTGGTGGAGTGTTGCGGATGTAGTGGACGTACGCGTCCTGGTTCTTCACGAGGAAGTTGTCGGCTAGTGTTTTTTCTCTGTATCTGCTTTGGGTGCTGCCGCAAGCGTCCGATCTACTCGACAGCGGGTTGCACGAGCGCAGCAGGGGGAGTGGCGCTCTTTCCTTAAGAAAATCATTGATGACGTATAACCCTGATGCAAGTTCAGGCAGAGAGGCAGACAGACATACACGCACACACAGAAAGCATAGCTACGTGCAGATGCACTTGCGTGGAGCCGATACGAGATCGCGGCCGCATTTCGGTTGTTGATGCTTTTTTTTTGTGAGAGCTCCGTTTGTTTTCTGGTCCCCTTCCGATATTCCGCGTTGTCTATGCCGATCATGAGTTGCGCTGAGCTGCAGCAGTGCGTTCGTTGAGCTGTCCGCATTATGAGTTGTTTGTGTTGTCGTTTCGTTCTCTCGCTCACCGCTGCGCTCTTCTCTACCTCTCTCGTCGGGGTGCACTCCGCTATCGTTTTGGTTTGTATATTGTCTCTTCACTTTGCCAATCCCTCATCCTTCTAGTGCCAGACGATGGTGCCACCGGTGTTTTCCTATTGTCTGCTCCTTTTATTTCTCGTTGCTATGCTTCTTCCCTCTTTTGTGCGATGGGCTTCCTGGCGGCCGTTGTGTTTGTGCCTGCGCCCTTCTCCCCACTCTCTTTCCCTTGATTCGCGTCTTCAGGCCCGCCGTCTGCGGCTCGTCTCCAGCGTTTTTCTTGCTGCTCCGCTCTCCACCGCTGCCGCCTGCCGCCTCTCACACACCGCTCCATGTGTCGCTTCTTGGTTCTCTCGTTCGTCGAGCTGCGATCACCTCGGCGATCTGCACACCCACACACACCCACGCACGTATACAAAGCCTTTTCCCCTTCTCTCTTCCCTCTCTCTTTGGTTGATATGATGTTGGCTTTGGTGGAAGTCTCAGCCGGTGCGAGTGGTTTTGTGCTCTTCGTCTGCCTTCCAATGCAGAGGGCACTCGTATCGACACAGGTGATGCACCGCATCAGCTTGCTTTCCTCAGTGGCTACCTCGGTATCCCCGAATAGTGGAGCCGTAGTGGTGTGAAGATGGCGCTGCCTCTGCGTGTGTGTGTGTGTGTGTGCTCCCTCACGATATGGCTCTTGTCGCTGCTCGCACCCCATTTGAAAATGGTAGGCGGTTGTCAGTTTGGCTGCAGGCGCCATGTCTTCCTTGCCCCGCCTTCACAACGCTCTTCACCATTTACGATAGAGGAGGCAGAAGGGAAAGAGGAAGTGTAGAGCAACAACTGCCACGGCGTCCCCCTCCCCTTCCCGCCGCTCTACACAGGGCTCACACTTGATGCCACTCGAACCGGGACAGGTGTATTGTTTCTGTCTTGTCTTTTTTTTTGTTATTGTTTGGCGCCTCTTTTACGTCTTGCCCCCCCCCCCGACCGCCTGTGCCCTCCATCTCTGCCATCTCTGTCTTCTTCACCCACACGTCCTACTCGTTTTGTGTTGGCTCGCTTGCTTCTACTGAACATCTCTTTATGCCTTTTTTTGTGGTTCTCCCAATATATATATATACATATATATATATATATATGTATTTGTTCGGAGGTGCGTGCGGTATATCCGCTGGCAGTGTTGTGGATGCCTCTGCGCGTCCATGTGCAAAGGCGTCTCTTGGTGTGTTGCCTCTCCACGTTGTTTTTCCTTTTGGTTTCTTGTCTTCCACGCGGCATGATGGGTCCCTACCTCCCTCCTCTCCTCTCCTCTTTGTTTCTTGTCCCTCTCGAGCACACTCCTTTTATGTATTTCCTTTCCTCTTTGGCACACCGCCTCCTTGCAGTGTCCGCCTTCCTTTTCTGTCTTGCAAGCATGTCTGCCGTGTTGGTTCTTGCCTTCTCGCTTCCTCCCACTATCGCGCTCGCTTTCTCCCTTCTCCCACACCCTCCCTCTCTGTGGTGGTGGTGGTGGTGGCCTCCTTCCTCTTCTTCCTTCTCCCTTCTCCTATATGCATATACATATATATATATATATGTATGTATGCGTGTGTCGCGTTTTTTTTTTGACCGGGTGAAATCGTTTTGCTTGTTGTACGCCTTCTCAGCGGTACGCACACGCATACATCCGACCCTTTTTGATTTGCTTTCTGTATCCGTCACTTGACATGGCACCTGATATCCCACAGTGGAGCGGAAGGTACAGGAAAACATGCAAGCAGCAGCGAGAACACATGCGAGCCGTAAAATCGAAGCCACATGGCAATTGACGCCTCTCCCATTCCCATTCACAGGCACCCCAGGGCGGCTCATGATGAGCACATGTATTTTGCCGTCGCCTCCATTGGCGGCTGTGCGTCTGTTTTTGAAAGCGGGCACCTACGTGAGAAGAAGGACTGCGCTCAGTATCCTCCCTCCATCGATCCCGCAACTCCAGCTCGATAGGGTAGAGGGGGGGGTGTTACGCGCATGTAAAGCTTTGTGTAGGCGCGCGCATGCGCATGAGCGTTTCAGTATTTGCTGACGTCTGGAGTGGGGGGTGGCGAAGGGTGCGCCAATCATTTCCAGCGATTCCTGAAGACCTGCCACTGCACGCAGGCTCAGCCGTCGATGCGTCTCCTCTCCATTGCTTTCCTGTTGCCTTGCTTTCTACCTCTTCCGACCTGAGATCTGACGCGGTTGTCCTCCCTTTCCTGCCACGTCACACTTCCCCACACGGACCACTCTACCGTTTCGAATCCCAAAAGAGAAGTTGCCCCGCCGTAATTCCCTCTTTGGTTTCTGTTTTTTCCCTCGACATGTCCCTTCCACTTCCACGAACAAGTCAGCAAGCCTACGCACACACAGCCACAGCTCGCCTGCGACTGTTGCGCCACGGCTAAGGCCTGGCCGTCCACGACGAACCGCCTGCCGTCGGACCGGGCCGCGCGTCTCACCGGCTCTCCCTCTTCTTCCCCGTCCCCTCCCGGGGTGCGTGTTGCGTGATCGGCGCCAGGCGGACCTGGCGGGACTGCATGCCTTGATCCGCCCGGGCCCCGTCCAGGGTTCGGCTCGAGGCCGGAGGCAGTGGCGTCTGTCGTGCGGGCACAGGGGGGGGATATAAGTGAATGGAGGAGGAGCTCAGAGAGGAAGTGGGCCAGCCGCAGGTCAGGACCCTCTGAGACCCTCTGCCCTGCCTGTGCGCCATGTTTCGCCCTCGGTCGCTTCAAGCCGCAGCATGCCGTCATACGGTGTGGTGACACTTTACATGGGAGTCTGGAGGACTCGGTGGTGCAACTTGAGGGTGCTCTCGTCGCGCTTCCCGCATCTGCGCCGCATCGGCCCACCCGGTCGCATGCAGGAGACGCCGCACATTTCACACACATGCGCTTTCTTTTTTTTTTTGTGGTGTGTGTGTGTGTGTGTGATGGGTATGGATCTCGTCCTCCGACATGTGTGCAATCGTCGACACGATTCGCTGTGCGCTGCTAAAAAGGTGATCATCATGACGGCAAGTCTCCTCGGCACAGCGCCAGCCCATACCTGTCCGCCGATACCGAGGAGCCCGCCAGCGGGGCCCGAGGGCAGGCTGCAGGGCCTTTGGCTTTCCCACAGAGTGGGTGCTGGACAGTGAGATGCCACCGGTGAGGTGCTGGGCGTCGTCAGGGACCCTCTGCTTAGAAGAAGCCGAAAAAAACCAACGTTTTTTTTTGTTTTGAGCGAGGTTTGCGTTTCATGTGAAACTCCTCGTGTGCAGTCACGGTCTCTGACGGAATGGACGTTCTCTATCACAAGACCTCCGTGACGCTCCTGTTGCAGGGAAGGTTTCCTCCGTTCCTCTGCGTCTCCCCGTTTCGCGCCCCCCTCCTCCATCTGTTGTTGGGCCATTCCCACCAACCCGGCTCGAAAAGAAATCTCTCTCTTTCGCTTTTGTGTCCCTCTTTGCCTCTCACTGTGAAGTTGCATACTCACCACGCCCCCCCCCCCTTCCTCCCCGCACGCACACACCCCGCTGTATCACATTTGCACAGACACGCACAAGTCCACGTATTCAGTCCTCTTTCACTCCCCACGTGCACCTCTTCTCGCTCGCCGCATCCGCCCACCGACGGACTTTAAGCGCGCACGCAACGCAAACCAGCGCAGGCCTGTTGATCGACGCAGCGGTGGTGCTTTTTTTTTTGTTCGCGGCAGCGCGTGTATGTAGCCTCATCTCACCTTTGCTCTCTCACTCTTTGGTCACAATCGCGGTGCTCAAGTTCCCCTTAGCTGTTCACTCCACCCCCCTCTCCACACCTGCCGCAAGCCCCTGCGAGGAGAGACGGAACGTGTGTACGCCTGTGCGTGTGCTGGAGAGGTCGTGCGTTTCTAATCGCGTGCGTGAGTCGACGAGGTTGGCCGTGAGCCTCTTCTTGTCTTTCGTTTTGTTGGTTTCTTAGGCACGTATGAAACTTTCATGTGTTTCCCCCTTTTTTTGTTCTTAAACGCTCTCTTTTCCGTGAATTCCTCTCTGCGTTCTCTTTGTGTGTTTCGCCTTCACGGTCTAGCCGAGACCGGCACAGTTGTTTTCTCACGCCACGTAGCGGCTGCATTAGCACATCTGCGTATATACACACACCACACACACACATACCACCGTGCACACAGAATACCCGAGTGCCGCGCCAGATACTGAAGAAGACAAACAGGTGGCGCCTCCCCGTCAACGCTTTCATCGCGTCGCTCGTGTCTCCCCCATCCCTTGCCCGCTCTCGTCTTATCCCGTTGCAAACGCGTGGTCGCGCGCGTCTGTGCTTGCTTTAAACTCGTACACACACACACACACACACACACACACGCACACATCCCTCCCCTTCCTTCCCCGGGCGTCCACACCTAGTTTTGTCTGTGTTCTCTCGTTCTTCCCTTTCGGCGTGATTGTGTGGGACAGGCCTCGGCACGCCAAGTTGCACGCACCGCCGTTTCTCCCTGTTTTGGCTTCTGCTTAACTTGTTTCACCCGTCTTTCCGACCTGTATTGTTTTTGTTGCCTTCCTTTTACAGCTCTCCGGCCTGGTTCACAGTGTGCTCTCGCGCCTCTTTCACCCTTTCCTTGACCACCCGCATTCCCCACCCTTCCCTCTCCTCAACACGGAGCCTCCTGGTAACTCTGGCGGCCGTCCTCTTTCCCTCTCCATCCACGGCACACTTTCTTGTGATTTCGCCGAGACGGTCTCTCTTGTTTGGACAGATCCGCCACCAAAAGTAATCGGGAAACGGACGTCAACCGCATATACTGCTGGAGCCGCTGCTTTACACCAACGTTGGGCTTCACGGACTTAGCTTGACGGTGCAGGCGCATTCGTTTCCTTGTTGCCGCTTCACACGAGCCTCCTCCCTCAGAAGTAGAGAAGTGTAAGAGTTTCCGCTCACGAGCTCTCTGCACAGTGAGGCGGAGAGCGCTGACCGAGTGTGCCGTGGCATCCACGAGGAGCGGACGACGCCCTTCAACCAGAGCAAGGCGCCCATGTATGGGGCCGGCCCGTTTGTACCCTCTCCCAACTCCACGGCGACGACGCAGAAGCCCCTGCTTTCCTTTGCCTCGCCAGGCGCACCGTCAGCAGTGAGCTTTTCCCAACGCGACAGCGAGGCCTTTGGCGACAGTGCGCGCCTTCCTCCTGCGGTGGGAGACGAGTACTCTCCGGTGAGTGGCGGAAGCTCAGCCCTTTTCAGATCTGACGAGCGCGTGATGTCATACACTGCGCTGCGAACGGGTAAGACGCGAACGACTACGCTGGAAGCCGGGGACCGCGCTTCTCCGTCCTCCGCCGAAAACGATGTGAACGACGGCAGCTGTGTCGAGATGACGGCCGACCAGATCCCACTGGCCCAAGCAGATGACCAATACAATGTCCTCAACCGCAGGTCGGCATCTCACAAAAGCCCAGCTCGATGTCGCTCTCGGGCTGGATGCTGTCAGCAACTCGGGCACACCATCCTGCGCGTGTTAATGCTGATGAAGCGAGAGTGGTGCTCGATGCTGTGCGAGTTCTTGATTCCCGTCCTTTTTGTTTTCGGCACCGTCATGCTGTGGGCCATCTTTGGCACGGCAGAGGATTCCGCGGGTCTCTACTACTCTTCCACAGGACCGGATAAGGTGTTCGCAATGACCGAGAAGATCAGCAGCTCCCTGTGCTACAACGCGTCCTTGGCGAGCGGGATCGCTGGTTTAACGCCGTGCCTGGAGGGAAAACGATATTACTGCCCCCACGGCCGCGGCATCCCGACTGGCTTCTGCTACGACCCGCCTCTCAAAACCGTGGTAGCACAGCTCCTCGGCGCTCTGCCACTCACGACATCGCCAATACTTCCCCTGGACACACTCATCGCGTGTCAGTGGGTGGCGATGGACCAGTCGCTTCGAGCATCAACGCCGTTCTCCCACGGCGGTCTGCTGTACTTTGCGCCGCGCACGCCGGAGGTGGAGTCGCTGGTGTCGTACATGCGGACCCAGTCCAAGCTGTTTGACAAC
Source organism: Leishmania major strain Friedlin (assembly GCF_000002725.2). Classification (NCBI taxonomy): domain Eukaryota; phylum Euglenozoa; class Kinetoplastea; order Trypanosomatida; family Trypanosomatidae; genus Leishmania; species Leishmania major. Next base: position 415,056 of record NC_007268.2, on the reverse strand, counting down.
GCGTACGGCGGCACATTTGCGACGGCAGCGGACGCTACGTCACACATACTGTCGTTGACGCACGACGACCCGCCGACGTGGGGCGTTGTGGAGCTGAACAGCTACACGGCCGACACGTTCAATGTGAAGATCATGGTCAACTCATCGGCCCTGCCAGCGACGTCGGACAGCATTCTCAGCGGGTACCTTGGCGGGCTCGACATGTCGACCAACTCGCCGTACATCTTCTCGGGCTACACAACGCTGCAGACGCTTGTGTACAATCACTACACCACGAGTGTGCTTGGCAAGCCGACGACGAAGCCGCTGACCTACACCGCTATGCCCACGAAGGCATACAATACGAGCTCCTTCTTGTCGTCTGGCGCCTCCCTGGCGCCGCTGATTTTGGTGCTTGGGTTCCTGTATCCTGTTTCGCAGCTGACGAAGCGGATTGTGGTGGAGAAGGAGCTGCGCATTCGTGAGGCCATGCTCATCATGGGCCTCTCTGAGTGGACCATGTACCTTGCGTGGCTCGTGGTGTATGGCGTGTGGTACACTGTGGTGTCCATTATCATCACGGTCCTCCTGCGCTTGACATACTTGCCCGAAAGTAGCCCCGGGTACGTCTTCTTCATGTTCTTGCTCTTCTCGTGGTCCACCATCGCACTGTCCGGCGCGATTGCGGCTGTGTTCAGCAAGGCCCGGCTGGCGGCCATCATCGCGCCTCTCATCTACTTCGTGATGGCGATACCGCTCTTTGCGATGGAGAGAGCCAGCGGCGGTGCCAAGATGGGCATCATGATCCTGAGCCCGAGCGCTTTTGCTGTCGGCTTCTCTCTGCTCTTTGAGCACGAGATGAGTGGCGGCGCCGGAGTCAGTGCGCTGGCATACTTCCGCGACGACCCGAAGCTGATCGTTGTGTTTGTGCTCCTCTTCGTGGACATCTTTGTGTACCTGCTGCTGATGATGTACTTCGACCGCGTGGTCCCGAAGGAGTGGGGGACGACGAAGAACCCGCTGTTCTTCATCATGGACCCCGTGCGGTGGTGCTTCTGCCGGCGCCGCGCGGGCGACGACGACGACGACGGCGGCGACGGCGCGGGGGACGGGCGCGCGGGGGACGGCGTGTTCGAGGCGGTGGACCCTGCGGTGGAGGAGGCTGCGGCGGTGCGGATCCGCGGGCTGCGCAAGACGTTCAGGCGCGGCGGCAAGGCGTTTGTTGCGGTGGACAACCTGTGCTGGTCGCTGAGCGAGGGCGAGATCTCTGTGCTGCTGGGCCACAACGGCGCGGGCAAGTCGACGACGATGAACCTGATGACCGGGATGCTGGAGGCTGACGGCGGCGACTGCTACGTGTACGGGCACTCCGTGCGGCGCGAACTGAGTGCTGTGCGGCAGGAGATCGGGCTGTGCCCGCAGCACAACATCCTGTGGCCACAGCTGACGGTGCGGGAGCACCTGGACTACTACGCTGCCATCAAGGGGCTGATGGGGTCTGAGAAGGAGGATGCGATCCGGCGGCTGCTTGCCGCGGTGGACCTGGAGGACAAGGAGCACTACATGTCGAAGGCGCTGTCCGGCGGGCAGAAGCGGAAGCTGTCGGTTGCGATTGCGTTTGTTGGCGGGAGCCGGCTTGTGATCCTGGACGAGCCGACGGCCGGGATGGACGTTGGCGCACGGCGGCACACGTGGTCGCTGCTGAAGGAGATGGCGAAGTGGCACACGATTCTGCTGACGACGCACTTCATGGACGAGGCGGACCTGCTCGGCGACACGGTTGCGATCATGAGCAAGGGGCGGCTGCAGTGCGCGGGGTCGAACATGTTCCTGAAGTCGAAGCTTGGCGTTGGGTTCGTGCTGACGATGTCTGTCGTGCCGCACGCGCGGCGCGGGCCGATCGAGCAGATGGTGCAGACGCTCGTGCCTGCGGCGGAGGCTATTGGCAGTGGCGCGGGCGAGGTCGCGTACCGGCTGCCGATGTCGTCGAAGCCTGTGTTCCCCGACCTGCTTTGCGCTGTGGAGGAGGGCATCCCCGGCCTTGGGATCAACGCGTACTCGCTGTCGGCGACGACGCTGGAGGAGGTGTTCATCAAGATCGCGGAGGGCCCGGATGCGGAGCGCGACGCGGATGCGCTTGCGGCGGCGGAGAAGGCGGAGGCGACGGAGGCTGTGTGGAACGTGGAGATGGAGAAGGGGCGGTGGGCGCGGCGACGGCTGCAGCTCCGCGCGATGATGGTGAAGCGGCTGTGGAACGCGCTGCGCGACCGGCGCACGCAGTTCTTCCAGATCGTATGCCCCGTCGCGTGCGTGCTGCTTGCGATGCTGCTGACGCTGGTGAGGCTGTTCAGCACGCCGACGATGGTGCTGAGCAGCGACGTGTACGGGACGGCGGTGGACATCCCGCTTGCAAACTGCGAGGGCGTGCTGGACGTGACGACGCCGTTCTCGACGAAGGCGCACATGGATATCTGGACGGACGCGCCGGACGCCTCTGCGTTCTCGACGAAGCTGAACAGGACGTACCAGACGCACGCGAGGGAGCGCTACGGCGGCGTCTCCTGCGCGGCTGCGGGCAGCGGGCAGCTGTACCACAGTGTCTTCTACAACACCTCGGCTTTGCATGAGGTCGCCATCGAGACAGCGAATGTCTTCGCCGCCCACCTTCGTGTGGCAACTGGCCGAGATAACGTGAGTGTTACCACCGTTGTGGCACCTCTCCCCAAAACATCGCAGCAGCGGGCGGTGGAGTCATCTCTGTACGCGATGATGATTTCCGTGATCATCATGATCCCGTTCACCTTCGTTCCTTCGACGTTTGTGGGCTGGATTGTGAGGGAGCGTGAGTGCAAGGCGCGGCACCTGCAGAACGTCTCTGGCCTGAGTTTCTACATCTACTGGCTATCCAACTTCTTGTTCGACCTTTGCTCGTACATCGTCACGATGTGCCTCGTCATCGTTGTCTTCCTCGTTTTCGGCCGTGACGAGTACGTAGCCTTGAACAACATCGGCGCGACGTTTGTGGTGTTTCTGCTTTACGGCGTGTCGGGCATCCTCATGGCATACGTGCTCAGCTTCGCCTTCGACAATCATTCCACCGCGCAGAATGTCGTCATGCTTGTCAACTTCATTGTGGGCTTCCTGCTGGTACTGGCGGTGTCGGCCCTGATGCTGAAAGGTTCGACGAGAAATTTGGTCAAAGTGCTCCGCTGGATCTTCCGCATTGTGCCTAGCTACTGCGTGGGAGAGGCAATCAATAACCTTGCGATGCTCAAGGCGACCCGCGCGTTCGGCATCGACACCAACACATGGGACATGGACGTTGTGGGGTGGGTGTGCGTGTATATGGCGATCGAGATCCCGGTGTTCCTGTTCATCACGCTGTTCATCGACCACCCCCGGCGGCGGCAGCGCAGCCAGCGACTGTTCCACAACCCGGACGGTGCTGCGGAGGTGATCGAGGATGAGGACGGAGACGTCGCGGCGGAGCGGCGCGCTGTGCTGGAGGGCGGCGAGCGCGAGGGCGACCTTGTGCGCGTGCTGAACCTACGGAAGGAGTACCCGAACGGGAAGGTTGCTGTGCGGAACATTGCGCTGGGCGTGAGGCCCGGGGAGGTGTTTGGGTTCCTGGGGACGAACGGCGCGGGCAAGACGACGACGATCTCGATCCTATGCCAGGAGTTCTACCCGACGAGCGGGCGAGCCTACGTATGCGGGAACGACATTGTGACGGAGAGCAGCGAGGCGCTGCGGTGCATCGGGTACTGCCCGCAGTTCGACGCGTGCCTGGACCTGCTGACGGTGGAGGAGCACCTGTACCTGTACGCCGGCGTGCGCGGGATCTCGTCGCGCGCGTGCGACCGCGTTGTGCGTGGGCTGATGAAGCTGTGCGGGCTGACGGAGTACCGGCGTACGAAGTCGCATGAGCTGAGCGGCGGCAACCGGCGCAAGCTGTCTGTTGCTGTGTCGCTGATTGGCGGTCCACGCGTTGTGTTCTTCGACGAGCCGTCGGCCGGCATGGACCCCGTTGCGCGGCGTGGGCTGTGGAACGCGATCGAGACGGTGGCAGACAACTGCTCCGTTGTGCTGACGACGCACCACCTGGAGGAGGTGGAGGCGCTTGCGCACCGCGTTGCGATCATGGTGGACGGGACGCTGCGGTGCATTGGCGACAAGACGCACCTGAAGCAGAAGTACGGGACGGGGTTCGAGGTGGCGGTGCGCGTGGCGGACGAGTCGCCGGAGGTGATGGCTGGCGTGGAGCTGTTCTTCGAGGAGGAGTTCCCGTCGAGCAAGCTGACGGAGGTGCGCGCGGGGCGCTTCACGTACCAGCTGCCGAGCACTGTGCGCCTGTCGAGCGTGTTCACTGCGCTGGAGCAGCAGAAGGAGAAGCTGCAGATCCGCGACTACAGCGTGTCGCAGACGTCGATTGAGCAGGTGTTCATGCGCATCAGCGAGAAGGCGGAGCTTGAGCACGAGGAGGAGCACCGGCAGCGCATGGAGAGCAAGAAATCGTGCTGCATGTGCTGCTGCGGAGGCTTACAGCGCTGATGAGCATAACGCAAGTGTCAGTGTGTAAGAGGTAGGGTGAGTTGAATTTTATTATGTAGTTTTTGTGTCCTTTTTCTGGCTCGTTGTCGATTGTAAAGAAGACTGCTTGAGGAGCGTTGGCATCAGGCGATGTGTGCTGAGTGATGGACCGTGCACCTGTGCCTCTCTGTAAAAGCTCACTTCGATATTTTTCTCGGCTCAACTGTTTCCGTGGTTTCTAAGCGCGCTGCGAAGCACACCGCCAAAAGAGTTGTGCCGCCGTTCACATTATTTGTTTTCAGCGCTTGCCACGTTTATTTGCCGCGTTGTCTGGGTGGATGGCGGTGGGCGAATTACCTCGGTCACTTTGAGGTTTGAGGGTTGTGCCGTCACTGCGTTATTTTTTTTTTTGCGCGGACTGGCAGGCGGCGAAGATGATGAGACAGCGCGGGGGGCCGAAGTGAAAAGGACTGGTCGAGAGAAGCACCCTGAGGAGAAAGTCGAAAGCTGCCGCGTGCGCGAGGTGCTATCGGGGCATGCGAGGAGCTCTCTGCATGTTGCTCACACACTGATTGTCTTTCGACCCCGTCTGAAGCGTGAAAAGGCACGCAAACGTGCCGACTCGTTCCTTTCCGCGTGCTTTTCTTCCCGCAGTTGTGCCTTGCTGTGGACTGCATTCTCCTTTTAGCTTTGCTTGCCCGCCAGCGTCGAGGCACGTTGCCTCGTACCTACGCTGAGTGAGCCGAGTTTCTTTTCGGGCTCGCCTGCGTTTATCTGAGTGCATGCACGTTCTTCCGTTTCAGATTTTCTGCTCAGAACACGGGCAGAGCGTGCGCGATAGCACGGTGGGTTTTTCCTTTTGATCTGCGTGTATGTGAGTGTTTTGGCTTGTGGCGGACGTGCTGCTGTCTGTTATTGTTTTCCATTTTTTTTTTCGAACATGTCTTCTAATTCTGATTGTTCTCTGTTGTTTCGACCCACCCCCCCCCTCCCCCCACATGTGCGTGACATCCGTTGGTGGATGTGACGATCTGGCAATTACGCCGCACACAAACACACACACACACACGCACACACATACTTGTGTACATACACGCTGGGGTGACTGCTCACCTACGAACCCCTCCCAAATCTTGCGCTCACTTGCTTGCATGCTTGCCATATCTTTTTGCGTGATGAGCGTACCTCTGACGACGCCCACCACCTCACCGGTGGCATCTCACTGTCCAGCATCCACTCTGTGGGAAAGCCAAAGACCCTGCAGCCTGCCCTCGGGCCCCGCTGGCGGGCTCCTCGGTATCGGCGGACAGGTATGGGCTGGCGCTGTGCCGAGGAGACTTGCCGTCATGATGATCACCTTTTTAGCAGCGCACAGCGAATCGTGTCGACGATTGCACACATGTCGGAGGACGAGATCCATACCCATCACACACACACACACACACCACAAAAAAAAAAGAAAGCGCATGTGTGTGAAATGTGCGGCGTCTCCTGCATGCGACCGGGTGGGCCGATGCGGCGCAGATGCGGGAAGCGCGACGAGAGCACCCTCAAGTTGCACCACCGAGTCCTCCAGACTCCCATGTAAAGTGTCACCACACCGTATGACGGCATGCTGCGGCTTGAAGCGACCGAGGGCGAAACATGGCGCACAGGCAGGGCAGAGGGTCTCAGAGGGTCCTGACCTGCGGCTGGCCCACTTCCTCTCTGAGCTCCTCCTCCATTCACTTATATCCCCCCCCCTGTGCCCGCACGACAGACGCCACTGCCTCCGGCCTCGAGCCGAACCCTGGACGGGGCCCGGGCGGATCAAGGCATGCAGTCCCGCCAGGTCCGCCTGGCGCCGATCACGCAACACGCACCCCGGGAGGGGACGGGGAAGAAGAGGGAGAGCCGGTGAGACGCGCGGCCCGGTCCGACGGCAGGCGGTTCGTCGTGGACGGCCAGGCCTTAGCCGTGGCGCAACAGTCGCAGGCGAGCTGTGGCTGTGTGTGCGTAGGCTTGCTGACTTGTTCGTGGAAGTGGAAGGGACATGTCGAGGGAAAAAACAGAAACCAAAGAGAAGTGGGAAGAGGAAGCAAAAGGTGAAGCGACACCTTCCCGAGCGCCGAGGAGAGAGGAAGGACGAAGGACCTCGTGTTTGTCGTGGCGGTGGCGAACGGTGGTTGCGACGCGATTCCGCGGGAATGTTTCAGCGTTTCTCCGTATCTTTCCCACCGGCTGCTGTCAGCTGTCTTTGGTTCACTTAACCGTTCACATGGCTCGTGCGAATCCTCGAAAGTCGCGCATGCGGCGCTTGTCTCTCTCTTTTTCCCTGGCAGCCACTCTCTCTGCATTTTTGTTCACTATCCGTTGTGTTTGCGTTTTCATTTCTGTGATGTTTCTGGTGCGATCAGGTTTGTTTGGTTTTGTTGTGACGCGGTGATGTGTACGGTGGCGTGCTCTATGGTGGTGCGCTCTCGAGGAGTGCACTGGAACGCGAGTCTTCTCGTGTGTTGCTTCGCCTTTTCAGGGCTTTTTCCTATTCGATGACCCCGACTTTATTGTGTGTTTTCTTCACGATCTCTCCGAGAATATTATTATTGTTTCGTTTGTGTTTCGTTCACCCCCTCCTTCCCCTTCCCCCCCCCTCCTCCTTGCCACCACCACCGCTTGCTCTGCAGCAACTCTGTCCGATGGTCGCATCTCGAGTGCAGCGTGCCTCTCACCTATTTGTGGCTGTTGCATACGGATATGTCCTTTCTTTGTTTTTGTTTCTCGTGCTCTTTGTCCATCTGTGGCGTTCAGGGTTTGTCTCGCGATTTTACGACATGTGGTATCGTCTGTTTATGTTTGGTATTAATGTATACATAAATACACATGTGTATGTATATATGTATATATATATTGCTGTCTTCGTATCTGCGTTTTGCCGTCTCTTATCACTTACTATTTATTTAAGGTTCTCCACACACACACACACACACACACACACACACACACCTTATATTTTGTTTCGGCTTCACTGGGAAGTTCCCAAGTCAGTTGCTTCATCTTGGTGGAACGCATCCCGCATCTTGTGTATAGACGGCTAGATGATTCCTCCTCCTCCCCGACCTCCCTGCTCCCCGGCAGCTCCCCTTTCGTTATGACTATCAGAACCTCATTTCCGTGCGGTGGGTGCCACAGTTGCAGGCGGCTGGCAGGACCCGCTCGTTGCTTGGCGGGTCTGCGCGTGGAACTTCACCATCTCTTTAGGCACCCCCTTCTTTTGTTTTGTGTAGTGTATGGTGTTGTATTTGAACTCCTCCGTGGTGCCAACGGATTTTTATCCTTGCTCAGAGTGTCTGCACTACGGCACGCGGTGAGGGGCACTGTAAATGGCGAAGATGGAGAGAGACGATGATGAGAAGAGGTGGATAGCGACCGAGTAAATCGCGCTGACCCGTGCGCGTGTTTCTACCATGAAGTGTGGGTTTGCCCTCTTTTTTTGTTTTGGTCTCTCCTATTTGCTGTGCTAGTGCGTTTTCTTCGTTTTATGGGGGGAGGGAGGCCTTTTCTGCGTGCCCACAAGTTGTACGCATCGTAACGTTTCGTTGGTAGCCGTTTCTCGAGTGTTCCTCAGGTTGTCTCGAAGATGCTGTAGCTGCCCCACCTCTCCTTCTACCGTTTTAACATGATTTTCCTCCGGCCCACCGCTGTCGTTTCGGATGAGCCAATCTCTTTTTTGGTAGTGAATTCGCTTCGTTTGATCATTCTGCCGTCCCCTGCAGGGCTCTCTCTCCCTCCCTTTCTCCTCTTCCCCCTCCCCCGATGTTTTTTCATTTTACCCCTTTTCTCCGGTCCATTTCAGCGAGACGGCGGCCCTTCGCACCTTCTTCCTCCTCTCCCACTGTTGTTTTGCGGTGCATACTTCCCCTCCTCCTCCACGGGCTTAGTCGCAGGAGCATCCTTCTCTCTCTTTCTCCTTTGACTTTATGTTCGTTTTATCATCTGTACCCTCACCATGGCGTCAACGCAGACGCACATACATGTGTTGGCCTCCCTGTCTCTCTATTGATCTCTGCGAGCACGTGTGTGTGTGTGTGTGTGTGAGCGCCCCTTTTTTTTCTCGTATTGTTTGTCTCTTCGTTGCATCACCGGCTCTCCTTCGTTTCGTTGTGCGTCCCACCCTTTCATCACTGTTTGTGCTCCTCCTCCACCGCGCGGAAGAAGAGAGGGGGATTCGGAAGGCGCCATCTTTCAAGGTTGCGATGAGCCGTAGTTTTTCTTCTTCAGTTCCTATATATATATATATGTATAGATATAAATCTTTTTTTCGTTCTTGTTTTTTTTTTGTTTAACAGATCACGTATGTGCGCATTGCTCTGCTTCTGTTGTCCCTTCGTCGCAACTGTCAGCGCGAGGCGCAGTGAGCGGAAGAGAGAGGAGCCGGCTGCGAGAGGCTTTCTTCGTTCGCGGCGACGACTCGAACTGCGCCTCTGTCCAAGGGAAGTGGGAAGAGGGTCCGCTGAGCAGATGAGATCGCGAAGGTGTGCTGCGCCGCGTTTTTACGGCGGTGCGCTGGGACGCAACAGAGGGCGAACAGGGACAAGTGTAGCGACTTACGTTTCTGTTTGTGTGTGTGTGGGAGGGTCTGATCTGTAACGTCTGTTGCGTCACACATGCCGGAACGGCTTGCGTCACTGCATCGCTCATGCCCCTCTCTTGTAGTTTTCTGTTTCTAAAGAGCTTGGCGCTGTTTAATATGTCCGAGCGTGCGTGCCTGCCACCGCATGTGTTGGTGTGCGTTTTAGCGACGTGGCACAGGCCTCTCTCCTTCGTTCAGATCCTTTAACAACAGCAAAAACAAAACAGAAAGTGCTACCGTTGGCAGCAGACGAGGAAGAGAGAGTGAGCTGCTCCTGTACTCTCCTGCTCCCACAGACACGCAAGCACAGGCGGAGGAATGCACCGGCTCTCACCTCACCCCCTCCTGGTGCATGGAGATGGCGTGACTCATGTGTGTGTGTGTGTTCAGCTCATTCATGTGACACAGCACAGCTTACCAAGCGAAGTGTTTTTTTTTTCGCCTTTCAATGGTTGCCCGGCGTTCTATGACGGCAGGGCAGTAAGTTTGCCCTCCTCGACCGGCCAGAGCGCTTGCATCGAGTGCGCTTTGGTAGCGCAAGACGAGTGGTGTTGAAAACACCAACGAGCCCCCCCCCCCGAAGCGGGTAGGGAGCGCTCTCACGCGATGTCTGTCTCAATGGTCGGCGTACCCCGATGCGATCTTGTATGCATGTGAGATGCGGATCCCCTCTTTCATTCCCTCTGCTCTCTTCTTGCGGCTGTTGGCACCCTTTCGCTGCCGAGAAGCGGTGGTCAACACTCCATTGCCGCTCCTCAACGCGTACACCTCGACATCGACACTTACATGGATGCATACATACACACTCTGGCTCGGATCGTGGCCCCTTTACCCCCTCCCCCCCTTTCACCCATCTTGCTGCTCTCACTGCGTGCCTGCTTGAGCCCCTGACTGCTGAGTCGTAATGGAGTTCGAGCGTGGCCCAACGAGGTGCGCACCGGGAGCGCCTACATCGTCTCTGTCTTACCGTTGCATGGATGCGAGGCCGACAAACCCGTTGGTGTCATGCGCAGCGAACTCTGAAGCATCTACACATTCCTTTATCGCAGAGTACCGTTCCACCGACCGTGACTCAGTCCCTTCCACAGAGGCAGAGACTCGACTCTATCGGCAGCTGCAGAGCCAGCGAGAGGCGCTAGACCAGCGAGAGGCAGCCCTTCGGTACTCGGAGCAGCTTTTCCGTGAAAGGGTCGCTGCGTGGGAGACGCGGAGCCTGTTGTGGGAGGCACAGTACGCTGAACGATTAGCTGAGCTGGATGCACGCGAGGCGCGCCTCGGGACATCCCGCAGCTCACCCTGAACCGAGAGGAAGACTGACATAACCACATCGCCAGGGACGTACTCCTCATTTCACGCGACGGTCTGGCATTGCTGCCCGACGCTTTTCTTTTCTTCGACCCGCCCCTTCCTCCTTACCGTCGAGGACGGAGTGAGTGTGGAGGACACCCCTCAGTGCGTGGTGCCGCAGGGCCCAGTACACACCCCGCTCTCTATTTGTGTGTGTGTGTGTTTGGGAAAGCGATCCAGCCCCCCCCCCCCAACGCCTGCCAAGTGCCCCAGCCACCTCGGGTGGTGGCAGGGCCCCGCACCGACGACGTAGGGGAGGTCAGAGCGATGTATCGCTGCGGATGTCGCTGGTGAGGTTGTGGAGGGCGTGGCGTCGGAGCGGCGTGCGACGGCGGACACCTTTGTGCCACCCACGTGATGGGGGGGGGCAGAGTGCCAGCGTGGCTCGAACACATCTCCCCTACCCCCTCCCGGTCCCTCACTCTGCCCAGCGGTGCAGGGAGTCTGCGCCACTGCCAAGGAGGGCGCGGCAGGTGGCGACCGGCGCAATGGGTGCGGCTGTGTAGAGCTTTGGACGGAGGCCGTACCCAGATGACTGGGTCGGCGCAGTGCTGTACCGCGTATGCCTACCGCTGCTTCGCGCCAGGCCATGTGGGCCGGTGTGACGGGGCCGGCTGGAGTGGAGTGGAGTGCAGCTCGCGTTGCACGGGCCGAGGAAGGGGGCACACGCCGACACAAAGCCAAGACCCTTCCCCGCCGCCTTTGTCGTACTGTGGCGATGCCGACTGCCACGGCCTTCGCTCTGCTGCGAGCCAACCGAATTCTCTGCGTTAGACGGCAGCGCGTTTCTTCACGCTCTCTCACGCGTGTATCCCTATCGCGTGGTCTCGGGAATCAGCGAAGGGCTGAAGGAGGCAGGACAACTAGCCGAGAGGAGGTCTTGGGCTTCCGGGTTAGTCGTGTTCTGTCCGCTCTGGGGCAGGGGTGAACCAAACAAAATGGAAGGTTGCCGGTGCTGCGCGATCTCTGTGAGTCTCATGCTCGTCTTGCCTTCGAGCACCGTCCTCTCCTCACTCTCTCCACATTGCACTCCCGCACCGTGACCCCGCTCTGTCGTTTTGCTGCCGTACTCGCGATGCACACTTCACAGGGATAGACACAGGACCACTGACTCGCCTCATGCACGCATGGAGGCTGTATCTACTTACGAGTCAGGCCGTGCGCTACCTTCGCGTGTACGACCCGGTCGACGCAAGCATGACGGTCGCTGCTCTCGGAGAGCTGGACTGCCGGTTGTCAGTTTCCACGACGACCTTTTTCTTGAGTCTTGCACCTTCGTTACCGCACTATGACTCGACGCAGCTGACGCGAGTCTTCGCGGGGTTATCAAGACTACGTGTGGCGCACTACATGATCACCGCATACATCCTTAAGTTGTTTCTCTCCTCGCTGACGCGGGACTGCGGTAGCGCAACGGCATCTACCTCGCCGGTGAACGGAGGAAGTCGGCCAAGATGCGCTGCTGCCGAGCAGCTGGCCGCGGTTGCGGGTATGGTGCACATTCTACAGCTGCATCATACTCAACGAACGACGCGCGCCTTTCTTGCCGCGGAGGAGAGGGCCCTGGCCCCACTCATGGCCTCCTGTGGAGACGCATGCAGCGTTTTGGGGCGCCGCGGACAGAAAGACGGCGAGGCCTGCGTCACCTCACCCGCTTCTGCGCGGCTGATGGCGGTGCAGGTGCTCTTCCTCCTCGAGGTGTACGTGAATGCGCGCGTGCGCGTGACAGCGCCGCATACACCGCTGTGGTTGCTGAACATGGTTTTTCATGCTCCGTGGACCTCCTTTACGCTGTCTGAGCTGCTGCACGTGTATAGCCGACTCTTTCCAGGTGCCAGCGCTCACCGACCGGCGGGGTGCGCTGCAGACTTCTCTGCCACATTTCTGATCCAGGAGTTGCTCACCGAGAATATCCTCTACCGTGCCGGGGGTGCAGAAAGGGAGGGCGGTACACGCTGCCGATGTGCACCACCTGCGGCTGGAGCAGAAGACGCTGCTGTCGGCGTTTCGCTCCGCAGCAGTGACTTTTCGGTGGCGGTACAGAGCAGATGCCGCGTGTGGAGAAGACGGTCGCCAGGGGAGCAGTACGCCCTACTGCGCTGCACCGTCTGGCGTCTTGCACAACATCCGACGGAGAGAGCGCGAGACGCAGAGGCCTGTGAGCTGCTGCGCTTTCTAACACCCGCTCTGTTTTGCCAACTGTCGGCGGAGTTCGGCGGTCGAATGCGCGGCTCTGCGCTGCGGTGGTGGATGAAGGTGCTCCCTAGATCTGCCGTGGAGAGATGTGGCGTGATGGACTCAAGGGAGAGTGACGCACTTCGCGAAGGCGCAGTTGGCGAGGCCGTTCAGATTTGCATTGCCCTCCTGCAGCTGCTTTATACCCAGCACGTCGCTGCTGGAGAGGAGGCGAGCTCTTCGGCGCGTTCTGCGGTCGCGTGTCATACAGAGGATTCCGCCGGTACTAGACAAGGTGCTGGAGTGCTCGTTTCGGTGCAGCGGCTCGTCGCCTGCCTGCGCACGGTGGCCTCGCTAGTCCCCAATCACATGGGGGATGAGAGGGAGTGGGAGCTGCTAGCTCTGCTACTTGACGTGCACGTTCCCTCCTCCTGCACTACTACTGGCGGCACTTTTACACATTGGCTGGAGACGGAGGCGCATCAGAGCGGCGATGCGTCGCACATGTGGCGATGTCTGTCGGTGGCAACGGAAGCCGCGCGGGATGTGCTGATGGCACGATGGTGTCACTTCTGGACCCACCACAGAAGTGCGAACAGGTTTGGGAACCCTATGGCGAAGAGCAAGTGCCGATCGGCGACCCTCGCGCGTGCTACGGAGGACGACGGCGTGACGCATCTTGGCAAACTCGCTGAGGATGCGTTGCTGTTGCACTGGTGCATCGCTAACCTGGTGAATGAGTGGCTGCAGCGCAGTCACCGAGCCAGTCAACTATGTGGATGTCCGACGCCGCCTCCTGCTCATCTCACTTCACCAAGGTTTTCCTTTCAGCAGATATGGCGAGAGATGCTTGCAGAGACGGTGGCGGAACTTGACGATTCTCACCAGAGAGTAGCCGCCGGTGTGTCGCCATACCCCTTCATGAAGTTGGAGACGGATCTTCTCGTGATCATGGCGGAGTCGCTCGACCCGAACAGGACGGCGCGGGTGCGGAGTGATGATGCACAGCCGGCGCCTCTTCTAGGGTCCTTGGCCGACGCAATTGGCCAGTCTGCGCTACCGGAGGCTCTCTGCGCTGCACTGGAGCAGGCGCAAGCGCACAGCACCGACGCGCCCAGTAGGACCGTCCCCTCGTACGCGGAAGCAAGAGTGCAGCGGGAGCGGTGGCGGCGCCGTATGTGGTGGGCGGCGAGCACCTCTGCTCCTGGCACGTCGATGTCGCTGCAGGCTGCGCAGGTGATGCTTCTCAACGCGTTGTTCCCCCCGAGTGCAAACGGTTGCACGTGCGCCTCAGCAGCTCTCGTCTCGCTGCGGGGGTTGTCGGTGCAGTGGCCGTACCGCATGCTAGCAGTGTGTCTACGCAGTTCTGCCCCTCTGCAGCAGCCCGGAGTGACCCACCATGCAGCAGCGGAGGGCTGTGGGAGCGAGTGGCGCGCGCGCATCCCACCGTGGGAGAGGAAAGACATCCGCGATCTCGACGCTGAGCACCACGCGCTCGGATCACTTACGCCGTGCGACAGTGCAAACTTTACAGAGGACCCACGAACACCGGCAATCGACGAGCCGTCGTCGACACAGCGGTCGCTCTTTGTGTGCGCCAAAGGCCTCTCCAACACGCTTATGTGTAACATCGAGTCTCTCGTCGCGTGGCAGCAGCGCTGTGGCGTGTTACCGGCGAACACGTTGCGTGGCAGAGGTGAGGATGGGAGGTTCTTGCCGCCTGACCTGTGTGGCGCGATAGCAACGCCCTACCGCATGTGGTACCGCGACGATACACCGATAACTCTCGTCAGAGAACCTGTTTTAGCGCCCAGGCCGTTCGAAAACCCTATCGGGGGCGTCGTCGCGAGTGACTTTGCTGAAAGCGTGCCAGGAGCGGCCTCCGCACATGGCACAGACGTGCTTGTGCCACTGTGTGAGACGGTGGCGTTGCTGACAAGAGCAGCGATGCCGCTGAACGCGAGTTGTGCATCTCTTTTGGCACTGCCTCCTACACGGTCTTCACCGTGCTGGACATCTTGCACCGACAGCGCTGCATCGTCGTCACTGTTCACGCCTCTATCCCCGTTGCGGCCCTTTGCTGCTACCGAGGCCCTCTACGCTGAGCTGTGTTTTCGCTTCTGGGAGTGCTGTCAGCGCCTGGCGGAAGCTCTCCTCCCCCTGTGCGCGGTGTCGAGAACTGACTCGCGTGACTACGAAGAGGTATCTACCTCTGCCACAGCGGCGGAAGCTCTAGCGATTGCCGGCGCGGTGGAGTGGCGCCTCTTCAGCCGCTACGTCAGTGACGCATCACCGCCGGCGGAGCCATTCTGTGACACGTATGCGCTCGCTGCTGCCCAGGGCCGGGCATCGGCACTGCTCCTGCCGCTGATGTGGCGGTGTGTGCACTGCTGCGTCGCGGGGCCGAGCCCGGCGACCTCACGGATAAGCAAGTGTCATCGGCCGATTCGGGGGGTCCTATTAGACGTGTGGCGTCTCCATCTGTTTGCAACTCACTTGTGCGGTAAGCTACCCCTACCTGCCAGGTGCGAGCGGGCTCAGGAGCGTCTGTGGTGGTGCTTGCAGGCTGCGCTCTCAGACGCTCTACCTGTGGAGCAACGCGTGTCTCTGCGTGATGAGCCGTCTGTGGGGTCAGAAGACCAAGCCGCATTGGAGCTGGCCATGTGTGATCTGAAGGCAAGCTTACGCGAGCGGCACTGGTTCGACAGCACCACGGAAACCACAGAGCGTCCGCTCACCTTCCTGCGCGACACCGTCATCTCAATGTGTGATGGCCTCGGCGCAGCACCGGTGGTGAGTCGTGATGGAGACACAGCAGTGACCTCACCGATGGACACCTACGTGCAGCGACTTCTCCCCTCCCATCCGTTTGTGCTCGCTGGCCCCACCCGCGTGCGCACGCATCTCCTGTGCGGCGTGCGACTTGTCGTCTTGACATGGATGCACATCCTCCTGCTCGAGAGTATCGCAGCGTATCACCCGCGGATCTTCTCGCACGAGTGCACACAGCAGCTGAGCTGGGTGCAGACGCGCATAAGGGCATACGAGCAAGGGCTCTACCATGCAATACTTCCCACAGCACCCTCCTGCAACCACGGCGTTGCACACTCCACGGGATCGTCAACAAGAGCGGCGTCGAGGCGTCGCGGCCTGCTTGCCGAATGCCTCATCCGAGAGCTCGATGCTGCCGTATCTGAGCTGATGACATGGTCGAGAGGGCCTCCTTGTATCTCCGCCCCATGAGGCTGCCGAGCTGCCTCACCATCAGTTTGCCTCTCTCTCGTGCGCTCTACGCCGTTCTTCCTCTCCCTTGACTCCCACGATTTCTCTGTGAGGAGTGTGCGTCGTAGGCGGCCCTCTCTCTCTCTCCCTCTCTCGTTTCCTTTTGCGCCGACACCCATCCGCCACTGTGCTGGGGAGGGGAGGAGATGGGGTGGGGGCAGAGGGCACCGCCTTTTGTCTCTCTCTCTCTCTCCGCGTTACCGTGTTGCCGCATGCGCGGAGACGGCTCATGCTGCTCTTTTTTCTCCTTTCTTGGTTGTTGGTCTCTCACCTTTTCAGCTCCTTTCATCGACCCCCTCCTCTCCCCAAGCCCTTTCCAGAGGGCCCTCTCTGCCATCCGCGTGGGTGTGTGGGGCTCGGACATGTAGAGAGGGGAGAGGAGAGATCATCGGAGGCCGCTGCTGCTGCTGATGCTGCTGCTCCATCGAGTACTTCTTTCCAGATGTTCGACAACACAACGAGGGTGAAAAACAACAACGACACGCGGTCCCGTTGCTCGTGTAGAAGTGCCGTCTGCATACGAGACGAGCAACCTTCCCTGTGCCGCAGCGTCATCCTCCTGAATTCCTCCATTTATTCCCCGCTCCTCGGCAGGCCATCGCTATGGTGGTGCTTGTCTGCCATGTTGTTGACTTGTCTTGTGGTCCTCGCTCCTGCCTCTGAGATGCACTCTGCTGCTCTCTCACGCACCACGTGCTTCTGTTGCCGCTCGTTGCCCTTTGTCTCCTCTCTCTCATGCACGGATGATGGCACACTCTCCACTTCCGTATCCCACCCCCTCACAGATCTCTTGCTTCTCCCTGTGCACACGGAGCAGAAACCCTGTTGCCGTTTGCCCTTTCCCTGTTGCGCGGCGCCTGTCTTTCATCCCGGATCGGAAGTGTCCGATCTTTAGAAAGCAGCACGGGACCGGGTGACACTGTTTCTTGCGCCGTTACGCTTCGCTGCTTCTCTCTTGCCGCTCAGATGCGCTGCTCTGACCCCGCTCCTGCCTCTGCTTCTCACTGAGCGCGCTGCGGATCCTTATCTTTCCTTCAGTGATATATTACACACACGCATATATATATATATATATATATACATTCGGCCTTGCCACTTTCGGTCGCCCTTTTGGTCTTGTCGTCTCCATCCCTTTGTTTGCCAGCATCCTTCTTTACCTCACTCGATTACTTGCACTTACCTCCCTCCTCTCCCATCCGAACAACGTCGCCACTGTCCTGCGGCATTTGCTCCAGGAGGGGACTTGAGCATGGTTGCGCCGCGCATTTATACACGCACGATTACAGAATTACAACGTGGGGGACATTGAGCTGTCGCTGTCTTCTTTTTTCTTTTCTTCGGTTGGCTTCGCTTTCAGCGTCACGTGTTCAGTGCCCCCCCCCCTTACCCCACTCCGCTGCAGTAATGGACATATCACGTTCGTCTCAACACAGCGCCACCAAAGAGTCGGCGACGGACTCCTCGTTCGTCGAGACACAGCGCGCCGGGAGCAGCCTATATATCGGGCCAGAGATGGTGCCGGAGGAGGCCAACAGAAGATCTGCGCACCCCAATAAGAGTATGAAGACGTCGCGCGAGCAGCTGCTCTACCTGCAAGCCCTTTACCCGTACGCCCATTATGACGAGCTGATGGCCGTAATTAGCAGCACCGACAGCGCAGACGAGGCAGCGGAGCGCGCCTACGAGGCACTGAACCCCGACTACAACGGTTTCGCGTATCTCAAAGAGCAGCATGACCTCTTCACGAGCGAAAAACTACGGAGCGCCGAACGGGCGACGGCGTTTGCGGGCTTGAAGGAGTCGCTGGAGGAGCGGGCGGCGTCTGCCTTTCGGCCTGGGCACTTTGGCAATCTCTCGCAGCTGCAGGAGTACCACGACACGGTGGGGCTCTTCATCGTGGACACATCAGATTGGGACCGCGCGACGCTGCTGCCCTCACGCGACTTAGCGGAGATGGCGTTCATGGACCTCCCTCTACTCGAGGAGCGGACTAGTTACGAGGCAGCCAGGGCCACGATCAACGGTGACAGCAACGACGTCAATGGGCTGAGACGTGAGAGCTGGTCGCAGGTGTGCAGCCCCTCGCTCACCGCATCTAACAACGCGACCTGCTTCCTGGACCTGCAGCCGAGCAGGAAGCTGTGCCCCGTCAGCACCACCGCGCCCGCTTCGCTTTCGGGAGGAAAGGTTGGCAAATGCTATCGTGAGCCGTCGCGTGATGCATCCGAGGAGCAACTGACAGGTGGGCACAACGGCAGCCGTGCCGTTGGTGTCGGCGGGGACAGCGCCGCCGCGAGCGTCGTGTATGTGCAGCGCAACGACCCACCACGTGCAGCACCGATTATAGCGTGGGCGCCTGAGGCAATCCGTGTGGGTCCGGCTGAGGCGCGACGGGAGTGCGAAGGCATTCTGCGCGTTTTCGACGAAGCGACCTTCTTTAAGGAACCGCTGCTGCGGTCAGCGACGCCGCCGCCAGCCCCAACTGGGGCCTTGCTACATGCGCATGTGTCTCCGCAGGAAAGCGCCTTGGCTGCTCCGCCATCCCCGCAGGCGACCCTTCCATCGTTCATGGGGGAGGAGAGCGAGGCCCACGAGCCGTTCGATTCGGGCTCCGGCGCAGTGCCTAACTGTGGCGGCGGTGACAAGGTCCACGATGCGAACGCTGAGGAGTTGCTCAGCGCACAGGCGCCATCCGCATCGCATTCTCACCACCGCAGACGCACCTGCTTACCCAAACCCTATGCGGACACGCAATCCGGCCCGACCGCGAGCACGAGCACGGCCTACGGCACCCCCAACGGGACGCGAGAGATCTCGGGCGACAATGACAGCGCGGCCTTCTCCAATGCGCTTAGCGCGCAGTGCAGGATGCGGGATGCGGCCTGCAAAGCGCTCAAGAGGCGCAAGCCGCATCCTCTCACGACTTCGGAGACGGTGCGGCAGCGCATCCGCAGCCGCACTCCAGTAGGCAACTTGATTTTTCGTGCGACTTCCCAGCACACGCCTGTGCTGTCGCCGAAGCAGCAGGAGAGCAGCAACGGACGTCCCAACGTGGTATGCTCGCCAGGGCTCGCTCTGCCGCGAGCCGCTGCCCGCGATGAGGCAAGTGTGCTGAACGGCACCGCCCAGAGCACCGAACGGCAGCAGGCAGCGCACCACAGCTGTGAGGATATACCAGTCGACGGCAGTGATGCGGCTGACGGGGGTGCGGGCGCGCCGCACGGCGAGCGACCACTCAGCACAGGAATGTTGGCCATTCCTGCCGCGCACAGTGGGTGCTCAAGCTTGGACCCCGTAACCTTCCTGAACGCCGAGGAGGAGCGCTGGGAAGCCATAGCGATGATGCTGGCCCCATACGAGGAGGTGTTTGGCTCCAAGTCCCGCTGCGCGCTTACGCGGTGCATCCACGATGAGTGCCCCAAGCTGCGTGACAACGCCACGGTCATTCTGCAGCGGCTGCTGCACGTGGTCGGGAAGGCGCTGTGTGGCAAAGAGATCGTGGAGGGCATGACAGAGGAACCACTGGAGGTACCCTTGCTCGGCCCGATTCTGCTCTCCACCTCACCTATCAAGCTGACCGAGCTACGCTTTCGCGAGGACAAGTGCTCTATCGAGTTTTGCGAGGATGGGACACAACTGCAGGCGAAGCTGAACGTAAAGGCGATGTCGCTGGATGCGATCCAGTTTGCGTACATTGGTGAAGCCGATGCCGCCCGGCAAGCACGCACGGCGCGGCAATCGCAGCGACGAATACCGGGGTCTTACTGGCGTGCGGCGGCGCGTACGCAGCATGGCAGTGAACAAGACCAGTACACCACGGGTGTTACGCACGGCACCGCCACAATCAAGGCTGCCAATGTCCGCGTGAAAGGAAAGGTATGCATATGGCTGATGACCTCCGGCAAAATGCATGTTGTCTTCCAAAAGACAAGCGTCTCTGTGGGCTCCTTTCGGTTGTCAACAACAGTGAGGAAGCTAAACGTCTTGTGCACTCTCGGTGCACCTATTTTGCGGCTAATGGTACAGCGCGGCATTAAGCAGGCGCTGCAAAGCGGGCACAGCTTGTGACATCTGCGTGCGTGCGTGCGTGCGTGTGTGTGTGTGTGTGTGCCTCATCTGCTGCAGACCGTGAAACATACTAAGCGGCTCTTGCCATTTTCTTCTGTCCTTTTAGATTGCATGTGTGTGTGTGTGTGTGTGTGCATGAAAAGGGCTGCCACGGTGCGTCACTTGCGGCTCGCCGTTGCTCAGCCCTGCCGTGCACGGAGGCACACCCGCACGCGCCTGAAAGGCGACAGACGCGAAAAGAAAGCCCCGTTTCCTATGACTCCTTTGAGGCTGCCGCCGCCACTGCATCCCACCTCACTGATCACGCGCGCAAAAACCGGGAAGAGGAGCGGCCATGCAGAAGCAGCAGGTAAATTTGACGGGAACCTATGCAACGGACCGTAGGACCGCATGCGACGACACAGCAGCCGTCGGCTGGCTGCCTCTTCGCCTCTACGGTCCCCTTTTCACTTTTTGTTTTCGGTCGCATTTCGGATTCCCCAGGGAGGCGGTATGGGCTGCACGCCAACCGGCCCGAATCGAAGCCATATGCACCGGCAGCGAAAGATGACAGCGTATACCATGGGAAGAGGCTGCGCACAATGGCGACACTTGCGCGCCAGGTGTCTGCGTGCATGGGACATTTCGGCGACTCTGGCTCGGGTGCTGGGTTCGACGTGCGGGTGCGCATCTTCCCTCTCCCGCTGCTCTCTGTTTCCTCTTCATCCTAGGACTTTTCCCTCTCTTGCTCGCTCATTCTTTTCATCTTGTGACAAGTGAGATGCCATGGTGGCCATTGGCGTTGGGCTATCATGCATGTTGGCACCGGCCGTCTCTCACAATCGCCCGTCTGCCGCATCAGCCACCACCGTCCATCAAGGAGCATCTCGTTCCGAAGGGCTTGGCAGCCTCTGGTGCCAAGGATTACTCGCAGGCAGGGCGTGAGCAGAGCAATGTGAAACCTGCACTCGGCCCATCAACTCAGCCGAACTGCAGCGAGAACAGAGCCGGCAGCACCTGCGCGTTGCGGTGCACCTACGCGACCACTGTGTAGGCGTGTGCGCGTGTCTTCTGTGGAGACGCACAGGTGCAGCGACGTGGCAGAGGAAAGGATTGCACAAGCGAACCTGTTGTTGGTTTGTTTCTGTTCTCCTTCGCCATTCCACCTACACACACACACACAGACACACAGACCTCGCTCTCCTTTCTTTCTCTTGTTGCCCGACTCGATGAGGATAGAAGGTCAAAGAATGAACAGAATGCGATGCACGTTGCTGGTGCACCCAGCTGGCCGCCTTTGCGCTGCCCTACGCCAGCTGCATAGCCGCCTGCTGTCAGGTCCGTGAAAGATGGCGGTGTGTGGGGTGGGTGGGTGTAGCGGGACATGGCCCGGCACCGGCCTAGAATCCGTGCAGTGGCCCTTCCTCCATAGCTGCAAGTGAAGCCGCCCATCCTGCAGCGAAAGCTGAAGAGAAAAAAGAATATTGAGGTGGTGGTTGGGGGAGGGTTGGTTGTCACCGCCCGCGCCGCGTTGCGGCAATCGCGGGTCTTCTTTGCCGCTCTCCAGCCATACGTTTGAGCCGCCGTGGTTCTCAGGGCGTCATCCTGCTTCTCCGTTAGGATCATCTGCTGAGCTGCGAACACGCGCCTTCTAGCCGCGAAGGTCGATGCTTATCGTTTGCTCTTCCTCCAATGCGCATCACGAGAGTGTCTGTCGTTTTCATATAAATATCTGTGTGGAAAGTCGCTGTGCATCTTAGTCTTTTGTTTCCTTGCATTTTGCGCTCCCTGATGAGGAGTGGGTGTGGAGGACACCCCTCAGTGCGTGGTGCCGCAGGGCCCAGTACACACCCCGCTCTCTATCTGTGTGTGTGTGTGTTTGGGAAAGCGATCCAGCCCCCCCCCCCCAACGCCTGCCAAGTGCCCCAGCCACCTCGGGTGGTGGCAGGGCCCCGCACCGACGACGTAGGGGAGGTCGGAGCGATGTATCGCTGCGGATGTCGCTGGTGAGGTTGTGGAGGGCGTGGCGTCGGAGCGGCGTGCGACGGCGGACACCTTTGTGCCACCCACGTGATGGGGGGGGCAGAGTGCCAGCGTGGCTCGAACACATCTCCCCTACCCCCTCCCGGTCCCTCACTCTGCCCAGCGGTGCAGGGAGCCTGCGCCACTCCCAAGGAGGGCGCGGCAGGTGGCGACCGGCGCAGTGGGTGCGGCTGTGTAGAGCTTTGGACGGAGGCCGTACCCAGATGACTGGGTCGGCGCAGTGCTGTACCGCGTATGCCTACCGCTGCTTCGCGCCAGGCCATGTGGGCCGGTGTGACGGGGCCGGCTGGAGTGGAGTGGAGTGCAGCTCGCGTTGCACGGGCAGAGGAAGGGGGCACACGCCGACACAAAGCCAAGACCCTTCCCCGCCGCCTTTGTCGTACTGTGGCAATGCCGACTGCCACGGCCTTCGCTCTGCTGCGAGGGTATCCCTCTGGGTATGGGGGGGGGGGCGGGGCGGGTTCGGCAAGCGAAAAGATGAACCGAAAAAGAAAGCGAAGCAAAAGGCTCTATGGACGGTGAAGGAGGACCTGAGGGACTGCAGCGCTGCGAGAGCCAAGTGTGATGCGTACGCGGACACAGAGAAGGGGTGTTGCGCAACCGTTGACGCCACAGCGAAGAGACGGGAAGCACGCTACGGCCAGCGTGCGGGCGCATGTACTGCTGCTGCTGCTGCTGCGTGTGTGTGTCGGCGGGAGCGCGTGGTAGGTCTTCTATACTCTCCACATCTTCTGATAAAGGTCATTTGTGCCACCATCAGCAGAGCTGATCGGCGTGCAAATCGCGAGTGCAGCGGCTCCCCGCGTTCGCGTCGCCGCTGTGTGTCTCCGTTGGCGAGGGCCTCTCGCTGTTGCATAACGTCTCCCTCTCGTTCCATTGTTTTTTCCTCATCGTGGACTGCAGCCGATCCACGTTTTAAACCCTCGTCGAACATCTCACGAGCTTGAGCCATCGCCATCGAAGAAAGGCGAGGCTGATGCTAATAGCGTAGCATGGGTGTCAAGGGGCTTTGGAGCTATGTGGAGCACCACAGCATCCAGTATGCATTTCCCAACAAAAATGCGCGCGCAGACTGCTACGCGGTGAACCCGCGCCATCTTCTGGTGGACATGAATGCCGTGCTGCACATGGCATACGACTCCACGAGGCCGACAACTGCAGCGACGCTGCGCGCGGTGGTAGCAAAGATGGATGAGCTGCTCACGCGTGTGCGAGCCCGCGACACGTTGGTGCTTGTTTACGACGGCGTGGCGCCGATTGCGAAGCTAAAGACGCAAAAGGAGCGTCGCAACTCCCTTTCTGTGCACCCGCCCCGTCCCGCCAAAACAGTCGCCTCCTCGAAGGGCAGCGGAAACGGCAGCATCCGTGTTTCGCCGTGGTACACGTGCGACCCTGTGCTGGGCGAAGTGCCGCTGCACCGTGAGGAGATCCTCTGCGGGGCAGAGTTCGTGCTCGCCTGCGAGGAGTACATCACAACATACCTTCAGCAGCGCAAGGCACACTACTCTTGGGCTAAGCTGATCGTAAGCGGGTGCTGCGAGCCGGGGGAGGGTGAGGTGAAGATATCTGCGCTCCTACGCAGGCTCTGGGCAGAGACAGTTGCCGATGGCAGCTACAGCCAAGACGATGTCGTGACGATGGTGGGCAACGACTCGGACCTCATCCTGGTTGCCATGGTGGCTGTCCCGTACTCGTACTACACCCTGATCGACCCATTTGACCTCAGCCTCACGTCTCTTCGGGAGCTGATGAACCACTGGTCCCAGGCCGTGCCGAACCCCCCACTGCCAGCTGAGCTGCTCCCTTCCTACCGCATCGATTTTGTATTCCTGATGTTGCTCTCCGGCGACGACTACTACAAGGGCATCGGAGGCGACAGCGTTGCGCTGTGGCGGCGGTACCGCCATCTGCGCGTGAACGAGGGCTACTTCCGCCGTGCCCTGATTTCCGGACGACACCTCGAGCTGGATGTGGAGTTTCTGCGCGCGGTGCTCACGCGTAGTGGTTCCATGGCGACACAGCTCTTGCGCGTCCCACGCAACAAGCGCAAGACTGCCAAGGTGCTTCTGCGCGGCGGCGGCGGTGGTGGGGGCGGCGGTGCCAAGGAAGGGACGCAGCTTCTAGCGGCGGCGCTATGGAGCCTGCGAAGCTACGTATTCGGTCGGTGCCCCGACTACGGCTTCTTCCCGCACCAGGAAGGACTTCCGTCCGTGGGCTCGTTGCGTGCTGCCGCGCACGCGCGGGGTCTGAGTCGGAAGGTCGACTCCGGTGCCGCCGAGGGGGCTGCCAACGCGGAGACGGCAGACACCGGGAAAGTAGAGGAGGTGACGAGGCCTGTCGGCCCCGTCTTTGCGCCGCTTGAGCAGTGCATTGCCGTGTTGGGTATTCGTGGCCGCTTCTCAGCCGAGCTGGCACGTGCCATTCGAGCGAGCACCAAAGACGATGGGCACAGGCTGACGACGAGCACGTCTATCGGGCTTCTGACAGAGAATGTAAAGAGCGTCATGGCATCTGTGGACACAACGCAACTAACGGAGGCGGAGCGGCGGTTGAGCCATTGCCCCACCGCAGGAGCCGAGGATGAAGATGCCGGGGCTTTCATGCGGCTGGCCGCCATCCTTTCCCGAAAGGCGGCGCCGGCGGCTGTCGAGGGGGCGAAGCGACCCAATCAGTCCGACGAGGCACACCAGGTGAGGACAGAGTACAGCGATGGGGAGGACGACGAGGACGACGAGGCAGCAGCAGCGTAGGAAAACCAAACAAAGGAAACGGTGTGGTTTGGTGGGCATGACAGACACGTCGCTGCATCGCTGTTGCTCCCCCCCCCTCCCCTCCCCCTCCCTTGCAGGGCTCCTTTGCGGCGGCTGATGCTGCAGCCTCGTCCCCCTTATCTGCCCATGTAAGTGACTGCCGCCACGCACGCCTTGCCAAAGCACAGCTGCACGGCATCGCATAGCCCCCCTCCCCCTCACCTCATCACCTGCTGAGTGATACACTTCACCGACAGGCGTTGTTCACAAACCGGCGAGCCGGATTGCCCTAAGAAGAAATAAAAGGGATGACTGCACGAACCCCTGCGGCTGTTGGCGCTCGAGCACACGGAGCGGCTCTTTCTTCTTCGGCTATGGTATGGGGGTTGCTACGTTGTCCCCGCGTTTTGTGTTGAGGGACCACTGACGGTGCTGCTGCTTTGTTGCTCTGCCCGGCGTGAGACGCACACGAGCAGGCCTCTCTCCCTCTGTCAGCAGTCGGGATCGCTGTGCTGATTCGCCTCAGGCGACATACGTGCATGCCTTTTTGTTCTTATTCTCCCACCAATGACTCGCCCACACATGCCTCTTCTCTCATGTATATGCGTGCATATATCCGTATCGGCCATACGCAAACGACACGCACTCGTGGACACCACCCCCTACGCGCGCATCCCATGCCTCTCTCTCCGGTTGATTCGGATGCCCCCCCCCAGTCCTCCCTCAACACCTTTCATTATTCATTAGCATCCTTTGACCTCACAGTGCGTTTATCTTCCCCTTTCTCCTTTCATGGGTGCTTCGACCTTGTGTTGGCCGCTAGTCAGTACTATCTTCGTTTCCTGTTGGTCTCTCTCCCTCAGCACCTCTCTGCTCGTGTGTCTCTCTCGATCAATCGGTTGTGTCATCGCTCTTGCCGCTCATCCGAGTTAGTATCATGCGTCGTGTGCTGCAGTCGTCGCTCGACCGCCGCTCCGCTATGTGCGGGTGGACAGCGGCCGTCACCATGACGTCCGCGAGCCGTGCCTTCATGGATTTGTACAACCCGACACCAGAGCACGCGGCCCTGCGTGAGACCGTGGCCAAGTTTTCTCGTGAGGTGGTCGACAAGCACGCCAGGGAGGACGACGTCAACGGCCACTTCAACCGCGACCTCTTCAAGCAGCTTGGCGATCTGGGCGTAATGGGTGTGACAATTCCCGAGGCGGACGGCGGCGCCGGCATGGACGCTGTGGCTGCTGTGATCATCCACCACGAACTCTCCAAGTATGACCCCGGGTTCTGCCTAGCCTACCTCGCTCACTCCATGCTCTTTGTAAACAACTTCTATTACAGCGCTTCGCCAGAACAGCGGGCGCGGTGGCTGCCCAAGGTGCTCACCGGCGAGCACGTTGGCGCCATGGGCATGTCGGAGCCGAGCGCTGGCACCGATGTGCTGGGAATGCGGATGACCGCGAAGAAAGACAGCAACGGCAACTACGTGTTGAACGGCAGCAAGATTTGGATCACGAACGGCTCGGTCGCCGACGTGTTTCTCATCTACGCCAAGGTGGACGGCAAGATCACCGCCTTCACGGTAGAGCGTGGCACGAAGGGCTTCACACAGGGCCCGAAGATTGATAAGTGCGGCATGCGCGCCTCTCATATGTGCCAGCTCTTCTTGGAAGACGTCGTTGTCCCGGCGGAGAATTTGCTCGGTGAGGAGGGCAAGGGCATGGTGGGCATGATGCGCAACCTAGAACTGGAGCGCGTCACCTTGGCTGCCATGGCGGTCGGCATCGCGGAGCGCTCTGTAGAGCTCATGACGTCATATGCGTCAGAGCGGAACGCATTTGGCCAGCCCATCTCTAACTTCGGCCAGATCCAGCGCTACATCGCAGAGGGCTACGCCGACACCGAGGCGGCGAAGGCACTGGTGTACTCGGTCAGCCACAACGTCCACCCGGACAACAAGAACCGTTTGGGCAGCGATGCCGCCAAGCTGTTTGCCACACCGATTGCCAAGAAGGTCGCGGACTCGGCGATACAGGTGATGGGTGGTATGGGGTACTCGAAAGGTATGCCGGTCGAGCGACTCTGGCGCGACGCGAAGCTGCTGGAGATCGGTGGCGGTACGATCGAGGCACACCATAAGAACATCACAAAGGACCTCCTGAAGAGGCTCAAGTAGACGCGTAGACGCAGGAGGAAAGGTAGTGCGAGGCGAGGCGGCTGCTGCACCTTGGGGTCCCCACCCACGGTCGTGGCCACCACCACGTTCCTCATCGACGCCTTCACTGTTTCCGTGGAACCTCTCCCTTCGCTGATCACGCGCAAGGGGTGGGGTGTCGCCCTACTTTCAAGCTATGACAGGAAAGTATTATCCGAACATCGACCGACGCACACCTGCATTTTCACACGCACGCATACACACAGATGCGAAGAAGAGAAATAAACCGAACAACTTTGTCCAATGCGCGCGTTGGGTGTGCGGCGGGGAGGGCGGCATGGGAAGGGCAGACACGGCGACGCCTCTCTCTATCTCAGTGAGACGTGCGCCATTCAGGCAGTTCCCCCTTCTTTTTTATTGCTTTCTTCACGTTTGTGTCTGCTACGCGTGTGCCCCAACGAAGAAAGGGGTGTGGGGGCAGTGTCCAGAAACGAGCACATATATGCATGTATAGAAGCGCCGTTGTTAGCATGAGATCGGCAGGTCCCTCATCACACACCACCGCCTCCCCCTTTTTCTTCGACCCGCCCCTTCCTCCTTGCCGTCTAGGACGGAGTGAGTGTGGAGGACACCCCTCAGTGCGTGGTGCCGCAGGGCCCAGTACACACCCCGCTCTCTATCTGTGTGTGTGTGTGTTTGGGAAAGCGATCCAGCCCCCCCCCCCCCCAACGCCTGCCAAGTGCCCCAGCCACCTCGGGTGGTGGCAGGGCCCCGCACCGACGACGTAGGGGAGGTCGGAGCGATGTATCGCTGCGGATGTCGCTGGTGAGGTTGTGGAGGGCGTGGCGTCGGAGCGGCGTGCGACGGCGGACACCTTTGTGCCACCCACGTGATGGGGGGGGCAGAGTGCCAGCGTGGCTCGAACACATCTCCCCTACCCCCTCCCGGTCCCTCACTCTGCCCAGCGGTGCAGGGAGCCTGCGCCACTCCCAAGGAGGGCGCGGCAGGTGGCGACCGGCGCAATGGGTGCGGCTGTGTAGAGCTTTGGACGGAGGCCGTACCCAGATGACTGGGTCGGCGCAGTGCTGTACCGCGTATGCCTACCGCTGCTTCGCGCCAGGCCATGTGGGCCGGTGTGACGGGGCCGGCTGGAGTGGAGTGGAGTGCAGCTCGCGTTGCAGGGGCAGAGGAAGGGGGCACACGCTGAAGGAAAAAAGAAAGTGCGAGCGTGCAAAACACGAGAGGGATGGCAGAGACGTGCTCTGGGTGGACTTCGTTAAGGCGCGCCCCCTTTTTATTATTGTTCTCGTGCAGCAACTGGGCTTCCACGCTCTCCTCGAGTTTTTTTCGCAACACTGCGTTTGGTGATATGCAGCAAACGCGGGCGTGTGCCGCGGTGTGCCTGCCCTGCCACAGCCGCGAGAGTTACCTCTTGCAGCGATGTGACTGTAACTGTTCAGCTATCGCGCACATTTGTGCGGACACGCTGTGCGACTACTCGTTCATGCGCACCTGCTCCTCCACGGATCGCACCATCCCCCCCTTTCTTCCTGTTTCGTTGATGCTGGCACGCCGCGAGCACGTACTCATGCAGACACGAAGAGACCACATACACGCATTTATACATCTACGGGCAAAGGGGAACACAGATACACACACGACCCCCCCAAGAAAAAAAAAGAAAACGCATTTTTCAAGTCGGTCAGCCATCAAAGTCCTTCTCTTCTTTGTCTCGGGTTGGTGTGACATTGCAAGTCTGCCGGCCTTCCTCGTTCTGCCTTGCCCTCTGTCCCTTCTGATCTGCTGCACATCCATCGACCACTTCAACCCTCATCCGTTCCCCCACCCCCACCCCCACCAGTACGGTTGTTTTTAGCTCTCATCGTTGTCCTCTCTTCTCCTGGTCGCAGCTGGAGGTAGCACAAGACGAGGTAAAGATCTGTTGACGGTCGAAGTACACGCGCAGGGACTGGCATACCCTTATACTCGGACAAGCGCACGCACTAGCGGACATACGATCGTGCATCCATTCATGAACCTTCATACGTAAGTGCCCCGTCATTTTCTTCGTCCGAAGTGGGCAACGATACGATTCCCACCGAAACGTGAAAAGATATTTGTATACCCTGAAAAGGATGGAATCTTTCTCCAGTGCCGTCGCAGCCGTTACGGTGACATCCCTCGCCCTTTCCGGAACCTTGATGGTTGTGGCGGCGCTTGTGCTGTTCATCGCAGCGCACCGCAACGACAACTATTCGTGGGTGGACCGGTCGTGGTCTATTCTACCGGTGGTGTACACGTGGATCCACGTATACTACACGCACCAGCAGGCACGCGGGGCTGCTGTGAGGCGCGCCGCGGGGCAGTCGTTCCCGCTGAGCACCGCAACCCTCTTTGGCCTTGTCATAACGGTGTGGGGGTGCCGCCTGACCTTCAACTTCTTCCGCCGCGGCGGGTACGCCCGTGGCGGCGAGGACTACCGGTGGAGTTACGTACACACGTGGCGCATCTTCTCCCGCTCGCCGGTCGTCTGGACGCTCTTCAACTTCTTCGTCATTTCCTCCTTTCAAACGTGGCTGCTGTGGGCCATCACACTGCCGGTCATGCAATTTCCAGCAACGCCGGCAACGGCGAAGGAGGTCACATTTGGAGTTCTGCTGGTGGCTCTCATTACCTTTGAGGCGATCTGCGACGAGCAGCAGTGGCGTTTTCAGTGCGCGAAGGTCCGCACGCCGCACCAGGCCCCTTACTGCTACGGGTTCTGCGTCACAGGTGTCTTCGGCTACAGCCGGCACCTAAACGTCTTCTGTGAGGCGTCTCTGTGGGTGATGTTGGCGGTGGCGGCGCACAGCTGTGGGACAGCGTCGATGGCGTGGTGGCAGTGGTCTGGGTGCACCCTGCTGGGGCTGCTCATCCTCTTTTCGACAGCAATGATCACGGAGCAGCTGACTGCTAAAAAGTACCCTGGCTACGCCGTATACCAGTCCATAACGCCCATGCTCTTCCCTTCCCTCTATTCGACAACAGGGAAGGTGCTGCTTGCGCTCAAGAAGATGGGGTAGCAGCCGCGTCATTTACCGTTTCCTCGAGGCTCTATCTCTTATTTCACGGCCGATGACGCTGGGGCCTATGCTGCTGCACTGGCCACGGCCAAGCGGCCCCTGACGACGCCCACCACCTCACCGGTGGCATCTCACTGTCCAGCACCCACTCTGTGGGAAAGCCAAAGACCCTGCAGCCTGCCCTCGGGCCCCGCTGGCGGGCTCCTCGGTATCGGCGGACAGGTATGGGCTGGCGCTGTGCCGAGGAGACTTGCCGTCATGATGATCACCTTTTTAGCAGCGCACAGCGAATCGTGTCGACGATTGCACACATGTCGGAGGACGAGATCCATACCCATCACACACACACACACACACACCACAAAAAAAAAAGAAAGCGCATGTGTGTGAAATGTGCGGCGTCTCCTGCATGCGACCGGGTGGGCCGATGCGGCGCAGATGCGGGAAGCGCGACGAGAGCACCCTCAAGTTGCACCACCGAGTCCTCCAGACTCCCATGTAAAGTGTCACCACACCGTATGACAGCATGCCGCGGCTTGAAGCGACCGAGGGCGAAACATGGCGCACAGGCAGGGCAGAGGGTCTCAGAGGGTCCTGACCTGCGGCTGGCCCACTTCCTCTCTGAGCTCCTCCTCCATTCACTTATATCCCCCCCCCCTGTGCCCGCACGACAGACGCCACTGCCTCCGGCCTCGAGCCGAACCCTGGACGGGGCCCGGGCGGATCAAGGCATGCAGTCCCGCCAGGTCCGCCTGGCGCCGATCACGCAACACGCACCCCGGGAGGGGACGGGGAAGAAGAGGGAGAGCCGGTGAGACGCGCGGCCCGGTCCGACGGCAGGCGGTTCGTCGTGGACGGCCAGGCCTTGGCCGTGGCGCAACAGTCGCAGGCGAGCTGTGGCTGTGTGTGCGTAGGCTTGCTGACTTGTTCGTGGAAGTGGAAGGGACACCCCAAAGAAACCCGAGAAAGTGCTGCTCACTTACGTCCAGAGCACACCCGCTTTTACGGTATGTGGAGAGGGTGTGTCGCACATGCTTCGCCGTCATGGTGAGCTATGAGTGTTATGTGTGTCGCCATGGCACCCGAACGACTTCGCCGAAGAGCGTATTTTTTTTTTTAGCCCTCAGCGCGCCGACCTGATGTCCATCATGCATTTTGGGGATTCCGCTTGCAGCTGGCAGCTGCAGTTGCTGCCGATGCTTCGCTGCCCCAGGGCCGTGCGTGTTCAGCGCCTCCTTTGTGGCTTTTGGTTGAATTACTCCGGGATTTCTCACCACATGACATGCTGCATGGCCTAATCGCCACCTCAGTCCCTCCAACCTGCTCCGCTGCTTTGGCGAACGGCGCGCAGAGCTAACAGCAAGACAGCAGATGAGTTTTTGCGCGCACTTTTTCAGGGCAATCATCAGACGCCTCCGCCACTTTTGAACACCCATGCTTCCATTTCATTTCGACCTTCGTGGTGTTCCCCGGACCCCCCCCGTGCCGCCACGTAGAATACTTTGTGCTCCTGCAATACTTAGGTGAAGAGCCATGTATGCGGCACTACACAACAACATCTGCATACCTCCGATCGCGCTCGCTCAGTCAAAAGCAGCGAAAAAAAGGCGGAATAACCAGATACAGAACAACATCAAATCCAGCTACACCTATAGCAAGCAACTCATCGACACCACCTCCCTCTGTGACAACAAAACTTGCACCGGAAATCCAATCAATTACTCTCACATCCGCCACGAGACGGTCTTTACAGCGACAAGAGCGTGAAGCAGCAATCAACGATCTTTAAAGACCTCGAAAGCCCTTATTCACATTCCCCCAGGGTCTCGAAGGTTGGTGCCTCATCCCACGCAAGTCCTTGTCCTCTTGTGCCAGAGCGCGCGCTGCCCCAGCCCCTGCCACTTCGCCGCTGCGCGAGGCGCATGCGCGTGATGAATACTATTCACATAGTTTCCTGTCAGTCCGAGCACTGCATGAGGTCATAGCATTTTCTCAACTCAGCTCACACTGACGCGGTGCTGTCGCGTGCGGAGGGCTTGTGTGCACGTTTGTGGGGGACAGGGCGACAGCGACGGCGCGGGCGGCAGCTTCATCTTGACCTGTCTGGCACCTGTCTTTACACCTGTCAGTGACAGAACACGCCCGAAAGTTCAAGAGAGACAACGACAGCGAGAGCGAGGGCGCTTCGCGAGTTCTGCCGCGCCAGCACCGCGGTGTCACTGCCGCCGTCTGAGCGCGCGCGTCCGCGTGGGGTGTCTCTGCCGCACAGCCTCTCTTCTAGGCCGCCGCACAACTCCCTTGGAATGGTGGGTGCCTCATCCCACGCAAGTCCTTGTCCTGTTGTGCCAGAGCGCGCGCTGCCCCAGCCCCTGCCACTTCGCCGCTGCGCGAGGCGCATGCACGTGATGAATACTATTCACATAGTTTCCTGTCAGTCCGAGCACTGCATGAGGTCATAGCATTTTCTCAACTCAGCTCACACTGACGCGGTGCGGGTGTTGCTGTGTGCGTGCGCGTGTGCGTGTGCCGCTGAATGATGCACTCATCTATGTTGGTCCAAACAGTTTGACTGGCGCATGAGAAGATACACATACAAATCACCTTTCGGCTGACGTGTGTGGCACGCACGCGTGCGCGGGCTGGTGTCGGCTGTCCTGCCGCGTGTGCTTGCGTGGGCTCGGAGCCCGTGCGTGGTGGCCCTGATGGAGAAACAATCCTTTTTGTGCGCGAGCGAGGCTATGAGCGCACATTTTGAGCCAACAAACAAAACTCAACAGGTCTGAGACGCTGCCACGCGCGTGCGCGCTGCCACTGCGCGGCGGCGCCGCCGCCGAGCTGCACGCTGCTGCGTGCGTGAACGGAGTGCATTGAGTCCCACCGCTCCCCACCAGTACGCGCGTGGGAGCATCAACTCTCCTAGATGCGGCGCGGCACCTTGTCGCGCCGCTTGCATCCTCACCGCTACCCCCTGCCACTTCGCCGCTGCGCGAGGCGCATGCGCGTGATGAATACTATTCACATAGTTTCCTGTCAGTCCGAGCACTGCATGAGGTCATAGCATTTTCTCAACTCAGCTCACACTGACGCGGTGCTGTCGCGTGCGGAGGGCTTGTGTGCACGTTTGTGGGGGACAGGGCGACAGCGACGGCGCGGGCGGCAGCTTCATCTTGACCTGTCTGGCACCTGTCTTTACACCTGTCAGTGACAGAACACGCCCGAAAGTTCAAGAGAGACAACGACAGCGAGAGCGAGGGCGCTTCGCGAGTTCTGCTGCGCCAGCACCGCGGTGTCACTGCCGCCGTCTGAGCGCGCGCGTCCGCGTGGGGTGTCTCTGCCGCACAGCCTCTCTTCTAGGCCGCCGCACAACTCCCTTGGAATGGTGGGTGCCTCATCCCACGCAAGTCCTTGTCCTGTTGTGCCAGAGCGCGCGCTGCCCCAGCCCCTGCCACTTCGCCGCTGCGCGAGGCGCATGCGCGTGATGAATACTATTCACATAGTTTCCTGTCAGTCCGAGCACTGCATGAGGTCATAGCATTTTCTCAACTCAGCTCACACTGACGCGGTGCGGGTGTTGCTGTGTGCGTGCGCGTGTGCGTGTGCCGCTGAATGATGCACTCATCTATGTTGGTCCAAACAGTTTGACTGGCGCATGAGAAGGTACACATACAAATCACCTTTCGGCTGACGTGTGTGGCACGCACGCGTGTTTGGGCCTGGTGTCGGCTGTCCTGCCGCGTGTGCTTGCGTGGGCTCGGAGCCCGTGCGTGGTGGCCCTGATGGAGAAACAATCCTTTTTGTGCGCGAGCGAGGCTATGAGCGCACATTTTGAGCCAACAAACAAAACTCAACAGGTCTGAGACGCTGCCACGCGCGTGCGCGCTGCCACTGCGCGGCGGCGCCGCCGCCGAGCTGCACGCTGCTGCGTGCGTGAACGGAGTGCATTGAGTCCCACCGCTCCCCACCAGTGCGCGCGTGGGAGCATCAACTCTCCTAGATGCGGCGCGGCACCTTGTCGCGCCGCTTGCATCCTCACCGCTACCCCCTGCCACTTCGCCGCTGCGCGAGGCGCATGCGCGTGATGAATACTATTCACATAGTTTCCTGTCAGTCCGAGCACTGCATGAGGTCATAGCATTTTCTCAACTCAGCTCACACTGACGCGGTGCGGGTGTTGCTGTGTGCGTGCGCGTGTGCGTGTGCCGCTGAATGATGCACTCATCTATGTTGGTCCAAACAGTTTGACTGGCGCATGAGAAGATACACATACAAATCACCTTTCGGCTGACGTGTGTGGCACGCACGCGTGTTTGGGCCTGGTGTCGGCTGTCCTGCCGCGTGTGCTTGCGTGGGCTCGGAGCCCGTGCGTGGTGGCCCTGATGGAGAAACAATCCTTTTTGTGCGCGAGCGAGGCTATGAGCGCACATTTTGAGCCAACAAACAAAACTCAACAGGTCTGAGACGCTGCCACGCGCGTGCGCGCTGCCACTGCGCGGCGGCGCCGCCGCCGAGCTGCACGCTGCTGCGTGCGTGAACGGAGTGCATTGAGTCCCACCGCTCCCCACCAGTACGCGCGTGGGAGCATCAACTCTCCTAGATGCGGCGCGGCACCTTGTCGCGCCGCTTGCATCCTCACCGCTACCCCCTGCCACTTCGCCGCTGCGCGAGGCGCATGCGCGTGATGAATACTATTCACATAGTTTCCTGTCAGTCCGAGCACTGCATGAGGTCATAGCATTTTCTCAACTCAGCTCACACTGACGCGGTGCGGGTGTTGCTGTGTGCGTGCGCGTGTGCGTGTGCCGCTGAATGATGCACTCATCTATGTTGGTCCAAACAGTTTGACTGGCGCATGAGAAGATACACATACAAATCACCTTTCGGCTGACGTGTGTGGCACGCACGCGTGTTTGGGCCTGGTGTCGGCTGTCCTGCTGCGTGTGCTTGCGTGGGCTCGGAGCCCGTGCGTGGTGGCGCTGATGGAGAAACAATCCTTTTTGTGCGCGAGCGAGGCTATGAGCGCACATTTTGAGCCAACAAACAAAACTCAACAGGTCTGAGACGCTGCCACGCGCGTGCGCGCTGCCACTGCGCGGCGGCGCCGCCGCCGAGCTGCACGCTGCTGCGTGCGTGAACGGAGTGCATTGAGTCCCACCGCTCCCCACCAGTACGCGCGTGGGAGCATCAACTCTCCTAGATGCGGCGCGGCACCTTGTCGCGCCGCTTGCATCCTCACCGCTACCCCCTGCCACTTCGCCGCTGCGCGAGGCGCATGCGCGTGATGAATACTATTCACATAGTTTCCTGTCAGTCCGAGCACTGCATGAGGTCATAGCATTTTCTCAACTCAGCTCACACTGACGCGGTGCTGTCGCGTGCGGAGGGCTTGTGTGCACGTTTGTGGGGGACAGGGCGACAGCGACGGCGCGGGCGGCAGCTTCATCTTGACCTGTCTGGCACCTGTCTTTACACCTGTCAGTGACAGAACACGCCCGAAAGTTCAAGAGAGACAACGACAGCGAGAGCGAGGGCGCTTCGCGAGTTCTGCTGCGCCAGCACCGCGGTGTCACTGCCGCCGTCTGAGCGCGCGCGTCCGCGTGGGGTGTCTCTGCCGCACAGCCTCTCTTCTAGGCCGCCGCACAACTCCCTTGGAATGGTGGGTGCCTCATCCCACGCAAGTCCTTGTCCTGTTGTGCCAGAGCGCGCGCTGCCCCAGCCCCTGCCACTTCGCCGCTGCGCGAGGCGCATGCGCGTGATGAATACTATTCACATAGTTTCCTGTCAGTCCGAGCACTGCATGAGGTCATAGCATTTTCTCAACTCAGCTCACACTGACGCGGTGCGGGTGTTGCTGTGTGCGTGCGCGTGTGCGTGTGCCGCTGAATGATGCACTCATCTATGTTGGTCCAAACAGTTTGACTGGCGCATGAGAAGGTACACATACAAATCACCTTTCGGCTGACGTGTGTGGCACGCACGCGTGTTTGGGCCTGGTGTCGGCTGTCCTGCCGCGTGTGCTTGCGTGGGCTCGGAGCCCGTGCGTGGTGGCCCTGATGGAGAAACAATCCTTTTTGTGCGCGAGCGAGGCTATGAGCGCACATTTTGAGCCAACAAACAAAACTCAACAGGTCTGAGACGCTGCCACGCGCGTGCGCGCTGCCACTGCGCGGCGGCGCCGCCGCCGAGCTGCACGCTGCTGCGTGCGTGAACGGAGTGCATTGAGTCCCACCGCTCCCCACCAGTACGCGCGTGGGAGCATCAACTCTCCTAGATGCGGCGCGGCACCTTGTCGCGCCGCTTGCATCCTCACCGCTACCCCCTGCCACTTCGCCGCTGCGCGAGGCGCATGCGCGTGATGAATACTATTCACATAGTTTCCTGTCAGTCCGAGCACTGCATGAGGTCATAGCATTTTCTCAACTCAGCTCACACTGACGCGGTGCGGGTGTTGCTGTGTGCGTGCGCGTGTGCGTGTGCCGCTGAATGATGCACTCATCTATGTTGGTCCAAACAGTTTGACTGGCGCATGAGAAGATACACATACAAATCACCTTTCGGCTGACGTGTGTGGCACGCACGCGTGTTTGGGCCTGGTGTCGGCTGTCCTGCCGCGTGTGCTTGCGTGGGCTCGGAGCCCGTGCGTGGTGGCCCTGATGGAGAAACAATCCTTTTTGTGCGCGAGCGAGGCTATGAGCGCACATTTTGAGCCAACAAACAAAACTCAACAGGTCTGAGACGCTGCCACGCGCGTGCGCGCTGCCACTGCGCGGCGGCGCCGCCGCCGAGCTGCACGCTGCTGCGTGCGTGAACGGAGTGCATTGAGTCCCACCGCTCCCCACCAGTACGCGCGTGGGAGCATCAACTCTCCTAGATGCGGCGCGGCACCTTGTCGCGCCGCTTGCATCCTCACCGCTACCCCCTGCCACTTCGCCGCTGCGCGAGGCGCATGCGCGTGATGAATACTATTCACATAGTTTCCTGTCAGTCCGAGCACTGCATGAGGTCATAGCATTTTCTCAACTCAGCTCACACTGACGCGGTGCTGTCGCGTGCGGAGGGCTTGTGTGCACGTTTGTGGGGGACAGGGCGACAGCGACGGCGCGGGCGGCAGCTTCATCTTGACCTGTCTGGCACCTGTCTTTACACCTGTCAGTGACAGAACACGCCCGAAAGTTCAAGAGAGACAACGACAGCGAGAGCGAGGGCGCTTCGCGAGTTCTGCCGCGCCAGCACCGCGGTGTCACTGCCGCCGTCTGAGCGCGCGCGTCCGCGTGGGGTGTCTCTGCCGCACAGCCTCTCTTCTAGGCCGCCGCACAACTCCCTTGGAATGGTGGGTGCCTCATCCCACGCAAGTCCTTGTCCTGTTGTGCCAGAGCGCGCGCTGCCCCAGCCCCTGCCACTTCGCCGCTGCGCGAGGCGCATGCGCGTGATGAATACTATTCACATAGTTTCCTGTCAGTCCGAGCACTGCATGAGGTCATAGCATTTTCTCAACTCAGCTCACACTGACGCGGTGCGGGTGTTGCTGTGTGCGTGCGCGTGTGCGTGTGCCGCTGAATGATGCACTCATCTATGTTGGTCCAAACAGTTTGACTGGCGCATGAGAAGGTACACATACAAATCACCTTTCGGCTGACGTGTGTGGCACGCACGCGTGCGCGGGCTGGTGTCGGCTGTCCTGCCGCGTGTGCTTGCGTGGGCTCGGAGCCCGTGCGTGGTGGCCCTGATGGAGAAACAATCCTTTTTGTGCGCGAGCGAGGCTATGAGCGCACATTTTGAGCCAACAAACAAAACTCAACAGGTCTGAGACGCTGCCACGCGCGTGCGCGCTGCCACTGCGCGGCGGCGCCGCCGCCGAGCTGCACGCTGCTGCGTGCGTGAACGGAGTGCATTGAGTCCCACCGCTCCCCACCAGTACGCGCGTGGGAGCATCAACTCTCCTAGATGCGGCGCGGCACCTTGTCGCGCCGCTTGCATCCTCACCGCTACCCCCTGCCACTTCGCCGCTGCGCGAGGCGCATGCGCGTGATGAATACTATTCACATAGTTTCCTGTCAGTCCGAGCACTGCATGAGGTCATAGCATTTTCTCAACTCAGCTCACACTGACGCGGTGCGGGTGTTGCTGTGTGCGTGCGCGTGTGCGTGTGCCGCTGAATGATGCACTCATCTATGTTGGTCCAAACAGTTTGACTGGCGCATGAGAAGATACACATACAAATCACCTTTCGGCTGACGTGTGTGGCACGCACGCGTGTTTGGGCCTGGTGTCGGCTGTCCTGCTGCGTGTGCTTGCGTGGGCTCGGAGCCCGTGCGTGGTGGCGCTGATGGAGAAACAATCCTTTTTGTGCGCGAGCGAGGCTATGAGCGCACATTTTGAGCCAACAAACAAAACTCAACAGGTCTGAGACGCTGCCACGCGCGTGCGCGCTGCCACTGCGCGGCGGCGCCGCCGCCGAGCTGCACGCTGCTGCGTGCGTGAACGGAGTGCATTGAGTCCCACCGCTCCCCACCAGTACGCGCGTGGGAGCATCAACTCTCCTAGATGCGGCGCGGCACCTTGTCGCGCCGCTTGCATCCTCACCGCTACCCCCTGCCACTTCGCCGCTGCGCGAGGCGCATGCGCGTGATGAATACTATTCACATAGTTTCCTGTCAGTCCGAGCACTGCATGAGGTCATAGCATTTTCTCAACTCAGCTCACACTGACGCGGTGCGGGTGTTGCTGTGTGCGTGCGCGTGTGCGTGTGCCGCTGAATGATGCACTCATCTATGTTGGTCCAAACAGTTTGACTGGCGCATGAGAAGATACACATACAAATCACCTTTCGGCTGACGTGTGTGGCACGCACGCGTGTTTGGGCCTGGTGTCGGCTGTCCTGCTGCGTGTGCTTGCGTGGGCTCGGAGCCCGTGCGTGGTGGCGCTGATGGAGAAACAATCCTTTTTGTGCGCGAGCGAGGCTATGAGCGCACATTTTGAGCCAACAAACAAAACTCAACAGGTCTGAGACGCTGCCACGCGCGTGCGCGCTGCCACTGCGCGGCGGCGCCGCCGCCGAGCTGCACGCTGCTGCGTGCGTGAACGGAGTGCATTGAGTCCCACCGCTCCCCACCAGTACGCGCGTGGGAGCATCAACTCTCCTAGATGCGGCGCGGCACCTTGTCGCGCCGCTTGCATCCTCACCGCTACCCCCTGCCACTTCGCCGCTGCGCGAGGCGCATGCGCGTGATGAATACTATTCACATAGTTTCCTGTCAGTCCGAGCACTGCATGAGGTCATAGCATTTTCTCAACTCAGCTCACACTGACGCGGTGCTGTCGCGTGCGGAGGGCTTGTGTGCACGTTTGTGGGGGACAGGGCGACAGCGACGGCGCGGGCGGCAGCTTCATCTTGACCTGTCTGGCACCTGTCTTTACACCTGTCAGTGACAGAACACGCCCGAAAGTTCAAGAGAGACAACGACAGCGAGAGCGAGGGCGCTTCGCGAGTTCTGCTGCGCCAGCACCGCGGTGTCACTGCCGCCGTCTGAGCGCGCGCGTCCGCGTGGGGTGTCTCTGCCGCACAGCCTCTCTTCTAGGCCGCCGCACAACTCCCTTGGAATGGTGGGTGCCTCATCCCACGCAAGTCCTTGTCCTGTTGTGCCAGAGCGCGCGCTGCCCCAGCCCCTGCCACTTCGCCGCTGCGCGAGGCGCATGCGCGTGATGAATACTATTCACATAGTTTCCTGTCAGTCCGAGCACTGCATGAGGTCATAGCATTTTCTCAACTCAGCTCACACTGACGCGGTGCGGGTGTTGCTGTGTGCGTGCGCGTGTGCGTGTGCCGCTGAATGATGCACTCATCTATGTTGGTCCAAACAGTTTGACTGGCGCATGAGAAGATACACATACAAATCACCTTTCGGCTGACGTGTGTGGCACGCACGCGTGTTTGGGCCTGGTGTGAAGGCTGCTGCCTGGGAGCAGCCGAGTATGTTGGCGGCGGGCCCTATGGACGGCGGTGTGGGGGTAGGATGAGGGCGGGGGTGGCAGGTGGGTGAGGGGGGAGGGTGGCGGGGCCAAAGGGCCGGCGGGGGAACGACGCGCGCTCAGCACCGGGAGGGGAAAAAGGGCGCGCGGCGAGCGGCCCGCAAAAAGCCGCCCCGGGCGTGGCGAAAGGTGGCGGGGAGAAATTGATGAACTACAAATCCCAAGAAGCGTCCTTGCGAAACAACGGGATGTCGACCTCCACAACAACGGCCTCGCCGCACAGCACACAGTCCTGCTTCGCAAGCTGGTGAACGTCGCTGATGCCGTCGAGTACGTGCGGCGCAATGCCCTCGTCAGCCAAGAACGTCTCGAGGCCACCGATGGACTCGAGCCGCGACACAGCGCAGACCTCGTGCACGACATGACCGCAGTTGGGGTACACAAAGTACGGCGTGCTGCTCTGCAGCAGTGTGC
Organism: Leishmania major strain Friedlin; assembly: GCF_000002725.2. NCBI lineage: Eukaryota > Euglenozoa > Kinetoplastea > Trypanosomatida > Trypanosomatidae > Leishmania > Leishmania major. Next base: position 374,643 of record NC_007268.2, on the reverse strand, counting down.
GGTGGCAGAGTGGACAGCGCTGGCTCGCCGTGATGTATCCAAACTGTTCGCGCGCCTGCCGCAGGTCCTTCTTCACCTCCTCGGCGGTCTGGTACACCTCGTCCTGCGTTCGGCTAAGCTGCCGCTTCTGATCCGCGTAGGCGTCGAAGTACTCGCAGATGACGTCCCGAAAATCGTCGATGAGATTCACGTCCTCGATCTTACGGAGGACATCCTCAGTGCGGAGAACGCCACCGGATTCCTGCACGACCGCGAGGGCCGCGGCAACGTTGTGGCTGGCGAGCGCCTGCTCCGCAGTAAGCATCCACAGTTGGTGGAGCTCGTCGTTGCGAACTTTCCCGACAAGTCCGCGCAGCGTGTCTTCGGCGGCGACAAGACCCGGCAGCACATCCTTGTCCTCCGACCGTGCGGCCACGCTAGCGTCCTCGTCAGCGTTGCCGCTGCCGCTGTTGCGTCGCTCGTGAGGCACGTACAGGGCGGTAGTGACGGCGTCGCGGTAGAGATGCATGTGTTTGTATAGGGCCACTGCGGCGGTCGTGCAGCCGTGCTTCAGGCACATGCGCAGTGCGTACCCCGTGTCGAGGAAGAGCGAGGTGCTGATAAAGTCGTCGAGTCGCACGGCATCGTGCGTCTGCGCAAGCAGGCGGGCGTAGTAGTTATGCACTGCACCCGAAGAGCAGTCGTAGCGGTGAATGCACTGATCGAGCAGCACCACCACCTGATGCTCCGTGTTGTCGGCCACCTCGTTCATGGAGATATCATAGCGCACAAACGACGGCATCAGCCGCTCCATCTGCAGAGGAAGCACCCGGCCCGCCCGCGCTTCCTTGGTGAGCGCACGCAGCAGCGCCGTTGTCAGGGCCACCGGTCGATGCTGGATCAGTACGGACGTAAACTCGTACCAGGGCTGCAGACGGGCAGCAGAGCCGTGGCACGCGCCGAGGACCTTGACAGCCTCGTCGAACTGCTGCTGGACGATGTGGGAGGCGACAACGTAGCGTGTGCGTTGCATTGCCTTGGCGAATATCAACGCGCTCTCGGGCCGACCCTGCTCCTCCAGCAGGCGCAACACAAGCTCATACACCGCGTTCTCCTTCAGGAAGACGCCGCACTGCTCCACTGTGCTCAGCAGGAACTTGTGAAAATCCGCCTCGGCGGCGGCGGACGCCGGGGCACTGCGCGCGATCTGGTCGAGCTTCGCAAGCATGAGAATCACAAACATGCTCGTCAGCTGCGGCGCCCAGTCGTCCAGCGAAGCGAGATGCGACAGCAGAAACTGGAAGCGAGCCTCCACAAACGCGGTGCGCACGTTCGTGTTGCGGTATGTCGTCAACAGCGCGTAGATGTCCTCGAACCAGTCACACTTGGCGAACTGGGCAATGGCGTGGCGAGTGGCTCCGCAGTCGAGGAAGAACTGGCCGCGGCGAAACAGACAGAGATTGCGCTGAGTGTCCGAGTAGAAGGCAAGGCGGCACGCCGCATCCATGTAGCGCTTGCGCACCGCCAAGGACGCCTGCGCGTCACGTCCGCGCTCGAGAAAGAGGCGCCACTGCTGGTGCGCCTCGTCCTCAATGAGCACCTCCCAGAGATGCGTGCGGCTGAAGAGGTAAAATCGGCGCGCCTCGGCGTCGTGGATGACGCCGCACAGCTCAGAGGACGGCGGCGGCGATGCCCGGAACGGGTCGAAGCGGATCCGCTGTGCCACTTCAGCAGGTAGCGGCGGTGCGAAGCGCTCCGCCGCGCCGCCGCCATCCGCAGGACTGCGCCACGACGCTCCCGGAGGTTGATGTAGCACAATGCACCGCCGCGGGTAGAGCACAATCATGTGAAACGCTGTCGGGACCACTGCGATGGGGACGGCCGACGGCGGCCGCGCGGCCCTGTCCACTCCAGCCCCGGCTGCGCCCGTGCTGTCTGCGACTTTAGCGAGCGAGAACGACTGCTCATTCACGCGCGCCCCCGCCTCACCCACAGAGGGCACCGATGTCTCGGAGACGGATGAAGTTCGAAAGAGCAGCCGCTCGTTTTCGTCCACCATGTCAGTCGAGACGTCGCGGTCGAACAGCCCATGAACCACACCAGCGGCGCTATTCCACACGTACGACTGCGGCGCGGCGGCATACGAACGACGGTAGAGAAGCACCCGCCCGTTCGCTTCGGGCGCCGAGGCGGAGCCTGCGTACAGGGGCACCGTTTGCGTGCGCAGCTTGACGGTGCCGGAACGGAGTGCGTGAAACAGAGGCGCCGGAGCGGCAATGCTGCTGCTGTGTGCTTCGTGCAGATTGATGGCTGTCGAAATGAGAAGAACGCAGCCGCCGGCCCCCGTCGCCGCGAACGCGATGGAGCGGATCGGGAAGGCACAGCTTGCTGGAGACGGCAGCGACCACACCAGCACAGCTCGCATCTTCAGTCGGTTGGGGTTACTGCTGCTGACGCATATGTGCAGAGCAAAGATGGCACTGCCCTTGTTCACCCCCATCAAGTAGCTCCACTCGGCCGCGCCAGCTGTTGACGACCCTTGCGTCGTGAAAGCAGACACTGCACGGGCTGCCAACACTTCCGGGTTGTCGTCGGCTGCTACCCCATAGCTGTCCTGTGGGAGCCAACCAACGCACTCACCGACGACGACATCCTGAGATCCTTGCGCAACGGTACCGAGAACGTCCGTCGCTTGTAGCTGAGTGGTGGCGCACATGCGCGCGTCGAACGTGTTCTGCACGCTTACCTCACCGTCAGAAGCAGTAACCACAACGTAGGTGCCCTGGGGATGCACAAAGACCTTGTGAGGGTTACGCACGAGTGTGCGGAGCAGCACGCGGTCCTCTTCAGCGTCGCGCACCTCCAGCCGCCCACTGCGGCGCAGCACCGCCAAAACACCACCCTGGCAATCGGCATCCTCGATAGCGTCCTGGCTATCAGAGAGGGGGTATGAGACAAGTTCGAAATGCGGTGCGACGGGGTCATGCAAGGCTTCAACATGACTCCGGTTGTTAGGTGGCACCGCTTGCGCCATTGCCGTCCTCTGCACCGCTGCCGCGTGTGTGCTGTGGACGTTCCGATTTGCGTCGATGTGACTTGTTTGAGAACACCTCTCGGTGCAGGCTCCTCTCGCAGGCGTGACTGCCCGTGGGGTACGCGCCGCCTCTTCTGGCTGGCAGCGCCACCGCAGGACACACGCGGCGACTGCACAAACGGAGAGACACGGCTACGAAGGTGCCTTGAGTACAACCTCCAAAGCTGAGCAGCCGAGCTCACACACCAAACGGGCAGCCGCAAAGCCGGAGTGCGCGAACAGCGAGCAAGCCCTTGCGATACGGACTCCACAGAGAAGAGGCGGACTCGCGAGCAATATGTGCCGCTGCAATACCAGAGAGAGTAGCAAGGCTCACACACGTACCACCTACGACAGAGAAGTCTTCACCACCGCTTACTCAAATAAACGCACCCACTTGAGTGCTCACTGCACCGATACGTATTCTGCCGTGTGCACTCAACAGTCTGGTGAAGCCCCGTAACGCAAATTCGTCAAACCAAAAAGTGGAGTGAAGAAGCAAACATTAGAGGAAGCAAAGGACGTGCCATAGGTTCAGCCATTAATATTAGTGATGCGCAGATCGCGACATACGTGGTCCGGCCGACCACTTCGCTGACATCACATTCTCCCGATACCGGGACAGAGAAGACTCCACTGATTTTCATATCAACCCTCCTCAAGAAAAACCGACATCGTTCAGCATCGCCGTCGCCGCTGCACAGCAGCCACAAAAAGGCACTACAGTTCCAATTAATCAATCTTCCTCTAGGATACTCTATCCTACGATACCAAGCCACACAGACAAAAACACATACAAAACCTCATAACAAAACCTGCACCGCGTCAGTGTGAGCTGAGTTGAGAAAATGCTATGACCTCATGCAGTGCTCGGACTGACAGGAAACTATGTGAATAGTATTCATCACGCGCATGCGCCTCGCGCAGCGGCGAAGTGGCAGGGGGTAGCGGTGAGGATGCAAGCGGCGCGACAAGGTGCCGCGCCGCATCTAGGAGAGTTGATGCTCCCACGCGCGTACTGGTGGGGAGCGGTGGGACTCAATGCACTCCGTTCACGCACGCAGCAGCGTGCAGCTCGGCGGCGGCGCCGCCGCGCAGTGGCAGCGCGCACGCGCGTGGCAGCGTCTCAGACCTGTTGAGTTTTGTTTGTTGGCTCAAAATGTGCGCTCATAGCCTCGCTCGCGCACAAAAAGGATTGTTTCTCCATCAGGGCCACCACGCACGGGCTCCGAGCCCACGCAAGCACACGCGGCAGGACAGCCGACACCAGCCCGCGCACGCGTGCGCGCCACACACGTCAGCCGAAAGGTGATTTGTATGTGTACCTTCTCATGCGCCAGTCAAACTGTTTGGACCAACATAGATGAGTGCATCATTCAGCGGCACACGCACACGCGCACGCACACAGCAACACCCGCACCGCGTCAGTGTGAGCTGAGTTGAGAAAATGCTATGACCTCATGCAGTGCTCGGACTGACAGGAAACTATGTGAATAGTATTCATCACGCGCATGCGCCTCGCGCAGCGGCGAAGTGGCAGGGGGTAGCGGTGAGGATGCAAGCGGCGCGACAAGGTGCCGCGCCGCATCTAGGAGAGTTGATGCTCCCACGCGCGTACTGGTGGGGAGCGGTGGGACTCAATGCACTCCGTTCACGCACGCAGCAGCGTGCAGCTCGGCGGCGGCGCCGCCGCGCAGTGGCAGCGCGCACGCGCGTGGCAGCGTCTCAGACCTGTTGAGTTTTGTTTGTTGGCTCAAAATGTGCGCTCATAGCCTCGCTCGCGCACAAAAAGGATTGTTTCTCCATCAGGGCCACCACGCACGGGCTCCGAGCCCACGCAAGCACACGCGGCAGGACAGCCGACACCAGCCCGCGCACGCGTGCGCGCCACACACGTCAGCCGAAAGGTGATTTGTATGTGTATCTTCTCATGCGCCAGTCAAACTGTTTGGACCAACATAGATGAGTGCATCATTCAGCGGCACACGCACACCCAGGAGAGCTGCTTGCAACGGCTAACAGGTGTAGTTCTAGCGGCAATATACACGGGCACGGAGAGGGATTGCTGACCCTCACGCCCAGGGAATTCCGCGGGTCATGCTACTTGAAGAGGATTTGTAGTACAGGAATGCACCGCGTGGCAGTCGGACCAGTAGTGGTATTCGCACCCCTTCCAATACGAGCATCACCGCCTTGTTGCAGTGGTCGGATGAGGTGTGCACGCGCGATAATGTTGTAAGGGAAACGGAAAAGATGGAGTGACTCTTGAGAATAATAGCTGGCAATGCGAATGCTAAGCAGGTGTTTGCAATTTTAGCTGTAACGCCGCACTCCCGGATGAGGAGTGGGTGTGGAGGACACCCCTCAGTGCGTGGTGCCGTAGGGCCCAGCACACACCCCGCTCTCTATCTGTGTGTGTGTGTGTGTTTGGGAAAGCGATCCAGCCCCCCCCCCCCCCCCAAACCCCTGCCAAGTGCCTCAGCCACCTCGGGTGGTGGCAGGGCCCCGCACCGACGACGTAGGGGAGGTCGGAGCGATGTATCGCTGCGGATGTCGCTGGTGAGGTTGTGGAGGGCGTGGCGTCGGAGCGGCGTGCGACGGCGGACACCTTTGTGCCACCCACGTGATGGGGGGGCAGAGTGCCAGCGTGGCTCGAACACATCTCCCCTACCCCCTCCCGGTCCCTCACTCTGCCCAGCGGTGCAGGGAGTCTGCGCCACTCCCAAGGAGGGCGCGGCAGGTGGCGACCGGCGCAGTGGGTGCGGCTGTGTAGAGCTTTGGACGGAGGCCGTACCCAGATGACTGGGTCGGCGCAGTGCTGTACCGCGTATGCCTACCGCTGCTTCGCGCCAGGCCATGTGGGCCGGTGTGACGGGGCCGGCTGGAGTGGAGTGGAGTGCAGCTCGCGTTGCACGGGCCGAGGAAGGGGGTACACGCTGATACAAAAGAAGCAAAGTATCTAATCGATAACGGAGCAGCACAGAGTTTTATAGCAGGGCCACGAGGATGAGGATGATGACGATGAGCAGGATAGAGGGCAGATGTGCCTGCATGAAGCGGCTGACGCTGATGTAGCGACCGCGCGTCATCATCCCAATCGCGATGCTCACCATCCCCATGTGCTGCTTCTTGAGCTGCTGCTCGTTCATCGACGCCGCCACGAAAGAGTGGCAGTTGTTTGTGAAAAAGTTGTACACCTCAGTCTGGCGGAAGTGGCTGATGGTGGACATGAGGGCAGCATCGTACGCGGCCACCTCACGCTTCACCGCCTCCTCTCTCTCTGCCGAGTTCTGCTGATCGGCGTTGTAGAAGGACGGGATGTAGTCGCGGGAGACGTCCCAGTACTTGACGGGGTTGCCGAACAGCATGCGGTCTTGCCCAATTCGGTACGCCCCTTGGAAGTCATAGATGCGGCCCTGGCTGTCGCATACGGCGGTGTGACCCACGAACGGCAGAATCCACGAGAGGACCGGAATAGGCGACCAAACAATGCAGAACGGGTAGCGCTCACGCACGGGGTCGATGGCAGGTGGCAGTTGCACGGGCGTGTCTGCCTTGAATCTTGTACGCGATTCCATTGGTGGATTCGATCGTGTCTCGTGACGGGAACTCTTTGGTGCAGCGATGCGGCAGACGAGCTGTCCAGGGCAAAAAACAAAACGACGACGAGACAGCGGGGGAGCTTGTGCGCACGTCTGTGAAGCTGAAGGGAAAAGGAATATATAGAAAAGAGGCGACACACGCCGACGAATCGACGAGGTGGGTGCGGTGAGGGGGGAGGGGAACACCGCTGCAAAGTAGAGCGCTGGGGAAAGAGCTGCATCGAACACGCGTGGAGCACAGAAGAGTGGCAACAGCAATAGTGGCGGAGAGAGGACGAGGGACAAGGAAGCTCGACTGCTCCTCACGAGTGGCATGGAGGGGCTCGCATGGACAGCGGAGAAGGCAGTGCGTTGAACGCTGCCCAAGAGGGACCGAAGCACCTTGCACAGTTCCGTGTGGTGTGCTGTGCAACAAGTCGGCACCAGTGGCCATGCGTGGAGGCGGTGTGGTTCACAGACAGACATTCGCAAACCAACACGCGAAACCGAGGGGAGGAAGAGACGCCTACCAACGACACACGAGAATTCCGATTCAGCAGATGCACATCTAGTGTCTAACAAAGGCAAAGAGGGAGCTGTAGGCGCACCAACAGAGGAAAATAATGCACGATCGCGACGTGGCAGCCGACACCACGCGCACAAGACAAGCTGGATGCGACGCGGCAGACGGGCAACACAGACATGGCCGTGAACATGAGAGCACATCAGCACGCGCACGTACGCGGACACACACCGCCTCATTGTACACGTAGCCTCGCGTGCGTGCTACGAGGAAGCAAGCGAGTGCTAGGAGGATGTACATGCCAACAACTAGCGGCACAAGGAGCAGGAACCCCCGATGATCGCGCAGGATGCGCCAGATGTTGGAATGTAGCCGCTGAAGATTGCCATGCTCACACCCCACACGCAGTTGTTCGTAGCACCTTCGCGATGTACCCTCTCTTGTTGCGCGTTGACCGTGGCAGCAAGAAAGACGTAGCAATCGTTTGTTAGGCGCCGATACACCTGAAGCTGTGCAACGTGAGCGGCCACCTCAAGAGCAGAGTCGTAAGCCTAGACCTGGCTCTGCGTCGCATCGGTGTCAGTGGGTCGGTTTTGGACGACGTCTTCGTAGAGCGACGGAACACACACGCGAGAGATAACCGAGTACTTGACCGGGTTAGCGCACATGATGTCGACCTCCCCTCTCATCTTGATGTCTTGGAGGAAGTCGTGGATGCGGCCTTGGCTGTCACAGATGCCACCCTATGTCCCATGTCAACGACACGTCACGAAACACGACGAAGAGAGGGGCGTCCAGACCACAAAAACAAAAGGTGGTGGTGCAGATGCCTGCGATCGATGGCCGGGGAGAAGGAGGTGGGGGAGGTGAGCGGTGGAGCTGGGCGTGTATGCCACAGCCGATTCCATCGCTGCCAGAAACCACAATGGAAACCGTATCGGTGGCGCACACAGACACGTGCCTTATGCACACCCAGGAGAGAAGTGAAGCAAGAAAGGATGCATGCCGTCGACGAAGCAGGTCGAAGACAGGCGGCGAAACCAGCGGCGGGGAGGGTGGCGCGTGCAGGAGGCTAGCAAGAAACCCCCAAACCGTAAATAAGGAGCAGATAGCAGGAGGTGGTGCCGCCACATACGAAGCCGTGAAAGAGGAGCCAAAAGGGTGGGAGCGGTGAGGCGCAACTGAAGCGAAGAAGGGGTTCGAAGCGCAACAGTATTGACGATGTCCCGTACTTTCATGGACCTGTTTGGAGGGGGTGGGCGGGTGGGGGATGGTACTCACCGCGCGCCAGCGGTGGAGCGGGACACGTATGTGCGTTCCCCCACTGCGTCCATGACGCCGACATACTCTTTCATGTGGTGCTTCACGCAAGACATCAGAGAAAAGCAGAGGTGGAGGCGGAAGCGAGGAGTTACATCGCTGGTGGCGGCGGCGGTGGTGTGGGGGAGGGAGGGGGGTCAGGGGGCATCCGCTCCCAGAGACACACACACACATACGGAGACGCATCAATCGCCCCGCCCCCCTCCGCTGGCCTGCCTCTTTGTTGTCTCACGGAACAGAGGTGGGAGGCGGGGCCGCTTTTCGACCACACCGCTTTCCCGGTCCTCCCTCCGCTGCCGCGCACTGGTAAGCGGGAACAGCCGATCTGGAACGCCGTTGAAGTAGCCGTCCATCCACCGCATAAACCGCGCCGCGTAGCTTGCCGGATCGATGATGGTGGGGTCACGGCGGGTGTAGCCGAGCATTGTGTCTAGGCTGGACTTCATCTTCGACTCGAGCACCTTGGCGGAGGAGTACGGGTGCAAAAAGTCAATTATGCCCACGCACACGCTGCCGTCGCCGACTGAGACCATGAGCGAGTAGTCCATGATGCCGCTGTCCGCCAGCAGCGCGGTGTCGCGGGAGAGGTGGTCCATCAAGAGACTCTTCGCCTCTGGCGTGCAAAAGAAGAAATTGCCCAGCCGTAGACGCTCTTGAACAAGGTCGACGTCAAGGCGCACCGCAGCCGTGTGCTCTGTTGTGCGGTTGCGCTGGCTGCCCTTCAGGTCCCACTTCTCCCGCACTGGTCGCTGAAACAGAAGCTGCTCGACCACCATGAAGTAGTGCGTTCCGTCCGTAAGAAGGCCCCACAGCTGCGGTGTGGCGTCGCCAAGCGCTGCGCCGGAGGACGTGGCGGGCGACGTCGAAGCTCTGCTGCGCGAACCTTGCACGTGAACAGCGTAGAGGCCCATTATCTTTCCCAGCGTTGACTGCGCCTCAAACAGGTGCGCACAGGTCTCACCGTCAGACGGCTGCTGCTGCTGCTGCTGCTGCTGCCGCTGCAACGACGTGTAGTGCTCTTCCATCCTCGCAAAGTAGCGGGGTGCCCACTCTCGGAAGTGGCGCAGCTCCATCGGTTTCACGGACTTGATGAGAAAGCGTCCGTCCTGCGTCACAAAGAATTTCGAATGCGACTTGCCGCCATCGGTGCTGAAGGGCCGACACCGCACCAGCGCTGCACAAATATGAAAGGGAGCACCGTCCGTGTAGAGCACGTGAAGGGCTGCAAAGCTGAGGGGGAAGAGCACATCCACGGTGATGGTGGGCTCCGCATTGCCACTGCCACCACCGATCATGCTGGCCACACTCGCGGCACTGCTGAGCGTCGCCACCGCCCCACCTGCGAGCCCAGCAGGTCCGCCGACGCCGAGGTGCACCACCGACTGATACCCGGAGAGCGTGCACTTCAGCGACGTGGGCAATGCCGCATCTGATCTGCTGCTTTGGCGAAGCACCTCGAGCGCCTCCGTTGGTGACAGCTGGCTTACCATCGACAGCAGCGGCGGCTGTCCCGATCGCGTGGCCGGGCTCGCGTCCAGCGATGATGCAGTGTGTGTGCGTTTCACTGCAAAGGCGCCATGGGGTGTTGCCGATGCCGCCGCTGCTGCTTCGCTGTCGACAGGCTTGTTGAGTTCGAGCTCCGTGCCGGCAGCTGCACCCTTCGTGGTCGATGGTATACAAAGCGTGCTGGGTGGAAGGGGCCGATAGAGGTGAAGCAGGGCTGCGGCGAGGATGCTCGATGGCTCAGCTAGGCGAATCCACTGCGCGCGCTCCTTGTGATAGAGGCATCCGTCCAGCTGGCGAAGGCAGGAAGGGCATTCAGCCGCGGTAGCCGCGGCAGCGTCTGTGGGGGTAGTGGCGGGACTCTTTGTGGTGGCCCTCCGCTGCGCGACGTGCCAGCCGCGATACGCGGCCAACAGCGCGGGGAGAAGACGGCTGCGCATATTGGCAAGAAGAAGCACCACATCCGCATGCCCACGCTGGCGTGCATCGTGAAGGAGCGAAAGCGCATGCTGTACGTCTTCCGACAGCTGGCGCAAGTCCCTCGTGGAACGCTCCAGAGTGGGCATCGACGACGGCCGGGCGGCGGCGGCTGCCTTTCCTTCCGCGTCCTCTGGAACGTGCGCAGCGCCTACCGGGGACGCTGCAGCCGGCACACCTGCCTTGGCGTTCTCCAGCTGATCCATCCGATCCAGGGAGGTGCGGGTCACCTGCTGCAGCTCGGCGAGAAGACTCTCCATTTCCTCGGCGTCGTCTCGGGCGTAGAGACAATCGACGATGCTCATCGCATCCCCCTCAGAGGAACCCTCCCCCTGTGGTGCGGGATCGGCGCGCGGCATCATGGTTCGCGCGTACTCGATGCGAGACAGAGACACTGCCTCCACCAGGAATGTCACGGCATTGGCGTAGGCGGAGACATTGATAGCACCGGGTTCCTGCGGCTGCGCAGCCGTCCCTAGGGAATGAAACTGGAAGTGCAACTGCAGATTCGGCTGCGCAAATCGCCTCGAGAGCGCGGGTATCCAGCCGTACAGCACCCACTCCAGGAAGGCGGCGGTGGAGAGGTTGAGGAGATGCGGCTCGCAGACTTCCACCACCGCGTCGACCGGGGCGGCAGCCACGACCACCGCATCCGCCGCCGCTACCCTCGCATCCTCGTCCATCACGCGGATTCGAAGAGAAAAGTATCCTTTCAGGTGCGCAACGAAGGCGGCTAATGCATGAGTGTCCAGCGGCTCCGCCGCGGCCAGCGCCCTCGCAGCGCTCTGCCGCGATGTAACCTTGTGAAACGCCAGCATCTGCGCAGCACCCAAGACGCCCGCGAGACCACTCTCAGTGAGTATGGCTGCTGCAGAGGGCAGAGGTGGACTGATCGACGTGGTCACCTTCACTCGATGCGCGCCGTGCAAGTAGAGCATCTGCGACTCCGTCCCGGCGCAGCGGTTTACCAGAAAGTGAAAGAGGCTCTCGTCACCGGCGCCGTAGAAGGTCAAGGCAGATTTCTGCTGCACCACCGCGTAGGCGTTCGCCGCTGGCGCCTCAGCACGTCCGAGAGGCGGGCTCAGCAGCGGAGCGCTGGATGACGCTGATGCAGCGCCGCTGGCAGGTAAGTCGTGGTGTGAGCCACCTTGGAAAAGCGTGAGCGAGCCACGAGAGGAGCCGCGCTCGAGGGACAGCTCGGTGCTCCGCGACTTGGCCAGTGTGCTCACGACGGCACCTCCGCCACCGCCGCCGGCACCCCCCTCAAACAGCTCATCCATGTGCACAATGTTCACCACGATGCTGTCCTTCAGGGCGGACAGCGCAGCGGGACTCGCGGCGTCGCGGCACGCGGACTGCACCGACGACGGGAAGTGGCATCCGAGATTCATGGTGATGGCGGCGGCGGCGGCGGCTTCCTCTGCGGTCGGCGCCGCACCACTCACGGAAACAGGCAGGTCTTTGCGTACAAGTGCAGCGGCGCCGTGTGCCTGCAGAGCCAGATGATAGGCAACGGCAACTGCCTCTCTTACCACTTTCTCCATCGTCTCCCACTGCCGCTCGCCGTTGCTGCTGTCGTGCGCAACAACGCCACCGCTCGGACTACCGCCGCGGAGGATGAGGGTGTGGTACGACAGCGCGTCGAAGCCGCGGAAGCCGCAGCAGCGCACTTCCTCTGCCAACTCGAGCACCTCGAAGCGGGTGCAGTGACCTAGCGGCGCTGTGGTGGCCAAGTCGCCAACGCCAACGTACTGAAGGTCAGCGATGATGTCAGCACGCAAGCACCATGACAGCTGGACAAGAAAGTCACGACCAACGTCCAGCATGAGGCGCATCTGGCCCTCCTGCTCGATGCGCGCGCGCAGGTAATGGTGCATGCCGCCCTCGACAACAATCACGTCGGGGTGCCACATCACCAGCCGCTGGAACAACTTGTCCAGATAGCCGCTGTACGAACGCACATATTCAACGAGGTCTTCGGTCGGCTGCACTGGGTAGGAGAGGTGGCCCGCGAGCAGCAGCACGCGCGGATGGTCGCACGGGCTCATGGCTCGCTTCGAAGGAAGACGTCGACGGTTTACAAGGCCCGGGTACACGATACACTGTGCCGGCTGCGCGGGGTCGTGGATGAAGAAGCTGGACAAGTGGTCCAAAATACTGGCGTCGAGGGCGACAGCGGTGTGGCTCACGATGTGCCAGGCGACATCAGCGAGGTGACAGCACAGTCGCGATCCACCAAGGTTAGGGAAAGAAGATTGAAGCGTGTGCTGGATACGCGCCTCGAGGTGGGTCGTGCATGCTGCGCCGAAGTCGTTCAGGAATCCGCGCAGCGGCGCCGGAGCGTCGGCAACGGGAATGACGGCTGCGCTCCCCATCACGCCATCATTGGGGTCCGATGGTGACTGCGTCACATCTTCTCCTAGGAAGAAGCGTGCGTGAAAGTCGGCGTGGCCGCTCAGCGTCCGCACAAGTGCCCCGGCACTCTCCAAGGCGGATGCGCACGGGCTTGTTCGCTGCACCGGGAAGGCGCGCGCTTCCTTGTTGGTCAGAGCCTCCTGATGAGCTCTCCGCCACTGCGTCATGACCGACGGCGGTGGACGCCGAACGCGGCCGATGGAGTACGTGACCTCGCGCTCCTCTGCTGTCTCCGCATGCATTGCTGTGCTGCCCAGCAACTCGGGGGCCACCATGTAATGGGGGTCTTCGGCTTCCGACTGACGCGCCGTTACGAAGAAGGGCGGGGTACGCGGTGGGGCGGGCGATGGCTCCTCTTCAGGAAGACTCCTCTCGCTGAGTCGCATTGGCGTACTCACCTTTGATAGCGGCGGGCACGGTAGTGACACACTCGGCATAAGCGGCGGCGGCATCTTCGCCCCCAATGGGGCGGTGCTGTGGACTGGGAGCGAAGAGGGTTCAAACTCGTCATGCGACAGAGAGGCTTCGCGCGCAGCGTTCTCTGCAATGGTGGCAGCGCAGCGACAGCAAAGACGCATAGAAAGCTCCGCTGCGGCCGCGGTAGCGCCCGCCGCCGCAGCGGCCCCGTCGCGGCTACTGCTGACGACTTCAGTTTTCTCAGTAGTCTTCCGCGCTTGGGGTGATGTCGGCGTGCTAAGCGGCGTAGCAGGCGACGACGAAAACCACTGGTAGACGCTGAAGACAATGTTTTGCGGTGTGGAGGCTGCTGTTGATAGAGGGTGGAGGCACTCGTAGCAGAATACCTGACCACACCTGCGGCAGTGGTGGCGACGGCGAAAGGCCGTGAACTTCTTGCCACACCCGCGACATCGCAGTGCATACTTGTCCTCCACCCATAGAGAGCGATCTGTTGGCATCTTCAACTCAGGGGAGACGAGGACGCGTGGTGGTGGTGGTGGTGGTGGGGTGACGAAGAAGAAGTACACGGGAATACAGCGGTGGCTGCTTTGGGGGGGGGGCGGGGAGGTGCTACCTCTGCAAGTATCCGAGTCGATTCTCTCCTGTCGGAGAGAGAAAACGCCAACGCGCACAAGCCCTAGGGGACAAGCAGCAGCGACGGTGCCAACGAAATGCGTCTCGGCAGAGGAGAGGGGGATGTGTGTGGGACACGGGAGTCTCATGAACCATCCATTGTGTGGTGCACCTGTCTTTGGACGATGGGAGCGCGCGATGATGATAAGCTGCGGGTGAACACTCAGCGGGGTGCATGCGTACGTGCACACCCTGCTACCGCGGAGAGTAGCAATAGAAAGAGAGTGACGGAGGGGAGAGGGAGGGGGCTCTCTTGCGTGAACCGGAGCGTACGGGAGCGTGGTCATCCAGAACACGTGTCCGCTACTCCCACGCTAGCAGAGCAGGGGTGGGGTGGGGTGGGGTGCGGCGCGGCGGGGCGAAGAGGTTCCAGGTCACTGTAGACATCGGCATCCAAATGGCCTGTAAAAACCGAAGAAATTGAGCAAGCATACGGCGGTGGCGGTGTTCGCACATTCGGGGAGGGCAATGTTTTCCTACGAGTGAGCTACTGGGGATGAGGCGGGGAGAAGGGAGCGCCATCCTTGACGGCAAGCAGCCGTCACCACCCTTCTCCATGCCTCTCTTTCGTTTGAACAGTGAGAGTTCTCTACAATGCCATGCTCGCCGGTGTGTGTGTGTGTGTAGAGAGAGAGAGAGAGCCGCCCAACACCTTGACCAACCGTCCGTCCACCCTCCACCGGTGGTTTTCCATGTTTCGCTTCTGTCTTCGTTTTCTGTCGTTTAAAGCCTTCATTATCGCCTTTGTGCATTGTCACTGTCGCATCGCAGTCCACAGGCGTCCTCTGTAATTACATGGAAAAGGAAACACAAGAGTTGAGAGGGAAACACGGCCAAAGGGCAGAAACAACACAGTGACAAGAACCATCACAGCCATAGCAATCTCCACCGCTCAATTCCTCCGAGGCCCACTCGAGCCGTCAGTTCTCTTCGTCCCACTTCCCCTCCGGCGTGAAGAGAATTCAACAGGGCCACGACGTCGCACTTTTGTGTACGTCGATGCCTGAGCCCGATAACACGTACGCGCAACATACGCGTCGAAGGAAGGAGAGTGAAGGATCCCCAGGAGGAGAGAGGGACACGGAGAGGGAGATGGGGGGGGCAACAACAACAAAAAACAGCAACCACCCCCCATAACGTAGTACCACCGTCCGAGATGACGCACGGGCGCACAACGCACCAACGTTTAACAGATGAGACCAGAGAGAGAGACGTTCAGCACGACGTCGTTTTTTTGCTTGAACCGTTCGAATATTACATGCGAAGGGAAGAAGAAGAGAGGGAGAGAGGGGCTTCACGTCGACCCGCGATCCGGGAAGTAAGTTCGGGGAGGATCGTCGTGGGTGCTGGCGCGCGCAATCATGGCGATTGTGTTGATGCGGGATGGGGTCCGGTCAAACTCATTTTGCGACGAGGGGGTACAAGAGCACCGCCTGAGAAAACAAGCAAACAACAAAGGATCCTTCAGAAGATGTCCACACGGATGACAGAAGGCACCCCCGACATCAACACATCGTCCATCCGCTTCACTCCCTTTAAGAAGCACAACAACAACAAAAGAAAAATATTTCCAAAGACACCTGCACCTCTCCCAGCATCCATGCGCCAAGCACGTCACAGATTGACGTGAAAGTAAGCGTAGGAAACATGATGCGTGTAGGTGTGCGTCGAAGGGTAAGGGGTACTGGGTGAGGTGTGGGATAGGCAACAGGGGCACGCCGACCTCTCTCTTTTCCTGTGTGCCGCTGTGGGTGCGTTCCAGCTTCACCGCTAGCACACGGAGAGTGCCCCCCACCCCTTACCCTTCAACGAGAACAGACAGAGACGAAGACAGCCAAGCAGACGGCACTCAAGAACAACAAAGTTACACCCTTACTCTCACACGCAGACGCAGAGGGTCGGTAGTGGTGGTGGTGGTGAGGGGGGGGACGCATGTTGGATTGCTCATGAAATATGCATGAGCAAAAAAACGGGTCGGTCGTGGGGAGGGGGAAAGGGTACACACCCCAAAAGAAACGTGGCATCCGTCAACAGGCGAGCGACCACACATGAAAAGGGGGAAAGAGGAGCAGGGAGGGACGAAAATAACGAGCACATGCGAAAGAAGCACTCAGAGGCATGGCGGAGTTCGCAGTGTGTGTGTGTGTGTGTGTGTGGAGGGGGGAGGGGGGACTGGTACCGGAAAGGGAGCAAAGAGAGACGCCCGCACCAACGCCAAAGAGGGGAGTCGCCAGCAAGATGAAGCGCCGTCACGCGTGAGCGCTCTCACACGCTTCATGCGAGGGTTTCCGCGATAAGCTTCTTCTCTTCCGCCACGTGCACGGAGCCGTAGCCGGTGGACGGCGATGCTGCAGACGGGCGGCTCACAACGTTGACGCGCGTCTGCTTGAGACCGAGATGGCGCATCAGGCTGTTCATGCGGGGCCGCATGTGCGTCCACATGCCCATGTTGCGTGGTTCCTCCTGCAGCCACACAAACTCCGTGTTGGGGTTACGCTGCGCGTACTTCTCCATCACATCCGCCACCTCCTCCCACGGAAACGGGGCCAGCTGCTCGACTGTGACGAGGACGACGTCGTCGTGCACGCCTGGCGTCTCCTTCTGCATGGCGGTCTTCGCATCATTCACAATGCTCTCGATTTGGCCAGAGCAGAATACGACCTTGCGGGCCACCGTGTCCTTGGCGCGCGCGGTGTCAATGACTGCCTTGAAGCTGGTCCCCTGAGTCATGTCCGACAGCTTTGATAGGTTCGGCGCACGCAGGCGCGCCTTCGAGAACAAATTGATGAGCGGCTTCGCAAATTCGCGGAGTCCTTGGCGGCGCAGAAGATGGAAGTAGTTCGCCGGAGTGCTGGGGTAGGTCACCTGCCAGTTGTGACGACGGATGCGGATTTCGAGCGCCTGGTCGTTGGGGAAGTGGCGAAAGTCCGATGGCACTCGGTCGCTGTCGTCGCTCAGCTGCAGGAAGCGTTCCACGCGAGCAGAGCTGTGCTCGGGGCCGGCGCCCGAGTAGCCGTGCGGCAGCGACAGAACGAGGCTACTGTGCTCATTCCACTTCTCCTCGCAGCAGCTGAGGAACTGGTCGAAGATCACCTGTGCACCGTTAGCGAAGTCGCCGAACTGGGCCTCCCAAATGGTGATGGAGCGGGTGTTCTCCATATTGTACCCCATCTCGAAGCCGCAGACGCCGAGCTCGGAGAGGGAGCTGTTGGAGATTGTGATGAGCGCCTGCGAAGGCGACAGCATCTTCACCGGGAAGTACTTGAGGTTCGTCTTCATGTCCGTAATGCCGGCGTGGCGCTGGGTGAAGGTGCCGCGCTCGACATCCTCGCCAGTCAGCCGAATCGGCACCCCTTGCATCGAGAGCGTCGCCAGCGCCATGAGCTCTGCCTGACACCACTCGATTGCGTCCCCCTGCTCCGTGCCCTTCTTGCGCGCCGCGTACGTCCGCTCCACCACCGGGTGCGGCTTCTGCATCTCCTTCGGGATCGACGCCAGGCGCAAGCCGGCCGCGCGTAGCGTCTGCGTCTCGACGCCGGTGTCCACCGCCGAAACCGGCGGCGGCACACGTGTGGCAGCGATCTTCGCGGACGACAAATCAGCCGAGGTGTTCTCGCTTTCCGGGTCAAACACGGGCATGACTTTCACGAAGTTCTGCGCGCTGTTCATGCGGTCGTACGCCTGGCGCAGGACGCCCTCCCAATCTTTGTCCTTCGCTTTGGCCTCCTCTGCCGTCAGCACGCCGTCCTTGATGAGGGTTTTGGTGTAAATGTCTACGACGCTGGGGTGCTGGCGAATCTGGTGGTACAGCTGCGGCTGGGTAAAGTCGGGCAGGTCGGTCTCGTTGTGTCCGTAGCGGCGGTAGCAGACGAGGTCGATGATGATGTCGTGGTGGAACTGCTGGCGGAAGCGTGCGGCAATCTTGGCCGCCTTCACGCACGCATCCACATCATCACCGTTGACGTGCATCACGGGAGCGTTGTTCACCTTTGACAGGTCGGTGCAGTAGGCGCTGGCGCGCGAGTCCTTCGGGTTAGTGGTGAAGCCGATCTGGTTGTTGATGACCAAATGCAGCGTGCCACCGACGTGAAAGTTTTCTAGCTCGCAGAAGCCCATCGTCTCGTAGCACGACCCTTGACCGGCAAATGCGGCGTCGCCGTGGATGAGGATCGGCAGCACCGCCGTGCACTCCACGTCGTTCGTGTAGGTTTGCCGCGCACGCGCCTTACCCAGCACCAGTGGGTTTACGGCTTCGAGATGGGAGGGGTTCGGCAGCAGGTCCAGCTCGATGGACTTGTTGTTTGGCAGACTCACGTGCTTGCGCTTGCCGAGATGGTACTCGACGTCGCCGGTAAGGTGCGCATCCTCGATCGCCACACGACCTTCGAACTCGTTGAGGATGGCGCGCAGGGACTTGCGCAGCACGTTCGCCAGGACGTTCAGGCGGCCACGGTGTGGCATGCCGATGATCGCACTCTGTACGCCGAGGTCGCTCGACGTGAGGATGGCGGCCTTCAAGGCCGGAATGAGCGCCTCGCCGCCATCGAGGCCGAAGCGATGCTTTGTGGCGTACTTCAACTGCAAAAACTTCTCGAAGCCACAGGCCTTGACGACGTCGTTGTAGTAAAGCCTACGCTCCTCGGTTGGCAAGGACTGCAGGGAGTCCATGACCTCCTGTCGGAACCAGTTGCGCAGCTCGAAGAAGCCCGACGACATGAACTCGAACCCGATCGGTCCGCAGTAGAGCCGGCGGAGTTGATCGATAATCTGCTGCAGCGTCATGGCAGTGCCACCACTGACGAAGGTCGCCTCGTGGCTGGCACCAAAGGTGACGTTGAAGACATGCGTCAGATCATCCTTGGTGAAGCCGAACTCCTCCGGCGCCAGTGTGCGAGATCCCAGGATACAATTATCGGCGTGGTAGCCGCTGAGCGGGTCGACGTTCGCCATGTGGTGGCCAAACCGCTCGTATTCGCGGATCATCCACGAAAGGCGCATATTGTCGTGGCGCTGCTTTTCCGACAATGACTTGGCGTCTGTCGGGCGGCTAAAGGTCGCCACGACCGGGGAATCGTCACTTCCGGACCGAATCGCCTCCAGCACGGGCACCCAGCTTGGATCGACAAGAGCGCTGTCAGCCTCGTACTGTCGCATGAGATCCTCCACGTAGTGCTGGTTTTCGGCGTTGACAAGCTGGTCATATGGGTTCGGTTTGCGGATCGTGCGGGCGTCCGTATAGCTGCGCATCGCCGACGCGCGGACGGCGACGACACCACTCAGTGCGCGGCGCATCATTTTGTTTCGTTGAATAGCAAGACTGCACGGATCTGTGAGGTGAAATAGAGGGACGACAGGGGAAAAACAGCAGGGTTATAGACGACCAGAGAAAACACAGAAGCGTGTCCAGGAGAGGCGGCTGACTGGTGAGAGAGACAGCGATGCACGTTCGACAGGACAGGCGTGTGCAAAGCTGACGAGCGTCAGCTGCCGGCTACCCCGTGAACGAGCGACTCTCGACAGGAAAAACGGGCCCCCTGTGTCGCTGTGAGCGTGTGCCAAGAGAGAAGGGGGAGCCTTCGGAATAAGGACAGGCGGTATGGCCCCCGTGCAGGTTGTGCTACTATATGTGCGGCTCTGTGTGGGTGCGGGCGCGACTGTACGTGTGTGTGCGTGGTACTGGGAGGGAGGAGGGCACTTGGTGATTCACCACACGCGATCAAGGGAGGGGCGAAGCTCAATACAACCTAAAACTCACACACGCACACAGAAAGAGAGGCGAAAGAAACGCAGTGGCTGACATTGCAGAGGAAAAGGGCGAGGAGGGGCAGTGGGCGCGATGGCAGACAGAAAGTAATATGTGGAGGAGGTGTAGATGGTGCAGCAACCATGTGACGGTACGCAGCTTGCTTTCCGCTTTTGTATCAGCGTGTACCCCCTTCCTCTGCCCGTGCAACGCGAGCTGCACTCCACTCCACTCCAGCCGGCCCTGTCACACCGGCCCACATGGCCTGGCGCGAAGCAGCGGTAGGCATACGCGGTACAGCACTGCGCCGACCCAGTCATCTGGGTACGGCCTCCGTCCAAAGCTCTACACAGCCGCACCCACTGCGCCGGTCGCCACCTGCCGCGCCCTCCTTGGGAGTGGCGCAGGCTCCCTGCACCGCTGGGCAGAGTGAGGGACCGGGAGGGGGTAGGGGAGATGTGTTCGAGCCACGCTGGCACTCTGCCCCCCCCCATCACGTGGGTGGCACAAAGGTGTCCGCCGTCGCACGCCGCTCCGACGCCACGCCCTCCACAACCTCACCAGCGACATCTGCAGCGATACATCGCTCTGACCTCCCCTACGTCGTCGGTGCGGGGCCCTGCCACCACCCGAGGTGGCTGGGGCACTTGGCAGGAGTTGGGGGGGGGGGGCTGGATCGCTTTCCCAAACACACACACACACAGATAGAGAGCGGGGTGTGTACTGGGCCCTGCGGCACCACGCACTGAGGGTTGTCCTCCACACCCACTCCTCATCCGGGAGCGCAAAATGCAAGGAAACAGAAGCAGAAATGGAGGTCACTCCGTCCCTGTGCATTAGCTTCTCGCGAAGTCGCCGATACTACAGAGACAAGTTTGCTTGACCGAAACACGTCGCGGGCCGTCTCCCCTCCCCCGATTCCCACACACACGCACCCACCTACGAGAAAAAAGGCGAGACACACGTGCTTTCTTCATGAGCGCTTGCCCCTGAATGGAAACCCCGAACATCGCTCTTGTGAGTGCGCACTTTTCCCTGTGTGCCGTGGACGGAGAGGAGCAAAGAAAGTGTCGGCGCAAGAAGGCAGTCGGCGCCGCCTCTTCCCCTTCTTGGTCAAGAGCACGCCATTCCTCAGGGTGAGGTCACCTCACTCGGATCATCTTCCTAAAGAGATCGTGGAGCGCTTCGGCAGACTAGCCTGTGATGTGCATTGTCAAGTCATCCTTCGGGTCGCTACCAACGAGTACCACTTGCGGAAACACCATTGAGGATTTCTCCACAAACGGGACATACTTGAAGTAGGGCTCTAAATGGTGCGTACGCTTGAAGATAGCGAGGGAGTTCATCTCCGACGGCACAGTTGCACGGGCAATACCGCGGAGCTGGACGCGGGCGGAGACGTAGGTGACATCATCAGCCGCGCCACCCTTCTCTGCTGTGCAGCAGCTTTCGCACTCTTGCCGAAGCTCGTCCTTTTGCGTCACGAGGAACAGCTAGGCGCACATACGGCAGCTTACTGTGTCCTTCTCGAACCTGAGACCAAGGCAATCCGCAGCCGTCGCTGGTGCGGAGATCGATGGAAATGCGATAACCAACTTCAGTAGAGCTGCTGCCAGGCACAGCGGCACAAACTTTGTAACGCGCATTCCGACAAAGAAGTAGCTGATGAGTGCGAGGACGCAAACGATGTAGGGAGCTGCTCGTGAGGAAGTGCAGATGGGGCGCTGTGGACTTGTCAGGGTGGGGTAGCAGAGGAGCCGAAGGGTGGGGATGGGGAGGGAAGCACAGTCAGACAGAGGCCCACGCCCTCCCCGCGCGTGCAACGCAGCACAGCAAAAGGCCGCTCCCAAAATAGGCGGCCCGCACCTTACGGGACAACGTGGGCTCTGCGCACGTGCACGCACGTACACACCCGCACAGGAAAGGCATCGGCTGTCGATCACCGCATGAGCCCCAAACTGCCCTAACGCGCTCCACGTCAACACGAATCATCACAGGAAAGAGCACGGAGTGTGTTCGCTAGGGCAGGGGAAAGAGGAGGAGACGGATGACGGAGCTGGAGTCACGCGAACGCCGCCGAGCAACCCATTCCGCACCCCCTCCCCCTCCACCCTGGAGAGCTTTTCCGTGACTTGCCCGCTGGCCGTATTTTGCTTTCCTTGTTGATGCTTTGCTGCCGTAAAGCGGACGGGGAGACAGAGAGATGCCCTATCATACATGAACTACCCGCGTATCCGCCGTCACGCGACGGAGACGAGTGGCATACAGCCGCAGCCACAGATACAAGAAAGATAGATGAGGGAGGGGGGAGGGAGGAGGAGGGGAAGGAAATACAAAGGGCTGGTGTCACGTGCACGCACGCACCCCCCCCTCTGTCTCCCTCTGTGCGTATGTATATCAGATGTTGCGACCCTTGCCCTCACCTCCCCTCATTCGGCCTGTAGATGCACAGGTGAGGGGGTGTCATCTGAGAAGGCTATCGACATTGCTGGACGACGAGCAACCCTAACAATGATGGGAGAAGGGAAGCAGAGGCCTAAATATGGACACCAGGCGCAAGAAGCAACGGTGGAGGCATGACAACAGCCGCAATCAAAGTAGCCCTATACAGACACACACGCACATGAAAAGACCCTCCCCCTACCCCCCCAAAAAGAGGACAACGCAGAGATAACAGCCACCGTCTCCGAGCTGCCACCGTACCTCGTGCACATCTGCACTCATCACAAGCGCGGCACCTTTCTCTCCCCCGGAGTCACTGGGGCGGGGCAAGACGTGAAGAAGGCGATAACGCTCCAGGCTCCAGTGAGATAGCTTTCCCAGTATCGCACTGCATCAGCTGCTGCTCTTGTATTCGTACTTTACATCGTGCCTTTGTAGCTGCGGACATACACGCGCACTTTCTTAGAGATACAAGTGGGCAAGCACCCGCTTCGGTGACCCTCTCCTCCCCTCTGTCTGCTGCCATATCACACCCACCACATTACAGCCTACTTTGAAGCGCCGTGAGAGGCGATGGCGGCGACGGTGTGGGCGTAGGTGGAGGTGCCGTTCAGGAGGCGCATGAACTCCTCGTACGACACGCGCGGTGCCACAGCAGGGAAGAGATTTTTCGCCAGCGCGCACATCTCTTCGTCGGAGATGGAGGAGAGCTCCAGCTTGCGCCGCGTACACATCTTGAATTCATCAGACCCGATGAGGCTGTCCTTGGCGTAGTCGGTGATGGCGTGGAACTCTTTCATGAACAGCTGACGGCGCTGATCATAGAGCTTGAGGAACTCCGCCGCACCTCGAGAAGCCGCCGCGTTTTCGCGGCTCTTGCGCTCCTTCTCCTCTGCCTCCTTGGGGTCATCGAGGAACGACGCGGTGGCATGATCGGCGCCCTCCTGGTAGATAGCCTCCCACGGGCGGTTGTCGCTCGCCACCGCACCGCCCTCGGGCATGATGCGGCTGGCCACCTCTTCATAGCTGACGTACGACTCGTTGTTTTTGTCAAAGTACCGTAGCACTGTCAGGATCTCTTGTTCGGTGATGTCGAGGTTGAGTTCCTTCATGATGGACAGAAACACCTCCATGTCGAGGCCGCCGCTCCGGTTTTCATCGGCGAGGCGGAACGCCTCGGCGAGACCCGTGGTGCAACTCTGCAGCATCGCTTGCATCTTGCGGACGATTTTGTTGATGTCTGAGTGACCGAATTCCTCAGGGTTGTGCTCCATGTAGTTCAGCGAGTGCTCGTCTGAGTTGAGGATGACAAACGGGAACGAGTTGAGCACCACGCGCGCGCCGACGTAGAAGTCGTCCGCGCGGAAGTACTCGCCATCGGCGCGGCGCACCTTCTGGCGCTGCAGGAACTTCCCACCCACGATTCCGCTGTTGCGGATGACGGGCTCGAAGATGGAGACGCTGTTGTCGGCCAGGTATACGGCCAGCACGAAGCGGCGCACCTTGTCTTCCTCTTTGCCGTTGTCCAGGCGGGCGAGAAACTTGACAACGGAGTTGGCGAAGCGGTGGCGGCGCAGCTCCTCGTGCTTCTCGTTGTGGTGCTCGCGTACCGTCTCCTCGGAGATCTCGCGGCGCGTCGAGCACGGTGGCACAAACGGCGGCGGCGTGGCGCCGGGAATGGGCGCATGTGCTGTGATGCCGAATTTCTTCGCCATGTGGTCGCGCGTGTACTGGTTGTAGTCGTGGATCTTCACCTGGCGGCCGTAGAGGTTGAGCACGTTTCCAATGCGGATGTCTTCGTCAGTGTAGTAGACGGTGTTCGCGTTCTCCTTGAAGGTGACGGAGCCAAGAGACGAGGAGTCGAACTTGCCGGAGGCGCTTGTCGGCTTCGCGATTCGCTGGCGGCTTAAGAACTTGGGAAACGGGTCGCGGCCGCTATTCTGCACATCCTTCTCGACGAACGCGATGCTGCCGTCACTAAGGAAGTAGTAAAGTGTGAGAAAGTGCTTCGTGCCGTAGAGGCTCGTTGTGTCGTCCCACGTGCAGTCGCACCGCAGCACCTTGCGGTCAAACTCGAGGAATTGCCGGGCCGCCCGTACCTGGGCGGGCGAGAGCATCGTGTTGAGCGGGCTGGACGCCGCGATGGACGGGACGTCGTGCGCCTTGGCCACAGGGCGGCCGCGCATCGTGGTGTACGCGTCCGTCGGCGGCACGATGGCCGGCGGCACCTCTTCCCCAGCCTCTTTGAGCAGGGCCCGAGTGAAGGGGTCGGCGTCGTACAGCTCGTATGTGCGGCCGTAGAAGGACACCGACTCACCCACCTTCAGCTGTGCGGCGGTGATCGGCGTGCCGTCCGGGTTGGGAACGATGTGGCGCTTCAGGTTGGCGGGAAAGGCAAACCCGGAGTTGTCCTGTTTCGGCTCCGTCACGCTCATCGTGCCATCCTCGAGGTAGAAGTTGAGGATCACCTTGCGCACCCGCTCCGTCTCCAGTACACTGTCCGAGACGGGCTCGATGCAGTAGCCGTAGTAGCGGAGCACGCGGCCTGTCGGGTCCTCCGCGCCCTGCTCATCAGCCTCAGCCGCCTCCGCGACGGCCGTCACGGCGGCCTTCAGCGTGGAGCCGGGGTAGTCGCTACTGCCGCCGGTGAGAGTTCGATCTGCTGGCACGCCAGCGATGGCTGTCGCGCAGTCCAGTTTCACACCATGTATCTGGCGACGATCGTAGTTGCGGCGCATCATCTCCTCGCCACAGGACAGCCCCGGCACCATCGGCAGCCGGAACTCCTTCTGCATCTGCTGCGACTGGTGGTAGGCCATGATGTCAAGAGCAACCCTTTCGTCGCCGCCGCCAGCAAAGAGAGAAACGAGGGAGCGAGGAGTGGGGGTGGGAGCGCTACTCGTTGGCGCAGCCTCTACGACTACAAAGCGCTGAGGAGAAAACTATCTACTGAAAACGAAGAATACAGCAGCAGAGCCAGTACGACCTTCCACGGGAGAGAGGGAGACACCAGAGACCCGTTAATGTCTAATGTGGTGCGGATGTTTGTTGAGGGTGTGAAGAGTGGCTACTGCGGAGGGAAAGAGAGAGACAGCAAGGAGGAGGAGGAAGAGGGGGGGGGCAGCAGGGCGAAAGCAGAGACATCAAGGATAAAATGAGACGAGCCGATGACCACCTCCGCCACTTCATGTCGGGTGTCACAACAGAGAAAAAGGAAACCGTGAAGGCATTCGGTGGAAAAGGGGACATATGGCCCCCTCCATCCCTCCCAATCCGCTCTGATTCGTGCACGGCTCGCTTGCAGGCGAACCAACACAGGATAAGGGGAAGGGAGGGGGGAGAGGATGCCACATTGGGGCCGCCTTTGCGCTGAGGAGGTGCGACAGCGAAAGAGAAACGAAGCGGTGACCGCTCAACGGCGTGGGCGCTGTATCGTATTTATATCATTGTTTGGTGTGCGTGTGTGTGTGCGCGCGTGTACAGAGCGAAGATCTGGCGCACTTCCATGTCAGTTGTAGGTGCCAAAAAGGAACCGAAGAAATCGAAGGAAGCAAGGCGGGGGTGAGAGGCAGTGCGGCACGGGGGTGGCAGGGGACGAAATGGAGTGGTGTGCGGGAAGACAACACAAAAAATCAATAGATACACTGGAGGAGATGCTCAAGTCAAGAGCAGTCGTCCCTCCTCTCTTTCTCTCTTCCCCCGCCTCCCGCCTTTCATCTACATATGTATATTTATGATAAGCACACATGCATACATGTATGTACATATATACATTTCTATTCCCGCTAGGCGACATCTATGCGCGTCTCTTACTTTAAACCCCCCCCCCCCGCTCCTGTACTGTTTCCCAAGAGACGATGCCACGGCTTCCGTTCCCCTTTCCCCAAACAAAACGATGCCAGCAAACAAAAATAAAAAAATGAAAGGAGAGAGAGAGAGAGGCGGTCGCGAGACCGGCATCCCTCCAGAAGCTGACGCATGAAAGAGAATACGGCAGAGACGAGGAAAACTGTAACACCGCCGGCAAGGAGGAGGGGGAGAACGTGTGTGCGTGGGAATCGGGGGAGGGGTGGGAGAACTCATTGTACATGAGGATACAGAAAGAGAACCAACAGAGAAATGAGGTAGACAAATAAACAGAAGGGAGAGGGAGCCTCGTGATGGGCTGTGGCCTCCTGCAAAAACGATATCGGCTTTTTTCCGTCATGAGTGACCTGTCCATTCGGATAGCCGGTAAGGGAGGGGGGGGGGTCGCCCCCCTCAGTGCGTGGTGCCGCAGGGCCCAGTACACACCCCGCTCTCTATCTGTGTGTGTGTGTGTGTTTGGGAAAGCGATCCAGCCCCCCCCCCCAACGCCTGCCACGTGCCCCAGCCACCTCGGGTGGTGGCAGGGCCCCGCACCGACGACGTAGGGGAGGTCAGAGCGATGTATCGCTGCGGATGTCGCTGGTGAGGTTGTGGAGGGCGTGGCGTCGGAGCGGCGTGCGACGGCGGACACCTTTGTGCCACCCACGTGATGGGGGGGCAGAGTGCCAGCGTGGCTCGAACACATCTCCCCTACCCCCTCCCGGTCCCTCACTCTGCCCAGCGGTGCAGGGAGCCTGCGCCACTCCCAAGGAGGGCGCGGCAGGTGGCGACCGGCGCAATGGGTGCGGCTGTGTAGAGCTTTGGACGGAGGCCGTACCCAGATGACTGGGTCGGCGCAGTGCTGTACCGCGTATGCCTACCGCTGCTTCGCGCCAGGCCATGTGGGCCGGTGTGACGGGGCCGGCTGGAGTGGAGTGGAGTGCAGCTCGCGTTGCACGGGCAGAGGAAGGGGGCACACGCTGATACAAAAGAAGGAAATACTTGTTCGCCTCATTATGTTGTACAAGCAACGATGCCATGCAGAAGCGCGCAAGACAGCACAATCGTGAAAAAAGCAGGTATCCCCACCCAAAACAGTGCCCCGAGGCACACGCTCAAGGTCTCATCAGAGCGAAGGTTGGTCGAGTAGACTACGAGGGGGGACAGCGAAACTGCAGAGGTGATGGTTCGCTAACAGCACCACCACTACCCCCGAGCCACTGTACCGCACATCCACAATCGGTCGAGCGACGCCAGTCGCGTCTGCTGCCCAGCGACGGCAGAAGACGTACACGTCTGCTGTGTCAACCATCTGCAGAAGACCGTCATCGTAGCCAATAAAGGCGATTCGATCCCCCGCGTGTGCAGCGATAGCGGTGCAGTTGGCAGCCCGGGCTGCCGGGGGCACTGCCGCCGCGGAGGACCGACGCAGGGACGCCCCCTGCACTTTGGGTGTATAGCTGATCAGTCCTTTCGAGGCAGATGCTGTAGACGTGTCGTTGCTCTGTAAAACGGCGCCGTCGTGCGTTACGCGACCAAACTCCCGACCCGCGTTGTCGAAGAGTGCCACTTCGCTCGCGACATCCGGTTTTTCTTGCCGCACCGCCGCCAGCCGCACCCTCTCTGTCCCAACGTCGCACAGGAGCGCTGTCAGCTGCGTCGTCCGCACCTTCGACGGCATCAGTAATCGCTTGCTGTTATCAAACATGTCGACACAGAGAAGATCTGAGTCTCGACTTTGCGAGGCCACCGCTGTGGCTGAGAAGGACGGGGATTCGTCGAAGTTGCGCTGAATGGTGTTTGCTTCCCCGGACGACGCCGCCGCCATGACAAGTACCTCGGGTGTGTTCCAGGGGCCTACAGAAGGGGCAGCATCGGCCATGCTGGTGCGCAAACAGCGCACCATGGTGCCGTCGCTGCAGCACACGAGCAGCCCACCAATGGTACGCGGAGAGGCTTGCTCGTCTGAGCCCACCTTGCTCACCCATGTCATAGCGAACGTGCGCTCGCGGCGGCCGGCGGCATATGCATTGCAAGAAAGGGCAACATCGCTTTCCCATCGTGAGAGCACCGTCTTCACCACCGTCGCCCCGGGCTCCAGCTGAAGCGCGGAGAGGAACAGGCGTTGCGACGCCCGACGCGAGTCGGGCGCTTCGGCAACAGCCACCATCATGGCCGACGATGCGGCGTCATCTGCGATGGCGGCCACGCTGCCGTTCGGCTTGCCATCCCAATGCACCGGCATCAGCGCTGTCCAGACCTTCTGCGCCGGTTTATTGAAAGCGTGCAACAGCTTACCACACCGCGTCCCGACCCAGAGCGAGAGGGTGCCCTTGTCGCCGCGGCACAGGTGCGCGCACGACACCTCTACGTTGTCCTTGAGGAGCACGGCGGCAACCTGGCCAACTTCTCCAATGGCGGTCAGCTCCACGACAAGGATGGCACCTTGTGTGCCGGTGGTGGATGCCTTCAGCCCCGCCGCCACGGCCGCCACCCGCTTCCCATCAGCATCCCCTTTCGCCGCAGTGTTCGGTGGAAGAGCGAGTACGTGCAAGAGGTGGGCAATCAATGGCGCAGCGCTCTCCTTCCTTGCTGCGGCGCTGCCACCCGCCGCCCGCCCCGACTCCGGCATGGCCCTCCACACGCACACAGACCCGTCGGCTGCACCGGTGCACAGGGTGTCCCAGCGGAGGTCGGGTGTCAAGGACAAGCACACTCCGCGGATCGCCGTCGCGTGCGGCCTGGCAGTCCACAGCAGCTGCAGCTCATTCTCCACCCCAGACGCAAAGCGCGCGTAGCTCGCGACGCTCAGCGCGCCGTCGATGGTGCCCCACACGAGCTCCTTCAGCTGCGGCACGAGCACGGGAATCGCCGGGGTGCTGGTGATGGCGCAGGTGGCACCGCTAGTGCGGTGGTAGATGTTGACGCGGTCGAACAGGCTCGTGCTTACCACGACATCCTCGTCCGTGACGACGCAGTCCACCGTGGCAGAGTGCGCCTTGTGGTGCCAGCGGCACTTGATATCGACGTACACCGGCTCCGCGGACGAGGCAGCCAACTTTGGCAGCGCCTCTGCAGATGCCGTGTTTTCCACATCCACCGTCCACTCCTGTATGTACCCGCTGGTGCTGCCGGTCAGAAGGTACACTGTAGACGACTCCGACACGGGCGCTGCGGCACTGACTCGAGGTGACGAAGAGGAAGCGAGGGAGGACAGACTAAAGTTGCCCAACGCGGGAGTCACCGCCACCACCCCGCCACTGGTGCGGTTGTATGGACACACATGCAGGAAGGTAGTGCTACCGTTCGGATCGACGATGGACCGCACCATTTGGAAAGCGAGAGCGTCGGCCGTCCCCATGCTCACCAAGCTGCCCCGGCCCTTCCGCTTCGCCGGTGCATCGGGAAAGCGGAGAAAAGCCAGTGCGCAGCGAGTAGCGGCTGCCACCACTGTGTCTACTGCAAGAAACCTCAGCGAGTGCACGCTCCCCAGCTCCGCTGTGGCCAACACCCATAGAAGCTGCACCGGGTCCTCGTTAGCGACCGCGCCGTCCCAGGCCCCTGGGCTGTGCTGATGGCGCCAGAGTCGCACCGTGCCATCGAGGCTTGCCGTTGCGATAAGCGTCGAGGTTTCCATCGGCCACACCCCCAACGCGGTCAAGCGGCCGCTATGGCCTCTCAGCACCGTGACGCTGCGAAGGGTGGAGCGGGACCATACGTACACGCAAGCCTCCTCCTCCGCAGCAGATTTGGCTGCCGAGCCCTCCACGGTCGTGTACACGTACGACGCCGCGACTGCGCAGTGATCCACATTGAACGTCGGGGGAAAGATACAGGCGGCGACGACGGCGCCGGTGAGTCCATTCCACACCAGCAGGCGGCCCTTCTCGTGCTTTGAGATGACCTGCAGCTGCGGCGTGGCAGATGGCATGGAGTGCCCTCTGCTGTTGAGTTCCTGAGCTGCTACAAGAATGGACGGCGCCGAGAAAGAGGCGCTGCGCGTGTTGGCGACCAGCTGCTGGATTCCGCGAGTGCCAGAGACCGCGTAGCTCTGACGTGTTTCACGGCCAAGGGTCGTGTGCAGCGGCAGCACCTGCGCATAGCTATCCGTCACCTTGGCATCCGTGACCGTCGACACCTTCCCCATAGCCAACTCGGTGTCAGGCGGCGGCACCAAGTGTGCCCCACGCACCCCAAAAGGGCTTCGCAGCACGTTCACGGAAAAGAAAGTGCCTTGCATGGTGCGAAGAGAGAGAGAAAGAGGGAGGGGGGGGAGGTGGATACGATGACGGTGAGCCAGCGAGCACAAAAGGGAGGGAGACAGACGATCTTGCCGTACTCCACTGCGCACAAACGAAAACGCGCAGCGCGTACCCTTGTCAGCCGTGTTCCAATGCTTTGGAGATGGGAGGAGTGCGGTGTGGGGTGTGGGGAGGGTGCACGTGCGTTCTCGTGCGACATGTTCCGTTGTCGGTGATGCGTGTGCGTGTGTCGGCCAGAGGAGGAAGAGAGAGAGAGAGAGAGACGGCGGGGGTAAGGGGTGAGGTCGCCAAAAAGGGACGGGAGAATGCGTGCGTGCGGCTTCACGAGAGGTATCGCTCGAATAATAATAAAAAACAGGTACATAGAACGCAGTGTTCGCGAAAAGGGCGTTGCGGTGGTCACCACGCAGACTCCCCGCCACAGGTGCCCTCCCCCAAAAGGGATACAAAGTAACGTGAGATGCCCCGGTGCTGCCCTTTCCCATGAGCTTCGTGTCTTATGTTCTTCATTACTCAACCGCTTTCCTCGCCGGAGGGAGACGAGGGGTGAAGCCCCTCCTCAGTGCACCGCCCCCCTCTCCCTCTCCGCTGACTGCACCAGAGGCGCTCGGTTCGTGTTCATGGAGCGACGCACGCGTGCGTGTGGAGGGGAGGGGGAGATAAAAACAAGGCATGAGCTCTGAGTGAGGGCCGCATCATCCATCCAAGCAGCGAGCCGCCCTCCCTCTGCTCACACGTGCGCATCTGCCCTTGCTAGGGGGGGGGGAACGTGATACGTATCTCACAGGCAGCCGTCCAGCTTGACCCGTTTGCGGGTGTGAGTTGAAGACCTCGACGTGCTGGAGTGCTCAGACGAGGTCGAAGATGATGTGCTGCCTGAACTGCTACTGCGGGTGAGGTGACTGATGCTGCTGCGACGAGAGGGTGAAGGTGGCGCGGTGGACGGCACGAAGGAACTATCCAATGCGGTGTTCAACCCGAAGGCAGGTCTCCAGGACTGGGAAGTGGATTGGGTGTGCTGCATGAGTAGCTCAAGCGTCAGCACTGGGCGATGGATCTCCTCCGACGCAACGTCGGCCGGAAATAAGGAGTGGCTCACCTTTCGAGAGGCCTCCGGGTGGGAGAGGCCCTCGCGGCGCGCCTGCTCCGCTGCGGACACGAGAGCGACTCGATAGCACTCATCCTCAAAGACCGTGGTTGGCACGGGCACGGCTGCCGTGAAGGCGTCGCCTTGCCTGTGATAGTCTCGAGAGCCCTCCGCTATTGGGTGGTAGGGCTGCGTGTACACTGTCCGATGCGCCACATCAGCTGCCTGGGCTGCCCGCACCGCGGACTCGCTGAACCGAAGTGGCACAGCCTGTCCTTGTGGGCCTGCGGACTCGGGGCGGGCCAGCAGAGGCTTGGGAACGCGCTCCCGGCGGAGTCGATACACGGCCAGCGACAGTGGTACCTTGTGCAGCGGCATCCAGGATTGCTGGCGGTACTCGTCGAGGCTACAATGGTCAACACCTACCATAACTCGCGACCTCGTGCGGGCCACGCGGTACCTTCGCCGGTCTGCTGGCAAATCGGTCAGAGAGCTGGAGCGCGTGCGGCGGACAACCTGAACCGTTCTGGTGCAGAGACTGGGGAGGGCACGATGCCACAACACAGGTTGCCCGCCCTGCGCACCTCGTAGCGTCGACGGGGGAAAGAACCTGCCGGCGGGTGCCCCCGACGCCTCTGAGGAGTTTGACACCGTCCGCGAGCCGTGCAAGCAGTCGACACGGTTGCCGTCGCGTGCAGCCGCGGCGCTGGGAGGAGCCACAAGGTCCTGCTCATGCGGCAGTGGGTAGAACATGTCGCCCCCACCCGGGCGGCGTGACAAGAGTGTTGGGACGCCGTTCACGTAGATACGACTGTAGTAGTGCGTCGGCGTGACGAGTGGCGTGGAGTGGAGCGTCTCGTCGATGTCGTCGTCCGCCATCCACGACGCGGTGGCGCGGTGCGCCGCAGAGGAGAAGTGGAAGTGAACGTCCTCGAGTGCGCGCCAGCGCGGCGGACGGCGGCTGATGCGCGTGAGGCGGAGCTCACAAGGAACGCAGAGGTAGTAGTACGCTTCACGCGTTTCGGGGGCCTTAGATGGCGCAGGGGAAGAGAACGCCCCGTCACCCGAGGAGCAAGAGGATACGGCCCTGGGGTCCTCAGTGTTGCCTTCCTCGGATGCATACATCTCGTCGCCGTCGTCGTCCGCGTTCTCCTCCGTATCCGCGCGTGCGGCTGCATCCACGGCGTACGCTGCGGCGTCGTCCTCGGCAACCAGTCGGCGACGTAGGCCGTGCTGCTCCAGCCGCGCTAGCAAGTGCTCTACCGGGGTGGCGCGCCGTCCATCGCCGACGTTGACAACCTCCAAGTCAAAGTTCGCATCCGCCCTGGACGCGACAGAGCGAGAGGATACAATGGCGCCGGACTGGTGAAGACGGCAGCGCAGGCGGTCCAAATCGGCCTCCGACGGCATGGCACCAGCACCTACCATACTCAACCGCGCGGACGACGGTCTGCTCCGCCATGATGGGCGCTGCATCCCCAAATTCCTTCAGCAGCGAGGGCAGGGGGAGGGACCGACACGACCACTGCCTTGTGTCAGCGTGCGCACTGACGCCCGGAGAATGCCATTTTGGCGCAAAGCATGACCGTGATGACAGTTCGGATGTCAACAAGGAAGAGAAGGAGCGGGTGAGAAAGAGTCCAGCCGAGTAGGGGTGGAGTGGCTGCGATGCACAGCACTGGTCACGAGTAGCATTACGCATCTGTGCACTGCACGTACGCCAGAACCGGCTCGAATGTTGGCACAGTCAACCAGAGCAGCAACGGCAACCACCACCATAACCACACCACCAAACAAGACAAAAAGCGCCAGGCGCCGAGAGACGCACTTCTGTCGTCTCACAGAAGAATCAGCGGCGAGTCGCACACGAGCGTCGCCGCTTCCACTCGCGCCCTCCTCTGAAGCCGTTTTCAATCACTCGCTCGCGCTGCACACGTGTGCGACCACTTGTTCTCACTTTTCTTGAGCTGCTAGCGCGGACAGTGCTATCGCTGCCACCAGTGCGTCTCCTGCGCATCGGTTTCCTTTTGCGTTCCCCGTCTCTCCCCCTGACAACCATCACAATCGGTGGTGACCCACGAAAAATGAAATAAAAACATACATGCATATGGGACTCAACGAGGTAGCAGAGAGGACGGCGGGCGCAGATGTATGTCTGTGCGCGCGCGGGGGGAAGAGGGGGGGGAGGGCGGAGGGTGCTGCGGAAGAAGTTCCCTGTATCCACGTTCTCGGGTAGAGGGGGTGCACAGGCAGAGACGTCCGCCTACTTGGCGTCGAGCCCGGTGTCTTTCGTTCAGCACTTTTCCGCCGCTGCGCACTTCACGAGCGCCGCATTCGCTCCTTTCTGGTTCAATGCGCCTCCTCCGCGTCGCTCACCATAATCGACATGCAGCGCTCCGTGAAAAACTCGTTGACTGGCCCCGGATCCATCGCGAGAGAGAGCGCGAACGGCAGCGTGGTCGTGATTTCCACCGCATCCGTCTTTTCCAGGAGCACAACGGTGGGCGGCGCCGCCGCTGAGCCGGCGATGGGGCCCGAGAGCGGGCACTCAAAGATGCGACGCACGATATCCATAGGCGTGTCGGTCACCGACTCGCTGATAGGGGTCCGAAGAAACTCACAGTACTGGTTCTTTAGGCCCGCCAGAGTTGCCGTATCCTTCTCGACATCGCCAAGGACACTAGTGGTGGGTTGGCCAGCCACACTGGAGGGCAGTCTCCCGGCTTTCGTGTTGGCGTGGAAGATGACGTACTCGAAGATCAGCAATGCAGAGAGAAAGTGCACGTTGCAATTGGCGTTGAAGGGCGTCTGCCGTGAACGCTGACGAGCCTCGTCAGCGTGGTGGATGTGGCGAGAGCATTGCTCGAGGTGTGCGCGGGTCGCTGTTGCAGCGGCCCTCATCAAGGCTTCCACCTCTGAAAACACCTCTAGCAGGCGCTGCACCATGGTGCCTCTGTCTGTGCTATTCATCTGAGGATCAATGAAGAGCGCCAGCATCTCGACCGTGGAGCGCCACGACACTGCCGTGTGCGAGGAGGAGGATGCCTGTCGATAGTTTTCCATAGCATGTACGGTGTCTTCGGTACACGCGACAGCCAGGGGCAGCGCAACCCTCACCACACCAACGTCCCACAGATCCTTCTCCCGCTCCGGGGCGGTGGCCCGTGCCTGCTTCAAGAAGTGGGACAGGGAGCGTGAGAGGTCGAACACGAGTACACCGTCAGCGCTGTGCACCTCGTCGCTCATGCGCAGCGGGGCTTCCGCCGAGCCGAGAAGACTCTGTAGAATGGGCGCGGGTGGTATGTAGTCGAGCAGTACGCAGCCGCGCAGCATCCGAGCGACGAAGATGGGAAAGGCGTCCAGCAGGGGCCCATTCCTCAGCTGCTGCCTGTAAAAGTTCAGCACACCGCGCAGTATCGACTCCAGCGCGCCATGGCACAGGCTCGAGCGCGTCATCTTCAGCGCCGCTAAGGCGTTGATGAAGGAAAGTGCCGTGTCGACGGTCAGCGAAGACGGATATATGTCCCTCCGGGTGGTCACAAACGTAACGAAGCCGTCGCAGCGATTGACGCGCAGGGCCGCCAGCGCGGCTGCAAGTCGCGCGACCGTGCGGAAGGAGATGGCATCGAGCACCTCTTCTGCAGAGGAAACGGTGAGGCGGTTGCCCGCCTCCTGCGCGATCGTCTCCACGGCCGCTGTCGCTGTGGCCGATGGTCGTATGCGGCGCAGCGCCTGTAGCGCGGCGACAAGGTCCTGCAGGCGGAGCCGGTGCACGTTCGCGCACATCACCCGCAACACGAGCTCCGCACGCTGCTGGGCCTTCTGCGCCGATGTCATGCGGGGAAATTGATCGAGCAAGGGGAGCAGCTTTACGAGGTCGCCGTAACTAAGGTCAAAGGGGAACTCCGCGCTGACTGGGCACCCCACCCCCACATCTTCGATAACACTGCGCTGCTCGGCGTACTGAAATACGCACTGCATTGCAGCAGCCCCAACGGTTTCGCAGTTGACGGCGCATGGTGCTGCCGCGTCGTGCGACGATGACGCGACGGTGGAGTCCCTTGACACTCCCAGCGCAGACCGCACTTCCTTCTCGATGGCCGGATAGTCTCGGACGAAGTTCCGCAGTTCGCTGAACTCCCTCGGGAAGTTCAGTAATGCGCGGGCGACGTTCAGCCAGTGGGCCCCGCGCAGCACGGACGCGTTTTCGAAGATAAAGCGCAGGAGGTTGTTGCGTAGCAGGTTAAGGCTCTCGCTGGGGACGCCCGTCATGCCTTCCTTCGGGGCACGCCGGCATTCCTCGACATAGGCGCGGCACGATTTGGAGAGGGCGCGCAGAACCCGCACGGCGTCGAAGGCGCTGCACGACGACGCGTTCCTCTTCCTCTTCGTCTTGTCGAAGTCGAGCACCCACTGTTCTCCACTGTAGAGGGGTACAACAACAAGCATGTTCAGAGCGTGGAAGCCTGACTCCGTGAGTGCAAACATGACCCTGCCCAGCTCATTGAGAGTGCCGAAGTTCAGTCGCGAGATGAGGACGGGGTACACCTCCGTATCTGTCACGCCCGCCTTGCAAAGGTATTCGACGATCTTGCTTGCCTGCGGCGAGGACATCTTGGGAAGAAAGCGCATGCGCTGATGGTCCTCCTTGATGCACGTCACGATCGCCTGCACAAAGCTCGCCTCTGGACGGGCACCAACAATGACAGCCGCGAAGGCCGCGTCGCGGGTGAGCTGACCGAGGAAGTGACGGAGGTCCGTTGAGTTACCGCGCCTGTCCAGCTCCGTTCCCGCCAGCACCGGCATTACTTCCGTCTTGAGAAAGCGCTTTATCTCACCCTGAGGGGCTGGATGAGTACGATGCTTTATGTCGAGGAGCGCGTTCAGCTTGGTCGCCGCATCCGTGATGGCAGCCGCCGTGACAACAGCGAGACTACGCCGACCGATACGCAGCATTTGGCGCGGCAAGGAAAGGTTTCTATCTATGGGCGGGTGCGGAGGAAGTCGGAGGAGGTGAGGGACCTGTCGGAGGGGTTGAAGAAGAAAGAGGGATGATCAGCGCGGAAAAAAAAAAGAACAGGAGTCGCAAGAAAAACGGGTCGCGATGCGTCTATCGAGCTGCGGCGCCCCTGTGCGTGGCGCTGCGACTCTCCCCCCAACACACGCACACAACGCACAGAAGGCGGTAGCACCTGCTTTTGCTCCTCCCTTCCTCCCACCGCTCTACAGATGCCCTCACCCCGACGAAAGAAAAATACGATGTCCTTCCCGATCCTCCGTCGCCTTGCCCTACAATGCTTATACGTATATATATATATGTATATGTATGTATGTATGCGTGTGCCTGTGTGACTGTTGCTCTCGCTCTCTTTTCCCCGCTCTGCTCAAGAACAGAGCGCGCCATATTCGTACCCATGCAGGGAGCGGACAAGCGAAGAGGGAGGCGGTTTCACGAGGACACCAGTCGTGCAGAGCCGAGAGGATGCATCAAGCGCAACGTATGCGTAGTTGTGGGCGTTCGTCGATGCCGGGGGAGAGGTGGAGAGAGGGAGAGCGTAGGCATCACGAGCCGCCCTTCGTGTCACACGAGGGACCGTCCTCTGCAGGGCTAAACGGCAGGGTGCGCATAGCATGTGAGAGCGATGCTCGCATTCATTCGCGACCACGTCGCGCATACGGGAGGCAGTACGCCTCACAAGACGTTCTACGTCGTGATCCGGCCTCTCAGCCTGTACCATTTTCTCCTTCTTCTTTCGGCAGTGTGGACGCAGCTGCATCTTCGAGAGATCCCTCACAACATTCTGTAACGGGGACGCTTCACAAGCCCCCACCCCCAGTTGCCTTGGTGCTCAGCAGAGTACCCGGACGAGGGGGAAGAGATGGAGGTAGAAAGTGACTCACACACGCCGCGGTCTTCTTTCTCTTGTCATTATTCGACTAGTTGCTGTCACTGGTTCTCCTGGTCATCGGCATGCCGCCGACGCTGCTTTTCGTCGTGGAGCTTGTGTATGTGGCGGTTGAGCTCCGTAATGCGCTCCAGTAAGGCCGTTCGCGACGAAAGTAGCAGCGCCGTCCACGCCGCCGCGACCGCGTCGCGGTTCCTCGCGGTGGTGCTCCAGCGCGTGCCGCCAGCGAAGGTCCTCTCAGGGTGTTCCCTCAGCTCTCTCGTCACGCGCCGCTTTCGCTCGACCTCGGCACGGACGTCATACAGGTATTTAGGGCAAAGGCCCCACGTTGTGCTGCCCACGTCGAGCCCGTCAAGACACGATGAGGCCGCCGTCTCTCCTGTAACGCGCACACCATTGCAGAGGACACCTAAGTGGTTGAAGTACAACAGAAAAAGGGCAAAGGCAGCATGGCGAGGCGTGGAGTCGGTAAAGGGAATCAAGAACCCTTCCCTGTCCGCCTCGTCGTAGTCGCTGGACGATCGGCGCCGCCCCAGCGACGAGGTCTCGCAGTACGGGCGCAGTCGCTTTCGCAGCCGGGCGACTGCCGTTCCCTTCGCGAACTCCGCCGAGTCGAAACGTGGCGCGGTGTCCGTTGCTGTGGCGAAACGGGGAACACCTGTGTAGCACGTGAAGGAGGCGGCGGCGCAGCGCACACCGTCCGGTGGAACCGCTGTCGCGCTGTTCGCCTCACGATCCGGCTGCTGCTGCTGGCTGGCGGCGGGTGATTCATTCGCTCCTTCTTCGATGAGCGAAATTGGCTGGCCGCGGAAGCGCAGTGGAAAGGGAATGCGCGGTGGCAAATAGAGAGACGCCTCGCTGGCGCGCACGTCGCTGTGTGCCCGCATGGAAAGTCGAAACTCCTCGGCATCCGCCCACACTGTCGTCCACGCTTGCCGCCTCGGCGACTGTGGTCTGTGACCCGGATGCGGCGCCAACTGGTTCAGCCACTTCTCGACGTTCTCCATCCCCATCTGTGCTGCGTGACGCGCCGATGTGACCGTGGGCCCTGTGCTTCCCGCGGCGCTGAGGGGACTTGAGCGACACTTAAAGCGGTTTAGCGGCCGATCAGAGGACCTGGGGGGCAGAGGCAGCTCCGATGTGCACAGTATCAGCGGGCACTCCGGCCGAATCAGATGTGTCGCGCCGGTGCGAAAGGCGTGCTCGTTTGCCTGCTGCAGAGTGCAACGTGCGAGGTCGTCCTGCGTGTCGTTCCCGGTGTCGACTTGCGCGGCGACAGTGCTAGGTGTGTACACAGCCGCGTCGGTGAACTCCATAAACGACCCGTCGATGGGGTCAATGATGACACCGCCACTGAGCACGCCGAAGCAGTTGAAGAGGGGACAGTCCGAGTCGATGGACCGCCTCGTCTCCTCTGCTGAACCGGCGGACAAACTGAAGTGCGCGTTCGCCGATGGCATTGTGGGAGGTGCCGTCGCGGCCTCACGATGAACACCAGCAAACACTTCCGCCGGGCGAAATCGGCCGCTGGCGTCCGCCGTTCGGCATACAAAGCCGTTCAACAGCAGGAACACACCGGGCTCACCGACTTTCCGGCGTGACCGCGAAGCGGACAGGCAACTCGGTAGCGGAGATGCACTGGTTACCGCAACCTCGCCGGACAAGGCCATGCCGGGCGATGAGCCGCGTGAGGGCTGGCGGGGCATGCATTTGCGCTTCAAAATCGATCCTCACGCTCAGTCCTTTCCCGACACTCTTGAGGACGAGGGAGCGGGAGAAGGACGAGCGAAGGCAGCGGCGTACTCTTGCTGTTGCCGGTGGCTCAAAAGCGAGAAAGGAGGTAGCAGTCAGCGAAGGTCGAGATGCGTGGGAAGATCAAACCTGGAATGCTGCCGGGTATACGACGCCCCTCGCTGACGGGGGTCCTTTCCGAAAGACAGCACAATACTTGCGACCGATACCAAAGGAGCTTGCCACGGTGGGTGCGGTGAAGGGGATGCTACACACTTGCCGTGGTTGGCTTGCTCGCTTCGCGACTGCGTACAGCTGCAGATGCACCGAGGCACGCACCAGCACCGCCTACGTCCGTGATCACGAGAAGAGAGACGCTTTTCGACGCTGGCATTCGTTCTTTTCTTGGAGAGATGGGCCGTCGGTGTGTACATCGCCCTCTCTCCCTTTTTGCTCGCATCAACGAGGATTGGGCACCGAGGAAAAGTATGAGTGCGGCAGGTTACGGGAGAAGGGACGTTCCGACAAATTCGACTCAGCGTCGATGATGGGCAACTCTGGGGCGGGGTGAAGAGGGGCTCTCATTACAGCCCCCCCAAAACGCGGTCACACATACACACATGCGCGGACAGTAGGAATTATGTAAACAACTGAGGGCAGCCACATACGCGACATCATGGGGGCAAAAAAAAAAAACACAGCAAAGAATGTACGGGCGGCCGTCGGCGCCACGGCTGCGTTCATGAGTCTATCCGCACCAACACTCGTAGGAAGAACGGGGGAGGAGGGAGGAAACAACCCAACCAAACATGCGTTTCGTCTCTGATCTGCCCAGCGGGCACGGCATCACCATGTCGTGTTCAGCTCTTCTTTGAAGCCACTGAGGTGCGGCGCCCGCTCTTCGAACCGACGACGGAGGATCGGCGACGGCCAGCCGGCGCGCCTTGGCCAGCGGCCTTGGAGGCAGTGGAGCCTCTTCGGTATTGCACCGATCCCCCTCCGCTTCGTTTCGTATGATCGAGTTCACCGACATCGCCCTCCCCCTGGAAACTGAGTACCACAGACGACTTCCGCCTCTTCATGTTTCGCGCGTCCTTCGAGGGTTCCAAGCCAAGAGCCTCGGGTGTAAGCTTCGAGAAAAGGGCGCTCACGTGTTCGACTGTGAGGAGAGTGGACCCTCTGCGGCTCTCACAGGTGAGGGCAGAGCACCCGCCACTTACAGACGCACTGCGGCTACGGCTGTCGTCATCGATCGGGGGGTTGTCGACCGTGCTTTCTGTGACAGAGACTGGGACGTCCTGCAAGGTGATGCTTCGCGAAAGGCAGTTTGCTGCTGATGCGGTGGACACATTCATGTCCTGGCTGATTCGGTCATGCAGGACGTCAAGCACCTCTTCTACGGAGGCGGTGTAGGTGAACGGATGGTGGGGTGCCGCATAAGCCTCCATGCTCATGGCACCGTCCCCACTCGGGCTTGCCTCGTCCTTCTTGCAGAAACTGCTGGGTAGAACAGTGTAAAAGAGGCTCGACACCTCCTGAGAGTTTCTGCCGGCAGCCTCGGTCGCTCCCTGGTGCGTGGTGAGACGGTCAACGCAAGCGCTCTTGTACAGCTGCTTGAGCGCGTCGTGGTCTGACGGGCTAAAGTGGTCAAAGTTTGCGTCGACGACGACCACGCAGAGAAACGGCCGCATGGGTTGGGGGCCACCGAGCAGCCGCCGCAGCTGTGACGTCGAGGTGGAGATGGTAGAAATAAAGTTGTACTTGGAGAGAGGCGCCTTGGCAAGTACGCCAGTGATTGCCTGACCAACCGCGTCCGCGCCTGAACTCGTCGCGGCGCTAGTGAAGACGTGGACAAGAACCTTCATTGGGTCCGCCGAAGCGGCGCTGCGCGTGGCCTTTCCGCCGGCGTCGGCCTTCGTAGACAAACCCACCTTAGACTGCTTGCGTATGCCCATCGAAACGGCAGAGGCGCGGCTGCTGCTGGCACCAGTGGTCCATCGCCCGACTGAGCCTAGGGAGCGCTTGCGCGATGCCGCGGCACCGGTGACGCTGTTCCCACTCCCTAAAATGCTCTTGGCATTGCTGGTAGATGGGTTACCCGGAGTGGGGCGGTCATCTTTCTTGTCGGAGCCAACGGCAGCCGTCGTCGTGTCAGCCCGCGCGCTGGCAACGCGCAGGGCGCGCCCTGCCGGCCCCGCCATCACTGTCGTGAAGCTCGCGATGGATTTCGAGTGCATGTTGACAAGTTCCTGCTCAAGCGACCACAAGCCGCTTGAGACAGCCTCCATGATGTGATGCGCCTGCTCGACAGTGCCGTCCAGGTCTCGCAGCTCCCGATCGAGGTTTGCCTGCGCAACTTGGTAATCCTTTGCGCGGCTCGCTCGTGTGCCGCGCTGGAAGGCCGGCGAGAACTGGTTTCGGATGATGTTGCCGAACGACGTCAAAGACGACTCCACCGCCATCTCCGCCGCACCCTGTTCGGCGGGGGACGAGATGCGGTTGTCCTGCAGAGTCCCTGTCGCCGTCGCGGCGACGAGCAAGCCGACCGTCTCATTATCAAAGATGTCGTTGTCCCGCACCGCCGACTCAGACTCGTGCTCCATGCACACCCCCACGCCGTTGTCATAGACGCTGCAGTTTTTGATCACCGGGCACGAGCCGGCGGGCCCACCGTTAAGAGGCGAGACGATGTGGATGCCGCTCTTGCAGCGCGACACGCTGTTGCCGTCGAAGACGCCGGCGGTGGTGATGAGGAGACCACTCTTGGCGCAGTCGACAATTCTGTTGCCGATGCAGAGGAACCCCAGCGCGTCGCGCTTGTGCGATGGGACTGCATTGATGCCCTTGTAGGCGGAGGAGTGCTGCACAAGGATCCCCGTAGGGGCCTTGATGATCGTATTGTCTTCCATTCGACCGCCGTAGGCGACCGCGCCACAATCCACGCTGTCGAGCACCCGGTTCTTGTTTACGCCTGTGCGATTGAAGGGCGCGAGCACCAATCCCGTCACGCATTGCACAATGCGGTTGTCTGTCGCAACGCCCTCCGCACCAGGCAGGCACTTCACACCAACTTTGCGATGCACGATTGTATTTTGGTCCGCGACAATGCGACCACCCTCCTGAATGAC
Source organism: Leishmania major strain Friedlin (assembly GCF_000002725.2). Classification (NCBI taxonomy): domain Eukaryota; phylum Euglenozoa; class Kinetoplastea; order Trypanosomatida; family Trypanosomatidae; genus Leishmania; species Leishmania major. The sequence goes on along the minus strand of NC_007268.2, from coordinate 332,535 downwards.
GACTGCAGCAGCGGCGCTGTTGGCAGCGCCTGAGCAGGGCGACAAATCGTGCGCCACCCCCGCAAGGGTAGCGGCATTGCCATCCGACAAGGCGATGAAGCTGTTCTGCGTGAAGCAGGCGACACCACCCGTCTTTCCCACGACGGTTCCGCAGAAGACGTTCTCGCGAAACGTTGCGCAGCCGTCCTCCATCGCTACCACGTCGCCGCCGCCGTTCGCCGTGGTGTTATCCGTGAACACGCACCCCTCGAAAACTGTCGTGTCCGCCATGTTGAGTGCGCTGCTGACATCGACGGCGCCGTCGGTCCACTTTCGGCCTTCCGCAGTCTCTTTGGCGGCGCCACCGCCTGTCCCGTCCACACCCCTGCCTCCGCCTCCGCTGCCGTCGGCTGCGCCGTGGAAACCGCGCACCAGCACACCGCAGACCTGGTGCTGCGTAAACAGGCATCCTTTGAAGTGCGCCTTCGGTCCTGCCAACGCAATAGCCGGACTCGCAGCATCCCGCACGGCGTCCACACCGGTGTCGTTATTGAAGAATCCGCACGCGTCCACCACCGGCTCGGTCAAGGGTCCGATGAGCAAGCCAGCCGGTAGCCGTGCCTGACTCGTGGCAGTGAGCACGCGGGCGTTCTCGGGCAACAGCTTCAAGGAGAAGTTGCGGCACTCGAGCTGGAGCATCCCGTGAGTTGGGTAGGGCATCGTCAACTTCCCTCCGTCGCCGTTCCGCCTGTGCTCGCGGAAAATGCAGTGGCGTAGCTGCGGTCGGGTGCCGCTCCCCACCACCTCCAGGCCAGCCCGGGCGTTTTTTTCGAAGAGGTTTCGCTCGAGTATCGGGGCAGCGCCGTTGCAGACGATGGCGCCGACGTAGTTGCATGTGAACCGGTTCTCGACGAGGGTGACAGGGGAGGCATGGAGCCGGCTCTCTAGCCCAGACTCGCTTCCACCAACCAGAAAGACGGGGATGTAGTTCTCTGAAAAGACGTTGCCCTGCACCACCGCCGCTCCGCCGGCCCTTTCACTTTGCAAGTACAGCGCCACCGTGCCCGCGGTTTGCCCACTGAACTCGTTTTGGTACACCAGCGGCGCCTCCTCACCGACGCACTCCAGCAAAATCGACGAGTCCTTGGCTTCTCTGAACGTGTTATGAAACACGCGCGTTCGCAGGTGGCCCAGCGCCGTTGCCGGAGACGTCACGAGGCGAATCCGTTGCTGCTGCGCCAGGCGGAGTCCGACACCATTGCGCTCAAAGACGTTCCCCTTCCCCACTGTCGCACACGCCAGATGTCCCTGCACACAGAGGGCGTCGCTGGCGATGTTCGCGAAGGTGTTGCGTTGAAAGCGGACGCTGTGCGGTCCGAGGTGGCCGCAAAGCAGCACCCCGCTCTTCGCGTCGCGCACCTTGTTCTCATCCCATAGCAGCAACCCCGGCGGCGGCAGCTGGAGTAGACTTGCCATCACAGGGACCCCGACGAGCACCTGCGAGGCGTAGTTGGACCCCGACAGGGGGGTCGTCGTGTCCAGCTGCAGCAGCGTTCGGTCGCCGTCTTGCGTCAGGGCAACGTACCGTGACGTCACGTAGACTTGCATGTCCTGGTTGCGGAAGAGGTCATTCTTCCGGAACAGGGCGTGGCCTACCTTTTGCTGGAGTGCATGCAACTCAAACGGCAGCGTCACACTCACTCGCGTCGGTTCCTTCCCCAGGACCAGCTTGGAGCGAATACTGTCGTACTGAGCTGCGATGGTCTCGTTCAGCGCGCCACGCCCCGAGAGCCAGCGCTCGCAGTGCACGTTCGCCACGTGCACCGCGTACACACCGTAGCGACGATTCTGCGTCACGGTGTTGCCCTCCACCACGATCGTGAAGTCGGAGGCACTGTAGGCGCACTCCATCACGTCAATGTCATGCGACGAGGCGCCGAGGGCGCTCGTCGCCGCCACAGAGAGCTTTGGCGAGCTTGCGCGCTGAAACCGCGGTAGCGCGTGTGCCTCTGTGGGAGCGTGCGGCGTGAGATCACTCATGCTGTTTGCCCCAGCACCGGAGCGCGGCTTGATGCGGCTGACTGACGCCGCAGCAGCCGCGGCTGCGCTGGGTGTGGTGCATGCCTGTAAGCAGTGGAACACCTCGACGTGCACCCCGTCCCGGTTGCTGCTAATGACGTTGTCTGCGATGTGGACGTGGTGGAGAGAGTCCACGCGCTGCCTCTTCTCTTCGGCCTCGAGTCCATTCAACGAGGAAAGGGAGAGGCTGTGGTGCAAGAAGGACGCAAATTCGGCGTCGAGGCTCTCGAAGGTAGTGGATGCGGCAACCTGCACGGCCGCCAAAATTCCCGTCGCGTAGAGCATCTGTGTCGTGAAGAGGGCACCGGGCTCCACGCAGGCAAGAGGCGGTGCTTCACGTTGCCCGGCAAAGATGTCCACCGTCGTGCTGCTCGCCGTCGTCCTCATCGACTTTGCACGGCCAGGTAGGGAGGCCACCATCTCGAGTTTCTTGTTCCCTTTCCTGCCTTCCTCCATGTTGAATGATTTGTGCAGGACCGAGTGGTGCTGCAGTACGCCTTTTGTAATCAACACACCGCTGTTCTGGTGCTTGCCGATTCGGTTGCCCTGAATCGTCACCCGACTTCCTGCCTGCACCCACACCCCGATGCCGCCGTCGGCCGTGGATACGTCCGCGTAGTCGGCCAACGCCACACCACCGAGCCACCGCCTACCCAACGCTGCCGTGCCCTTCACGCTAGACGAGGCATCTTCGACCCCTTCAAAGAGCGCCGACGGCGCACAGCCGCTGGCGAGCGTCAAGCCGCCCGAAGAGGCTGCGACGAGCTCGGCAAGGTAGCGGAGGGCGTCCGTCATGGTGAAGACGTGGACCTCGGCAAGGCGACTCATCTGCTCGTACGCGCGGCAGCACGCGCGAAGTGTCCTACCTGCCGTGACGGCGGTGGCGCGCACCTTCTCCTCCATAGTGCCCACTATCGCCTGCGTGAAAAACGACTTTGAAAAGGTGCAGTCGTCGAAGCTCCGCGGCATGTGCGGGCTCGCCTCCGGCCGGCACCAGCCGTTGTTCGACTCGATGATGCCTTTCGCAATGTACCCCTTCGCCCCGATTGCCGCGTACACGCCAGCCAGGCCGTTGTCGCAGATGTCGTTCGCGTAAGCCGAGACAGCTGAACCGAAGCGGAGGAGGAGGCCAAAGAAAGTGTTGTGATGGATCTTGTTGCGCTGAAGGTACGGATGGCATCCGTACCCGGCACCGACGCCGACGCTGCACTCTGTGACGATGTTCTCGATAAGACTCACCTGCTTCAGCTGACGCTGTCGTTGGTGCTCGTCGTTGTCGAGGATTTGCGACGTGCCAAGCAGAACCTCGTACCCGCCGTGCGCGTTCTTCACTGGGTTGCCGGCGGACGGCTTCGTCTCCGCGTGTGTCTTCTCAAGCGCCGAGAGGTCCCAGTGCTCAAAGCGGTCATGGTAAACACCCATCATGCGATTGCGTCGAATAATATTTTTTTCGAAGGTGGCGCAGAGTCGATTGCCTCGGGCGGTAGCGATCCCGCCGACCGCACAGGAGTAGGGCACGGGCGCGTCGTGCAGCGGCTCGTCAGTTGAGCTGTCTGCCGGCGGAACTCCGGCAGACTTCCCGCCAGCGCCGCTGCAGGACAGGAGGAGAGGCGAGCGCAGCGGACATCCCGAAATGACGCTGAGCAGCAGCACGCCATGAAGCTCATTTTCTTCGATTGTGTTTGCCGTGAACGTCGGCGCGGAGGAGAGGATGCGCGCATGAATCACCTCCTCATAGGACACGTGAAACGGAGTGGTGGGGCCGCAGAATACGACGACGCCCGTGGCGCAGTGACAGATAGTGTTGTTGAGAAACACGCCTTGACCATTCACATCTACCAGGACACCGCTGAAACCGCAATTCTCGATACGGTTGGCGTCTGTGAAGTCAGGGTAGGCCCTGTCAGAGATGTAGACACCCGAGTAGGTGCAGTCGCGGATGTGGTTCGCCGTGTAGCAGCCGTGGCCGCCGCTCGCAAAGGCGAAACCGTCCATGCATGTGTGAACCTCGTTCTTGCTCATCGAGTGAACCGTGGAGTTGTTCGCCACGCACACGCCGTACGGGGCCCCGTGGATGGTGTTCTCGGTGATGGTCGTCTCGTGCTTATCGCCGTCGAAGTGATCAAGGAAGATGTTCGCCTCGTCGTGGCCGTAGATATTGTTTGCGCGAATCAGCATTAATGTTTGCAGCTGTTCAAAGGAAGACTGCTGCTGCTGCTGCAAGGATGGCGGCCGTATAACAGAGCTGCGGTCTGTGACACCAAGCGTGGTCGTCAACATCGCCAGTGCACGCGCTGCACCGTACGTGACGTCGCCACGGACGCCGTACGCGTTGTTCTGGAAGATATCGTTCTGCTCCAACGTGCCGTTAGGAAAGGCATCCAACAAAACACCACCTCGTAGGTTGGCGGTGATGATGTTGCCGCGAACGACGCTTGTCGGCAGCCGAACCACGGTCGCACTCCGCTGCAGCGACGCGCTCGCAATGCTGTGCAGCACACTCGCATCCGTATTGGTCGCGAACACGTTAGAGCGATGCTGCGCTGTACGTGATGCCCTGCGCTGCAACGACGCTGACAAGTCCTTGTTGCTCGTGTCGGCGTCAGCAAGATACGCGGAGTGGATCTGAATGACTGCGGAGTCCATCGATGAGCCGAACTGCACCCCAATGTCGTTCCGCGTCACTTCATTCCGCTCAAACAGTCCGACGCTGTCCGGGGCGATATGCAGCCCGCTCATCTGAGAGCCCGTCACCCTGTTCTGTGAAAAGACCGGGTCCGCCTGCCGCTGTGCCAGCACGCCGCTGCCGTAGCAGTCCTCGATGACATTCTGTGTGAACGATCCCTTGCCGCCGTCCGACACGAGTACGCCGACAGCCTCGCGTGCGATATTGTTGGCCCGAAACGTCGGATTCGACCCCTCCAGGATGAACACACCGCACTGGTAGTTTCCGTGAATGCTGTTGCGCAGGAAGCTGCCACCGGCGCTGCGCCCGCAAACTATGCCGCAGCCAGAGCGCGAGCTTGAGATGACGTTGCGCAGAAACTCCGGCTCAGAGTACGCACCCGCCACTAGCACATTAGCGATCGCGTTCGTCGCGATGGTGTTGCGCTCGAAGAAGCCGTGCCCCTCGTTGCACACGACCACGCCTCCCTGTGAGCTATCCTCGATGCGATTAGCGCGAAACACCGAGGAGGCGCCCTCCGTCAAGAGCACGTTCGGCCCCGTATTTTTGCGGATACGGTTCCCCACGAAAACGCCGAGCGCGTTGTTGCACGCGCGCACTCCTGCACGCGTGTTGTCTGTGATGTCATTGTCCTGCACGTAAGGGTCGGCGTCCAGTTTGACGAGGATGCCGTCGCCGTTGAAGCTGATGGTGTTGGAAAAGACAGTGCAGCGGCTGCACGAGTCGATGCGGATGCCGGCGTCTGCGGAGGCGGTGATGTGGTTATGCGAGATGAAGGCGTCGGCGCCTTCGGTGCAGTTCACCTGTGCGTACAGGTTCGCTGAGAGTTTGTTGAGCAGGATCGTTGGCTTGCTACCTTCCGCGACAGCGATGCCGCCGTGGCGGTTTTGCGAGATGGCGTTGGCGCAGATGAGGGGCTGGCTGTATTTGTCAACGCGGATGCCAGCTCCAACGTGCGTGGCGATGATGTTGCCGATAATCAGACCGCGGCTCATGCTGGCGAGCTGAATGCCGTCTCGCTTACCGCTCACCACCTCGTTGCCGATGATGAGCGGATTCGCGAAGTTGGTCACCAGGATGCTGGCCCCGCGAGAGCGCAGGAAGCGGCAGCCGGTGATGAGTGGGTGCGCTGCGCAGTCCACGACAATCGCGTATGCACCACAATCCTCAAACACGCAGTCCTCAACCACTCCGTACCCTTGGCGGCCGAAGCGAATGGCGCAGATATCGCAGTTGGAGAACTTTGTGTTGACGATGTCGATGCCCTTGTTCCCGCGCAGCCGCAGCACTTCGCGCTGCGATGCTGGGGTGTCCGTTCGGTGGCTGAGTTGGGTGCCCAGCATGTTGTTCAAGATGGCGGCGAACGGGTTCGCAGAGGTGGCGTCGAGCCCCTCATTCACGATCGAGGCAGTGCTGGTGCAAATCTCGAAAGCCGGCTGCAGACATGTAGGGTTGGCCTGCAGTGTCATGGTCACGAGCTGCTGGAGATTGGCCCTGAGCTTGTCCAGCGAGCACCACTTGCTCTCAATGCACACAAGTGGGGTCGTTGGCGAGGTGGAGGGCAGGAAGCAGGACGCGTCACACGAGGATGGCGACGATGTGCTGCCTTGCACCGGTGCCCACGCAAAGGCCCGCTTCGGGTTTGGCAGTTCGTCAGACAAGAAACGATCCGGCTCGCTCCTGTTGCCGCCGATGGCGCCGACGTTAAGGTCGGCTTCGGCGGGGGCACGAACGCCAGATCCGGCTCCTGTCATGGAGGTGGCGGAATTCTGCTGCTGGATATAGGAGGCACGGCTGATGGCGCACTGTGCATCGATGCCCACGCGGCAGCGGTCTATGACGTTGTCACCCGTGATACGCAGCGTCTGATGGTTGGGGGCGTAGCCAGAACTCTCCCCCACAAGAGTCAAGATGCCGCAGCGCCGTTGGCAGCGGATCACGTTCCCTTTGAGCTGCGCCGTGCCAGGGCCTTCTATCAGCACGCCAATCTCGCCCTCAATGAACTCGTTCGAGGCGATGGTCGGCGCGGCTCCTTGGGCGAGGATGATGCCACAGGCACTCCCTACAGAACTCATGGAAACCACGCCAGACGCACCGCTGCTGGCGTCGTGGGAGATGGAAAAGTGGCAGTGCGTCACCTCGACTTGGCTGCACGACGTGGACGAGGAGCCGGAGTCACGAGTGATAGAGCTGACGGCGCCGGAGATGCTCATGGCATCGCCACCGGTGTTATTGTCAATCGTGCACCCCGTCACCGCTAACTCGCCGCGCGTGTCAATGTCGAAACACACGTTGCGGTGATTGCGGATCGTGGAGGATTTGATGATACCGCCACCACTCTCGTGCACAACGATGCCGACGCCGCTGTCACTTTCCTTGACAGTGCACTCGTCGACGTGGGCTACGGCGTTGCCGCCGATGACTAGGGAGCTGCAGTGGCAGCGGAAGAGAATCGGGTTGCCTGCGACGGCGACAACGGCGGCGTCAAGTTTGCTGCCACTGCGAGAGGAGACGATAATGCGCTCCATGTAGACCTCGATGCCACTCGTCGCGATCGTGATGGTGGATAAACGAGAGAAGATGTGCGGATCCTCGCCCTCCGAGGCGACCAGTTCCAGCGGCATCTGCACAGCCACGGACTCATGGTACTCCCCACCGGTCAGCTCGATGCGATCAAACGGCTTTGCAAGAGCGATGGCACCAGCAATGGACTTCCCCGACACGATCTTGGCATGGGCGTTGACGATGATAGTGCGCACCTTCTTCTTCTGCCATCGGCTGTACCGCTGCACAACGGCATAGCCCGCTTCTTCGTACATTGTGACGCCGTGCACACACCAGTCTCTTCACTTGCGCTGCCGTGCGTGTGACACTGTTATAGGTAAGGAGCAGCGTCTTGTCCTCGTCGCTACGAGGACCTTTGCAGCGGGGAAAGGTGCGATGTCGTGCAAGTCCGATCTCACAGTCGTGCCGCCGCCAGCAAACCTCGAAGTGATACTTAGTATAGATCGCGTGCGATCGCCCTACGTCCATGCGCCAATTGTCTTCAGCACACAAATAAAAGGAGGGAGAAAGTGAGCGGGCAGCGAGGAGGCAGCTACGACGCTACTTTTTTACGCGTGAGACACCGAGAGAGCGCTGTGGTAGCAGGCAGAGTGGCACGCCAAAGGGGTCGTGAAAACTGCGCCACTTGGCAGATGTACGGTACTCTAAATCGAATAATGCATGCAAGCGTGTAAAGGATAGTCTGTCCCTTAGGCACGACGAGAAAAAAACGGAGGGAGGGAAGGTGCAGCTATGACAACGCACAGCCACCACAGCAAGAACACGCAAGGAGGTCCACAACCGCGCGTGAGAGAGGGGGCTGTCCTCCTCGTGAGCTGTGCTGTGTGTTCGCAGAGCCTACCACGAACAAAGAAAAGAGCCCAGAAGAACACGCAGGACGGACGAAGCGGCCGCCACCGGCACAACAGACGCCAAGTACGACAACGGTGGCAGAAACGAGCCGAAGTGGAGAGAGAAGGAGGGATAGAGGGAGCCCTGCACAGGACAGTTCCAGACCCCGCGTACGCACGTGTGCAGACTTGGAAAAGGGGCGCGCTGCAGAGCAGGATACCGTACATCAAGCAGAGACACTATACATGCAAGTGCAAAATTTCTCGAGAGCGACAATAGAGGTGAAGAAAGAAGCAACATAGAGACAAGCACAGGAGAATGAGAGGGGGTGAGGGGAGAGAATGGATGATGAAGAGGAGAAGCAGCAGCAGCGGGAGGCAAATAAAATTATATGTATATAAGCATGCACGCGCCTCGCGAAGAATGGGTACACCGGAGAGCGTCGCGCACACCGAGAATGCGAAGAATGAACGGAACAAGAAAGAAATGGAGTGGTGGTGGCGTGGAAGAGGAAGCCCACGTATGTGAGCGACAGAGACAGACAGAACAAGGGGGCGCAGACGACCAAGGCCACTTCGCGCCGTGAACGCGACAATAAAGAGGGATTCCGCGAGGAACACCACAGGAAACTCTAAATAAGGTGGAAGAAGGAGAATGTGGGACTCACACGCAACACGATAGGAGCTACGGTGACGAAAGGATAGGTGGGGTAGGGGCGAGACGCCGTGGATAAGAGCACCTCAACACGAATCTACGACTTTATAATACGTCACACTTAGACACTGACTTTTTGTGTGGACAAGCACTCAATTTTCATCCGCCGGTCTGCAGATCTGTGGCTGCTTGCGGACATCGTAAAGCGGAGGGAGGGCGGCAGCAAGTGAGAGAGACGGAGGGAGAAGGGGCAAAGAGAAATGAGGAAGAGAGACAAGTGCTAGCAAAATCGAGCTTCTCCGGCCTGGGCCCGCGATGGACGGGCCGGTGGGGATGATACCCCCCCACCACCACCACCCCTTCTCCTCCTCTTCCACCTCTGCTTCACATTCTCACAGTGGGATGCTTGCATGGTGGCCGTGTGGTCTTTGCCTTTCAAGGAGGAAACAACGCCGTCGGAACAGCTGCCGGTTAGAGAAAACCGAAGGCACTATGGAAGAGTGTCGTGCTAGAGCGCACCAACACAGCGAAGCAGACGTCGGTTCGGTGATCGCCGCAGCGCCGCTCAACAAGCACTGGGATGCATCTCTCGCGGAGAGGTGCGCCACTCCGTTCGCCCTTTCTCCTCCAGACACCACCACGCGCGTCAGCTCCCGAAGACGACAAAAACAAGTTGCCTATGCGCAAGTAGTGCAGGAGAGCCTCATAGACGAACGAAGCGATAGGGAGAACGACAAGAGGTTGCAGAAAGGGAGTTACGGCGCCTGACTTTTTGTTGTCCAAGGGTAGCAGATGGCGCTGAAGAGATGCAGATGCCGATGGCGAATACTGAATGCGCATCGTGGCGTACAAGGCCGCTACTGAAAACGGGGAGGCGTGTGAGAGCGACAGGGAGCGATGATCAACGGGTGGGCGAGTGGGATGTTCTCGCAGCTTTTCAGACATAACCCCCCTCGGCTGCGCGTGCAGGAGCTGAAAAGAGGGAAGAAGCGGGCACTTCCCGCGAGTTGTGCGCCGTTCAGCGACTCGTTTTCTCCCTCCTGCATCCTCGCACAGATTCCGCTTCGCCACGTTACGTTCGGCACACTTCCTTCTGCAGTGACAATGCGGCCTTGAATCTCCCCTCCCCCACCGTCGGCACCTACGCGCCTTCTAGCCCGAGCGCCGCGGCCGGGCACGCCTGGGTGGGGATGTGAGGGACCCTCCTGAGTTTGATAGCGAAGGATCGCTCTTTCCACGTCTACACACAAAAGTTTCCGGTGACAGTGTGTCGGCTGCACTCATTCTCGTCGTGCGCATCATATGTACATCATCCGGTCGACCAAGCTGTGTAGGCATGCACTCTAGCAGAGCGAAAGGCATCTCCATGGCATGTCGTCTTCCCGCGTGGCAAGCTTCCACCCCTGTGAGCATATCATTGTCGTGTCCCTCTCCTGGCTACCCGACGGGCAGCCCTGCCGTCCGAGTTCCTTGAGGGTTTTGTTGCGGTTGGTGCTGCTCCTCGGCGCGGAGAGAACGGCCAGGATCTTCGGCCCGTTAGTGCCTCTGCTGCGGAGTCCGCCTTTCACCTCTTAAGCAGTGCAAGACGGCGTCTGAACTCGCCTTTTGCCGGACTCGGTGCACCCGACATGCTTGGCCGTGGTGGTCTCTGTCGGGGTGGTGGTGACTGGTGAAGTGATGCGCCTAAAACACTCGTTCCGTGGAGCTGGCGTGTCGTCTGTAGAGCGAGAGGGGAGGAGAGAGTGCGCGGAGCGAGAGGGGCGTGTGTGTGTGTGTGTGCATTGCAGCTGCCATGCTGCGCGGGCAGAGGAGAGGATAGACCCAAGAGGTCATGCAGGCAAGGAGGGGGTTGGTGGGTTGTTGGATCATGAGACCGCACACATCGCGGCCCTGCCCCCCTGGACCCTCAGGGGACCGCGTGCCGCGTTTTCTGGACGGCGGCCACTTGCCCAGTCCGTACAAGGCTCAGAAAACGTGCGAGCGACCTTTGACTTCTCGCGTCGCCACCACGCGGAGACTGGAAACACATCAAGACAGAAACACTTGGTCGACGGGGTGCCGGCGGCCAGCTCGTCTACAGTGTACAAAATTTTTACTGCGACGTGCGCGATTCAGACACACACATACACACATCCATAAACGGAAAATAATACGACTCGCAGGGCTCGCGCGCACGCTCACTTCTTGACCACTCCTCTTTCAGGTAGCACTTGTCGTACTTTACGCAAGCTTCGCAGCCAGTTCGCCGCTCTTCTGGATGGCCTGCAAGTCGCTGCACCCGCCAATGAACTCACCATTGATGAAGATCGCCGGCACTGTGTCGTGATTGTACGCCTGCAGAATCTGTGTACGAAGTTCCTCGCCGTTGTCCATCTGGTCGCACTCGTAAACTTGTATATCCTTTGCGAGCGACTTGAGGATTTCCTTGGCGCGAGAGCAATACGGGCAGTGCACCCACGAGAAAACCACCACCTTGTGTTGGGTGATGAGCTCGGCGACGGTAGCGGGCATCGTTGAAGAGGATCGGTAGAGAAAACGGCTGGAGAACATACAAGTCAAGATAAAAAGCGTCGAGGCGGAAATGGTGGGCGGATTGGGGAGGGGGGGGGGCGCTGAGGGCGATGAGGGCGATGAAGACTGCGGGTTGCTGGGTGAGCTTGGACAGAGATGCGACGCGTGCCGAGGGGCACAAGGGGAGAGCGCGAAAAGGGGGGTGTGCAGAGAGAGAGAGAGAGGGAGGGAAGGCAAGCCGATACTTGCGGGGGACCCTGTGCAACGTGATGCGCCACGAGAAGCGTGCACGGGAAAAAAGAAAGACGCATATCGTAGTCTCATCAGAGACGGTACACACAACAGTCGAGTAGCAAGACCATGCTTCTGAGGCACTGTCGACAAGACCGTCGAAAGCCACGTACACGCTGCTGTTCCACTCATCGAGCAAGCATTGCGTCGCAATGCTCGCTCGTGTATTTTGTTTTTCGTAGCGTTTGCGTCTCTCTGTGAGCAGAAGATAAGATGCAGCGGGGCGTAAGAGGAGAGGAGAAGGTGGGCGGTGGACGAAACGGGAAGGTCGAACATCCAACCTCGACCCCCACACGCGAAAAAAACGTCCCCCCTTGTACTCTGTGCCGGCACGAAAACGTCCATCAAGCGATCCGTATCGCAGACAAACAAGGTGCGCACCGGGGCTCGCGGGAGAAAAGAGACGCGCATCTGTACCGCTGCACTAACGCCGCACACACGCGCACAAAAACTTTTCTGGTGACTTGGGTGGGTGGGGGGAGCTCTGCTGGGTTCTCACATGGACACGTGACGTCGCAAAAAGGTGTCCAGCTTTTCCAGGTCCTCCACCTTGCTGCAGAGCAGGCGCAGCGCCTCCTCCTTGTCGACGTGCTCGTTTTCTCGTAGGTAGACCGTGTCGAACGCGCACGGCCCTGGATGCTGAACAACGCACTCAAACAGCGCTTGCAGCACAGACGAAACCTCACGCGTGCTTAGACCAGCATGATTGAGGTGCACTCGTCGAAGCGTCGAGGAAAGACGCAAGACCAGCGTGCGGAACGCGTCGCAGAAGGCGTTCTCGGAGGGGTGGCCATGTACAGTCCGGAGTGCGTGCGTACCCAGTGGGTTGTTGGTGAGGCCGATCGTCTCGAGGTTCGGAGGCAGGTGACCCTCATCATGTGATCGAGCAGAGTCCACCAAGACGAGCAGTCCGTCTTTGGTGATGTTGTTCGATGCAAGCAGGAGACGACGAAGACCACGAAGATGCACGAGAAGACCGCTGCACAGAAGCCGCACTCCCGCATCTCCCAGCTCGTTGCACTCAAGGTCCAGGGTCACAAGGCGCATGTATGCGGGCGATGGCGCTGTTTGTGTTGCTGAGTTCCATAATCGCTGAGGGGAAAGGAGAATGTCAGCTAGTGATACGCTGTCTGTTGCGCAGCGGTCGTCGGCGCAGAGATGGTGTGCCTGCAGCCGGCAGTGCCGCACCTCGACTCCAGCAACGGACCTCAGCGCGGAGACTGCCGACGGAGCTGCGCTTTCATGTGCAGCCTCCCTCTGCTGTTCCTGCGCGTCGCTCTCGAGTTGCTGCAGCACTGATGACAGTGCAGCCAGCACGAGGGAAGGCCACGCTTCGCCCTGCGATATGCTGTTTTCACTTCGTCGCGGAGGCGTGTGGTCGGCTCTGTCGCGATGGCGTTTGCGGTCCTTCGCCGCAACGCTTGACTGCAGCTGCACACCATGCACCTTGAGTACGAAGCCAGGCGGCGTCGCATTTCTCTGGGCAACTCGCTGATGCTTCTCCACATCGCGCTGCAGCGAGGCAAGCAGGACGTCGCGCAGGTGCGCCCCCATTACTACGGAGCAATGCAAGAAGAAATACGAAAGAAGCGAAGGCGGAAGCGCACGTGAGGGGCGGAGCAGGAAGAGAAGAACGGCATATACACGTATGCAGTGACGGTTGTAACGACACACGCACACTCACACACACACACACACAATGCACCTGATTGGCGGTGTTCCATGACGACATCGAAACGAAACCGCTGAAGAGTGCGGTGGCGTCATCGTCTACATCAGCGCCCGCCACCTGCTTGGCGAAAACGGGGCGCACATGAGCAAATGCGCATCAGCGCTGTCGGCCTCCTCAAGGCAGGTCAGACAACTTCGTGCGTTGCGCGTTGGGCACCTGTAGTTATGGATGCTTGTTCTGCGTTGGTTTCGGTGCTGCTCCGCACCCAATCTCACCCGTGTGTGTGTGTGTGAAGCGTTTTTCCTTTGTATGGTGTGAGAGACTCATCCAGCTGTCTTATTGGTTGATGTTGTTGCTCCTATGTGTTCAGTACTCTTCCTCCTCGTAGAGCGAAGACGCCACCTCGCACGTCCACGCTTGCGCAGACGCACATCACGATGGTCGTGGAGGAGGAGCACAATTTTTTCAATGGGAATTCCAAAGACGTACCGATGATGACGCTTACTACCCACCCATCCCCTACTCAAAAATAAAGGATGTGCACTGGACACATTTCTTACGCGCCGCCGCCGCGGATGGCAGACACGCGCCGTTACACATACTTGCACGAAGCAAGAGCCCACAACACCGACCAGCGAGGTCCAAACACACGGCACACACATACACAGAGGTTCCTCTCCCCTTCGCAAAGGGTAGAGAGAAGGACCGAAAGTGAACAAGCACGTGAGGAGCAGCCGGTGAGAGAAAGAAGCTCATTCAACTGGGCACGCGGCAACACCGCTCTCGCCGAGTAAGCCCCCCCCCTCAACTGCACGCGAACTCACCCCTATACAAGAGAACCCCCCCCTCCAAAGCCGAAAAGAACAACGCCAAAAACTACGTAGCGCAGAAACGTACGCGCTCACCCACCGAACACATGACGGGAGAAGCCCACACAAAGAAGTCGCAGAGAAATACGAAGACACCAGGTGAAGACACGGCATCGACGACCCCAGCACACAAAGGCACACCGTGATGTCAACCACATCCGGCGGCATGCCTGACACACGCACGCTCATGCTCGCACGAGCGGCGCATCCTTTTCCCTTCCCCCTCCACCTCCCTTGCCAAAACGACTCTCCGTCGCCTCAACAGAGAGGGCGACGCCACTGCGCTAACCCGCTTGCCCTCCACGCCCGAATGAGAGAAAAACGAACAACGGGCTACCTCGACAAGTTCAAAGCAAGGCTTCATAGGTAATGCGCGGACAACAGAGAGGGCACACGAAATGCACACGGGCGAAGGAGAGCTGCGGGAGTGAGGTGTTGGCGCTACCGATCCGACCCGTAACGGTGTTCGTTGGCAAGGTTAGTCGTCCTCATCCTGGTACTCTACAACCCGCCGCGGACGGCCACAGCGACGGGGCGGCAGAAGCTTGCGATAGTGCTCTGGGTTGCCCTCCGTCAGCTCCGCGCTGTTAATGGATATGCCAGAGCGCCGCATCACCTCCTCGACGTACTCGTTGTCGTACTCTTCGCTCTCCTCCGACTCCTCTGTCTCCTCGTCCTCTTCGTCCTCCATGAATTTCTCGCACACGGCTACGTAGTCCGTCGTGGACGCCGAGTACACCATCACAGGTGCCTCGATGCACAAGCCAATCGTGATACCGACACAGACGCCGAACGTGCGGTAGCCGAGGTATTCACCGAGAAGAAAAGCGAGCGGGACACCAACCCCCCACAAGCTTGTCAGGAGAATCAACGCGCCAATGTAGTTTTTCCCCATGCCGCTGAAGATGCCCTGAAAGGTGAACTGCACCGCGTCGCACACGTGGAGGATGGGAAGGAGATAGAGCACCTCGCGCGCCAGCTCCAGCGTCGTACCTTCGGTGCCGAAGAGCGACATGAGTCGGTCAAAGAAGGCCACCAACAGCGCGGAGTCAACGAGGCCGACAACAAACGTGATGAGAATCGACATACACACAAAACGCTTCGCGCTGGCCGGATCGTAGGCACCGATGCAGCGGCCAATGTTAGCACATGCACTGGCGCTGAGGCCACCCGGAAAGGAGGCGAAGATGAAGAGGCAGTTCATAATGCCGGACCAGACAGCACCGTCTACCTCACCGAAGCGGGCACACATGAGCACCGTGACGTCGAACGACGACGCTTCGGCGGCCACAAAGATGGCGCTGGGGACGGCTAGCCTCATGTACTCCTTGACGTCTGCCCAGTCCAGCGCCTCTGCGATGCGCCACTTCCCCAGTGTGATGCGCGTCTCACGTTTGAAGACGGTGATAACCGTGACAATCGCCAGCTGAAACCACGCCGTGATCGCCATCCCGAGCATTGTGTAGCGCACCCCCATCGGCGTCAGCTTTAGCTGCAGAAACGGCGTAAGAATGACCCCGGCAGTGAGCGCGATCATCGGAATATGCGGCTGCATCTGGTTGTTGAGGAATTTGTTCATCGCAATGAACAGCACCATCGGAATGAGATAGAGTGGGGAGTAGAGGAGAAACTCCCCCGCCTCCTCCGCCAGTACCTTGCCGTAGAGAGGCACAAGGATGCCATCGAGGGCGTAGATGCAGACGCAGGGCGGGATCAAAATGATAAGGTTGATGAGAGCTCCGCGCTGCAGCACCAGCCCCATCTCAGGGCTCAACGGGTTTCGCCCGTACTCGTGCGAGCACAGCGTGTCGAGCGCAAAGGTCAGCCCGATCGTCGGGTACGTGATCAGGATGCTAAGGAGAAAGTAGCCCACCGACGCGCCGGTGAGCTGACGTGGACCAAGGTACCTACCGACGAAGGACAGCGGCACAACGGACATCGAGAAAGTGAAGCAAATAGATACAGCGGCTGGCACGGCAAGGTAGAGGAGGTCCATCGTCGCACCAAACCAGGAGAAGCCGTTCCCAGACTCGAAGCTCTCATCGTCGTCCTCTTCGAAACCGGCGATGGCCTCCTCGACCACATTCCCCTCCGCATCGGGTTTGATGCGGACACAACGCGCTACTGCCGGTATGAGTGACGTCTCGCTCTTCTTCACTGCCTGCGTCAACGGTGTGCCGTCGAGAGCGGAATCAACCTCGTCGGCGTTGACGGCGTCTCGCGCATTGGAGTGGGCGCCGCCCCCCAAGCGCATGTTTCGTTCCTCGAAGGCGCGCAAAGCTCGCACGGCGCGCGAGATCGTCGTGGGGGACAGCAGCTGCCTCTTCTCCTGTTTGGCGCTGTGGTCGCGCATGAGCTGCAGCGCCAACAAGTCTGGCGACGAGTCACGGAACGTCATCTCGCTCAGCTGCGACGCCGATAGGTCGGCGCCACTGATGGAAAGCCGCAGCTTGCTGATGCAGGTGCTCACGTCCAAGCCGTGACGCCAGCCAAGGCGGGCGTCTGCACTCAAAGCCCGACGCGGCAGCACAATCGACCCGTCTAGGAAGTTCGGCTCTCTTATCGTCAACAATACGTCCGTGTCATTGTCCTCACGCGAACACGAACCAGCTTTTGTGGGGGACGCGGCAGTCTTCTTGATGGCCGAGACGCCTGAGACGTCAAGAGAAATAGGGGCTGGCCGCCGCCGTGCAGCGGACGTGCTTCGAGACATCGACGAATACGCCATTAGCGGCGCACGCGACGGCCGATTCGTTGCCATCTGCTGCGCTTTGTTGGGCACGGTGAAGACAGACCCATGCGCCGAGGTGAAGCTACCGTGGAAGTAATTCTTCTTGGCTTTCTCGGCGAGTCGAGCCGATTGCTGGCCAACAGTGAGCTGCCGTGAATGTTTGCGAGCGTACACCATATGCGAGGAGTGCTCGGGCATCGAGGAGGACCGCACCATAACGTTGATGCTGTCCTGCATCGTGCCATAGTGGCGTTGCTGATGAGTTGCCACATGGCGCTGCTTCGCACAGCTCTCGCGCACCTGTGGAACGTCGGAAACCAACACGGACGCGGGACCTCCGTGACCATTGGAGGATGTGCGCACCGAAGCATCAGCACGCTCCCGCGTCATCCGCTGCGTGTCTCGAAAACTCGGATGGCTCATGGCCGCGAGTAACGCGCCGCTTTCGGATCGTTTTGTTTTCTTTTTTTTTTCGCTTCGCTTCGCTGCTTACCGGGGGCGACTCTCTGAGGGTGCGTGTCTGCACGTGTGCCGGCAAACGGGGTGGTGCGTTCGCGCCACTCTCTTGTGATTCCCAGCTTGGCTAACAAAGGGTCCCGAGATGACAAGGTGAGCGGTAGCGAGAGAAAGGGGGGGGGGGACCAGCGGCAACAGTGCACCCGTAAACAACACGTGACACACACGTAGTGAAGGACGGACGTGTCTTGTGAAGACGTCAGCTTGTGTATAGGGGATGCGACAGGCAGAAAAAGACACAGACTACCAAACGAGTGGTGGGGGTTCCACACCAGAGCCACAGGAATCGAAAAAAAAACAGAAGAAGTAAGGGGGAGGACAGCGAATGCTCGACAACGGCCGAGTCGGCCGCGTGGCGAACTGCGCGACACAAAATGGAGCGCAGCAACACACACACACACACACACACACACACACAGAAAAGGAGAAGCGAGCCCCCCAAAAGAAGGAGGCCGCCACGAGAATGGGCCGCTGCGGTAGAGAAGGAAAACGAGGGAGACAGAGACAGATCGAAAAGACGTGACGAGGCGCACGAAAATAGATGCCTGCACCCACACACCAATACGCGCGCACACACACAAAGAGGAGTAAGAGAGGGGGAGGGCCTGCCTGCCACTCCGCGGATAGAGGATTGATGTAGACAGAGTGCAGCGGACAAGACGGAGTGGAGTATATATCCCTCTCAATGTGCCGTGAACGGCGAGCTGCTAAAGAAGAAGCGCCCCGACGGGGAAGCACGAGACGTCGGTGGCGCTAACAGAAAAGGGAATATGCACACACACACACACACACACACATACACACACGCAGAGTGAGAGACGGTGGCGGCGGCGAAGAAACGAAGAAACAAGCAAACCCAAACCGAGAAGCAGCACGTATGCGTACGCATGACAAAGGAGATCAGATAAACAGCAGAAAAGAAGGGCAAGAACGCATCCACTGCCGCAGAAGGAGAGAGGTTCTGAACCAAAACCGGCGTTCACTCGATCGCCCTCACAGTACCGACGGATGGACCACCTCGGTGCGTGCGCGTGTGCCTGTGGATATCTAAGTGTGAGTATTGTTAACCAAGGTAGGGCTTCGTCCGCTTCTTCTTTCGTTGCGTCACGTGTGCAGGACAGTGTCGTGAGTCATGACACACTTACGAGAGGCAGCGACGGTGGTGGAGCTGCGCGCGATGTGAAGAGCTGCGTAGAGAACGTTGGCCAGATATAGCAAGAGGGAGAGGGCAGCGAGCACCAGCGTAGCTGGTACGCCCTGTTGCCCTCGCGAAAAAAAACGATGACAAGAGGCAAAGACGCCTACCGAGAGAGATGCACCCACGCTTACACACGAGGCCAGACGATGAACACCTTGGCGCGTGTGTGGAGGGTTCCAGAAGTGTTGAAGGACGGGGACTGTCGTGATGGCATCAATATGATGGTGCGTGCTTAGGGTCGACAATGGATAGGCAAAGGTCGAGAAACGAGGCAGAAAGCTCGACGCAGCGTCTACGCCACAAAAGGAAAAGAAGTGCAGAGGGTCGTCTGTGGACAGCTGAGATTGTGGGGAAGAGAGGATGGAGAGGCACGGGGACAGGTGGCTTTGTACGCATGCAAAAGTGCGTATATGGCGTCCGTGCGTGCCTGTGTGTGAGAGAGCGCAGAGATGCGTCTCCACGAACGCGACACGCGCGCCTGCACACGGAAAGCCTCACCTAGAGAGATGCCAGCGTGAAAAAGAGGACATAGTCGCACCTCGTTGTGCCTCTCTACCTCCTCGGTTCACTCTCGAGTCCCATGTGTACTCAAATAAAGGAGCACATGAGCGTTGGAAGGGCGTGCAAGCGCATGTGTGGCGGCGAGAGCATACAGGCGTCGAGAATTCCTTCGAGCGGGCAAAAGTGGTCACCATAGACAGACGCACACACTCGCGCACTACGGCTCGACACTACGGTCGGGGAGAGGGGAGGGGCCCCCAGAAGAACATAAAAAAAAAAAGAGTAGGTTCACGGGCTCTACATCGCGAGTTCCTCAGCGCAACATCCATGCGCATTACACACAGAGTGCGAGAGGTCAGCATCTCGGAGGGCGCGCTCTCATACGCACACACTAGCTATTCTTTAGATCCTGCGACTTCTCCTAGCGGAATGGCTCGTCACCACCATGTCTTCTTGTTTTCGTGTCGACGCATCAGTGCTTCGCGCTCCACTTCAACATGGAGTCGAGCATCGCGCGCTCCTCAGCGAGCTGCTGGCACACGTCCGCGTACGCCGCCCAGTCAAAGTCCCTGGGAGCGTACTGGCGCACTTTTCGAGGTAGGAATCGCTGATCATAGGCGGTATAGGAGTGCTCTTCGTCGAAGCGCAGGTAGTACAGAAAAAACAAAAGCGTGTTTGCAACCGTAATCATGTACGAAACGGGTTCCATAATGTCCCAGTTTAGGTCAAAGTAGGTGAGACGGGAGATGATGGCGAGCTGAGCGCCGGCGTAGAGCAGCGCACCACCCCATACCGTGCGCCGCCAGCGCGCTGCTCGCGCGATGGCGGGCTGCAGTCGATACCGCATTGCCCTCTCCCTCTCGGTCAGCGCCGCGACACGACGCTCCGCTTCCTCTAGCATGAAGCTGCCGACCGCCACCAACGGCTTCGAGCTCGTCTCAAGCGTCCCGTCGCCGCTGCTTGACGGCCTCGCTACGTTGCGGATCATCTCCAGAGTTTCAAGGAACAGTACCGGCCTCAGGTGAACTATGTTTCCGCCGTCCAGCACCACCACCACGCCCGCCGCTTCCAAATCCGCTAGGGCAGCGTTCGGGTCCGCGACGTGCGAAGCAGCGCAGAAATGGCAAAACTTGGTGCGAGAAATGACGATGTGTTGTTCGTTGGGGTGGAGCTGCGCACCCAAGCCGATACCGTCGAGCTGGGTGTGCTGCTGCAGCATTTGGCGCAGAAGAAGAAGCGGGGTGAGGGCGGCAAAGTCGTGTGCCGACAGGGCTGACGACGCCGGAGCCGATGCATGGGCCGCGCGTGCTGCGGCGAATCTGTGACCGAGTGTGCTGAGACGACGGCGCCAGTGTGCCAGAGTAGAGGTTGATTGCGCACTCGGCAGCAGCCCGCCGCTGCGCCGGAATATTGTGCCACTTAGAGGTTGCATGGAGCGCCTCCCCCCCCCCGCCTGGTGGCTTTCTATCCTCGAAGACCTTGGTTTTGTACGTCCTGGGACTTCTCAACCAAAACAAGAGCAGGAGACAGAGAAGAAGAATACCCCTGACACCCAGCACCTATTCAAAAGAAGCGGTGACGGCAGCAGTGGTGAGTTTATCGATGAGGCGGTGGCTGTCGCAGCTCTCTGCGTGTAATGGCGCGACTGCACAAGAAAGCAAAAGGAGAGAAGAAAAGGCGAGGAAAGGGTGTCGTCGTTGTTGGGTGAGGGTGTTGCACAGGTTGAGCAGTGCGAGCGTACGCCTTCTTCTGTTAATCCGAAGAAGTGTTCGATTCGAGCTACACTGCATGAGACACAGATGCGGAGGAGATCGAGAGAGCAAAGGGCTGGGAGGCGGGGGTTTTGGTGTCGCCCTAGTCGGCTTTCAGTCCACGGTGGAGATCTCTGTAACACGTTGTGCGCCTGTCGAGCTCACGCGTGCAAGTGCGACTCTATGGCCGCAGGAACACACGGCTGGCAGTGATGCCTACTCTGTGGCAGAAACAACTGCGCTCGTAAGGGTTTGAAGAAGGGTAAAACAACAACAACGGAAGAGAAACGGCACCGTGACATGCCGGCACGTCGACACTGGACTTACACGACGAGCGCCACACGCATGCACACTCTCTGACAAAAAACAAGAGGTGTAACCGCCCAACTATATGTGCATGCGTGTGTGTGTGTGTGTGTGTGTATGCGGGTAATTTCGTACAGAGGATGCGAGCTACGGAGTGTGCGAGGCCACCAAGAAGCGCGGGAGAGGATGTGGAAAAAAGAGGAAACAATCAAGTGTGAACACCTGTTTCGGAAAAGAGGCGCTGACATCAGGGGGGAGGGCTCAGGGAAGAGGGATAGGACATGAAGGTCTGCAGAGGGATGAGCACAGCGGCAAGCACAGCTGTACTAAAGAAGGGGAACTGGAGAAAGAAAGAGAAAACATAAAGCAAAACAAGGATGCATCACAAGCTGAACAACGGTCCAGACAGGAGGAGGTCTGTGTTGTTTCTACCCTTCTTATGCGGTGTCCCACGTGCGCGCTCACGTCCAGCACACAGAGCGACTGGAAGACATGACACGCATGAACACCTACACATGCACACGTGTCTCAACACAAGAATGATGTAGGAAGCGGAGGAGGACGAGGCGGGAAGCTGTGTATGTTGCTTGTTCGGGGCACCAGGCGTCAGCACACGGCCCCGCCATCACGTACGGGTGCATGCATGTGTGCCCTTGTGCTCATCTGCACGCGAGTGCTCGCATGCGTGTCTGCAGGTCGGTTTCTCTGTCGGCTTGGGCGGGTGCACGCAACACGCTGCGCCGCTGTAAGCGACCGAGGCTAACTCTAATGTACGTGCAGGCCTCCCCCTCCGCCCCCGCATCACTGGGGGGTGGGTGGGTGGGTAAAAAGGAAGTAAGCGGAAAGAGCGACACAGAACCGACGAAGGATGTCCAAAACACACACACACACACACACAAAACAAAAACAACAACAAAGGAATAATCACTTTTCTGCGAGACGGCCAAGAGGCATAAGGGAGAAAGTGGGAGGGAGAGCAACGGGAGCAAAAGGTGGCGCCCGTGGAGGAGGAGAAGGGCGGCAGCAGCAACAGCGGCAGGACTCTTCTTTGCGTTTCTTTTCAGTGGAACTTCACCGCACACGCAGAGCGAAAGACACACGAAAGAAATGAAGAGTCTAAAGAATCGATGCAAGCAGCGGGTACAACCGACATGCCAAGAGGCCCCTGTGATGGACGCGATACCGCTGAGCGGCATCGGGGGTGGCTGGGGGAGAGTGGTCGGTCTTAAAGAGAACGTCAAGCAGGCAAAGTTCTATGGGGCGACGTATTTGGTGTGTTCTCCGCCGCTTGCTCCGTCACCGGGCCAGAGAGCACCACATGCACCGACAGGCAGGCGCAAACGACTGCGTTCACGACCGACAAAAAAGGCGCTTAGGGGCGTGCGAGAGAGCGAAACACGATGGGGGTGGACGGGGTCTGGGCGGAGAACCATGAAAGGCTACGATAGAAGAGCACACGTGTGCGCAGTTTAAAGCAAGGACAAAGCGGGCGAAAGGGCACACGAACCACCCACGCAAACACATGCGCAAGAGGAAGTGGTTTCTAAATGGGTGCAGAGATTTGGGTGGGGCGGGGGCGGAGGAAGGTTGCGTGCGTGAGCGCAAACAGCAACGACGACGAAAAAGCGAGAGACAACATGGAGACAACATAGACGCAGAAAGAGGTTCAGAGGATCCACCTCGGTGCGCCTCATCCCCAAGCAACGGCTTGCGGTACCCCAGCAGTGACCTCAGCATGGCAAGCCGTCAGATGAATCAAAAAGGTGTGGAGACGAAGGGAGACGCGATTCAGCGGGCAGCATAGAGACAGACACCGAAAAAAAAAGCGAAAAGAATGAGGAGCGGGGCGGTGGCGCCATTGTCGTGTACAACTAACCGCCGATCCTGTACGGCACCCAGACAGACTGCGGCGCGTCCGCAAACAGGAGCGCGGTGGACACGCCGTCAAAGCTGATCCAGCAGGCTGGTA
Organism: Leishmania major strain Friedlin; assembly: GCF_000002725.2. Classification (NCBI taxonomy): domain Eukaryota; phylum Euglenozoa; class Kinetoplastea; order Trypanosomatida; family Trypanosomatidae; genus Leishmania; species Leishmania major. The sequence goes on along the minus strand of NC_007268.2, from coordinate 309,426 downwards.
GCACCGCCTCCCCCTCTCCCTTGCGAGACCGCAAAACATCGCCGCTTTCGTCTGGTGTGAACTCGCCCACGAGATGACGGGCACTCGTGAAGGTGAGTGTCTGCTGCTCTGGGCTGTTGGCGAACAGATTTCGACTGCCAGACGCACGGCGCAGCAAGGAGGGCACGAGGCGCAGAGTGCTTGCCCGCCCGTCCTCGTCCTCGCAGTCCCTTCTTGCATTGACGGCACTGGCGGCGGCCCGTCTCACGTGCGCTTCAACCCCTACGCTCTCCGAGAGGTGAGACGCATATACAGTCCACGAAGCAGCGCTGCTGCCGCGAAATGCCGCGCTGGTGCGCATTACGAGCTCAAACTCGCCAGCCATCACGTCTGGGTCACCCTTGGTGCTACACCGCAGCCCCAGCACACCCAAAAGGGTACCGTCCGCAGCGTAGCACGTGAACCCGTGGTGCGGTAGCATCAGCGACACACCCGCCCTCTCCAGTCGCGGGTGATTGCGATGAAACAGCGGCACCTGGTTTGACAGGAAGGCCAAGAATTCGGTACCCGGCGGGGCCCGGATGGCATGCGCCACCCGCGCCGACGTCTTCACTGGTGGGTGCATGTAGCCATGTTCACCGGTGGAGAGGATGCAGAAGGTGAGAGAACCAAACGCCGCGTCCACGGCTTCGCTTGGCAGCCACAGCCCGCACACATGCAGTTCGCCGAGTCCAGCAGACAGGGCGTCCACAATCGGTGGCAACATTGGCGTGGCCGACAGCGAGGTTGCCTGAACGCTCTGCTTCTTCGCCCCATGCTGAGAGACATGGCGCAGGTTCACGAGCCGTGGTGAGCCTCCAAGGACGCTACTCTGCTCGGTCAGCACCGACTGCGCTGACACCATCGTGCTTACAATTGGATGCTCGGCACCGACACTTGCCGGCGCGGACGCCACAAACTGCAGAGCTGCACCAGCACGAAACTCCTCTGACGAGACCGTCGTGCCACGTAACTTGGGGGCCTTCTTCCGCCCGGAGCTGAGGGACTGCGACGCGGCGGGAGAGCTGCTCTTCTCAGGAGCGGCCAGGGCTTGTGTGCGCTTCGCGGTGGTGTTGCCATCCATGGGTGGCTGGGTAGAGTTGCGCTCTGACAGGCGCGCTTGGTCGCTGGTCCTCTCCCAGTCCGGTGATTTCGGGCTCTCGTGGTCAGCACCGGCGTGCGTGTCTGGCTTCGGCGTATTGAGAAGAAGATCCGGTGCATGCAGCTGAGGTGTGAGGACTACTCCACTGCGCCCTGTCTCTCCCGCAGAGCGAAGCGTCGACCGTGCACGCGCGGCACCACGGCTCTCTCGCGCCTCGTCGGATGTTTCGAGGGCGTCGACAACGTCTGCGGGGAAGGCGGCGGAGTGGCGAGACGGCACCCTGTCCTTGGCGCTGCTCCACCGGCGTCGCCCGTGGGCCGGCGACTCCTCCTGCGTATTCTGCAGTTGCGGCGCGGAGAGAGAGAGCGGCCTGTGCCCCAGAAGAGTCCTCACCTCGTCTGCCTCCACAATCTCGTGCGTCGCTGAGGGCAAGGCGATGTCTGTCACGGTTTGGCACGAGCGGCGGTGGGCTATGCTGCCCCGTCCCAGGCGAGAATCCGCTCGGTTGCCGCTCCCTACGCGCCTTGGCAGACGATTGCTGGTGTGTCTCTGGTCCCCGGCGTGTATCCGAAAGAGCGAATGGGGCATTACAGTGCGCGGCAGCTTTGCCGGCAGCGTCGCTGCGCGCACACTTGTCAAGGCAAAGTAGCGGTCTCGATCCGTTGGTCGAAGGTCCGAGTGGAACCAGAACACGAAGGCGCCATCGCGCGGCGCCGTCCAATGACCTCCGTTCGGCAGGCTGAAGCGCTCGCCAGGTAGCACCCAGCCAAACCACTTCACGCCGTGGTGAGCCCCCGTGAAGCCGAACGGCACGTTGCGGGAGACGCGACCGTTCTTCTGGAGAATTTCTGTGCAGCAGGAAGGCCACGGGAGGCCGCCGCTGAAATCGATCGTCAGCTTCACCAGAGGCAACTCCGAGCGACGCAGCCCCTGGCTCGGGTACGGCACCAGCACCTCCTTCACCGTGACGCGGTGGAAGACCTGACCCTTCGCGTTCAGCTCCGGCACCCGCTCATACACAGCGAAGCCGCCGAACACCTGGAACAGCAGTGTGCTGTCCAGCAGCGGTGTGGCGGCTCGGGCGACGCTGCTGCTGGCGTTGATGCCGTCGTGGCAGCTTCGTAAAGCGTGTGCCGCTTGCTTGCGCCGCCGACGCTCATCGCTGGACCCGCAAAGGGGGTAGAGAAACGTTATATAGTGCAAGTCCATGCCGTGCAGCTGCGGCAGCAGCTCCTCGTCAGACCACGACGGCGATGATAGTCCCGGAACGTGATCGCCGCCCTTGGCGCACAGGGGCGTACTGCCGCGGTGCTTTTTGCACAAGACGCACACTCCCTCCATGGTGTACCGTCGTGCGCCGGGGTTCAGCTTAATGTCGGTAGGGTTCGGCATCCGCAGCAGGTCGTACGAGCCCAGAGCGAACGGGAAACGGCACACAGGGGTTGGCCGATGCAGGTCCTGCAGCATGCGGTCCATTGTGCTCAGCGACGGTCGCGTCAGCGGGTCAAGCGAGAGGAGCTGTGCGATCACGGTCACGATTGTGCTGCTGTAGCCGCGGCGCTCCAGCTCCCCTCGCAGGCGCTTCCAGAGAGAGTCTGGAGTGAGCGCCGCTGAGTTGAGAGGCGTCAACTCGCGCAAGGGAGCAAACCGGGGGCCACGGTTCGACGGAGAGGTGGTGGCGGCATGGCCTGTGCCGGCAACACCAGAGGCGACGAGGTAGAGGGCGACGCCAAGAGTCCAGACATCTCGCTTTGCGGCCGCGCTGCCGTGCGTCGGGTATAGTCCTGGCGAGCACTCCTCAGGCGTGCGGTACAGCAGCTGCCCCTCCTCGGGGACGATCAGGTGATTCGTCAGAGCTCTGATGCGGGAGCGTGTCGGCACGTTCGTCCGACTGTTTTTGTCAGCACACGGCTCTGCACGCCGCCACCTGAACGAGCCAGTGGATAACGCGAATACTAGCCCTTCCCCTGCTTCGTCTGAGTCGGCCTCCTTCGCGATCTTTTTCTCCGCCTCCGAAGCTCGGTACACAAGCACCTTCTCCAGAGTGACGGACAACGAGAGCGCCGCATCTTTTTTGTCTGCTGTGCCGGTGGCCGTGCGCAGCGCGAGTGCGCCGGTGGTCACGTGATGCAGAAGCGCCAGGAGCGACGCCTCTGGCACGCGGTGACCAGACTGCTCAACTGTTGCCGCCCATTCTCGCAGGTTGTACGCGTAGCGCGGCATCCAAGCCACGCCAAGGCACACGCGCACCCCCTTGTGCTTGTAAACGAACTCGTCAATGGACAAGACAGGCACGCAGAAGCTCGACGTGTTTGCCGTCGTACAGGCCTTCCGCGCAAGTAGCTCCTCCATCAGTTCGGCGTACTGCATTTCGGTGTGCACTGGCCACGGCGTCGCCGTGAGCTCCTCTGGAGTCGCCAACGCATCCCACTTGTCGTGCAGCAGGCCGCCGTACACTAATGCAGCACGCCACAGATCCTCTCGCTGGGCAGCGGAGAGTTTGCGGTGCTCCGCTGAATCGGTTGCGTCGGACTCGCACATTTCGCGTGCTGGCGATGTACGCGACGACGAGTGCGCGGCGGAGGTGCACGCGTCGTAAAACGTCACGCCAACGAACGCTTTGGCCACCAAACCGTTGCGCTGGAGTACGCCGCGGTGCGACGGGGGAGCGGTGCTAAGGGTTGTCAAGTCGAGATGATCCTTCTCAAGTGGAATAAAGAATACGCTACGGTCGGTGATCTTGTGCAAGCCCCCAAGAAGCGGCTTCGGCGATGTCACCATTGTTCTTCTTTCACAGTATACTGTCGTGGTTCACAAACGGAGGATTACAGAGGTTCAGCATAGATGGAACCGATGCGCCCTGTCTTCACGGTTCGTCGTTTCGCTGACTGCACCCTTCTTTCGTTTTTGTCCTTTCTTGTGCTCGACGTTGAAGCCCTCAACGCTCGATATCTGCGCGAGCACCGCTGCGGTGTGGTAGAAGACGAAGAGCGAGAGAGGCCGACAGAGAGCGAGTGTGAGGGTGGTGCAGGAGAATGTCGAGCTAGCGCGAAGTATACGACAACAGTCGTCACCGGAGAGAAACCGAAATGACGACGGGTGGGAGGGAATGAGAAGGAGGTGGAGGAGGGGTGGGGGTGCGGTCGCTGCTTATGCACGCACACGCGTTTCTCCCCCGTTCCGCTTCCTGCTTCCCCTTTACCAGCACAGAGGCGACGTTTTCGTTATACTTTGGTTGTTTTCGTCAGCCTGCTTCCCTGAAGGAGGCCCGTCAAGCACCAAAGAAGGAAGGGAAGGGAGGTGAGGGGAGGGTCCGGGGGTAAGTGTTAGAAGGGCAGGAGATGAATACAAACAAAAAAAAAGAAGGCGCTGCGTACACATCACACTACAATGCTGCCACATCTCCTCCCCCGTTTACCTCCGTGCTTCCTTTTCATCTTTTTTTTTCGTGTATTCCTATCGCTCAGCACACACACACACACACACACACATCCAGACACATACTCTCGTGAACATGATGGTCTGCTGCGTATTATTGTCACTGCCGACGCGAGTTTTACTTCTCCGTTATTCAAAATTTGTTGTTGTTTTTCCTTTTTCTTTTCTTTGGGGAGTGGGAGAGGGGGAGGAGGAAGAGGGGTTTGTTGTTGTCACTTCTGTGTTGTTCTCTCGTTTCTTTCCTGATATATTTGGTAACGGTGGCCGAACTTTTTCTCTACCCTTTTTTTTTGGTGTGAGGGGGGGGGGATGGAGGACAACGACAAGGGGAAGACGCATAGACGCACGCCGGCGCAGACATACAAGCAAAGGACACGGGCACCCACAGACGCTCGCCCACCTACCGATACACACACACACACACACACAAACAGGCACTAGCATATACTGGTAGCGAAAAATAGAAAATGACGTAAAACAACGAGTGAGCCGAAAAGCAAAGAAAACGGGGACGCCTAAGCGCACGGGGATCGGGGGAGGAGCGGAAGAGAGAATCAGCCCGCCAAATAAACGAAAAAGCACAGAAGGCAGACAAAGAGAGAGAGAGAGAGCCCGCGGCAGGCAGAGGGTTTCGTGCAGCGCGTGTGTCGCGCGCGATTGTTTCGTGTTTTTCTTTTTTTTTTCGAGAAAGAGGAGCCGAAAATATAATCCACACAAAACCGCCAAGAGACATGGACGATGCCAACAGAAACGAGATCAGTACAAAGAACAAAAAAAAAACGCAGAGGACGTGACGACAAATAAAGGAATGGCGCATCACTCTTTCCTTTTCCAGTGATAACACAACTTCATCCGCGGACGAACAAAGATAAGGAAGACGCGCATGTGTGGGAAGGGATATAGATCTCGGGAGGCGGTGGACTCAGGAAGGGTGGCCATCAGACACACGAACACGACTGAAATCTCGCCATTTTGCACGCACACACAGAGTGACAATCAGAGAGAGGAAGAGACACCCCCCATTGTTTGCTGTAGCACCATCGATGTGGCTCTCTCCACCCTTCTCACCCTGACACCCCTCCCCACCGCCCGCACCGGTTCCCTTCCAAGGCGCGCCTGCCAACAATCCGGCTGAATACTTCCACACACCTCTTTTTTTTCTCTCTTTGTACGTATGTGGCAGAGAGTGGAGGGGCAGCTCTCTCTCTATCTCTCCTGTGCGCGCACGATGCAACGGAATGGAAAACGTGAAGCACACGCCATTTAGAGATGTTTCACTCCCTTTACTACACCTCAAAAGCAAGAACACAGAAGCAAGCGCGCGCACACACAGAGAGAGAGAGAGAGAAGAGCGCCAACGACGGAGAAGAAAAGTAAAGGACGTAACTAAAATCAACAAAAACGGGAGCAGAACAAAACACAAAAAACGCCCATCGTCCTAATACTGAAGCACGAAAAGAAAAGATGTACAAGCGATCGACATCGAAGGAGAACGCAGCAGCGGGCGGGGAGAGTCCGGGGGGGGGGCGAGGGAGAGGGGGTAGAAGAGATCCGACCCTTGCGAGACTCTGTCGGACACACGCACACATACACACACAGACGCACGGAGATATACATGCCAACACACTTCGTGCCACCGAAAATCCATTCCGCAGGTGCACCGCTTCCCGTCGTGAAGCCGCTCCTTCATGCTTCTTTTTTTTTCTGTTCGTTTTTCCTTCTCTGCTTTTGCATACCTTTTTGTTTGGTGTCTTGCAGGTGACACAGAACAGTTGCATCGGGAGAGGGGGGAGGGGGCCCTCGTCTGTGTTTTCGTGAGTCGCCAGCGTACACGGCGCGTCAGGAGAGTTGCACAAGAGAGGAGAAAACCATCAGCGCCGCAAATGGATCTAAGACTGGGTCAAAAAGGAAAAAACGTGTTGACGGTTTCTTTGTCTCTCTTCACAATTCTCGTCTCAAGTCTCCATAACATTGTGTGCGTGCGTGTCCCGCCTCTTCCAGCTTGGGCGTACGGGGGAGGGGGAGGGGTAGACTGACAGTCACGCAACCGTGAGATCACACCCATCGACGCATACGTGCCTACAAGCAGCCCGCAGGCACTTGCGCCTGGGTGACGCGGAGGGGGCACACACGATCGTGCCTCTCACTCGACCGAGGACAGCAGCCATCGACAGATCGCGACACAGCTGAAGCAGAGCGACGCATCCCTGCGTGCCTTTTCGCTCACCTGCGGTGCACCATCGGCGTCGTATGTCGCCCTCCTTTCCTCGACGCCGCGCTCCTGTCCAGAGATCACGGGAGAGTCGACGTCCCTCGAGTCGAGAGAAGGCGGGAGAACTCCAGACCCTTCCCTCCACGCTGCGGCAGCCCGTGCTTTTGTGCATGGCGCCCGCTTCTCGCAATGCTCAGCAGCAGCTGTCTTCCTTCTTCACCGTTGGGGGGTTCTGCAGGTTGGGGCGGGCCGCCGATTTGGCCTCACCGCTCACGGCCAGGCGCGCCTTGATTCCAGATGCCATTTGGATGAAGGCTTCCTCGACGTTTGTGGAGTTCTTGGCGCTCGTTTCAAGGAACGGGATGCCAAGAGAGTCGGCAAAGTCTTTCGCCATCTGTGTGTCGACGGCCTTCTTTGTGACCAAATCGCACTTGTTGCCGACGAGGATCTTGTTGACGTTCTCGCTTGCGTACTTTTCGATTTCGCTTAGCCACGTCTTGACGTTGTTGAAACTCTCCATGTCGGTCGTGTCATACACTATGATGATGCCGTGGGCACCACGGTAGTAGCTACTCGTGATGGTGCGGAAGCGCTCCTGGCCGGCGGTATCCCAAATCTGCAGCTTGATTACCTTGCTTTCCAGGTTCAGCGTGCGAATCTTGAAGTCGACACCAATGGTGGAGATGTAGCTATCGGTGTAGCTGTCATCGGCGAAGCGGAGGAGCAGGCAGGACTTACCGACACCGCTGTCGCCGATCAGCAGCAGCTTGAAGAGGTAGTCGTACTCAGCGGTCATCGTTGCGGGTAGGGTGAGCGAGACGGTGGAAAAACGTCGGAGGAGGTGCTTGGATAGGTAATAGGCCGGATGTGGGCAAAAGAAGATAGAGGACGCGAGAAAGAAATGGGGCCTGTGCTGGGCCGCTCAACCGCACTTGACAGAAAATGCGCGGCAGATAGGCGGAGGTGTGAAGTACGGAGCAGGGAGTTGGTGAGAGAGGCGAGTTGGCACAACGACGCAGAAGCAAGGCTACCGTGAGGACGCAAAAAAAAAAAGGCGAAGAACAAGAGAGCGTGACTTCTAGAAGGGGTATGAGAAATTCTTGGCGGTGCACCGGAGATGGTCGAGATGGAACGGCGATGGTGGGGAGGAAGACGGCCAGGATGGAAAACGAAAAAAGAACGGTAGAGGAGAAGTGATGCCGCCCGCGACGCGAGTCGACGCTAGCAGGCATGGTACACCGAGGCCATCAGAGAAGGCGGTGAAGAAAGAGAGAGCGAGAGAGAGAGAGAGGCTGCTGCCAACCCCCCGTGGGTCTTTGTCATGAAGGACGCGCGCGAAGCGCGCAAGAGCGACGCCGCAGGAGAGACTTCGTTTCGTTTTCCCTTTTTCTTGTTAAATCAGCTCCTTCTGTGTCATCGTCGTTCTCTTGTAAACACACACGCGTGCACAGACACACACAAAAAAACCTCTTGCAGGAAGAGGATCCGGCCACGTCTACCGCCATCATCTACATGTGCGGATAGATATAGATACATAGATAGCGGAGTACCTGCGCATCTACACACACACACACACATGCCGAGAAGCAAGGCGCGAGGACGGCTTCGAGCTTCTGCGTGCCACGCAGTCGTCTTCCGTCACAACGAAAACAGAAAACCAAAGAGGTAGAATCAAAAACACGCAAAACGAAAACCTTGATCGAGAGCGTCTCCTTGTAACACAAAAGAAGAGTGGGTATCCGCCGTCGATGGCTGATGGCCAGGAGCGCGTACGTGCGTGCAGAAATGCCTGCGTGTGCCCGAGAGCGCCAATACAGACGCCGCAATGCAAGTCTATCTGTTTTGAGGTTGTGGTGTTTATAGGGCCAGTGTCAGCGTTTCTTCTTTTCACGCGTCGTACGGTATTGGTGTCGCTGACGGTACCAGGCGAGGAGCGTCAACGCGCGCAGAAGAAAGAGGGATATGGAAAAGGGATGCCCCCATCGGCGAAGAGGCGCGGATGGGGGCCGGGAACGAAAATAAGCGAAGCGTGCAAGACGTGCAGCAGCGAAGAGTGGCAGAGGCGTGTGAGCGGCACGTGTCGGTGATCAAGGTGCGCATGGGAGCAATAACGGCTACGGGAAAGCCTCTGGAAAGAGCAAGGTGGTGAGAGACTCGCTTCGGTTACAACAAGAAAACGGACAAAAAAGAAATGAACACGCAGCGCACATGAAGCAGGGGGGGGGCGGCGCCGCCGTTTTGAGAAAAAATGTGGCATGCCATGCACCGTACTACTTGCGCACGGAGTAACAGCATTGTTCTCATTCGTTCTCTCCCCAGCATCGCTCTGCTGTATCTACAGAGAGCTGCGTTCTTCGCCCTAGATAAAAAATCAGCGCCCCCTCTCGACGACGCCCACAATAGCCACGTATCGCCTCACCACGCTCGTGAATGGAGCACTGCCAATATGCCGTCCTATAAAAGAGGAGATGCCACCAGACCCCAACTCTCTTCCCCTACATTCACCATCTCTGCTCCTTCCCGGACCAGCCTCCTCCGCTAATGCACATATATTTGGCCTGGTGGTTGGTTAGCTTGATTTGCGGGAGCGCAGCTCCACATGCTACCTTTTTCGCTCTTGACGTCTACGAGGTGCAGCGGAGGCGAGTGCGTCTCAGGGTGTGCCTACCTCACTTGATGAGCGCACATGCCTGGTCTACATATTCTCTTTTTTTTTTTGCGAACCGGTCGACCGGCGTGCACGACAGCGCACCTCTGCCTCTCCATGTTTGTGCGTGTGTGTGACGGACGTCCACCGTTTGGGTGTTTGGTGCGTCGACAGGTTGTCAAAGGCTTGAAGCGACGTTGACGAAGTCGACTACTGTCGCCGGGCGCTCTGCCCTGCTCATTAGATAGTTCATGAGATCCATGTGGGCCGGGTGGGTCTTGTACATTTTGAGGTACTGCCCGTTCTGGTGGCGGCTGAAAAGGGCGTGCGTGTTGCCCTCAGCGGAGTCGGCGCTGCTCGCGGAGACATTCATGCTTTCGCCAAAGTGAAGCTCGATGAGGCCCGGCACCGTCGTGCGCACCCTCTTGAGCAGCTCGCGCAGCTTCTCGACGTGCAGCGGGCCCTTCAGCCTCAGATGCGCGCAGTGGCAGACAGAGTTCACCTGCGGGTTCAACGATTTGTGGTGAGCCCTTTCCTTCGCCTTTGACGAGTTGAGCTCCATGGCGTTGGCCTCAACGCACTCCGCGACAGACGGCACTGCCCCACGCGTGAAAGTGCTGCCCCTTCCCCCTCTCTCTGTCTATGTGAACGGGTGGCTCTTATATTGTATGAGTTACGTGTGCGTGTTCCTCTGCTAAGTCTCTGTATTGGATACTGCCGTGATGGTGTCTGTGATCATACAAGCCCTCCACGGAGGGCGCAAGACAGAGAAACCCAGACGATGTGAGGAGAAGGAGATGGAACCGTCGAGCTGACAGCACAACGCAAGGAGATGAGGTGGCGAAGGAACCAAACGAGATGGCACGGGCACAAAGCGATGCACACGCGGCGCCCAAGTAGGCTAATGTACTAGCAGCGGCCGTGAGGGGGCGGACGTCTATGACCGCACGCACATGCGATGGAAATAGCTTGTAAGCCATGCTTGATGACGGTGGGGCGGCACACGCCTTTGAGACACACGCAAGCACACAGATGCAGATGCACACATTCGTCTGGTGCACGCAGGGAGTCATGAGTGCTGAGATGCGTCACATCTTTGTTCGTTTCAGTTTCCGGAAAAAAAAAACACACTGCATGCTACTGCAGCTGCCTTCCGGTGCCGAACACTCGCCGCCTGCCAAGCAATAGCCGCTGAGCAAACTAGTCTCCAGCGTAGACGCTTTCTATACACCCGCGCACACATACGAAAAAAAAAAACAAAAAAGTACAGATGGACGCACATGATGGCGCATCTGCGCTCGGCTTTGGGGGCTTGCGGATGCGTGGCGACGCGTGATATGAGGTACGACACCCAAATGAATAGAATGACCTGTGTCGGTTTCTTTTCGCCTCACCATCCTTTTTACAGGTTGGAATGAATATCGAGATCCATGCGGAGAGGCGGCGCCGTGACACACTTTAGGAAGCGCGCCTGCAGCGCCTTGTGCACCGGATGCTCAGCGTAGGTGCGCAGCGCGCTCGCGCTCGCATGACTCGATATCAATGCGTGTGTGTAGCCCTGCGAGTCATCCTTGTAGCGTGGCCAGGGGTTGGTATTCTTAGCTCATAAGCTAAAGTCGACAAGGCCAGGGATTTTGGCCTGGCGCAGTGATTCGATCGCTTCCTTGAGCGAGTTTCCAGGGAACTCCTTTGCAAGTTTCCTCGCGTCCGTCTTGAAGAAGACAACGTGAAGCACGGTATCGCCACAGCTTGCATGTCTAGGAGCGAAGGTCAACAGGGAACAGTACAGGAGGTCCTCACGAGCGATATACGCGTGCTGCCTGCGACGAAGTGCGTGCCAGTATGTTCTGGTTGATAAAGGTTTGTGAGGAAAGGAGGGATTTCGTGGAGGAGGAGAGAGAGAGGCGGTGAAGAAAGAGTGGAGGGCAGGCACGCAGGCAGTCCTCCCATACACGCGCAACGAAAACGAGATGTGAGGCACACATGCCCCTAAGAGATACGAGCAAGTGCGGGGCGGATCCGCCAAGGAGCTGATGAAGGAGAGGGCGAAAAGACGGCTGCACGTTGCAGTCCTGCAAACATGCCCCCTTTTCTCGCCTCTCTTGTACTCCACTTTTTTTCGGTTTTTTTCCTTCCAACCTTCACGCTCTGGGCAAACAGTTTATGCGCGCGAGTGTGCGCCCGTCTCGTTGCAGCCTTTCGTATGTGTGTGTGTGGGGGGAGGGGGGAGGGAAGGGGAGCCGAGTAAGCCATCGAGTAAAAACACGAAGAAAACCAAAAGAGGGCCGGATGGATGACCGGCAAAGGGGGGCGAGGCACACACCATTGCCACACCCGCGGTACACACCACTAAAGCAGTAAGATGCAGCAGACGCAGCTTTGCACACAAGCCCTCGACACCCTTGAGTGGGCTCATCGAAAACGCAAAACACACACAGCGGAAGGAGTCCGAAGGGAGACTGCAAGAACGGGACAGTCCACGGATCGAAGAGGTGTGGTTGTGTGCGCCTGCTCGACGTGTGTCATGCGGCGGACACCATCGAGGTAGGAGTGCCCACATCAAGCCAGAGACGACGATGCAAGAGCACTGCCTTCGCATCGGCACCACTGGGGTACGCATGCATGCATTCGGTGACCCCTCCCCACCTTCTCTCTATATCTCTCCCACCCCCGATCGCCTCGAAAGCCTGATGTCAACCCTGCGCTTACGTGTCTGTTGGGCGTCTTTGTCCCACTAGCAGAAACCCTGTGATCCAGGCCACGACCAACTGCAATGTCGATGCGCCGCAGCGCTGCACCGTGGGGAAGGGCATCGGCGCCCTCATCCAGGGCGTTGCCTGGGTACTCCACAACCACCTGTTCCGGGGTACGCTTGACGAGAACAATATTCAACAAGGCCGGCGGGATCACAACGGAGGTGAAAGTGTGGCGTGTGGGTCCATATGTTCTGCGGTGGCGGTGCGCATGAACCAGATCATCAAGGGGGACGGGGATATATGTAGGTGTGTGCGTTTAGGTCTAGATGCACGGAGTTCTGTCGAGCATGCGAAGGCGCAATGATAACATCCAGAGGTACACCCGGAGGAGAACAGTGAGAGAAATTATTCACCTGCAACGGGGTGAAGCCGACCAAGGCCATGGACTTGCGCATGCGAGTGACGGCGGCGGCGGCGTGCGGTGCTTTCGCAACGGATTTACTTCTGCAGTCTCAGCCGTATACAGGCACGATACACACACACACACACACACACACACACACAGACACAGACACAGACGAGAAGTAAAAAAAGCCGGATTATGGCCTATGCATTTCACAGCAGAAGCCTTCGCGGCGCCACAGCTACCGTGCATGCACGCAGCGAGAGAGCATGCCTTCTTGCAGAGGAGCATGCAAGGTCTTCCGCGCGTCTCTTCGCGAGAGAGTGAGCGTGTCTTGCTTTGAGTTTTCCATTTCGCTCACTGTCAGAGCACGGCGACGACGATAGACTATACAAGTACTAAAGCTACCTAAGGCACTACAGAACCTAAAAATGGGCAGGGGAAGGCAAGGGTGCGGAAGAGACACGGGCAGAGAGAAGACACCGAGAGAGAGAGAGAGATGGACATGCGTGTACGTATGGGTGTGGGTATGTGGCTGATGTTGATGGCAGCGGATAAGAAATGGGAAGGGGGAGGCCGATGGTGCACCAGCCTACCACTTCAGTGCACACGTCCAGAGGAAGCGCGGAAAAGGGCGAGACCGAGAGGACAAGGAAAAGTAGAAAAATTCCCAGCAATAACGCAAAATAACAGTAACAAAAGGCGATGGCAGCATACACGCAATCACGTGCGCACTCCGAGAAGACCAGCAAGCGAGCGAACAAGTGCGCCTGGTCCTAACATGCACACTTGCCTCTATGTACGCCCCCATACACATGCGAAGATCTACAACAGAGCACCGGCACACGGCACACGAGAAAAGAAGCAGCGACCGATGTTGACGAGCAATGCACTACTAAAGGTACGCCGAGAAAGTCAAAGGCAGCCCATACCGATGAGGGCATGAGGGCATGAGCTCGGAAGCTGGATGAGGGGAGCAGACGCGCCACACATGCAAACGAGGAGGCTCCGCGATATGGAGACACATTCTCAGCACCGTCCACACCTTCCAGCATGCTGTAGGCACCAGTCCTTCCCACTCCTGCCATAGCCCTTTCAGGCCTGCACGCCTGCCTGCGTTGCGTCCGCTTTCGCCCGTCATGGTCCTCAGCGCTCCACCCCCACCCCCTCTCGCATGGGTGTCGCTCGCTCTCGCCTTCGGTGTGTGCCTCTCCTCTGTGCTGCTTACCGCACCGAGTATTTTTGAATCTCGTGCCAGCGGATCTTCTTCTGCAAGTTGTGCAGACAAAATACAAGGCTCTCAGCGGACGGCGGGCAGCCGGGGATCCAGAAGTCGACGGGGATCGCCCGCTCGCAGCCGCGGAGCACGGCGTACGAGAAGTGGTAGTACCCACCGCCGTTGGCGCAGCTACCCATCGAAATCACCCACTTTGGGTTCACCATCTGCACGTAGATGTTACGCAGCAGCGGTGCCATCTTGTTTGTCACGGTACCGGAGACGATAATGATCTCCGCCTGACGAGGCGAGGGGCGCGGCACAATACCAAATCTGTCTAAGTCGTAGCGCGACGAGTACGAGTGCATCATCTCCACAGCGCAGCAGGCAAGGCCAAAGGTTAGCGGCCACGGAGAGTAGGCCACGACCCACTCTGTCAAGTCGTGCAACGTCATTTGCGCGTACTGCAACGCGTTGTTCGGCTTGCTTGTGCCGAGCTTGTGCGCCAGTGTCGTTTTCTTGCCCTTCTTGAGGTCGAGGCGGTGAGACCACTCGGGACTACCGCGCGAGATCATCGCGCGGCCCGTGAACGAGGCACGCGTGAAGCGCAGCATTGCAAGCGCTGAAAAGGCGAAAGTAACGCTGGGCACAATGAAGACGTGATACGACGAAGGCACTGGCACCTGAGAAATGGCCGCTAATGCCTACAGGCAGACGGCAGAGAGCGGAGTGGGGAGTGGCGCCTAGTCGGAATGCGGCGACTTGCCCTGCGCACAATCCTCCGGATAATTTTCGTGGGTGTTTTTGTGCGGTGGCTAGTCGACAAGCGAGGGGGTAGGAGAGAGGGGACGAGAGAGAGAGAGAGAGAGAGAAAAGAGATAGCGGACGAAGAGGCGCGGGTGGTGCGTTCGCTCTCTGTTCACGTGACGTACTGGCTTGGTCACGATTGAGCTGCATTTACCTCCCCTAGGCAAAGATCAGCACCGCACCGCCGTCGCTGACCACGACCACTGCACCCGGTGCGTGCTGTTCACTGAGTGTGGTGCTGGTGCACCCCCGTTTCGCAATCTAATCGACTTTCACACTGCCCCCCCCCACCCCCGCCTTCCTGTGATGCGCCACGGCTGAAGACCTAAATCAAGCGATATCGTGGCTCACAACGACAAAGCTCACTAGTGCCTTGTACGTTCGCGAAGGAAGAGTTTTACCTCACACCCAAGTGCATGCACGTTGACGTCTGCGAGTTTGTAACGCACGCATGAATGTGTGTGCGTGTGTGTATGTTGTGCTCCTCGCTAGCATGACATCAGGGAGAGAATGAGCGTGGGAGGGAGAAGCAGTTAACTTATCGAGTTGGAAGTTCCATCCCCATTTCGGGGGCCTGATATGGGCAATGCCACCAAAAACTTCGAGCGCGGTCAGGCGGCGAATGCACCGTGGCTCGAGACGCTGGATTCTGTGCCATCGACTCGCCGTTTTCCAGGCGAGCAGCAGCAGACAACGCACCAGGAGGGAGGGGGCGGGTTCTGTGCTGCAGCGTATCGGGAGCACGTCATTGCTTCGCTTCACCAGCCTCGCCCGTTTGAGAGGAGAGCTGGTTTGCCATCCGCTCCGAGCGCTGTGTCCATTAGTGTGAGTCCGTGATGACGGTCGCCAAGCCTCCTGAAGATGCTGACGATGTGGCCAGCGCACGTGTGCATTGCCTGCACCGACGCTTCCATCGCATGAGCGAACAACACTGCTGTGCGTGCTCCTTCGGCGGAGGATTGCTGACACTCGCGACCATGGGGCTACGCGGGACTACAGACTGTGCATCGGCCGCCACGTGGTGGTGCCCCCGAACCCCTTACATGCGCTGCCCGACACTTCCCTCCCCCCCCCACCCCCAACCTCCGTCAACACTACCTTCGGCTGCGTTGCACGCATGACCAACCGCCACAACAGTAGCCGCAGCAATGCATGCCTGCTTTACACGGCGGCAGAGGTTCCGTGGCGTTCGTAAACTCAGTGCCACGTATGGCACTCTCAGCTCTCACCTCTCCCAAGACGGACTGGAATTCCCAAACGGACCCGACGTCACTGGCCAGCGTCTTGTGCGCCGCCGAGGAGACGGTGAGGAGAATCCTCACGTTTTCTTCGGTGTGCTGGAGCTCGAGTCCGGGGCTCATGGAAGGCGATGTGGGACTGGGACTCCCCGATCACCTTCAACTCGTTCCAAGAAAAGGTGGCGACTCTCTTCACTCGGCTTCTCTTCCACCCGCCAGGTAGGGAAGCTTTTCGAAGCGCCCCTCGCAGGCGTCTGCTGCGTCTTGTCTTTTCGAGCTGCGTAATGCACGCGCCGGGGCGATCTCTTTCACTTCGCAAGAATCGCATGATGGCTTCCTTGGGGTGCAGCAATGCGACCCGTCGGAGTCTTCCCTGTAGGGGCCCCCCAAATGACACCTCTGTAATGCCGCATTGATTGAAGGGCATCTAATCCTCACATCAAACTCAGCGAGCGTCAAAAAAGAATGAAGGCGTCTTTATTCAGTATGACCAGCCCATGCGCAGGTGCGATGCGAGCATATTCGCATCAGAACAATATCGGAGCCGGTCCGGTATGAGTGCGAGGGGGACGCTAACGTGGCGCACACAATCTGGGGTGTCCATTCGACCATGTGGGGGGCACGTCGTCTATGCATACCTGTCCACCTTTTTTTTTCAGCGCACTGGGATAGTGATCTCACTGGCTGGCTACAGAAGAGGGGAAGACAGCGTAGAGAGGCGAGGTGCGACACCTCTCCCCACCTTCCTAGGCGTGTTCGTGTAACACTGCGCAGCTGTGGCAGTGTATTAGCGAAGCCAAGATGAGGACGACAAGCAAAGACAGGGCTTTCAAGGAGTTGCGTACTGTGACACGCGAGAGTGCGCGTCGACCCTGCGCATCACCTCCGCGCTCGCCTCCTTCCCAGTCACCTAATCGGATGGCGTGACGCTGGCCAGTCGTCGCGTTCTCTCGGTTTCTTTCGCGTCGTCTACGCGGTAGCAACAGAAGGAGCGTGCAACGACATGGGCGATAGGCGACCGTTTTCGCGGGGAGAAAGAGGCGGCATATGGGCTCCCTCTACCCGCCCGCCTGTGCGACGATCCCATCGGGGACGACGTTGAGAAGTGTGATGCGCACCCATGCAGGAGTGCGTGACTTTTCATTGAATTTCCCGTGAGCACACGCAAATGCGGATGCGAACCGAGAACGCAGATCCTGACGAGGCGCAAACGCATGTTGCACCCGCGTAACGTCCGCCCTGACGGTACCACTTGCGCGCCCCTCTAGAAGCGATACACGTCTGTGTTATCGTAGCCGAGCTCCTTCAAAAGGCCGCCGAGACTGACGAGATTGTTGATGTCGGTTGCCATGGGCTGGATGCTCAGGCTACCCGACATGGAGGACATTGTTGACATCGGAGTGCCGGCCACGTGCGACAGCAGCGGGTCCGGTCCGCATAGCATGATGATCTTGTTCTTCTCCTCCGGCGCCGGCATGCTGCGGCGGATCATGTCGGTTGTCACGTATCCCAGAAAGTGGTTTTCCTGCTCTAACCACTTGTCCTTGTCAACGGCGAGGTCGATCGTGTAGAACATGCGGAAGCGATCTGGGAAGCGCCTCGCAAGGTCATCGAAGACGCCACCGAGGAGGATGTGCCGCTCGGTGCGGTTGCAGAACAGGAAGGACAGTTTCGTTCTGTCCACCTCCTTGCTATCCACTGGCTCCGTCAAGGCGTGCCGGACGATCTGCAGAAATGGAGTGAAGCCGGTGCCGCCGCCGATCATACCCACGTGTTTCCATCGGTTCGGGCGGTATTGGATTTTGAAGGCCACACTACGGAAGAGCAATGTATCACCGACATGCATGCCGAACAGGTGATTTGTCATGAGACCATCCTTCTTGCGTTTCACGATTAGATCAAAATAGCCCGCTGTGTGATTTGCCGTCACGGGCGTGTAGAAGCGTTGACACTGGTCCTTCGGCTGCACACCGTACTTGTAGCATGCCTGTAGTGTCGAGCAGGGCCTCAAGTTAAACTCATCCTCGCTGTTATGTAAGAGGAAGCGGAAGAGGGCTACGTCAGCGGTGATAGGGATGATCTCGCCCAGCTGGTACGGTTCATAGCGCTGGCTGAAGACCCGCCCTTGGCGTTGTGGATTGCGGAATGTGATCGCGTTTTGAATGCCCTGGTAGCACTCCGCATCCTGGCCCGAAGGCCGCCGCCACACCCACGCTCCCACTGCACCCGCCACGCACGAGACCGCAAAGCGCATCGCTTTCTAACTTTTTTTTTTGCCCTTCACGTCCTTCACGATGGCGTGGGGCAGCAGCCGCGGATGTATGCGCGCTTGTTCGTGTGCCCGTAGAACGCGCGTAAGCCATGTTCTGTGTCGATTATCAGCACACATAGAGAGAGCGAAACATGCGAACAGATAAAAAAAAACAAGTAGAAGACGCGTTAGCGGAGACTATACGGCATCAAGACACGACCGCTGCACCGCCCAACCCCCATTCCCGCCACGAGAACACAGGGGTAGAGATTTCCATCGCTGCAGCACAGAGGCACGCATGAAGCACATGCATGCACAAGACGACACGCCAACACGCACAGCAGCCTAGGTAGAAGGCCCGCCCCTTTGCCGACGCACATCTAGCGGGAGGGAACATTGATACGGCCACGCCTCAGGTCCACCCAAACAGGGAAAACAACAAAACAAAAAACGCAGACACAACGCGACCCCCCCCCCATTATCGGCACGAGCGGACACCACACCGACAAATCCGATGTTACGCGAGCAGCGCCTCGATCATCCTTGCGGGTTCCCCGCTGCACGGTCACGAATCCACCACGGCATCTACAAACATACAAAGGGGGAAAAAAAAACAGCTAGCGACACGCCACGAACCGCGACAGCGCCACAAGCACCGGCATAGAATTCTCACTCTCAACGCGTGGCGATTCGCCCACGAGCAAGCCGAGTAACATACGCGTGCAGTCGCAGCTCACCTACCCCTGCTGCGCTACGGCTCAACCTCCGTCGTGTAGGACGAAGCGTCCCGCCGTCCAATCAAGGGCTGTGCGTCGAACGGGCTCGTTACTGTCCTTTTTCGTCCCTTCTTCGGACGCGTGCTGCACGACCGGCGACAGACGGGCTCGGGTGGGCTGCATGCCTTGATCCTCGCGACCCGTGTCCGCGGTCCGGCTCGAGGGCGAGGGCAGGAGCCCCGGGCAGGGGCGCAGGCACCGCAATTCTAGCCGAGTAACAGGCAGCACACCATGTGAGCTCCATGCTGTCACTGCCAGTCACCCGCCGTTGGCGGAATCCAAAGTGCGGACAGGCGCCCGTGCGGAGCTGGGCGAGCACGGTCTCCGGCCGTCTCGTGGGCTCAGCGTCCTCGCTCTTCTGGGGCGGAGCTGCCGCCGCCAAGGAGCACCCGTGTGTCAGCGTGTCGCGTTGTGCAGCGCGGTTTTGGCGAGACGCCCGCGTGGCATTGGAAATCGGTGGCCAGGTCCGTAATTCATGCACTTGTCCTCGTGATAGGTCTGGAATCAGCCTCACTGCCTCACACCCAGCGCGAGAGCTGCAAGCAAGGCGGTCGCAGCCTCTTCTTGCTGTATCTGTGAGAGTATCATTACCGTGCAGCGCGGCGGCCGCTCCTGGATTGATGCCGCTCAGTGCCGCACCACCTTGTGCGCAGCAACTCCAGCAACTTCGAAAAACGGGAGAGCCGCTGCCTGCACACTTCTCCCCCCCCTCGGAAAAGCACAAAGTAAAGGAAATCAGGAAGCTGCTACTCCTCTTGATGTTCAGCAATATAGTCCACAGCCGCCTCCGCATCGCCACCGCAGGCCGTCAGCGCCTCACGGCATAGGGCCTCGTCCTCAAACCCCATCTCACGCAGCGCCGACAGACCTCGCTGCATCGCTTCCTCGGACACCGCGGTGGGGGATGCAGACACTGGTGCCGCCGCTGTCAAAGGCGACGGCGCATTGGTAGCGGCAGTTGTTGGTGCCGAGGGTGACGTCATCATGGATTGCATCATCATTTGCATCATTGCGTTCATGGCCGCCTGATCCGGGCCGCTCGACGACGCGGCCGCAGAGCCGCCCACAAACGAGGATGCCACGGGGTCGGTAGCAGCGCCCCTCGAAGAGGAAGCAGCAGCGGGAGGAAAGCCGAAGGGGCTGAAAAAAGGGAGACCCTCGGCGTCGCCAAATGGAAATGCACTACCAGTTTGAGACGCAGCCCCAGACTCTGTCGCGGCCGGCGTTGTCCACGGGTTCGGCAACGGGTCGTTGTTCGCCTCTTTGGTTGGGTCCGGGTGGGCGAGCTCGTCGCTCACCTCGGCTGTCGACCTGCCAATGCGCAGTTGCCGTTGTGTGTCCGTCTCCTCCTCGTCCTCGGTGAGCTGATCCATGTAATGATTGATCATCTGCTGGCCTCCGGGCAAGGCGGCGATGTGGGCAAGCTGCAGCTCTGCGTTGCGCTCCATCTCCCGCCGCCGCTGCGGGTCAACGGAGGACTTCAGGAGCATGCGCAGCGTGTCTGGATCTTTCAACATACGCGCCACCTCGGGCGATTTTTTCTGCATCTTTTTGATCATGGGGTTCATACTCAGCATGCTCTCGAGAAAGGCAGGGTTGTCGGCGAGTGTGTCTACCATAGAGTCCATCGCGGCCACCTTCTCGCGCTCCTTCTCCTGTTCGAGTTTTTTTTCCTCCTTGGAAGACAGCATGCGCAGCATCTCGGCGCTCTGGGACTCCACCACCGGGCGATCCGTCACGTTGCAGAAGAGCTTGCGCTGCATGGGATGCGGCTGCTGGCTTCGGAAGAGGCGCCTGCGCAGCTCTCCCCAGGTCTCCACGTCATCTTTAAGGAGCTTGCCGTTGAGCGAGACCGTCATGATGACATCATCGGGGGCATCCAGCATCGCCGCAGCGACACCTTTGACATCCCCAACCGTCATGTCGTCGTCGATGCAAAGCGCGAGCTTGTCACCCTTGCTCGAGATAATCTGGTACTCCATCTTGGCTACCGTATCGAAATGAAACAAAAGAGTGCGTGGACTTGCGACAGTAGGTGGCGGAGGGGGTTTTGCCGGGCTTGTGCGCTGCCGACTTAAACCTTCTTTATATATGTTTAGCCGGCGTCCGCTCTCGTTCCAGCTGTGGTGATGGACGTGTGTCTCGCAGTGCCAGCAAAAGCCAGAGGGAGGGGGTGAACACGCTGCCGTTCGTGCAGCCTCGACTCATGCAATACACACGAGTGGAGAAGGCGGGCAGCTGTGAGTGATGGGAAGGCTCCGTGCACCAAACCTGCGGCGAAGGCTTGCCTTCTCAACGCGTCCGTTCACGTGATGCTTGTTTTCGGCTTCTTTGTACTGTTGCGGATTCGCCATTGTCCTCTGTAGTGGGCTGGCAGCAGCATGACCATCATGGCTGCGACTCTCCTCGGCACTGCGCCAGCCCAGACCTCCCCGCCAACACCTAGAGTCCGCAACCAATACCCGAGCACCGGCTGCAGACGGTTTTGCTTCCCTACAAAGAGTGCGGCGCTGGGTCCTGAGATACCACGGTGAGGTGGTTCGCAATCATCAGGAAGACTCGCTTTTCTTTCCTGTTCAACGTGACCACTCTCAATTATACAACATGGGCTCAACACTCCACTGGACCCCCCCCCCAACACACACACACACACACACCTGTTTGTCACAGGTCCATCGCGTGATGCGAAGCAGCGGTCGACGCGGGCTAGAGCACTGCGCTGACGCAGTCCTCTGAGAGCACGCCCCCCTGACTCGTACTCTGCCCACCCACCCGCTCTGTAGGTTGCCTCACAGCCGCTCCCTCACCATGCCGGTGGCCACGTGGCGCATCTCTCTCGGGGTGGCTGCTTATCCTTCCTAGACCATGAGGCCGTGCGATAGCCAGGTACGATGCACTCGAGCCACGCGGGCACCCTGCCTCTCACGTAGACGGCACAGCTGTGCCCCTTGTCGCAGGTTGCGCTGACGCAACGCCAATCCAGGACATAACCGTCGGCATCAGCAGCAATACATTGCGTCGACCTACCCACTTTGTAGGTGCTTGACTCTCCCCCCCCCCCCCATACGCACACAAAGAGTAAGTGGGAGCACTGGGGCCTGCGACCTCACGCACTGTGGGGTGTCACCTCATCGTCACAGATGTTGTGAAGAGCTGCATGCGCAACAAAAAAGAGAAAAAGAAAGGCGTGCGAGCGCTCAAGAAGGTGAGGAAGGGAGCTGCCGAGATCGATGTTGGAATAGCTGACGAGCACACACAGCTGAATCGACAAACCGCGGCATTGTCCGACATGTCGTTGAAGGTCGAAAACAAAAAGGCGTACCCATGTCCGTGTAGGTGTCCTGCAGCGCTCCTGCGTTTAAAGAAGTCGGAATCCGCAACGTGAGAGCGAGCAAGGAAAGGAAAAGTCGTAAAAGGCACCAGCACAGATACAGGCACACACCATGCAGTTGTACGCTTATTGCTTCATTCGCGTTCCCTTTCAATTGCGACGTCCAGTGCGGACGACGGTGAAGACAACACGCCCTGATGGTGGTGATCGGGGCAGGGGGAGGGGGGGAGAGAGCGAGTACACGAGCGACATGCCAAGACATACAAGGCGCACAGGGCATACGACTTTCTCTGTTCTGCCTTTTCTAGTCAAGAATGTCAGCACCGGTGAAGCAGGCAAGGCTATGGGGAGGACTGGCTCAAAGGACCCTGTTCTGCACCGCACGGTGAGCCGTAGAGGCTAGAGAAGATGGGAAAGGTTAGGTGTGTCCCTGCGACACTGCGCATGGTGCGCAGCAACACCTCGGCGTCCGTGGTGCCATCAAACCGTTCTGCTGGGAGGAAGTAGTTCGTGCCGTTCCACGCTTCCAACGGCGACGTACACGCCAGCTGTAGGACAGTGGAAGTGAGGAGAAACGTGAGCAGCTTCGTTGCGTCCTCGGGAAGCGGTACTCGGGTGCTTGTTTGATCGCTGTCGGGTTGTACGATGGCGAAAAGGTGGCGCATCTGCGTCTCCGACATCCCCAACTCCTGTTCCTGCCGCGTACATGCTTCCGCCCACTGCGTCAGTGGAGAGGCTGCGTCGCCGACACTAGTCTCCAGCAGATGGCCGATCGAGGAGACCCAGAAGGCACTCGTGCTCGGAATGCAGTGCGCCACGTCTCGCTGCCACCGGCGCAGCACACGAACGGCACGTATCACCGCAGCTGGTAGGGCGGCTTGAACGCAGGGAAGCGAAAACCCAAAGGACGTTCGAAGCGGCCCGCGACGCCCGGCGTGTGGCTGACGCTGCAGATCTGCCAAGGTGACATCAGGATTCGCAATGGAGACTAACACGCGTTCACGAACATCCGCATGGCGGTGGCCTAAGTCGCTCGGCACGGCGAGTGAGAGCTCCAGCAAGTCGGCCCCGCGCATAGCGCACCGCTTATCCGCCCATACGGTAGGCCAGTCAACGCGTCGCCGGCAGTAGCTGGGTGCCTGTCGCTCTGCGCGGTGTGTGGCGGACGCCGCGCCGACGGTGCTGTGCGGCGCTTCAACTCTGGTCACCGCATCCACAAGCGTTGGCGCCACCACTTGCGTCACATCCCGCACCTCGACGCCGCCGATGTACACGATGGCGTCTGGGCAGCAGAGGATAGGGTGTGCGATATGAGACGGCGGCAATGACTGCGATGGCTGTCGAGGAAGGGCAACACGTGGGCGGTTTGTAGCGTCGGCAGCGTACAGTAGCGCCCACCATGATGAGGCTGCAGCCTCTGCCGATCTGGCAGGGACGATGTGGCGGCGTGCCAAGATGCGCTGAAACCCAGGGGTGTCTACGCTCAGACCTTGCCTCCAAGCTCGGCGTGTGTGCAGCTTTGCCTGCCATGCGTCGAGCGAACTGGAGATGCGGAGCTCACTGTTATCTGCAGCGGCAACATTATTCGCCACCGAGGTGAACAGGACAGTGGCGGACGGGTAGCAGCTTTGGACAAGGTCGACGAGTGCATCGGCTGCTATCCCTTTTACGCCGCATGGGCTCCGTAGCCTCATGGACGCATTCGCGCGGTGGTCTTCTGCGGTAACAAGAGAACACACACACACAAAGATGAGGGTGGACGGAAAAAGTGCAGCATGAGCCTGCTGAGTTTGCCAGAGCACGTCGTCAAGTTGAGGCACCGAACATGCAACGCCAGAGAAAGAGACGTACGGAGGAAGACAGAGCTAGCGGGGTGTGTGGTGGGGGTAAAGGCTAGATGCAGCCAGCAGACCGAGGACTGCGGCGAAAGGGATGCAAAGCAAGCGTCATGCATAGGTCGAGCCCGGGCGCAGATAAAGGCCATTGGAGGAGACCTGCAGGCGATGCCCCTCTGTTCTCTCTGCGTGGGCATATCAGCATGAGTGCACGCGCGCGCGTCTGGCGCTCTTGCGTGTACGCTGGTAAAGTGAAGGCACACAAAGAGAAGACGGCGCCGAGCAAAAGCGCGAACTCGGTGAGCGGGGCCGGGGGCGCGTCACGGTCAGCGTGAGCGCACCAGGGAGCGGATGGAGATGCATGAATGAACGGGAGGGAGGGAGGGTGAGGGGCGGTGGTCGAGTCTCACCCCCCCCGTGTTTCTCGTTCGGCAGGCGCATGCACCGATACACGCACACGAGGGGGTAGAGCTAGAAAGACGGTGTTTTCCGCCCGCCCCTTCCGCTCACCTCGGCGGCATCCGGTAAACGCTTGCCCCCATCACCGGCTCTAAAGGGCGCTCACGGCACCAAAGTCGTTCGAATCGCCATGCCAACGCTCTGCCCCATGCTCTTTTCATTGTTTATGTGTCTACACGGAACCAGCAATGTGGCATATTAGTCTACGTTTTGTTTTCGTCGTTCTTAATCAAGAGAGGCTACATGCATACATGTACCTGCGTGTGTGTGTGCGTGTGTGTGTATGTGGAAAACACAGAGAGAGGGGAGTGTGCGAGAGGAACAGCTGAAAAGAGACGCAGCACAAAACACTGCAAAAAACAGAAAGCAAAAAAAAAAAAACAAAAAAAAAGGTAGGGGGAGAGAAAACGCGCGCACGCGTGTATTAACCGTAGTGAATACGCGACGGACTACGAGAGAGGGAAAGAACAGGTGGGGCGGGGCGGGGGGGGGGGGGAAGGGCTACAAGGCGGGACGAAATCCATCGAAGCTGAACGAAAAGGCGTAAGTGAGGGAGAAGGCAGGATACAGCTCACAAAGGTGTAGCCAACAAGAACAAGCGCATCGCGTCACTTTCTGTCTCGTCTGCACTTGCACTCACACTCATACACACACAAAGGTGTGCATGCATGTATATATATATATATATATATACCTACATACATACAAGCACACATTCACTCGCACATCGTCGCCGATTCGGGGTAAACACACGGTCTAATCTCACCCAATTCGAATAAGGGGAGCAACTAGAGCAGGAACTCCATTTTCAAATCCATCAACGTGCAAAACGCGAACAAAAACAAAATGACAAAGGAGGAAGAAGAGTAGGTCACAAAGAAAGTGTGTGGGGAGAATGGTCGCCACGGCATGCAAAACGATATCCGTACCCGCCTCTACGGTTTGCGTGTGGGTGTGGGTGTATGTATGTATGTGCGGCGGCGCCCATGTTTCTGTGCCTGTTCCACATGTCAGCAGGGCGTCGCAAGCGCATCTCAGCAGTGGATTTCCGAGACCACGAAGAGCACACACATACACACACACACACACGAGGAGCAGCCGCATGCGGATTTACACACACCATGCGGCACCAGCCTTCGCATCACGGAACAGCTTCCGTTCTGCCTCTGCATCTGCCGACGGTCTCGCATTGTGTGTGTATGTGTGTGTTCTTTTTTTGTTGGTTTCGCATCTGCCGTCCTCGCCGCCTGTGCGTGTTTCACGGTCAAAGAGTCGCCACAGCCGCGAGGGCGCCAACACCCCTCTTGCACCGTGCCACCACTGCGTCACCTTTGGCTGGGCCCCCTGCGCTTGTCTCGTTTGCTACCTTCACCCCTCTCCAGCGCTTTCGATGGCTCACCGATGCGCTAGGAAGCATTCTTTTGTTCGCCAGTTTTGCAAGTTTTGCATTCTTCGAGCGTGTGTGTGCGCGTGCATATTCTCTCGTTCCCTTACAGCTCCTGTTCTCGACGAAAAGAAGAACAGGGTGAAAAAAAAAACGGACGCCGTGAACAAAAGGATCTGGGATGAAGGAACAGTTGAGGAAGTTGAAGCACGTCTGTTATGCGCCTGACCGCAACTACAACCTACACTGGTAGAAACACACATCCACATGTACACGGGTCAGGCTCTCCTTTCGCGCTGTCGCTCGCTCTTTCAAGAAGCAAACAAGCTGGCGCAGAGAGTGCACAGTGCAAAACCACAATTCGAACAAAAAAAGGCACGAGCAACGACATGCAGAAAGAGAGAGAGAGAGAGAAGGCGGACAGACAGACGATCAAGTTTGTCTAGTGGCTCCGTGGGCGGAACAGGCATTGGCGACCAACAACAAAAAAAAAGCACCCCCACAAAACAACAACAAAAACAGACAAAGGAGAGAGGAACAACCAGCACGGAGTGCGCATCGCAGGGGTGGGGGAGGGGGGCACGAAAAAAAAAAAAGAAAACAACGAAGATTCGATCCGTATGGGCGCGAGACCAGACAGGACAAAAACAGACAGATACCAAAGGAACAAAAAGAAAGCGGCACACACTAGACACACACATACACACACACACACACACACACACACAGGCGAAGGAGATGCTTTACAGCCATGAATGCGTCAGTGCGAGCTTGGGCAGTGGACTGTACGCTCCCAGACCGTAGCAACAGAGAAGGGAGCGTAAGTTGAACGAGCCATGGGCTGAGAGGGTTCGCCCAGGCGAAGCGAGATGGAACCCGTGAGCCCTCGATTCTCGACGCGGATCTTCTGCCCTGGACGTGCATCGAACGACTTACTTGTAGAGAGGGTATTCGCCAAAGGACTGGGGTGGGTATCCAGGGTACGGTGGGGCGGACTCCTCGTATGTTGGGAGTCTCTCTTGATCCCGTCGCTGCTGCTGCTGCTGCTGCATGGGCTGCTGACGGACATCACCGCTCGCCGTCTGCGACATGTCGTCGACGCCAGAGCCTTGTGCACTGGCGCCGCAGCCACCACCCCGCCGGTTTCCAGAGATACTATGGTTGCTCATGGCTCGCTTTCCGTGCCCACCACCAGCGCCGTGCCCGCGACGACCTCCGCTGTTGATGGCATCCGCCTTCAGCTCCTCCACCACCATTGAATCACGCGGCAGGCGAGCCTTCTTGGAGAGAAGCGGCGCGTCAAGCGCGATGTACTCACACATTGCGTCCACCTCGTCTGCTGTACGGGCGAGCCATACGCCACCAATGTCGAAGAGAATGCGCTTGTGAAGGCTGCGAACAAGCGTCAGGTCAGCCTCGCTCTTGCAGTACAGAAGGTAGCACCCCGCACCACGGCTCTCGAGGTGGCTCGCGCAGGCCCCGCAGGTGCGATGCACAAGCCACAGAAGCTCCGCGGCTGTCGTCTCGAATCGCACTTGGCCAATGAAAAGGGCAATCGGAAGACTGCTCTCGCCAGAGCCGCCGCTGCCGGTGCTACCATTCGAGCTCGAGTTGTTGCCGTTGTTCGCGTTGGGGCCGAGTGTGCCAGCCTTAGGAAAGACGGGAAGATTGGCAGGGAACTGGATGTAGCGACAGCGATCTTTTAAGGCGCGATGTACCACCTCGGGCGGCAGCGCAAATGTGGTGTCGAGGCGCACGTTGTGACCTTGGACGAGGCGGGCATCCGCCGGCGGCAGCTCCGTGCAGCCGTACGGGCCCCTGCCCTGCATCCTGTGGGACGCGGCGGCACTGCTGTCGAACGCGCTGGACTGTGGCGAATGCGTCGGCGTGGACACCTGCATAGGACTGGAGCTACCGGAGTAGCTGAAGGTGTAGGGATTGTGCCGGCCGCTGCGGTCCGCATCGGGGGCCATGTCACTGGGCATCGGCGCCATGTACGGCGAGCGGGCGCCGCCCTTGGTGAGACAAGTTACTTTGATAGGACTATCCTCCACCTCAATGAGGGTGCGGCTGTTGTGACGCCCCAGCGGCGCTTTATAGTTCATCTGCAGCGGCTCAGCGTGCAGCGAAGTGGAGAGGGGATCCTGCTGCTGCGGGGGCGTTCCGCCACACGGCGCTGCAAACACGAGCGGGGACGTGGGAGGGTTCTGCTGCGAGTAGGTTGAATGCGGCGTGCCCATGTTGCTGCCATCCGTAATGCCTCGGCCGCGGTACGGCTTCTGGGAGGGATAACTGCTGTTGCTGTTCTGCATGATGGTAGCTTCGCCGCTACGGATACCAAATGGGAGAAACCGAAAGGTACCGGCAGGTTAGGTAGAGAGAGAGAGAGATGGACGGGGGGGGGGGCGCAATCGGAAGGAGAAAAGGGGCAGTGGATGGTCGAGGGCACGAGCGGCACAAAGAACGAAGACAAGAAGAAAAAAGGAGGCCAGCTAGATTAGCTTAAAAACCGCAAACAAGAGGCGCACTGACAGCATAAAAGAAAAGCACCTCAAGGGAAAATAGAGTGAGATACAGGGAGTCCAGTTATGCGGGACTCGATGACGAGTAAGCAGGTGCACGAGATGCGCTAGTAGAGCGTGCACTCAAGATACAACTAGACACGCCCCTTGCGTTATGCGTGTGCGTCAGTCAAAGAAGGCGAAGGGTGCAGGGAGAAGAGCTACTGAAAAAAACGAGAGAAAAAAGAAAGACGATCACCTCAACGAGCTTGACGGTGCTGCAGAGCGCTCAGCGCTCTGGGTTACGACACTTTAAGGGAGCGAAGGTGCTCCGCAGAAGGGACAGGGTCGCAGAAGCGGGGAAAGCAAAAAAAAAGGGAAATTCTACGATTGTGTAAATCGCGTGCAAGAGGGCGTGAGAGGGAGAGAAGTGTGAAGTGGGGAACAACGATGTTAGTGATGGCAAATAGTTACAAAAGCGAAAGAGGGCATAACACAAAATACTCACACACACACACATGAGCGAAAAGAAAGAGTAACACCGCTACCCTGAGAGAGAGAGAGAGAAAGAGAGAGAAAGAGAGAGAGGGAGAGAGATGCAAACACCTCAATGAAAACGGAAAGAAAAAAGCACAAACACACGTACACACCAAAGGTGGGTGGCAAAGAACGAGAGAGAAACAAGGAGGGGGAGGGGGCTGCGTCAGTGGGGTGGATGTAGTCACGGCGGCGACACCTTACGTGAAGAACGAGAAAGAGTACCGAAAACTATATAGATGCCAAGCCGACAGAACGGAAAACAAAAACGGGGCTCGCACAACACAGCGAAAAAAAAACAAGGAGGAGGGGGAGTACTGCGAAGGCGTGCGCTGGGAATCCACGCACACAAACTCGAAAGGCTGGAACACGCCAAATCACGACGGGATATACAGCGGCAGGACAGAAAAGTGGATGAAGGGAGCAACAAACAAACAGACACAGCGGAGACAGCACAGAAAGAAAAAACAGAAAGAAGAAGTGGAAAACAACGGTAAGAGAGGCGATTAGAACCGATCCGCAAGAACGACAACAAAAGAAAGGGAGACAGGGACGGAGTACGTGAGATGGAGCAAGTGGGAAAGAGAGGGCGGAGAAGACGAAGCCAAAAACAAAACAAAAAGAGAAGAGGCTTTCTTTCTTTCTTTTTGGTGTTGCTGCTTTGTAAATGTGGTCTGTCTGTGTTTTGTTTGTTTTCGCTGCGAGCACCACACACACACACACACACACGCACACAGAGAGAGAGAGAGAGAGGGATGCCCTCCAGAGAAAAGAGAGAGAGAGAGGAGAACGAACACACGCAGACACGCACGCACCCGTAAACGAAGAAAGATGGAAAACACAACGATCCAACCAACGGAAAAAAGGCGAGAAGGGGAGGAACAAACGAGAGAGAAAAATTTGAGGCGATGACTTGAAAAGAGAGAGAGAGAGACACCTGTGATCTGTCGAGAAGCTTAGCTAAATGCGGCTACGTACGCAGACAGGGACAGGGAAACAAAAAAAAATGCAGAGGGAGAGGGGGAGACGGTGGACCGATAGAATCGGAAGAGATCGAGACCACCACACACACACACAGAGATAGGCAGACAGACAGACAGAAGAACCCGCAGAGAGAGAGAGAACTGAAAAAAGGAACGAAAACAAAAACGGAGGCAGCCCAAGAACGGAAAAGAGAAAGAGAGACAAGTGGGAAAAGTGGTAGTAGTGGTAGTGATAGTGGTGGCTAACAAAAAAATTGTTGTTGTTGCGAGTACGGAAGGGGGAAAGGGAGAAGGGGGAGATGTCAACCGAAACACAGAGAGGTAGAGACTCAGTAAACAGCAAAACAAGCGGAAAAACGAAAAAAAAAGCGAATGAAGGCCAAGGGGAGGGAAGTAGATGGGATGGGTGCGGGAAAGAGGAAGGGGAGGGAGAAGGGCAAAGGGATAGACGTTGCAATCAAGGCAGACACACTCACACACACACACACACACACAACCGCGAAGAAATCACGTTTGCTTAAGTGCGTACGAAAAATACCGCGGTGTGTCAACGTGCCGTCCTTTTTTTTGCGCAACCAGATAGTTTCTCCTTCTTGTTCGTGTCGTTCGGTATCCTTCCGGATGTCCTCGATATGATTCCTTCTGCTGTGTGCCCAGTCTGAACGTTTTGTTTGATGTCGTTGTTCTGCTGTTTTTTCGCCTGATGGGATCTGTCTGACGGATGCTGCACCTGTCTTGGCCTCTCTAAAGGTCAGACACGAGCACAAGAGAAGCCAAAAGAAAAAATAAATAAGGCAATGAAAACGAAGACAGACGCACAGAGCACCGAGAGCCAAATGCAAACTACAAACAACAAAAACGAAGCTGTGGAAAAGACTTGACTTTCTGTTTCTTCCCTACCGCTGATTAGACGCTGTTGTCCGTTGATAGCGGCCCGGTGCTCGCTATCACCTCCAGAAGAAAACAATGGGGCTGCCCCTTATGAATGAGCGGTGTCTGCGGTGTCTGTTGCTGCAACGACACGATCAAGAATAAAGAAACTAAGAGGTTTGCTCACAGAAGGAGAGAATACGAACACGCACACAAATAACCCGTCCCCTCCCCTCCCTTCCCCACCCAACACACACACACGCAAAAAAAGCCAACAGTAGCAGCAAAGTGGCAGGAACACAGCGGAGGTGCGGTGTGGCGAGCAATGAGAATAGCGAGGCCACAGAGCACTGGGTGCACGGTAGAAGAGGAGAAGCTGGTGATGATAGGGATCAGAACAATACAGAGAAGCAACAGTGTCAATTCGGATACGGCCCTGTGTGTGAGGAAGGGTGGTGATAAGACACGGCAGCGGTGCAACGACGTCGCAGATATGATTGGCTGTGTCCTTTTTACGTGGGTTGCGCGGGGTGGAAGAGGAGTTGAGAGTTATGCTTTGCCTTTTATTATATATATATATATATTGAATTTCCTTGGTAATGTATTTCTTTCGTACCTTCACAGGAAGAGTTACAGCGGCAACACACACGGGCACGAACAGAGCACAGGAAAACGATTCGCACGCTTCTTGCTTCGTTGTCCGGCACCTGTTGCCTACTCTCCTTGGCTCGCCCTCACGTCAGGGTGTTTGCCTTCCTTTTGCTTTCTTGATGAGTTCGAAGCAGAGCGATTTCCTCGCCGCTGCTTTGCCTTTCCCTGTCAGCGCGTCTCTCGCTGAGTTGCGCCGTTGGTGCGAATCACTATCCGACTGAAGAAGCTTGTATTACCGCCTCTTTCAGTTGTATTCGCGACTTTTTTTTTCTCTCTCTCTGTTTAAGTTTGGTTGCTCTCGTGTGCGTGCGTGTATTTTCTAATGAAGGCGCACTAAAGAGAATATCTGCTTGCTTAGTGGTGGTGGTGTCTTCACGTATTCCTTGCTGGTGTGTGCGTGTGTGTGTGTGTGTGTGTATTGCAGTTTTTTTTTGTTGTTGAGGGGCGGGTGGCGGTGAAGAAGGTGGAAAAGAGGTGGGCTACGGGCTGCTGCTGCTGCTACGGCGGCGGCGGCGGCTGGTGCTGGTACTGGTACTGGTGCTTTGTCGGAGGCCACACGAAGGTGAACAAAAGAAAAAAAAAATAATAGTAATAATAACGTAAAATGAGTAAAAAACACGGCTGCGATGCACTGTTGGGGAAGGAGGCCGATAAAGAAAGAGGGGGAGGGGAAGGAGGCGGCGGCGGCACACTTCCACTGCAGCGGCAACGAGCAGAGAGGGAGGACGCGAAGAAGAGAAGAACGTGGAGACATGAGAGAGAAGCGGTAATGATGCACCCGGAAATCCGGCCAGCCACGATGGCGCAGTCCAATATGTTGAGATGCAGAAGCTGCATACGCAAGCAGCTCCGCGGAGAGAGGACCAACGGCGGTGCATCAGCCACTTGTGGACCGTTCTACATGCAGATGTGCGTCCAGGAGGAAGGAGAGAGCGCGCGGCGGCGAGGCCATCACGGTGGGCTTACATGTGCGCATGCCAAGTGAGTAAAAAGCTCACGCGCTCATGGTTGCTCTAGGTGGTGTGCTGGATGGACGGCGCAGTATCGCTGCAGATGGCCCCGGCGGCACTATTGCACGCACGGGGCGCACACACGCAGAGAGTCGGGTGAGGCGCTTTCCGTCGGAAGCACGGCGCACACCAGGGGGAAGATAACGCAACGATTGAGAGAGGATCACGAACGTGCGGCACACACCCACATACTCGAGATGCATCTCTCTTGCGTTCCGAGCTGCCATGAAGCTCTCACCATCACGCCCCTTCTGCTTCTTTCTTTCCCTTGTCCGTCGGGTTGCTTTATTCCTTTTCTGTTGCCATCGTGAACACTGCCGCAGGCACGCTCTGCCTCACAACAGCGAGTTGATGACGGCTAATTTACATCCGACATCACGCTCGTGGCGTTCGCCACCACACACAAAAGACAAACAAAGGCAAACCACGCTAGGGTGCGGCTCCCCGTTATGGAAGTGGTGATGTGGTGCCGAGGAGCCGATGGCTTCGCAAGTAACTCCAGCGCACACCGTCGGCAGTTGTCAAAGGTCGTGCACCACGCAGATGTGCCGAGTCAGGGCAACACGCAGTGCAGGACAGAGAGCGGTGAACTCCTCGTTGGTGATGGCGGAGTAGCGCCACTGCGCCGCTGTACCGCCAGTGCGGCATTGGCGAAGCACCACTGCGTTTTCGTGGCTGTCGCCGACTGTTTCCGCGGTCCCACTGGCTCCACTGTGGCTCACGGTAGCGCTCGCCGCTGTTTGCTCCATCTTGGCAGCACGGAAGCGACAGAGCTCAGCCTGCTTGCCGAGGGCCAGTGTTCCATGGGGTCCGCGGGCGTACGTGACAGTGGCGCCGCCATGCTCAGCGGTCAGTTCGGCGGCGACGGCGGCTCGCAGCGCAGCATCAAGGTCTAGGAGAGGCTGCGTTATCACGGTCACACCCGATAGGAGGTGATGATCCTCCATCCCCACTCTAGTCGACGCAGCGGTGCGGTCACCGTTGCGAGGACCCACGTGGCTAGCCAGGGACGGCAGACGCAGCAGAAACTCGCCCTCTTCAAGTAAGAGGACATGGCGTGACATGAACGCGTATCGGCACAGAACTGGAGCAGCACCGCTGTCGCGACCCTGCCCCGCCGAGGCGGGCCAGGAGCCATGGCTTGCGTGCATGTGCACCGGGACGCAGGAAAGGTGAACCGGGTGGATGTGGGCGAAGGCGCTCATCGGGGTACGGTGGACAAACTGCTTATGCAGCAGTTGATAGGGGGCGTAGAGGTAGAAGAAGGCGACGCGGAAGGGTAGTGCCCAGAGAACGACGTCGTCCGTTGCCTCAGTGAAGACGCGCACGGTGCTCCTGCGCTGCAAGACGGTCTCCGAGTTGGGCACTGCAGCGCTTCCATCAGCGGAGGAGGACGAATACTTGGCGTAGACGGACAGACAGTCGAGGATCTCGGCTTCGCCCACCCACTGACCCGGCAACACTCGGTTCACGTGTCCCGGATTTGCGCTGACGTGGAGCTCCGCGTAGGTGCGCGTCTCCTGCATCGATACGGGAAGAAGGTAGATACTGTCGCACTCGCTGCCCTCCGCGTAGAGGGTGTGTCCGTTGCGCACGAATACCGGGGTGAGGTTTTCCGAGACCTTCTGCAACACGTACCCCCACTGGACCTCCTGCTTCTTCCGCACGGACCAGTACGTTTCCTCCGCTGTGGTGAGAAAGGCGCCATCGCGTGCGGAGCCGCGGCGCAGTCCCGGCGGGGCCTCGGGCTCGGGAAGCACGTGCTGACGGAGAGTAAGCAGGAGATCCGTGGCTGCCACCGCAGCGGCCGACGGTGCAGATAGATCCGTCGACACCACCGCTTCGAGCGGTTTCGGGACGTTGGGCCACACCGACCGCCCTCCCAGCACAGTGCGCTGCGCCAGCGATCGAGGCATGAAGGCGCATCGCGCCACCTCGGTGCACTCGGCACTCCATGTTGCACCCGCCGGAGGGGGCGCTGTAGCCACGGCAGCGGCCGAGCTCTCGCTTGTGTAGTCGTAGCTCAAATAGGTTATCTCTAAGCTCGGCGCCACGTCCGTTGCGTACGACGAGTTCACCGAGCTGGAGCCAAACTGGGAAAGCCCGTCCGCTATATCGGAGGTGCGCGAGCTACGAGCACTTCCTTCAAAAGCGGATGCCTCGGCTTGCGACGGCTTTGACGTACTGTAGCGACGTATCAGAGCAGTAGACTTCCCAAGGAGCCACGGCACAGCCGAAACGCCGCGCTCCACAGCCATGAGCACATTCTCAAGCATCTGTGCCGCCCACAGCCCTCGTGTGGCAGACTCTGGCGAGGTCGCCAGGGAAGCGTCGTCGGAAACTGTCGCCGCCGCACCATCCACTGCCGCGCGCTGTAGGCGTAACTCATTGAGCAAGCACTGTGCACACAGCATCTCTTTCTCGCTATCCGCGACGAGCGTGTCGTCAAGCATGAGTGTCGTCAAAGACGGCGTCATTTGCACCAGCCGCGAAATGGTCGGCACCAGCGCCGCGGCCACCGGGTTGCCGGAGAGGTCCAGCACCTTCAGTGAGGGGTGGCCCTGCAGTGCCTCCAGCATGTTGCGCAGCACCGCGTTTCCGCCTTTTAACCCTGTGGCATCGTAAGGCACCGTGAAATCCATCGCGAGATGCGTGAGTCGCAGTGTTGTCAAGTGCGGAAGCAAGGAGCACATCACCTCCTCTCCCTTCCTCGGGCAACGCGATCCCGCGCCCCAGAGTGGTGCCATCACGGAAGGCAGCGTGCCCATGCCTGCCTTGCCGCTCACGTGCCACCGCTGACTGCAGCCCCGCTGCACGGTCACACAGTGCACGCGAAGCAGGTCAGCAAGGGCCAGGAGCATAGTCGGTCCCACGTAGCAAACGCTGAGGTCGATCTCCGTCACAGGGGAGATGAGCTCGTTTGCACACTCATGAGCGTGTTCGCTGGTGCTGGCATCGTCGTCTTTGGCTCCTGCCACAGAGGACGGGCGAAGCAGATCCGCCCAGTACCGCGGCACGTGCACGGCTCCGTGGTAGGAGGCGAGCAGAGAGAAGTACTGGAAGACTAGACTCAACGTTACAGGGACCTGCTTCGGTACAGAAGACGAATCGGTGTATGACGCACTGATGGTGCTACCGTCCGCACCATACCTCCGGTTTCTCTCCGTCTCACTTTCGTCTTCTTCGGCGCAGTACGCATCGCTACGGACCATCTGATATGTGCCACTGCGGAATCCGCCGGCAGCAAGGCTTCTTGTCTGCACCGCGGCCTGTATCTCTGACAAGAGACAAGCACACTCACACACACGCACACTAGTGCGGGACGTTGGCTTCCGTAAGGCAGTTTTTCAGCTTTGCCGTTCGTTTCGAATCGGAAAAGGAAAAAAACGAAAAACAGCGGCGCGCGCCTCGCTTGGAAGGAAAGGGGCCGAAAGCCATAGAATGTGTGTGTGTGTGTGTGTGTGTCGTGACGAGCAAGACGCGTTGGGAAGAAGCACAAACGATTCTGTTCGGTGAGACTCGGTGTTCTACGCGCTTACGAGTGACCTCTCTCTGAAGACGCCGGGAGGCACACAGACACACACACACACATGTGGAAAAGCACAAGGAAACATGCAGTGTTGTGGTAGCACACAGAGAACGTGAGAAAGGAGACATGGCAAATGGCGGCAGCAGTAGCCGACCAAATACAGTTGCATCAAGCTGCTGCTGAACCCTCAGAGAAGCAGATTCCTGTTTCCTCGCGATTCGAACCCGAAGCGCCCACTGGTGGGCAAGCGTAACTTGGAACGCAGGAAAGCGGTCGAGCAAGAAGGCAGAGCGGCACGTTGATTCCCTGTCGCGATAAAAGGGCAGCAACAGCATGCAACATACAAATGTGCCATTCAACATCGCCATCCCTTCCGCCGGATTTGTATTGCTCCTTCACGTCCTTCCGATTCGATTTTTTCTTGTGTTTCGCTGCCCCAATCCCTTCTAGAGCAACACGACACCGATGCAGTGCGCATCCAATTTTTTTGTTGCCGTTTTTGCAGTTGCCGCCGCGGATGTCACTTCAGCGGCTTTTTTTTCATCCGCTGGCTCACCCTACCCCGCTTCAAGACAAAGAAGTGGAGAGCGAGAGGCGTGCAGAGGCCCACAAGCACTTACGCAAATATGCATACACACACATATACAGATATATATATATATATACATATATATATATATATATCCGAGGAGAAAGAGTGGGGGTGCACTCGCGCTACATCACAGCGCTGTCGGAACGCTTTAACGTCCGGCCACACAGATACGCACGCACTCACACACACAGGGGAGCACACGTGAACTGCTAACGGAAGCCTGTGAGGGCACAGGCGTCCACTGTGTCATCGGATCGCCACCTTCTCCGCCGTATAAGCAGCGTCGTCATCGTCGACAGAACAACAAGCACCAGGATAGAATTCTCACTCTCAACGCGTGGCGATTCGCCCACGAGCAAGCCGAGTAACATACGCGTGCAGTCGCAGCTCACCTACCCCTGCTGCGCTACGGCTCAACCTCCGTCGTGTAGGACGAAGCGTCCCGCCGTCCAATCAAGGGCTGTGCGTCGAACGGGCTCGTTACTGTCCTTTTTCGTCCCTTCTTCGGACGCGTGCTGCACGACCGGCGACAGACGGGCTCGGGTGGGCTGCATGCCTTGATCCTCGCGACCCGTGTCCGCGGTCCGGCTCGAGGGCGAGGGCAGGAGCCCCGGGCAGGGGCGCAGGCACCGCAATTCTAGCCGAGTAACAGGCAGCACACCATGTGAGCTCCATGCTGTCACTGCCAGTCACCCGCCGTTGGCGGAATCCAAAGTGCGGACAGGCGCCCGTGCGGAGCTGGGCGAGCACGGTCTCCGGCCGTCTCGTGGGCTCAGCGTCCTCGCTCTTCTGGGGCGGAGCTGCCGCCGCCAAGGAGCACCCGTGTGTCAGCGTGTCGCGTTGTGCAGCGCGGTTTTGGCGAGACGCCCGCGTGGCATTGGAAATCGGTGGCCAGGTCCGTAATCCGTCCAGTCGGCGTCGACTCCTCCGCCATTCCCGATTTCGCATGCTTGTCAAGCGGCTTATCGTGCACCCATTCACAACTTCCATCGACGAGCCGCAATGAGAAAGGCGCGCGACCGCTGCGCCTGACGGAGGTGTGCGCGTGTGGAGCACCCCGGAGTGTCGATGTTTGCACACCGGCGTGAGAGCTGCGGAGGCGTCGTGCCGACACCGCCATGCGGCGCGTGCACCCATCCCCACGCCAAGTGCGCAGGGCAGCCTCCTGGCGTGGCTGCAGAGGGATGCAGGCGTGCGCGGCGCAGCAGCGCTGTGGGGTCGGTGGGGTGGGTGGGTGGCGCAGGGGCTCGGCCTCTTCGAGTGGGTGTCCGCTGTGGGCGTAGTTTGGGGTAGCCGCGGCAACTGCGGCTGCTTTGGCGTGAAGGTGCACAGAGGCCTTCGTGCAGTTGCCGACCAGCACCATCCGACCGTGCAGCGGCACCGTGAAGCAACACAGACTTCAGCGGTGCCATGTAGGAGTAGCGGAAGAGATCCGTTGACAGACCGCATTCGTGCCGGCAGACCCCCCCCCCTCTGCGCTCGGCAGGCCGAGTCTTCAGTGCTTTGATGACCTCTGCGGCGTGTGGACCGATGCAGCGCCGTGATGTAGGGAGCCCAGCGTGCCGGCGTAGGGTCGACAAACGCCGCGGCTGTCTCTGTGTACCTTGCTGGCGCGGCACCGCCTTGTTGGGGTGGAGGAGCAAGCCGAGGGGGTCTAAAGCGGAGCAGGGTGAGGATGGAGGCCGTACTGGTGCGGCTGGAGTCTGTCTCGCAGAACGGTCGCGCAGTCGTCGCGAGGCGATTCGCTGGAGGGGCTTTTTGTGCCGGGTGCTGGTGGGGGTCAGAGGGCGGGGCGGAGTGAGGGCGCAGCAGGACTGCATCCACCCCTCGAGGTGGGCTCTTTGATAAGCTTATCCGAGAGAGGGCGACACGCAGGGCAGTGTCTCCAGACCTGCTTCCAATCGCGTCAGCTATGCCGTGCAGAGCGCTGCATAGGCGGCGTCGCCGGAAGGGGCCGCCTTCGAGGGTGTTGTTGACCGCAGGCGTGCATTTTGCCGTGGCCTTGTGGGATACCTCTCAGGTGTGCGTCTGCGCGGCGGCGTCGGCGGTGTGCCGTCCCCTGGTGTCGCTATGGCTTGCACACGTTAGGTGTTCGCCATTGAGCCAATCGTGTGGGATGGTCTCCACCCCCTGGCTGGCTGGGTCGCCATCTCGTGTCGCCCACTGGGCAGCACGAGCCGGCCCCCGCTCCGATGGCGTGTGGGCTGCGTGCGACATTGCCTGGTGTGTGATGGAGAGCCTCCCGTGCCGCGAGGTAACTCTTAGGTGTGTAGTCGGAAGTGGTATGTACGTGCCTAGCAGGGGGCATCACAGCAGAGCCAGACCGGCACTGCTTCCACGTCGTCCTTGCGAACAAGGGGAGGGCCCAAACCTATACGTATATCCCGTTGTGCGAGCACGCAGATGCCGGCGCCGTGCCTCCTCTCTTCTGCTTCACGAGAATGCTGAAAGGCTGGTACGCCAGCTGCCCTGTCGGGCCTGTGGGGGTGCGATGCGTTTCTTGCAGAATGCAGACCTACATTGAAGATTTTCCAAGTAACTGGGTAGCGCAGCGCCGCTTGGTCGCGTTCAGCCCGTTGCCATGCCACCGCCTAACGCAGAGGCTAGGTCCAGGATTACGTTTAGCATCAGCGCAACGCAGCCAAGATAAATAAATAATACATATATATATATATATATATATATAGTAGACGGATGTGCATTTTTGTCGAATCGTCCAAACGATTCGTAGTGGACTGGTACCAGCGTGATCATCATAACTGCAAGTCTCTTTGGCACAGCGCCAGCTCAGACCTGTCCGTCGACGCGAGGTCTCGGTAACCAATACCCGAGGGCAGGCTGCAGGCTGGCTGGCGTCCCCACGGAGGAGGCACTGGGCCCTGAGATCCCACGGTGCGGTGGTCAGCATCACCAGGTAAAGCCAAAAAAAATGCGGGCAGCTTACGCTTCAAGAAGTCATCAGCTCGCACACACGCGCGTACAAAAGCAGTGCATCCACTCCTCGTGCACCGGCGAGAGTACATGAAACAGAAGAGGAGGCGCAGTCATGCCCTGAGCATCCCCATGAACAGCGTCAACTCCTTCTAGTGCGAAGGGAGGTGGAGGGTGGGAAGAGAGAGAGAGAGAGAGCGACAAAAAGACCATCTTTTCCACACACACACACATACATATATATATATATATATATTCAGAAAAAGAGACACGTGTGACGTGGAAACGCAACGTCGCACGTGCGCGCGCGCGCCCACACACACAAAGGGAGGGGAAAGGGAAGGGGAAGGGGAAGGGCGAATGTCAACATGAGAAGAAAACCAGAAAAAAAGGGAGAGAAGAGCCATTTGTGTTTCCTCTTGCAGAGACACAACAGCAAGGAAACGGAAAAAGGCCGCCACTTAAATCGGAGAGGGGGGAGAGGGGAGGGGAAATAAGTCTCGTTGCGGCTGGCGCTCATGCGCTTCAGCTTATGGAAGCTGCTGAGTGATTCCGCGAGGATCTTTTAAAAAATGGGAAGAGAAAAAACCATGGCAGGCGTTGTTGCTTTTCGTGCTCTTCTCCATCACAGTAAAACGCAACGCGATGCGCACATCGTGCGTGCCCTCTACCCTAACCCTTTCGCCTGTCCCG
Source organism: Leishmania major strain Friedlin (assembly GCF_000002725.2). Classification (NCBI taxonomy): domain Eukaryota; phylum Euglenozoa; class Kinetoplastea; order Trypanosomatida; family Trypanosomatidae; genus Leishmania; species Leishmania major. The sequence continues at coordinate 269,316 of NC_007268.2, read as the reverse complement.
AGTGTCCAGTCAGAGCCTCGGTGGAGAGCGATCAGAGGCAGGGGCGAGCGCGTTGTGGCAGGGAGACGGAGCTCCAGCTGCGTGGAAGCGCATGAAACCAAAAACAGACAAAGGATGCCAGTAAGGACCTGAGACGTGCGTACGCAGACAGGAAAATACAGAGAGAAGAGACCCTGCTTGATAAGTCTCTCGGTGATCGCCCTTGTACGGCTGTCGCTGGTGCCACTTCTACGCTAGCGACGTGCATCGATGTGCTTCCTCGTGCACGGGGAGGCCGTTCCGACAAAGCGATTGAATCATCACCGGTGCTCCCTTGTTTGAAGGGCATATCGTGCAGCTCTGCTCAACACGGACGCGCACGCGACACGCCTACCACGAAGAAAGGACAGCGCCGTGGATGGCGGCGCTAGTGCCCCACACCACGGCAACCACACCCGTCAGCAGCAGTGCGTAGGTGCCGAGGAAGTGGCCCCACCCAACGCGGGCGGCCGAGAAGCCGCCCGAGTACATCATGAATAGCGAGGGGAAGATGAAGCCCACAAAGCCACCGCAGAATCCGCCCAGAAGACCAAAGACAGTGGTGATGCGCGGGATGAAGAGGCCAGCGACGAGAGCCGCCGCGGCTTGCAGGGAGCACAAGATGGCGTTCTTCCACCATGGCACGTGGGATACTTCGGTGCCGATCATGTAGTACACGCAGTCGCGGCACGGGATCAGGTGCAGAGCGAAGCCTACGCAGATTTTGAGCATCATGCCAACGTACGAGACGGCCATGAGATGGTCCTTCAGGGGGTTGTACATGGCCAGGATGGAGTCGCTCACCTCAGGGCCAAAGTCGAGGTAGCCGAAGAGTCCTGTCAAGAAGTACAGAATCGCGCACAGCGACATGCCGAGCAGCGCCGACAAGAAGACCCGGTGCACAGAAAACTTGTACATCTCACGAGATATCTCCGGCGCGTTCACCTGCGCAATGAAGGCGAACATGAGGCTCGACAAGCCGTTGATAGCCGTGTTGCCGGTTTGGAAAGACACCAGGTCGTCTCGCATGCCGCGTGCATGCAGGCTCTGAGAAGAGTGAATGATGCAGGTGATGGTGAAGAAGACGACGAAGAGAATGGCCACTGTGGAGACGATGCGCAGCGAGTTGATCTCCTTCGGCAGGCACATCGGCAGAATCACGGCGATCCACAACATGGACGTAATGAGGCGGTACCCCGGCTCCGACTTGATGTATTCAGATGCAGTTGGCGAGTTCTTCAGGAAGCCGGTGAGGATGCTCTTGAGGGCAATGATGTACGAGACATCACCGCCAAAGCAGAGCACCCACATGACAAAGACGACAAAGTAGTCCCAGCCGCGGCCCATCAGGCGACGCGCGATGATCTCCCAGTTGTACAGCCCGGTCTTGTGCGACACAATGGCGAGCAGCACAAAGGAGTAAATCGCCATGATCACCACAACAATCAAGTAGATAATCGCCATCCCCATCCCGCTCATCTGGAATGCCGCAGGGAGTCCGATGATGCCGCCGCCGATCGTAGAGCTGGCGATGCTGAAGGCTGAGGCAAGGATGCCACCATACGGCATAATCACCTGCAGCGCGCGCAGGACAGGGTTGGTGGTGTGGCGGCGACGCCACACACGGTCCTCACGGCTGCGCTGGTCCGCCTCAATGATCTGCTGTGCTATATCCATGTAGGCCGAGTGCTGCTTGTTCCCTTTAGCTGCCAGCTCTCCGTCATCAGTGAGCGAGGGAGAATCGAGCTTCTTGGACCCCTTGGTCCTGCCTTCCACGTCGCTAGCTCCCACCACTACCTCATCCGCCAAGTGCTCCTGGCTGTGGCCATCGTTCAGCATGTGCAGCCCGTCCTCGCCGTACTCCGGCGGGTCCTCTGGCATGTTGTCGGAAGTCGAGCGGCCCTGCCCGTGTTGGGGATACGGCGCATAGTTGGTGTTGTGGTGTCTGTTGGCGGACATGTCTCACGTGGCGCTGGCTTGTCGAGTTATGCAGAGGGGAGTGGGGGGTGGGAGCAGTGGATGATCTTGAGTGCTCTCTGTGACACTACCGTTGCCGTGGCGTTGTTTTCTTGGGCCTCTTACTTAACTAACGCACAGGCATAGCACACCACGGCACGAGTGGAAGTCGTATGCGATGGGGGTGGGGTGGCGTCGTACAAGCCGACCAAACAACGCCGGGTTCCATTGGTGCGCGTATGAGCGGAGGAGGAGGGGTGCAGAGCGAGGTCGGAGATCAATATGCGCGACACACAGATAGGCAGAGAGGAAGCACCGGTAAACACGGCATCGAGCAGTGCCAAAGGGAGAACGCGCTGCCCGATCTGAGGGGAGGGGGCGTCCAGCCGCGGAGCGGAGGCGGTTCATCACAGGCGCCTTCCCAAGGGCGGCGCGCACCAGACGTTCGGCTGATCCCCGAAGGGCAAAGCACAGCGCCCGGTCTGCCGCATGTGACCAAACGGAGCATCGGCAGCGGCGTCCATGCCCGGCGCACAGACGACGTGCTTCCCTGTTGTGTTTTCGTATATTATACATATACCTTTTCTCTACTAGCGATGTTCGAGGAACGCCTGCAAGGAGAGAAAGGGAGCCAAAACAAGTCATGGGCTGACGAATTATATATATATATATATGTATTTGCTGCCTCGCACGCTGTGCATCACAGCAGTCGTGGTGTCATGGGCCGGCGAGTGGACTAATGCGAATGCGTCGCCATCCGCCATCAATCTTTGCGGGACTACTGCAGGCCGCGCTTGCCGATGATGGCGCTCATCGTCGACACTTGCACGAACAAAAAAAAATTAAAGGCGCCCGCCCTGCCCTGCGCGACGGGGAAAAGGTGCTGATCTCCCTGCCGCACCCACAGCGTAGAACACGCATGCTCATCGAGGAGTTAGCGGAGAAGGAGAAGAGCAGCCAGTGGCCAGTCCTACGCACACAGACTCTTTTTCTCTCGCACGAACGCCGTCAAACTGGAGATCCGCGGCACGTGAGGGAAGGAAGAGAGATAAGCGGGGAAAACTTAGATGAGAGAGAAGAAAGAGGGGTGCGTGGAAAGAGCTTCGTCGCTAATCATCCGCTCTTGCGTGCCCTGCACTTGCTTCTGTATGCGACTTAGTGAGTGGTTGTCGGTGGGTAGTCGAGATCATGGCAGCCCCCTTCCACTACTCCACCGGCGATGTCTTCACCTGCAGAGCGTGCGAGAGAGATCAGAGGTGAGGTGAGTGGGAGGAACAACGCGCACGCCCACTCACCTCGCAGACTCCACTCCGGCCCATTGCAGTAGCTGTGCTACTTCCAAGGCGCGCACAGAGACGCTCAGGCCCACATCAAAGTAGCTAACGAATCACTGCGGAAACGGCGAGCAGAACGACTAAAACCACAAAACAACAAGAAGTCAAGAGAGGCGGGAAGAAACGCCCCGCGTGGTTGGTGGTGCGCCGGATGGAAACCCCAACAGAATGCCGCCTCTGATTCGAAAGCGAGGCGGGGCAGAACGCAGGTGAAGAAGAGGATGCCGCGGCGGCACAAGCGAAGCGGGAGATGAAGCGAGGGAGACGCAACGGCGTCGTCGGTTGTGCCTCGACAGTTGCCACCAAGTCCTCTCTCGCTGCTCCTGAGGCGCCTTGTCCGCCGCCCGTCTCCTGCGGTCGCCAAATCGCAGCCTCCCCCACTCCATGTGGTGATCCAAGAGTGCCTCAGAAAACGAAAAGAAGCAGCAACCCGGCTGATCTTTCGATCTTCCTCCACTCCAGCCACCTTTGTGAAAGTCGCCATGTGAACACTTGATTGTGCTGTTTCTCTGCACGGTCGCCGTCATCGAGCTCTCTGCCTCTCTCTCTCCACCATCGAGCTGTCCACCTGCGCGGTGATACGGTCCACGGGGACACGCTGCGGACGAGGCAAGAGAGAAGGAGTCGATGCATCATCTAGGTGCAGCGAGGAGGTGAAGCGGGGGCAGGTGGTGCGAAGATGGAGAGAGAGGGAGACGCCGGAAAACGTAGTTGCACTGAGCGCGAGAACCGGGTACGCTGTGCAGAACGACGGTGCGCCCCTCTATCCCCTCAGGGTACGTCAGAGGCACACACACACACACACACAGAAGCCATGAAAACCCAAGGCAAAGGAGGGGAGGAAGGGCGGGCTCTAACACGAGGATGGTTCACACCAAAGGCAGTGATTAAACAAGCCAACGAAGCGCACAAAAAAATACAAACATCCATGTGCAGACAATATGATAAAGTCAAGATGGCAAAGAGAGAGAGGCGTGCTGATGGCGTTCGGGAAGAAGAAGCGAGAGTATATATATATATGCGGCAAATATACATACATATGTGCGTATATAGAAACCTGTACAGGGACAAGAAGGGAGGGAAGGAAAAGGGAGATACACAAAAAATGACGATCGGAATGGTGAACGCGGAGGCGGTGGTAACACCAGGGATGAGAGGAGGGGAAAGGGAAGGCTGAAGATAGAGCAGAAAGCAAAAAAAAACGTCGAAAATGAGAGCGTGAATCGACAGAAAAACAACAGCACACAAACCGAGTGTCTTTTCAGTCAAGAAGATAAAGCAGAAAGGAGGGAGGGGAGAGCGGGTGGTGGTGTTCTGTTCGCTAGGCGTAGTTGTTAGGAAGCGGGGAGGGGGGAGGTAGTGAAAGGGGAGGGCGTGGCGGCCGAGGTCGCAGGATTGAAACTGTTCCAAGAACCGACACACCACAGAACAGAATACGAAAAAGAAAGGGCGCGTTTCTCATCGCCGCACCACGATACACGCATGAATAAATATCAATACAGCCCACCCCACAAGGGCATCACCACAAGCTCCCGGTAGGGACGAGAAGGCGTGAGCTGGCAAACATTCGCGCACACAAAGCACCTGACGATGCTCCGTGGAACACTGAGTCGGCAGCGCAAAAACCTATGCACCCAGGTGATGCCACCCTCACCCGCGGCTTAACGAACGTCTTGAAGCCGAAGACACGTTCACGTTTTGCTCTCGCTCTTTTTTAGGCTGCATTGCAGGGAAGAACAAAACAGCAGCATGTACGCGCAGGTGGGCTGTGTCAGAGGTAACGCCCAACAACGCCGTCTTGCACATGCTCACGGGTACCGTCGATAGGGACTGCGTGGGACGCAGCAACAGCAGAAAGCGCGGATTAGGAGTAAACAACAAGTCTTCCGCAGCTGCTGCTTTCGCTTGCGTCTACCTCGCCCTCCACAGCACAGACGCATTCGTATGAGTGCGTCCAATGGAAGTGTGTCTCGAATCGCTTCGCGCGTCTGAGGAAAGGTGCGCGCCGCATAGCCCACGGATGCTCTTCCAGAAGTTCGCCGCTTCCTCGTAAAACGCTGGACTGCGCGCGCCTGTGTGAGGAGATGTTGCGTGCAGCCGTGCAGCCATAAACATGCACTGAAACGTGCACAAGCTGACCCTGTACGGCCGTCGTTAACAACGGCGTCCCGACAACGGTCGATTTCCTCACAACTGAGGGCTGGTGAAGGAGGACGACAAGCCTTCTAGGCATTCTCCAACTCCGTAGGCCGCTCTGTTGAGCAGAGCCGTGTCGATGCAGGTCGACATCTCCGTCCAAGACGTTGGCCGAAGCACCTTCGCGGGCAGCATGTACATCACATATCCCACACACGTGCTCAGACGAGGAGGCCGTCGAGACGTGATCCAGAAAGGCGACACGCAAACCGAAACAACAACAAACAAACAAACAAAAAAAAGAAACGAAGGTGAAGGCGTGCGGAGGAGGCCCAGAGTAGAACGTAACAGGCAAGCCACCCGCAGAAGATTGTGGAGGGGAGGGGGGGGGGGCGAAAATAAACACAAAGGAAAAAGCGACATGAACAGAGAGATGAGGAGGAGGTTGAGCAGCGTCCGGTGGCGACATACCTGATCGGCAGTGACAGCACAGACATGGCCACTCCAATCACCAAAGCAAAATAGAAAGAGGGGGGAGGAGGAGGAACAAGGTCTGCAATACCACGATGGTAGCCGCCGTCACTCCTTACTACCAACAGACCAGTAAAGTGCTAGATACTCAGGCATTTTACAACACCTCGCATCGCGTTTTCGTTTTGTCAATGGTATACTGCTGATGCTTCCGGTCTCCGCCATCCCGGTGGAGGAAGTCAGAGAGAGAGAGAGAGAGAACAAATACTAAGCAACACAACAGAATAAGGCGCACCATCGTAAACAAGAAAAACAAAACGAAAAACAATAGCAGAAATAATAGTAAAAGAAAACCAACAGCACCGAAACCGCACGCGTGCATGCACCAGCCTCGCGCAGGTCTCACAGCAGACAGCCAGGGGGGCCGTGAAGACGTCTATTGGGCTCTGCGACAGGTACACGAGACCCTCCCTGCAGCTCAAAGAGAAGCCCGTGATTGAGGAAAAAACAGAAGGAGACCAGGAAACAGAAGCCGAGAGCAAACTCATGGCACGGAGCAACAACGAAGAGAGAGAGACATCCAAAACGACCCTCCCGGATGGTCATCGATGAGAAGGCACGACGCACTTCTCTCCTCATCTCCTTTACCACTGAGCGTCGACGGTTTCACTCCATTAGCTGTTTGTCCCTTTAACAAAATAAAAAACAGTTAAACCTCGCCATAGATGGAGCTGGCCGTGCCCCACACGACGCCGACGACACCGACAATCAGCAAAAAGTACGTGGACAGGTAGTGGAACCACCCAACCGACGACAGCGACCAGTTGCCGGAGTACATGACCATGAAGGAGGGGTAGATAAAGCCGATGAAGCCGCCAGAGAAGCCGCCAACGAGTCCAAAGACGACGTTGATGCTCGGGATGAACAGACCAGCCACGAGCGACAGCAGCGCCATAAAGGCGCACACGCACGCGTTCTTCCACCACGGAAACATGTGCACGTCCACGCGGACGCAGTGGTAGATGGCATCACGAACCGGGATCATGTGCAGACCGAACCCGACGCACAGCTTGAACAGGATACCCACGTAGCCGATGCCCATCATGACGTCCTTCACCGGGGTGTACTTCTTCAGCGCCGAGCCGGTCATCTCGGCTCCGAAGTCCAGGTACCCAAAGAGGCCGGCGAAGAAGTACAACACAAACACGATACCGACAGAGATGGTGGCACCCAGCGTGAGGCGCAGCGGCGTGGGGTTGCTCATTTCCTCATAGCTCTCATACGCGTTCAGCTGCGATAGGAAGGCGAAGATGAACGTGGACATCGCAGAGACGGCGGTGTTGCCCGTCGTGAACATCCTGATCTCCGGGCGCGGATCCGCGCGCAGGCCGTTCTGTGCGCTGTGCACCACCATCGCAATCACAAAATACACTATGAACACAATCGCGACGCAGGAGAAGTAGCGCAGCGAGTTGATCTCCTTCGGCAGGCACAGCGGCAGCATCGCCACGAGCCACACGAGGAAGGTGAGAAGGCGCTGGCCCCAGATGTTCAGCAAGAACGCCGGCGTGTTGTCCGCGTCCTCGAGGAAGGCCGTCAGCACATCCTTCACGGAGATGACGTACGACACCTCTCCGCCAAAACTGAGAAACCACATGCAGAAGGCGAGGAAGTAGTCCGCGCCGGGGCCGAGGAGCGCGCGCACGATCTGCTCGTAGTTGCGCAGACCAGTCTTGGTGCCCACCTGGCCCAGCAGGTAGTAGGAGTAGATGGTGAGGTAGGCAATCATGAGCATGTAGATGATGGCCATAACAAGACCGGAGGCGTTGAAGGCGTAGGGCAGCGCAATAATGCCGGCACCAATGGAGGAGCTGGCCAGGTTGAGGCCCGTGGAAACCAGGCCGCCGTAGGGCACCAAGTAGTCGAAGTACTTCTGGAACACATTCGCGGGGACGAGGCGGCGAGCCACGCGATCAGCCCGGATCTTGTCCTGCAACTCGATCTGGCGCTTCGGGTCGTACTGCGAGAAGTCGTACGGGTCCGGCGCCTCGGCGGAGGAGACGTCCTCCGCCCGCCTCACATGTTTCGCGTCATATCTTTGCGCTACTTTCATTTGAAACTCGGAGCGCAGGTCGAGCGAATCCTGGTGGACCTGATTACCGGCGGACTCACAATACTGCACGTTGAGGGGGTTTGTTTCCTCGCTGGCCATGGTGGTGCGGGTATGCGGCGCGCGAGAGGTTAGTCGGGTCAGCTCTGTGAGCGGAAGGTGTGTGAGTGTGTGTGCGGAAGCAGAGGCGTGGACGTGTGTAACGGTGCACGGCGCGGAAGAAGTTGGGGGGGGGGTCAATCAGTCTTCGGAAACGCTCGTGTGGCAGTGATCAGGGCTTGGGCGCCGGCGTATGCACACCCGTTTTGTGCACACCTCAGCCGTAGAGGCTAGGTATCCAATGGTCAGTAGAGGCACCGAGAATGAGAGGGATGTGCCGGGCGACAGGGAAATGTGGAAAAAGAAGAGGAGTATTCACTGCATGCGCTGTCGTGGGTGCGGACGACGCCCCAAAGACAGGATCGATGCTGCACGCACCTGCTTCCTGCGCTCCCGCGAGTGAGACGGCCTCACCGCCTTTGCCTCGCACGGGAGACGGTGTGCGACATTTAGGTTCTCCGCCCGGGCACACTCTAGCGAGCGGTCGCCGCCGAGGCGAACGGTTTCTCTGGCAAAACAAAAAGAGCGGGCCACAGAATTGGATGCCGTACATTGAACGATGCGCTTGCGCGAGCGTGTGGACCACCGGTAGAAGGGTTCCGCAACGCATTCCCACACTCTACACAGGCGCGAGAAAGGTAGACCAAAACAGCATCCTCTTCAAGGTAGCCTCGATGCGTGCCATACAGCATGAGCTCCACTCCACTCCAAACCACCCTCTCCCGCCCCACAGGGGCCCTCCGCGTCGCGCGAAGCGGCCGCAGACACACTTGTTACAGCGATGCACCGACTCGGCCATCTGAGCGCTGCCTCGGCCTCGAACGCTACCCGCCACGGCCGCCTCGCAGGTTGCCCCAGAGCCACTCCTCCAATCATGTTGGTCTCCAGCTGGTGCATCCTCTCCTCGGGGTGGCACGGAGGCCCCTCCACACACCAGCAGCGCAGTGTGAAGGGTGGTGGTAACGCATATACCTTCGAGTCGCGCGGACACTCTGCCGAATCCTATGGATGGCGCAAGCGTGTTCGCTGTCGCGGGTCGCTAGGATGCCACGCCATCCAGGCCCTGACCGCTAACATCAGTGGCGATGCATCGCTCTGACTTCCTCACGAAACAGCTGCCTGACCCTGTCACCAGCAGAAGTGGGGTTTGGCGTTTGACAGGGGATGGGGGCCTGCTTAGCTTCCATACCGAGCGGGGTCCTCGACCCCTTGAGACGACGAGGTGAGGTGCATCACCGCCACTCCCGTCATCTGGAAAGACACGTATGCACACGAGCACAGCACAAAAAAGATGCAGAAGGATAACGAGAGAAGAGGGATGCGTGAAGGATAGAATGGGCAGCGTTAGCGTAAGGCAATATTCACAGACGAGGAGAAGACAATGAGAGGCAGTCGAAGAGGGCGCGAGGGAGACTTTTTCAGCAGCCCACCGTCGCTACACAAGAGGAAGTCCTTGGTCGCGCCTCGGCGCACCCCGCCGGAGTAGCCGCGCTGCTGACGCACCGTTGGAGGTGGCGAAGAGGAGACGGGAAGACGAGCAGCTGCCGCCACTACTGGAGGCTAACGAGTATCGACTGTGAGTACACTGATATGCGGTGCAATGAGCACGTCACATTCATGGCAGTGCCAACAGCGGGAAAGGAAGAGCTGGGAATCCAGGAGCAGGTATCGAAGGATGTGGCACGTGCGGCTGTTGAGCGCCACGGCCGCTGCGCCAAAGTAACAACAGTACATGCTGGCGTGCGAGAAAAGAGAGCCAGGCCGACGGCGATGCCGAGGGCCACGGCAGCGGCAATCGCAATGTCAACCAGCAGACCCACATTCCTGCTACGAGATGAAGAGGGCCGTTTTTGTAGTTGTAGTCTTACGCAGCTCTACGAGCCACCGGAGGCTGAAGCTGCTGGAAGAGAGGGTTCCGTGACTTTAGCCGAAGCAGTCGCTGTCTGCCCAAAACGCGGGATGCCGTCGTCCATGAGGCGAGCCATCCAAAACCCGCGGCTCACACTTCCTGTCTGCGAAGACCGGGTAGCCGTCCAACATCGGCCACAAGCTCGGCATGGCGTCAGCCAATCCGGCACCTTTCAACCCGCTGGTTGTGGGAGCGTTGAGGCGGAGGTCACCTCGGCGAAAGGCGAGGTGATTGCCGTCTCCGCTGAACAGTCCCTGGCGGCAACGCCACTCACATTGCAGAGCTAACAAGACGATGGGGCAGCCTCCGGAGTAGGCCGTTGATCCACGCAGGCAGGCGAAGCACGTTCGAGTGTGTGTGAGAAGTCATGATTCCTTTGAGGCTCTTGTGCACACACACACACACACGCCCCACAAGCATGCGAGAGGTTCAAGCACGGCGTCGAGGGCTTCGCGTCGCTGTATAACGGCGCATTTTGGCGCAACACGGTAGACCGGGGACGTAACGGTGCTGGACCCGCTAATCTTGTTGATCAGCCCCCCCACCACCACCACCACCACCCACCCACCCACCCACCCACCCCGTGGCACGCGCCAGCGCCGTGAAGCAAAGCCGAACGAAGACGAGGCACCCCACACGGCCACGCCGCCGCGCTCCGAACCTGAAGGGGGGGGGGAGAAGGCGGAAAGACGTTCTTAGATTCTAATAAGAGCACACGGGGTGCTCTAGCACTTCTGGCTTTCGCGACTGCTGCACTCGGACGCTGCTGTTGCCACGCGCGCGGCGCAAGGGTTGAAAGCCCGCCGCCTCTGCACCTTTGTTGGATGAGACCATGCAAGGAGCTGCCAAAGCACTACTCTTGCCGCGTGGGAGCGGGCGCGTGATACTTTTAGGGCGAAATGCCCTGCGCCGTCTCTTCGTTTTCGTTACGCGACGAAAAAACAACAACAACAGACACAAAAAGCTGCGCGTCTTTTCGGAAGCGTTCGAATCCCCGTCGATGCGCCCGGCAGATGCGCAATGACACCGGTGCCCCCTCCCCCAAGTGCGAATGAGCAGCAGGGCACAGAAGGGCGAAGAGACGCCGCGTATGTCGTTGAGTATCTCGGCCTCACGGTATGCCGTCGTGATGCGGAGGATGACTCCGTCAAGTGAGAACAGAGGTCGAAAAACGAGCGGCCGTGCCAGCAAGGAGAACAGGCACAGTGGGTGCCGAATGTGTACGTGTGCACGTGTTTGCATGTGGTGTGCAGACGAATGTGAAGAGGAGCAGGAACGCACGTGTGGCACACGTCGCGGGAGAAGGCGAGAGAGCGGCGATGCTTCAAGGTCGCTTCGAGGCACAGCTGTGGAGCGGAGCATACCTTCATTGAGAGAGCGTGGCAGATGCTCATAAGAGAGCGAGGTCAGCACAACCAAGCAGCTCATGGGCACCAACGCCCCTCCACAGGCTGCCTGTCGCACCCTCGTACTCTTTCTTTGTGCGAATCGCATGACATAGGATGCACCTGAGCAGCGTGCTTGATGGCACGCTGCGCACAGCTCCGTCAACGCACCTGGTCGTCTTCTCTTCCTTTCGTCGAGCCGGAGTGAGCCTTCGTGCGCCGTGTTCGACCTCGAACACCCTTCGCATTCCGACAAGGTTCCTGCCATGTATTCTTACCTTAACGTGTGTGCGTGCCAAACAGGACATCGACTACGTCACGCTTCCTTTTCATAGAGAGATCGACGGAAAAGAGGAAAACAAAAGGAGGAAGGTGCGTGCGGGGTGCGCGGGTGCGGGTGCGTGAGAGGGGAAGGGGGAGGGGATTGTATGTACATGAAGCACAACGAATTTCAAAGAAGCAAGAGGGAGAGAGAGACGAAGACAAAGAAAACATGGGCGTCGACAAGCAGAGCATGTGGGAGGATGATGATCACGGCAGCAACCACCAAACAACGAGACAAGAATAGACAAACAAACCAACAAACAAAAAAGAAGGTGTAGGAGGTAGACTCGAAGCCCCAATGATCACATGTGCAAGCAAAGCAAAAAAGATGAGAGCAAGAAGGAAGGCGCACAGGAGCCGCAGCCACACGCGAAGACTCACGGATGACCCCAAAACATAATACACATAAGCTCGTGCACCAACGAGGAAAAGAAAACAAACAGACACGAAGGAAGAAGGAGAAGAGTCAAAAAAAAGTAAAAAAACCCAAAGAAATAGAAACGGCACCGTGGAGGAGCCGCACTGTTCACATGCATACAGAAGCCGAGGAAGAACACCATAAGGAAAGGACAGGCACACGCCGCAACATCCGAAAACAGCAGCAAGGTGAAAACGCACACACACACACACACATGAAGGAGCTAGAACAAGGAAGCCGACAGCAGAAGAAAGCACAATCACAGCACAAAGAGATATTATGTGCGTGTATGTATGTGTGTGTGTGTGTGTGCGTGTGTGTCAGTGGTGAGGGGAGAGAGGGGGGGGGGGGCTGTCTATCCTTTCATGCTCGTCACACAATCGAAAGAATACGCTTGCGTATTCTCTAACACACATCGAAAAAAGTGAAAACGCACCTTTTTTTTTGCTTTCGTGGTGTAGCCCCTCCTCCCTTCCATTTGCCGCACATTTTTATGCTGCGTCACCTCACCACCTTTCACGTGACCGCTATATTGTACATTATCGTTTCCGTTCGTGATTGCTCCGCCTAGTCGATGAAGCTCACGCTCGAGGTGCGGCGCAGTCGCGGCCGCGGGGTGTCCATGATGCGCTCATCTGCGCACTGAGACGACCGTGAGTTCCACAACGATTGTTGTATCAGCGGCTCGCTATAGAGTGGCGGTTGGGCGAGCTCCACTGGCAGAGTCGAAACCATGCGCTGCTCCGAGAATCGCAGAGGCACCATCTCCACCAGTGCAATAGGATCGAGCCTCTCACTCCCTGCGAGGTCCTGGCTGCGGGCGCTAGAACAGGCATCGTGGTGCTCTGGATAGTCCTCCATCTGTTCGTCATCGTTTCGGAGAATCGATCGGCGCCCGGAACGGTCCCTGTGGGGTGAGGCGACGTGAAAGGAGCGTACGGTTCCACTGCTACTGCTGTTCGAGTGAAAGGACGACTTTGACGCGAGGCTGGGGCGCCGCGACCTGCGTCGCTTTTCGCTCAACGACGCCGCCGGGGCAACCAACTTGCCCGATGTCGTCGACGCGGCGCCTGCAGGCTCCTTGGCCGCAAAGCAACACCAGCCCTTTTGCCGAGCTCTGCCCATAATGAGGGCGAAAACAAGGGCCATCGCCAGTACAAGGAAGATCGAGATACCGACCCACATGGTCACCTTCTGGTCGCTCTCCTCTCGTGTCGTCGGTTCGCTGGTCGTGCTCGTGGTGGGTGGCAGCGTGGTGGTGGTAGGAGGCGTCGTGGTTGTAGTTGTGGTAATCAAGGGAGCTGCCGTCGTGGTGGTGGTCGTGGTAGTGGTCGTCGTCGTAGTGGTCGTGGTCGTCGTCGTGGTGGTCGTCGTAGTCGTTGTTGCCTGTTCGACGAGGCACATGGCATAGTAACGGTTCGTCGGCGCTTCGCCGTATGAAAACCCGCTTTCAGCACTGTCCATCCAACCTGCCGTTGAAGACGTTTGGGGCAGGATGAGCATCGCATAGCGCTGGTACTTCCTTCCCGGGTATGCTTGCACGCCCTTCTTCGTCGTCCAGTGGTTACTCGAGTCGGTGCTGAGCATGCCCGCACCGGCCAAACCACCGTTGCTCCCCGAGGCAGGGAAGTAGTTGCCTTTGTAAAAGGCGTAGGCGCTCTCGATACCGCTGTACCGCCCTTCGTCCCAATACCAAATGCAGTCCAGCGTTGCCTTGGACGTTGTGCATGAGGAGGAGGACAGAAGCGTGGTGCCTCCCAGGTAGCCACAATAGCTAGTCGCACCCACCGCCGTCATCGCGTTCACCAGCTCCTGGTGAATGGCGTCAGATACGTCTGGCACCAGCACACCTCCCTTCGCTTCGCACACCTGAATGTGAGAGCTGCGCTGGGTGGAATCAAACGTGTTTTCCACGATGATCTTCACGTTGCTCGCGTCGTACACAGGGGCGGAGGCATGGGTGAACACCACACAAACGAATAGCGCCAACGCGCATACGCTGAGCAGGCCACGCTGTAGCGGCCTCTTGTAACGATGGCGGGAAGAAATAGACATGGTGTAGGCGCCTGAGCACACGCACGGCATCCGCCGTACGATCCCCACCAACGCAGCACGCACAACGTTGAGGAAGCGAGAAACTCAAACACACGCGGAAACGTCTAAGGGCACGGCTGCCGGATGCGTGACGGTGTGGGGTCTGTATGCGACGACCGCACGCCCACTGGAACGCAGAGAGAGTCGTAGATGTGCGTGAGAGGTGGGTGGAGAGAGAAAGGAAGAGGGGTGCAAGACGCAGGTCAGCCCCTCTGCAGCGAGCAACAAGGTTGGAGCCAAGAGCAATAATGCAGAAGCGAGAAAAGAGTGAGAACGAGCGAGACAGGAATGAGCCCGCACCTATGGCGCAAGCACACACACACACACAAACCTCACCGGCCACGAGCCCTGCGGCAACAAGAAGCACGGCTAGCACTCGCTCGAGCAGAAGCTCTGCTGCAAGACACAACCACCGCAACAACCTATGGGAGCGCAAAAAAAAATATATATATAATAATAATGAAAAAAGAAAAAGCAAAACAGAACGACAAAGGGAGACAAGAAATCAGGTGTATCGCGCACAGAGTCGTATGGGCCCTGACATGTTTGTTTCGCTTCGAGGATGGCGACGGCGGTGATTCAGGTAGGGGCAAGTGAGTGGAGGTACGCGGAGAAGCGATGCGGCCTGCTCACCTGAGCGACAGAGCGAGAGAGACAGAGGAAAGGGGTGAGGGAGGCCCACACACGCACACACAAGCACACGGCAGCAAGCGTCGATGCAAAAAAGTGATGACGCCTACAGGAATAGAAAGAGAGAAAACACGAAAGGAATCAAATGGAGCAAGAAAGCTGGTGAGATGGCGAGCTGCTACGCACACACACACCCACCTACCCACATAGACAGAAAGACCGACAGAGGCACACAACGAACTCCCGCCCCCCACCCGAATAACAACGGAGAGGTGAGAAACGAAAGGAGAGCAGTTCGGTGAGGAAGACTCAAGGGGCTAGGTGAAAAGCAATGGGCAATCTGCGTATTCCGTTCCAGCAGCTCACATTCACGGATGAAGAGGATTAAGCGCCGTACGCGCAGTAACCAAAAAAAAAAACGCGAAAGAGAGAGAGGGAGAGAGAGGGCGTTGACTGTGGTGCACAAAAGCGATGCACAGCACAGAGGATGACCTCGAGATGGACGCGCGCTGATCATACACCAGCTTCCGTACCGTAGAGGAGGCTGTAGAGAAAGAGAGAGAACGCCACAGACAAAGAGGGATAATGAAAAAAAAAAAATTCTGCAAAGTAGCACCGTCGACGAGTCCCGTTTGACTGTCATCAAGGAAAACAACACACACACACACACACACACACACCTACGCACACACACATATATATATATATCGATATATGTATTCTATTATGCGCAGAATTCCCCAACCGCTGAAAAAAAGGGGGAAGAGAGCAGGCGAGATGGCCGACGAACAGGAATAGAAACAGAGAACAAGAATCTCCACCAATACTCACACCGCCCCACCCCCACCCCCCAAAAAAAAACAGTTGGGCTCGTAGATATGCTCTTTTTTTTGGTGTCTGACCTTTATGTGTGTTATTTTTCAGTTGTTGGTGTTGCGTGTGCGCACCAGAGCGCTGCTCTCTGTTCGTGCTCGTGTGTAGATGCCCGGCTTTTCTCTCGCTTGAGCTCTACGCCTGCTTTCCTGCACCCTGGGCCTCCCTCCCTCTGCGGAGATGAGTACTTGTGATATCTGCGTGTCCTTCCGTATGTCCTGAAAGAGGGTCGTTTTCCTGTTGTTTTTTCGTCGGCGTCTGTGTTGGTTTCAGCCGCCACGACGCGGAGCCGCTGTCACACGGAGCTACCCCTGAGACAGAGAGAACGCCGAACAATCTTTGCGACAGCGCACCGTCTTCGCGTTCTTCTCTCCAAACAGCGTCTCCCCGTCTGACCTTCTACTTATCAACAAGAGAGGGCCAAGGTGGAACGAGGTGGGGCGCAGGCGGGTTGGTGATGACGAGGAAGACGATGCTTGCCTCTAACGTATGAAACACGGCACTGCACAATCCGTCTTGCACGCGGGTCTGTCCTTGACAGGGACAGCGCGAAACAGAGAGGGCGGTGAGGGCAACACTGAGCCGCTCACCTGAACACACGTGAGCACCGTCACAATCTGCAGACAAGAAAACGCTGCCTGGAGTCCGTCACCGACGGCTAGAAAGAGACGCGTGAAAGGTAACACGACGGCGACTGCGGTTGGCTGAATATCGTCGGGGTGGTGGGCCTATGCACGCGAATCAAACAAGGTGAAAAAAGTGAGACAGGGAACGGCTCTAGGAAAGCGGATAACAAAGGACACGCAGGATAAAACGTCGGCACAACACGACCACAAAAACAAAGAAGTAGCAGATGGGGAGAGAGGAAGGAGGACGCGATCAAAATGGCACCCGCATCCAGCTTGAGTTGGAGAGAAGCGAAGGGAGAAGAAGCGAGACGGACGGAAAAAAGGAATACGGAAATCACACACTTCGATGCACCAATATATATATATATGCACTTAGCAGAACACGAGCCCCGGCAAGCGCGAGTACCTACGCATGCGTCAAGAATAAGCACAAGAGTGGTGTGGCGCTGGAGAGGAGGAGAAGCAAGCCCACACCGAAAACAAAAACGGAAGCAAAAAAAAGTGAGAGCGACAAAGACCCCAGAAGAGAAAAGCAGTGCAAGTAGCTAGCTACGCCCCGTCGAAGCAAACAGACAGAACGGGACCACACGCACACAAAGACACACACGACACTCACGGACGCCTGAGCTCTTTTATGCACATAAAAAAACCTGATCCTCACCTACGCGAACGAAATGAATGCAGGTGGTGAGAGGAAGAGAGCAAGGAGGGATGGAGGGCGTGAGAAAGCACCACAAACTGCAAGAGGCTGCGCGGACGAACCGAAAAAAAAATGTTTACCTCAAAAGCGAAAAATAGGGACACCCGAAAAACAACCGGAGCCCGGGAAGATCAGTGAGCAAAAGACGAAGAGAAGAAGAAAAAAAACGAGAAGGGAGAGAGAGAGTGAGAGAGGGACGACACAACAGTGACGATGTTCAAAAATCTGAAGAAAGTAAGCAATAATAGGACAGAGGCACCAACACACCGAGAAACCGAGGAAGAAGAAGAGGAGGAGGGGGGGGGGAAGAAGATGAGCCGCAAAACAAGCCAAGAACAGCAACAAAAAAGAAAACTCCGTTCGCTTCTGCAAGCCTCCGTGTGTCGTGCGCCGTACGATGGTTGTGCACTTTCATGCTCAACTGGGTTGTTGCTGCTTGTATGTCCGTTCGCTCTCTCCTTTTTGTCCTCTGCTTGCTGGTTTTCTCACGACGTGTGCATAAACATATATGCGATGTTTACGCGTGGCGAGAGGTAATGGTGCGTGCATGCGTGTATATGTGTGTTTGCCCAGGGATGTTGACAACGGGACATGTGACAGAAGGCAGCCGTGGAAGAAGCGACCGTGGGGCGCGACGAGGAGAGATTGCGTAGGCCGAAAAAAAAAAGAAGGGAACCACTGGCATTGCAGACATCGGGGAGCTAGCGCGGAAAAGAAAGCAGCATTGTACTGCGGTACACGGTGAGACTGTGTGTGACGTCAGCTTACGCCTTGCCGAGTCCGCCGACACTGAAGCGCGCACGCAACCCTGCTTTGGACATGCTCAGTGCGGAAAGTTTCAGAAGTGATGTTGTCCCCTGCTTTCGCGTTGCGCGAGCAGCTGAGCAGCGTGGGCCCTTGGCTGTCACGCTTTCGCTTTCTATCTCTGTGGCGCTCTGCGCCTAGTGCGCTTGAAAGCGTCTCGGCCGCCGGCCATTTTCCGTGATTGTTCGATGTGTGTTTTGTTTTCATAGTTATTCTTGTTTTTTTTTTCCCCCTTCGCCGCTTAAAGGAGGTGGGGGATGGTGCCTGGCAGAATAAAACAGACGTTAGTGAGCAACTCGTGCAAACATATATATATACATATATACATATATATATATATATATATTTCTTTGCACAGCTGCTCAGGCGCGGTGGGCGGAAGCGGGGAGGGGGGGGGGCACGCGCGCCATCATCCAGCTTACCTACCAAACTACTACTACGCTATAAGAGGGAAGAAAAGAGAACAACGGGAGGGGAGCGAAAGCTTCCAACAACAACAGCACACACACACACGAACTCGGCAACAGTGTTGACTCTGGGAAGGAGAGGGAAGCGCGCACTTTCGGTGCTCGAAATATGAGCGCGCGCGCATGCGAGCATGTGGATGTGTCGGTGGGAGAGGGGGGACAAGTATGCGGAGGGCATACACAGGCAAGTATGAACCGTGGAGTGAAGAGGCTGTTCAACAGTAACGGCGGCCCCCAGCGCACAGTGATGCACAGACGCCCATGATGGTTCGAAGCCCTGGAGTCACATGTGCGGTGCTGTTCTGCCCCTTACTTCGCACCCCACGGTGTTGCTTCGCCTTGCCCACGCCTGTCGCCGAGTCCGCCAGCGCCTCCGCTCATGCTTACGCGTAAAGCTGCGTTTGGTTCTGAGGGAGCGAGGCCTTGATGTCTACCGCGAGGTATTCCTCGATTTTGCCATTCTGCACAAGGCGGCGCGCCTGCTCACCAAACACGGTATTCTGCTTCACGTAGGCGCGGAGGCGGCGGCGCTCTTGAATGTGCTCGGAAATAGCAAAGACAAAAAAGGTGGGCAGCCCCACCAGCATCAGACGTCCGTAACCCTGCGGGGTGTAGCGCCAGCGGCTTGTCATGGTATCACAGATCGCTTCCTTGATCTTGGCGTCCACACCGACGTCGAAAAAGTGCGGGGCGCCGAACTGGCGGCGGATGGTCGCCGCGCCGGCGGTGTACATGACAAGACCCCCCATCACCGCACCGGCGGTCACAATGTTTGCCTGCCGCCACCACTGGCGGTTCTTCTCGATCTGCCAGTCGCTCTCCGTCTGGAACTTGCGCCAGCGGAGCATCCACTCATCCAGGTACTGCATCGTCAGCTCGACCTTCATTTTGCCGTGCGAGATAAGTGTGGTGGATTTTTTGAGGAATGGGATGTAATGAGGAGGCGTTTGCCAACACGAGACGGGCACTTTTGTAGGTGGCTGAAGGTGGACATGTACGTGTGACAGGAAGCGCCAGTGACGGTTGGGAGATGGAGGAGGCGCATCGCGGTGGTGGGACACACGGCATCACAGAGGAACGAGGAGGAACGAGGAGGCGCGAAAGACAAAGAATGGTGAACACGCAGAGGAGCACGGCACCGCCAGACACGCATCAGCGTTCACGTTCGGGCGTCAGGGGTAAAGAATGGAAACATCTCCGCAGAGCCTACCGCCGGAGAGCGCTTAGAAGCGAAACCGGCAACACAACGAGGAGAAAAAGTGTACATGACGCTTAGCAGATGCCTTCGGCGTGTCGCCGCAGAAGCGGCGGGTGGGTCGGGGAGGGTGACGGTGCACCTTCTCCGATTTCCTTCGTCCCTTTCGTCGCGCTTCGCTTCAGTGGAACACGGGAGTAGAGGAACTTGGCATCAGCAGCCGTGTATGCCGCATGCGAAACCGATGCAATTGCGACGTGCGCCCACGCGCAGTGGAGAAGGGGTAGGAGAGAAACACACCTGTGCGCTGCTGGGACCGTTTTTACGGCCATCAGCGCAGTCAGGCGAGAGGGAAAGCAAATATGTGTTCCCACACAACGCAGCCAAAGGAGGCCCGTCAGAGAGCCGTCAGTCGCCCTCTCTCGTCAAACGCGCCACTCAAACTCTCGCACAGAATACGCAGCAGTGTAACGTGGCCGACGGCGAGCTCCTGCCGAAGTCGTGCTTGAATCTCCTCTGCAACACCAGCATCCACGAAGACACCACTCTCGGCGTGAACAGGTGCGCTTCGGCTCAACATTTGATGTAGTTGATGAAGACGATCCTTGAGAGACCGTTGAAATGCTCTCGCCTTAGCAAGCGAGGCCCTGGCTTCCGCAACCTGCACCTGACACCGTTGCACGACAGGTGTCGTCGGCGCGCTCATGCGCCCACGTGCCTCTCTGGCGCTCTCACGGGAGTTGGAAACCACTCGCTGGGCACGCGCCAACTCCGAAAACAGGGGCAAGCGTTGGCGGCACAGCAGAGTCGCGTAGTCAAGCCGCCACTCACACAGGAGAAGCAGCGGACGCAGCATGTGCTTTGCTGGCGACGATGCGACTGGCTTCTCAGCCCGCGAGCCGGACGAAAAAACTTGCGGTATACGAGACGTTTCGGTTGCCGGCGAGGTAGCGGCCCGTAACACTTCGTGCTGCCGTCCCTCATGCGCCAACAAAGTCACAAGACCGCGCTCGGCCCTCTTGTAGCAAGAAGATGCGAGCAGCATCTCTGCAGCTGTGGCTGTGGACTCTCGCACCGACAACCCTTCTTTCAGAGTTCCATCGACGACCGCCTTCACATCACAAACGACCTGCCCCAGCAGTCGCAGCGTGTGGTTGTGTGACTGCACGACAAGCTGGCGCCGCTCGCGTGCGATGCACGCGACCTCGTACGCTTCTCGGGCCTTTAAGTAGCGCTGCAGCGCATGTTCACGCCTCACGCGCTCGTAGGCGAGTGCGGCGTGTTCGACGGAAGCGTCGTCGGCAGTCTCCAGTTCAGAGCTGGAAGATGATGCGGACAACATGACGCAAGCATTTAATAATAATACACGCGTCAGCCCTATCGTCCCCGCACCTTGAAGGGAGCGCGACGCCAAGCAGGAGAGATATGCTCGCTCCAGCACGTCCGGTGACTATACAAGGGAACAGAAAAAAGGCGGCCCAGCCAATGCGGCGGGCGAACTCGGCGAAGAGAGTAAGACCCCACACGCATGCACAGCCGCGATGACCGACTTTGTAACCCACGTGCAGCAGAGAGGGTCGTTTTTCGTTGCTAAAGCGTCGGCGGCAACGACGAAGAAAAAAAGGAGAGGAAAGGGAGCCAGCTGCTGCTGTTGCTGGTCCCTGCGCTGAAGCACGGCCGTGCAGAGAGCGACTTTTCTGCCCTCGTGTGCGTGAATGTATAGAAGTGTGTGTCTGTGTGTGTGTGTGTGTGTGTGTGTGTTAGTGACTGGCTTTATATGTGGAGAACGGAGGAGAACCATTCTCAACGTTGATCGATTCGGTAACCTTCTTCCCTCTCTCTGCCTGTGTCGGGCGCGTGTTCAGGTGATAAAGGTGGTTGCAGATGCGCGAGGAAAGGGAGGCGGGAAGCGCAGCCGCGATACCGCACAAAAGATGCGCGAGCAGTGCTCCCAGCATAAAACGAAGGTAGGTGAAGAGAGAGAGAAAACAAGAGGAAATGAGAGATGTTCCCCGACGCCACCAGCAGCGGCACCTACCTACATACACGCCATACGCTATCAATCAAGCATCAAGGCGGATGCAGAGAGGCGGAACAGGGCGGACCTCTGTCTAGAGAAAGAGCGAGGGCAGGGCCCATGAACGGGGGAGAAGAGGCGGTTACTGCCCGCAGTAGAGGAGGCGCTCCATGTTCTCAAGACCCTTTGCTAAGAAGAAGCGGCAAGAGGCAGGACTCGCTTCATCCCTACCGCTCTCCCTTCTTCGCAGGTACACCGCGATACGCATTATCCGCTTCCTCGCGGACGCGACAGGCACCGAAAAAAAAAAACGCGGACGATGCCGGAGGGGAGGAAGACGAGGAAGCCAGACACTGCGCCCTATTCTCTCCAACACACAGACACAGGCACACAAGCGCACACACACGCACACAGTTGCACGCTGCTTCACTCCACTTTTTCTTTGATGCCGCACGAACTCTTCCCGCGACTCTTCGTCACACACAACACACACACGCCCGAGTGCGCGTGGTCGCTGTCTCTCGAGGACACTTTGCAGGTACGCCCTGAACGCGGCTCCCCTCTACCTTACTGCCTCTCTCTTCATTTCTAGCGAGCTTCCGGTGAATCCCAAGCCATCAGGCACAGCCCCCTGTCCCCCTCCTCCACCTACCCTCCACCAGTCCTCGCCGCCGTCAACAGTTGCAAGCGGTGAAATACACACCAACACGCACATGTGTAGAGGGACTCACACACAAAAAGATAATGCACCTACTCTCGTACATATAGTCGAACGCTGCCGCGCTTCATCTGCTTCGTGGGAGATCCGCGTCAACCTTTGTCGCTGCTGTCGTCCTCCATCGCGTATTGCAGGGAGTCGACGGTGTAGCCTTGCGCGTCCGCCGTCTCCGCCGCCTTGCGCACTTGCATACCCTTCACGTCCAACCAAAGGTCCATCGGCGTCACGAAGAGGCTTCGTTTCTTGGCCTCGCGGTATTTCGCGTAGAGCTCCTTGCTCTTCGACTCGATGCGGGCATCATCGAGAACGGAGTAGTACGCCTTGCTCTGCCCAGACGGACGGCGCACCTTCACCTCGACCGAGGGCCAGTACTCCTTGCCCAGCTGCGCCTTGCGAGCGTCCGCCAGCAGTTCAGACAGCTTCGTCGAGCCGTAGGTTATGTTGTCGTGCTGATCCTCATACTTGTCGCTGTCGAGCTTCAGCACACCCATGCCAACGCGATGATCAGCAAGAATGCGTAGACGCCTCTCCGTCTGCATCTCCACAAACGGGTTTCCGTAGGCGTCCAGCCGCTTCAAATCGTCGAGGCGGCACTTGATGGAGACGTTGCGGTTGTGAACGTCCACCATGCGCTGATACCAGCCTTGCCAGTCGTACCGCTTGTACTGCAAATTGTCGTACTGCTCCACCATACCCATCTCCGTCGGCACGTTAAACTGTGTCGGCTCCGTCCCGACAGGGCCGAGACGACGACGCGTGCGCTGCGCCATTAGAGCCGCTGCCGCCTGCGGGACGTAGGAAAGGCGGATATATATGCGCGTCATGCACTCCAAGTACCACACCGGCGACTTGGCCGCCGCAGAGGCGACTGCTGGGAGAACACCTGACTTTGCCCACGATGGATGGCGCTGACGGATGGCCTCCAAAAGGAGGTCGAGCACGCCGTTGTCCACCTGCGGGCGGCGCACTGTGCGCTGCTCCGCGGTGGCGAGCTCGGCACCTTCGAGCTCCCGCAGCGAAACCCCTACTTTACGAAGCACAGCAAGCGTGCCCTCTACCTGCTCATACGACGTGAGGTTTCGGACCAGCTGCTCGGCCCTGGCCTTGCGTGCCTCCGCGCGTTCCTTGCGTCGCTGCAGAGCTGCCTCCACCTCAGCCGCGTATTCGTCAGAAAAGAGCCGCTTCGTGGCATGCTTTGCACCAGTCGCGTTCTTGAGCAAGCGGTACACTGCCTCCAACGTTGCCGGGTCGGAAAGCAGCTCGCGCGCATGCTCGCGCCAGCAGTGCGGCCAGTCCACGGCGGACATGGTGGCGTCCCAGTCCACCAGCTGGTGGCTCTTGCTCGCCATGCCAGGGAGCTGAAAGACGTGGCTGACGTGTGCCTTGATGGCGCTGTCCGTCCCACTCATCAACGACTGCAGCAGCGACTTCACCTCAGCGGTGCTGTCAAAGCGATCCACCATGTTCTCCACGTCAGCTCGCAAGAGCTGTCGGTCGTCTAGCATCGCCTCACACAGCGCAGCGTCGCGGCTCCAGTCGTAGAGCCTGGCGGAGCGCAGAGCCTTGGCGAGACGGCCGCACCCCTTCACCTCTCCTAGCAGCCCCTTCAGAGCATCTGCAGCAAAGCGGCGCTTCACAATCGGACTAACTGTCGCAAACGCTGAGGGCACCACGCGCTGCTCGGTGGACACGATGCCCTCGTCGAGGTGAGCCGATGCGGTCTTCAGTTCCGCAGGAGCGCGGTTATGGCTCGCAGAAATCGAGACTAGCAGCAGGTAGAGAGCGACGGGAGCCGTCATAGCAGGGGTACGCACCGCATCTTCCATCATAAGCCCCTCCCACGCAAAGCCAAGCGTGGCGCTGACAGGCGAATTGGAGGAGGAGAAGAGGTCCCTCTTGTGTGCCGCAACGCTATCGAAAAAGACGCGCCACACCCCATCTCCATAGCCAACGTACGGGCTGTTGCGCACCATCGGCAGCAGCCCCTCGCGCAGGAACGCGTTCCGCTTCGCAATAGCCTTCCGACGAAGCACCTCGAGCGCCAGGGCGCTATCCTCGCACGGCGACAACGCAGACATGTCTGCCTGGTACCGAGCGCGCAGCGCGGCGAGCTCGCGTTCGAAGGCTACCTTGTCAAAGACGTGCGACGTGGTCAGTTTCCCGTAAGCTTGAACCGCCTGCTTCCATAGCGCCTCTAGCTTCTCCTCCGCGCCTGGGCCGCCCTGCTTCGCCATGGCTGGGATCACCTCGGCTGCAAACGTCTGCACCATGGCCTCAGCTGCTGGCGACACAGGCAATGCGTCCGAGACGAGCAGCTCTTCAAGGAAGAGAGGCAGACGCGGGTACTGGTCGCCAAGCCAGTACTGCAGCGTGCCCCACTTCTGGTGCAGGCACTGCCGCTCCTCGAGGGACGGGGCAGTCGCCGCAGCCACGCGCAGCACGGAGCTCTCTGGTGGACGGGACTCTTGGTTCGGCAGCGTGCGCAGGTACGGGTCCTTGTCGCTAGTGCCGAGGCCTTCGTGCACTTTGGTACGAAAAAGGTCTGCTGCCGGCGCGGCGTTCTGCACACGCGTGAAGTTGGAGCGAATCTCCATCGTGGCCATCGACTGATGATTGACAAGACCCGCGCCATGTGAGCCAATAATGCGGTCACGATGCTGCAGTTGCATCCGTTGCGGCGTTAGTGCGACACCGCGACATGAGCTGCACAGTGCGACGCGGCATGTGCCGTGACCACCTCGCACCTGCTTTGGGAAGCGGAGCATTATACCACACAAGTCGAATATATTTAAAAACAAAAAAGACGGTGTGCAGAGACGGGGAGAGGAGCTGAGCTGGCAGCGGCTCACTGCGGGCCCTGCTTTGGTCAAACAGTCACCTGCTGCAGCAGCGGTGCGTGCGTAGATGCGCGCGCAAGTAGAGACGATGAAAGGGGCAGCCGAGAGAGAGGGGGGGGGGGGCAAAACCGTCCCAGTGTGCCACGACCACAGAAATCGCATGAAAGCGGCAAGGCGGAGAAATCAGAACCAAACACATCAAAAGGGGAGGAGGGGAAGGAGAGGGAGTGAGAGCCGCATGGAGTGCGATGCAGCAAGATGCATACATACTTGTGTCAGGGACTCTTTCCAGGCGCAGCACTGGCTCTGCACTAAAAGCCCACCAACAGCGCGACAGTGCGCGCACACTCTCAACACGGGGAGCAGTGGAAGAAAGAGTGCTCAAAGAGAGAGAGAGAGGGGGGCATAAACACACACACTCACTCGCAAAGAGAGCCCGACACACATCACGCCTCCACGTTTCGTTGCGCAGTCATTCCCGTACTACGATAAACACGTCCGAATGGTGCACTTTAAACGAGGAGGAACACGGCGTACGCGCGGTGGAGTCTGCCCGACGCGTTCGACACACACACACAAACTCACAGGAATAACTGGCTCAGCAAACACACCTTCTGAAAAGAGGAGGCAAAGGCGCCTGCGTGGAAGCCGAACTCGTGGAGTGCCATGTACTGCAGCCCCTCATCGTACGTCGCCCCCTCCGCCCACGCCAGACCTAGCAAGAAGCTGGACTGCATCGTGAAGAGCAGCACAAATACCGTCAGCGCCTTCATCAAAAACGCCTTCAGCATCTCGTTCGTCATGCCCACGACGGCCGCTGCGTTGCGCGCCCTAGGGGAGGGGAGGGAGCCGGCGCCTTGGTAGTAGATATGGCGCACGACCAAGTAGATGAGCCAGAGGGGCACGTAAATCCACATGTACCGGACAAGACCGGACGAGCAAAAGGTGCCCAGGAGCGGCACCAGCACCGCGGCGAACGCCACGAAGGTGGTGCCTTGCATCAGAACTGTCGGCAAGTCATTCAGCTCAAGGGTGCTGATGCGCAACAGCAGCTCCACGATAAAGACGGAGTCCGCTTTCGTCTCTTCCTTCACCACCACCGGCGTGGCACGGTCGAGGTCCAGCGGGAGGAGCGCCATCATGGCGTACTCCCAGACGGAGGTAAGAAGGCCAGAGAAGATGTTTGCCGCGCCGCAGACGCAAAAGCGGCGCCAGCCGCCGTGAATCCCGCCAAAGTGGTACTGAATATAAATGAGCATCGCGAACTCCTTGGTGGCGCAGAGGATAATGTAATATGGGTGAAACTCAAAGATGACGTGCTGGCTCTCTCGCCGCACCGCCTCCATGGTGTTCGTGAGGGCCTCCGCAACGACAGGCGCAGGCACCGCCGCAGGTGGGTTCTCCTCATGGTACACCTCCGCTTCTGCAATTACGTCCGCATCGCCGGTGCACGGCGTCGCCGACGTCGCGCTCGGCAAAGGCGTCGCTGAACAACTGCTCGCCACACCAACTAAGATGACGTCCGTCGCAGAAGATGCTGTGGCACCGGTCCGAGACGCCGCCGGGGCGGTGGGCGCGGCAATCCCGCGGAAGAAGGCGGCGCTGTTGTACAGCTCCACGGGCGACATCACAGGGGTGGTGCTTCTCGCCGTCACGGCAGCCACATGGTGCGTCTGCGTCATGCGGTGCGCCTGCTCGGCAGATGGCGCCTCCACAATGTGAGCCGCCTTGCTCATCCACAGCACGCGGCTCCACTGCTGGAAGGTTTCCATCACCATGCGATCCTGATGGACAAATACATTGAAGACGGCGTTCACAGCCGTCACCATAACACTAGACATCACCAAGACGAGGAACGTCGGTATGAGAACCTCCGACGGGAGCTCCTTCAGAATCGAAGACGTGTTCGCCTCTCCGATCGATGCATTGCTCGGCTGTGGGTGGGCGGCAATGAGCCACGAAGGCGGCGGCGAAGGTGACTGAGTGGAGCCAACAGAGCCCCGCAGGAAATACGGCGGCATCGAGTCGCTAGAAGGACGAGGCGAGAACTCTGGCACAGAAACCACGAGAGACTCACTCAGAAGGGTGCAGGGGGGAGGCGCACCCACGGTGGGGGTTCGAGAAGGCCACCTTCGAGAAATATACAGAGAGAGGCACGCGCTTCGCGCCGAGGACGGTCGTTTTCTTTTGAGGGACGGAAAAGAAATGGGATCCAGTAGCAGTGCACAATGTCGAAACAACACTCGGAGTGCGAGTGCTGAGCCTGTGTGTGAGCGTGGGTGTATGAGGTGAGTGCAACAGAATATTGGTGCGTGTGCAACGTGGCCCGTAGCAGCGTTGGCCGCCTCACCTCCTCTACTTCACCAGAAACGTGGCACCGTTCAGGCAGAGAGGTGAGGAGTATACAACGGGAGGAAGACGGACATGAGAGACGCACACGGACACACAACCTGCATCGGCTACCACTTTTTCACCCGTGGTGCATTAGAGGACATCCATGGCAGTCATAAGGGCGCCGTGAAGGTTCTACTCGTGGAGTGCCAATGGGCTGTACTTGACGGCGAGCGACAACAACGAGAAAAGAGACAGCGCACAAGCACCCGTTCAGCTGCAGTGGGGTGAAGGGGGTTGTGTGTGTGGGGGGGGGGGAAGGGGGGGCAGGTCAGCAGCTGTCACAGGCGCCGCCGCGCACTGCTCAGTAAACGCTGCTCCCATCACTGCAGAGCGGAACGCGAGCTCTGATGGCACTCCTTTCTGCGGTTCATGTCCAAGGCATAGAGGCAGAGGCTCCCGCCACAGAGAAGAAGCGCGCCCGATTCCAATTATGCGCCCGTGGAGGTGTACGCGCACGTGTTCGCGGGCGAAAGGGGTGAGGTGAGTTTCGCTTGTGTGGGTGTGAGAGCCGCGGCCATGCACACGTGGGGTAAGATACATGTAACTTGAGGGAGGGGAGAGGGGACGGTGGCACGAAGTAGAAACGCAGAAAAGACACAGGAAGTGAAACAAGCGTAAGCAAACAATACAAAGAAACATCGAAGGAAAGACACGCGCACGTGCACAGGAGGGAGAACGGACGGCGGGAACGGCGGAGGTGCTGCTGCACCTCCATCACACAGCGCATGAGAACGAAAGGCAAGACAACGCGGAGGCAGAATGGCGCCTGTGAGTGGGACATGTCAGTGAAGCGAAGAGGACGCGGAAGCGCCTACGAAGCACGTCCGCCCAGTTCCAGCTGTTCACGAGCACACATCCCACGAGCCATGGACCCAGTGGCACATGAAACCCGCTCGGCCAGAGACTTGTGGGGAGAAAAGGATGCAAAGCAACACCTCAAGCAACAACGTCATCGAAGGTGCGCCAGCCATCCTCGACTGAGCGACATCACCGTGAATTGCGGCCTATACAGAGCAAACACACGGAAAGAGGAGTATGTACAACGAAAAACAACGACAAGCACGCAAGAGCACGCGCATGACATTACGCGGTCAGAAGAGATGCGACTAAGAGCATCACCACACGAGCAGCGATCGACCTCACACCCGTGGCTGTGGAGCTCGGCACGCAGCGCACAACAGCCGTTACACGAGCACCCGCACACAGAAAAGACACACATACAGAGAACAAAAGGAAGGCATAAAGGGGAAGAAGTAAGAAGAGAGGCAAGCAGCAGCGATGCGTCCAGTGCTTACCATCACTCGCAGTAAGTGCTGCTGCGCTGTTCCGCGTGTCGTTGCCTTCTCCTGGATTCCTGGGTATGAGGGTGAATACACTGCCTCCGCTCTCGGCCCTACACAGCAAACTCGGTGGGGGACGGGAGCGACACGATAGGGCAGTCGCGCTTAGGGGTGTCGACCTGTTCAAACGATGTCCAGGAACGCCGACTATTGCCATATGCTAACGACCTTTGTTGGCTGTTTGCTGCAGCAGCACGCTGCTCCGCCTCGGCCTCCACCTTCGCCATGGTTTCATGCAGCTCCTCCATGATGCGCGCGGCGCGGTGGTTCCAGCGCCTGTAATTCTGTGTCAGGGATTCGTTCGCGCGGCGCTCCTGCAATTTTCGCGCACGCTGGCGGTGAAGCTGCACGTCTTCATCGAGTAGCCTTCCGGCCTCGACGTACTGCGTCGCCTGCCGCTCCTTTGCCTGCTCAGCCCGCTCTTTCTTCTCCTCCGTGGTCTTTACAATCTCGACGCCACGCGCCACACGCTTTTCAACAAGCTGGCGGAGGTTCTCCTGTTGCCGCTCCTGCCGGGCGGCGTGGAGTAGCCTGCGCTGCTCAATATATGCCGCCTGTTCCGCCTTCTCCTCCGCGTAGCGGCTTGCCTGGTGCCGCTGCCGCTGCTCCAGCTCCTCCACGAGGCAGCCGTGGTTCTTGCGCTGCGTCTCCAAGATGGCCTCACCGTTTTTCCACACCACCACAGACTTAGCGCGACTGGCCTCCTTTTTCATCACCCACTTGCTGCGCCTTGACTCGCGAATCGCGCATAGTTTTGCCTCCATCTCCTGCTGGTGAATCTCAGCCAACCGCATCTTCTCTGCCAGCTTCTCCGCATCTTTCCTAGCCTGACGCTCTCGCACCTTGCGCGCGTAGTCTTGCTTCGCCTGCTCGCGGTCGTGCAGCTCCTTCTGCTTGCGCTGGCGCTCGGCTTCAAGATTTGCTAAGTTTCGTGTGCGACGCTCCTCATTCGATCCCGCCTTCATCACCGTCTGTTCCTGCACCTGTTCATTGTAGGCTCGGCACTGGTGCGCCTTGGCATCGGTGCGGTCGTTGCGATTTTTGTAGTAGGCGTGCTGCATGCTACGCATCTCCTCCACCTGTGCAATGCGCTCCTTCTCGGCAGTCTGCCGCTTCTGCTCCGCCTCCTCCTCCATCTGGATGCGTCGCTCGTAGGTGTCCAAGAAGCGTTGATTGTTACGGAGCTCGATGCGCCAGCGGGCCTCGGCACTGAGTCGCTCTACTTCGTCCAAAGCGGACTGGATCAAGGTAATGCGGTGCTCGACCTCGGCCGTGCGCACGCCCGCCGGTGGCTGCCCAGTTGTCTCCTCAAGCAGCCCACGCAGCTGCGCGATGTAGGCGGCATACTCCTGGCAAAGGGCGTAGTCGTCCGTCTTCTTTTTCAGCGAGCTTTTCGTCTCCGTGCCCTTGGAGGGCGTAAGAGCCGGCAGACGATCCACCATCCGGAACAGGGGGCTTGTCCGTCGCTTCCGTGCACGTCAGTGCGGGGGGGGGGAGGGGGCAAGAATGCTGTGTCTGGATTTCAGGAAGGAGGGTGGTCGCTGATGTGCGAGACGACGCAGCAGCGACTGAAGGGTGCCCCTCTCGCTTCACGTCCCTCACTTCTTGTTGCGATTTGGCGAGTCCCTGCACCAGTGCCACACGCGTGTATGAGAGAAGCTAGAGCGCGCGGGGGAGGAACTTCAAAGCAGCGGAAGAAGAGGCTTCATGCAGAGAACCAGAGCACGGAGTACGTGCGATAACACGTAAGCGATTGTCTTGCGTCTCGTGTATGCCAACCGCGCCCAGAGCGCTGCACGAGAAGAGAGGGTGGTGCATCTCTGGAAACCTAAACCCTCGTCCGCATTATCCAGGAAGCACCTCGCCGATACTAGCCAGCTTGTTTAGCCTCCCCGACCCATACACGAGTGCATCTATGCTGGTGCTTTCGTTGAGCTGAGCCTGCGCGCACCCTGGTGCGCAAAGCAGCTCCTTTTTTCCGTTTGTTCTTCTTCTCACCACCTTAAGATACTCGCATCTCGCACTTCTGCAGCCCCAAATAGGCGGGCAGGCGGTTCACGGGGCGAACAGTGAGGACTGCATACATATAAACACATACGCACACTCGATCTAACGTGGCCCTCCCTCTCTCTCTCTTTCTCTCGCATCAGTACCACGGATCCATCTTTCCACTAGAACCAAGCGACACGGCGTGCCAACTCGCGACCTTTGTGCAGACACAGGCGTCACGAACCCTGTTCCTTTTTTCTCTTTGTCGTCAGGCGAACGCGCTGCAGAGGCAGCGCTGCGTGGCCTTCCATCCGCCCTCTCGCGCCCTCCGGTTCCGATGCAAGCCCACATCATTCGCCACTCTAGTCAAAGGCACCGGAGCGGCGCTGATGCTCTTGCACTTGTCGCGACAGCAGCTCACGCCCAAGACGCGCTCGGTCCTCTGCAGTGCTATGCATGATTTGCTCTACCAAAGACGGCGGTTCTGCCAACACATTGCAGCGACCCTGGCGGGAGCTCCCGCTGAACGGGCGTGCTGCCAGTCGGCTTGGGTGACCTTTGCTGGCGGGTGCAGGGGCGGCGGGTGCCGATGCTGGTTGACGAGCTGCTAGCGCTGACGGCCCCACAGGTGCCGCAGCCTGCAAGTCGCGTTGTCTTTCCGGCGCTGCCGGGTCTTTTCTACCGGCGAGGGCGGCGGAGAGCGCCCGTGCAGCTTCTGGGGACGGACACTTCAGAGATGCAGGAAGAGTTGCCGCAGGCCCACTCGCAGTGAGCGTGAGCGCTGCAGCGCTTCCCTCCCGCTGCGCTGGTGTCTCAACACGGGCGGCGGCGCTCCGTGAACGCTCGCGCGTCGACAATGGAGGCATATCCGAAGTGCCGCGCGCGAACAGCTCTCGGGCAATCGCAAGGGACGAATTCAGTACCTGGGCAGAGACAGAGGGTGCGACGGAGTTGACCGCAACTGGTGGCGCGATGCCCTGTATGCGCGCACTTACGTAGGCGCGCCGCAGCTCCTCACTCTTCGTTGACCTTACCGACACTTTCACGTCGGGCCGGCACGCGTACGGGATCAAGCGGCGCGGCGCCGGCTGGAAAGTGTAGTCAGCCCCTTCAGCGAGCACCCCATCGGAGATGGCGCGTCGACGCTGGCTCTCCTTCTTCCACTCCACCAGCTCCTGCGCCCGTCGAGCGCGAACCTGCTCGATCACCTCCGGGTCGGGTTTCTCTCGCTTCACGCGTGGCAACCCCGCGGGGGAGCTCTCTGCGCTGCCTGCGATACCTGGAGCACTGTCTGCCCGCTTCAGTGTGGCGGCACTCACAGCCACGCGCGTCGAAGGCGGCGGAGGAGGAGCGTTGCGGAGGAGAGCACTTTGCACAGGGGTCACCTGCTGCTCGGCCAAGTGCTGAAGCACCACTACCACAAACTCTCCTTCCGTCAACTTGTGCCGCCCGCAGTGCTCCACAGCTCCAAGCAGCTCCTCAGCTTCGTCGGTGCTCAGAACGTCCAGGGCAGCGCGAGCCAGCTGCACGACAGGCTGCGGTGCGGTGGCGCGGTATGCGCAGTGCTGTGCGCACGCCACGTGCTGAGCAAGCGCGCGGAACTTGGCGACTAGCACAGCGCGGTAGTACTCTTGCTGAAGCCGCTTGCGCTCATGGGCAAGCGCTATGGCCTGCTCCGCCCGCGCCAGTCGCGCCTGCTCCTTGTCCAGTTCGCGCTTCAGTTGACCTCGCACGACGCCTTGCTCAGCATGGCGGTACAGTTCCTTGATGACGTTGCCATCGCGCTCGCCCGATATGACCTTGGCGGCCACAATGCGCCGCGTTTCAAGCGACAAGGTTGGGTGATACTGATCGGACTGCGCACCGGCACACTCCACCGATCCAGCGTCGCTTTCATATGGAACAAGGTCCGCGTTGTCCCTCTGCGGTCCGGCGCGGACTCCGCTACGCACGACGCCGCGGGCACACAACCGCTCCACTACCTCTGCCACCTGCGCCGGTCCCATCCGTGCCGGAGAGGGGCGGCGGCGCTCCTCTATCTGATGGACAAGCTGCGGCTTGACGTCCCGCTCGAAGGCGCGACGGTTCTCAGCCTCTGTGTACAGATCGTGAAACACGGTCGTCACAGCCCGCGGCGAATCGATGACGGCGGGGTCTAGCTGAGCAGTCCTTAGGGTCAGGGGGCGGAAAGTGCACGACTGCAGCTCGCGCTCCACTTCCTCGCTCTGCTTCTTGGCCACCCATTGCTTGCGGCGGATAACCTCAGCGTTAATACGGTTCTCTGGGCGGAGAGAAGTTGGTCTACGTATGCGCGCGGCGTAGGGGGAGACTTGAGGGGCGAATGGACAGTCACGTCGCAGGCGCGCCTCCTCCAGCACCTCCTGCCGCGCCTTCTCGAGCGCCACCCACTGTTGCTTCGCCACTTTCGCCCTCATCCCCTCCACGTACATGTCGGGAGGGAGGTCGCTAGAGCTGCCCTTGGCCACGTCACTTTCTGAGTAGTATGCGGAGGAGCCCCCGCGCTGCGTCGCGAGGGTCCACGAGCACTTCAGCGACGCAGCACCTTCTGTGCGCGACAGCGCTTGCATTAACGCAGATGAGTACGCCGTCAGTGGCTGCGGGTCCTGTCGCTGCAGCGAGTCGCCGGCGAAGTTAGTGATACCATGATCGCTGCACCATTGCGATCTCGTTTTCTGCGCGTTCGCCTCCGCCACATGACTGTCTCCAAACGGGGAGTGTTGAAACGGCACCGGAGTCGGTGGTGGCGCAGTCGCGGTCGACCGCGCAGACATCGCCTGCGGGGCAGATCTTTCAGGAAAGGAATCCGACGGCGACGGGTGTGATGAGGCAGACGTGCAAGGAAACGCGTTCTGCTTTGCTGGCGCTGGGGGCAGCGCTGGCGTTGTCGCAGGACCGCGCGCCGGACCTGTAGAGTTGGCGTAGTGATCCGGCATTGCCTTTTCCCTTACGCGCGACACAAGCTGCTGTATATGCGCGTCCGAGTAGTCGGAGTCGACCGGGATGGGGCTCCCCATCGCCGTTGCCTCTGCTGGATGGCGATTTTCCGTAGGCGCTTGCTCGCTGCGGGTGCTGCTTTGCGCGCTCTTCTTTCCAGCGGCGCTGCTCAGGTGCCGCGGCGTTGGCGCACAGGCGTTGTTGGCGACGGACGCGGCTGGTGGCGATGGTGACGCGGGCGGCCGTGTGCCATGAACAGCATCCAACCAACCTGTGGAGCGGAGCTGCGTGGATATGGGAACGTTACCAAGTTCCACCGAGTCGCTCAACGGCGACGTCAACTGCTTCGGCGAATCCTTGTCCTCCAACGGCATGAGGTCTTCTATGAACACGTGTGTGGATGTATGGGATGTGTATGTGTATATGTGTGCAAGCGTGCACTCGATGCTGGTGCCAAGGATCCGCAATGCCCGGAAGAGCGCCTTCGAACGCGCCAGCGGAGTGCAACGAGTGAGGGGAGTCAAACAGAGCCCTGCCTTGACAAGAAAAAGCCCCCCCACATGCGTCTATTTTGTCCCTGAGTTAGTCAGCTGTGTGCCTGTGTGTATGTGCGATGTGTACGTTCGTGCATGTGCGAGGTGCAGAGCGGAGCGTGAGGAAGTGCGTGGATGAGCTGCGTGGCTGCGTTACAACCGTGCGTGTTTTTGTATGCGCGCAGACGGGAGAGCGGGGTCGATGCCGTCGTGTGCGGCGACGCTGGAGTACGCACAAAAAGGCGTTCTTGAACCACGCCACAGCTGTGCGCCGTCCTCGAGAAGGCGAAGCGCCCACAAAACGAAAATGTGTCGGTCCACAAGCGCGTGAGAGAGGGAGAGAGACAGCAGTGAAGAGCTCGCATGAAATACCAGACCCCCCCCCCATCACCCACACACACACACACAAAAAGTCAACGACAGCATCGACAGAGGCAGCAGCGCAAGGGATACAGAGCTCCGCTGCGCCTTACAGAGCCCCTTGCCTCCCACACAGTCACACAAATGGGCAGGCACAGCCCATTGAGCAGCCACAGTGCGAGAGCAGGGTGGCGGAGTGTTTGTTCCGCGCCAGCGGGTCTGGCAGACGAGGCACCGAAGCAGGGTAGCAACGGCCAAAGGGAAAAAGCGATGGTGCCGCCAAGCGAGTGCGACAACAACGCGACCACACATAAAAACAACAACAACACCAACAAAAAATAAAAACGGCGGCAGCGACGGCAAGCACCACGAGGACGGGATTGCCACAGATCTCGAAGTCCGATACGCGGTGTCGACAAATTCCTCGTTGCCTGGACGTCGTGGCGGGCAGCAGCGGGCACGTCTCTTCTGTTCGTCTCCCTTTCCCGTCCCCTTTTTTCCCTTTGCCTTATGCATGTGCGGCCGATGTCCGCGTATATATACATACATATATGTGTGTACGTGTACGTGTGCAGAGAGGCCCAGTAGACGACGTGGTCGACGAAGGCAGTGGAGGAATGGCGCGCCGACGGAGAGACGGCAACACGCAAGCTAGAATAGTGAATGAGAAATGAGCAGCACTGTGTGCACATCAGAAACGACGACGAAGTTCGTTCGTTGTTCCTCTCTCTCCCCCCCGTTGCTCTGCCAGCGCAGGTGATGAGCGCATAACAACGTGACGCAGATGTCCACTCCGTGGAGAGCGGTTTGAAGCTCATTCTCTGCGTAGACGGGCTGATGCTCTTTCCATCACCTACATTGACGATCACGACCGAATCCTTTTGTTTTGCGTTCCCTTTACAGTGCTGTGGGAGGGGTCGGGTGGGCGGGGGGGGGGGGGTCGAGTCTCCAGAGGAATACCTCGAAGCATGCAAGCAGCAGCGTGGAGAGGGTGACGGAGAGCAATGTGTTCTTTTCTCTTCCTACCGAAGGTGCTCGTGCGCGGTTGAATGGGCGCAGTTGAGGCGTGGTGTGGCGTTTTCTTTGCTTCATCTATGGCGAAGAAGGGATGCCCGCCCCACAGACAAACAGAAAACAATATGTCGGCCTCTCTCGAACTCACCGATTGCCTCCTCCCCCCCCCCCTTCTCCGCCGTCTTGGCCATCACGGAGAATGGGCGACGCAGATTTAGCTCTTTCCTCCGCTGCGCCCCCACACAAGCAGAAGACAGACCCCGCGTGCGCATCCGCTGCGGCAGTGTGGCGGCGACATGAAGAAATGAGGGTGTCATGCAATAAACAGCAAACCTATGTGTGAGTCAAACAAGAATGGGCGCTCTACATCGCCCGGTAGATGCGCGTACGCGGCTGCCGACACGTAGCTTGAGAGGAAACAGGCGGCGCCGACTCCGCTTCCATGTAGGCCTCATCACCACCGCAGCACGCTTCACGTCCATGCCGCCTTCCTTTCTCGCGCACGGGCTACGCAGGAGCCTTCGCGACGTAGGCGAGCAGCGATGGCTGCATGTACCGCTCGTGTGAGAGTTTCTGTGCATCGGTCATCGTCCCCTTCACGGGCAGTGGGTCAGGTTTGCCTTCGTGGAGGTCGTTCGTCAACGCATCTTCCCTTGCCCACCCGCCTGCGTGCGCCAGATCGTCCAGCTTCGCGATATAGATCTTCTTCGCCACGTCCTCGGCGTCCACGATGAACTTCGCTGTCTCCGCCACCACCACCGCGTGCGCCGCGCCGGACATGACGTCGCCCAGCACGGTGGGGGACATGTACTGAGTGCAGGAGGTGCCAAAGAAGGCTGCATCCATGCGTGGAACCTGTCCTTCCTTGCAGTGCCGCAGAAAGCGGTCCCACTGCAGGCCCACAAAATGCACACGCACCTTCGGTAGCTCGGCGGTGTAGGAGACACCGCTCGGTGTACCAGGAGGAAGGTAGTTGTAATTGTTGGGGTCGTCCCAGGCGAAGGCGTGGTCGGCCCACGGCCACGGTAAGCCGGTCATGAGTGTGTACAGCCAGGCGCGCACGTTGTGCATGGAAACTACGCCGTTCCCATGCCTGCACGTTCCATCCGTCGTGCGTTGGCGAATGTGCGTGTTTTGCGTGAGCGCACCAAAGGAAAAAAATGGCCCATTCTTGATGTCCCCTGCGTAGACGCCGCGGCCGGCGCTGGAGAAGAAGCAGAGGGTCTTGTTGGGGACCTTGTATTCGTAGTTGAAGCCTCGTCGCGGGTTGATGTGACTGACGTCGAAGGCGACGCCGGTGTTGCGCCATGTGCGGTACTCCGGGAACTTGAGCAGGTTTGTGTACTCCGTCAAGTGAAAGACAAAGTCCCAGTCGATGATGTTGTCGCGGTTGTCGTAGCGCTCCGCCATCTCCTGCCGGACGCGCTGCTCCCACTGCTCCCTGATGTCCGCCGCGGAGGCGTCGCGGGTCCAGTGTGCCAGTTGGCTCTCCACGAAGTCGCGCTCCTTGCTCTTCATCTCCTCAAACGAGGCGATGCAGAGCAGCGGAGAACAGTCGGTTTCGAGCGCCTTGCGCAGCCGCTGCACCACGTTGCGCACCTGTGCAGCGGTTATGTCGCGCATCAGCGCGTTACCGTAGACGTCCAAAAACATAAGAACACGCTCCTCGAGCTCCTCCAGCGCAAACATGCTGTCGAGCAACCACTGGAGAAAGAAGAGGTGGCGGCAGTGCAGGCGCAGGTTCGGCTCATAGACGTAGAAGTGGTACGTCGGCTGCGGCCTCCGCTTGCCGTCGGCAGACTCGGCAGCGCGAAGAGAAGACAAGGTGCGAAGCATGTGGCGAATGTCAGATGCACCGGCAAGTAGGATGTTCACCTCGTCATTCGCTACCGCAGCGGGCGCAGAGGATGCTGTGGAAGAAGAGTAAGGTGGAGTGCAGTGAGGCTGCGATTCTGCTGACTCTCCTGGGGTGGCCTCCGCAGCCTTAGTGCTCGCCGCCTGGCGGCTCTGGATTAGTGCAATGAGGTCGTCGAGCTCAGCCTCATCTTTGCTCCTCGAGGACGGTGTCGTTTTAGTGGCAGACACGGGCGACGCCGATGGCGGCACCTCATGTCGCCGGTCCACAATTCGACCAATGACATCCTGCGACGCGCCATGCTCCGCAGAACGACGCGGTCGCTTGGCGAGCAGCGACACGAAATCAATGGCTGGTGACCAGCCCCAGCACACCTCCGTGCCGATAGAGTTCAGCAGATGCTGCTGCTCATTTCGCAGATACTTGTCGCTCATCTCAGCGACAGCGACACGGGTGCAGACACAAGCAGAGGGGCTGTCTGTGAAAATAAAGAGAGAGAGAGAGAGAACCTGTGTTGGGGTGGCAGGGCGCCGGAGCTCTGCACGCGGACAAGCGTATGCTGTGCGCGCACGCACACAAAGCCGCACGCCGTCGGAGCCGTGACTATCCTGGCGTCGAGAGAGGGAGAGAACGTCAACGCGGGAGAGGCGGGGAAAAGAGGTCGGGGGTGGAGTGGGGCGCCGAAAAGGCAACGACAAAGTGCCGTCCTCATCGGTGCTTGCGGCAAAGAAAAAAAAGTAAGAGGGGGAGAGTGCACAGCGCCTCTGCACCATGTACAACGGCCGGTCCTTCCTCAGTACCCCGCCATGAAGAGAAGCAGGGGCACCGCAAGCAACCTGCTCGCACGGTGGCGACATACGCAGAGCCAGCGACGAAGAGAGAGAGAGAGAGAGAGCTACACCCCTCCCTCCCTCATGATGTGCGCCTCTGCATAGAGGAGAGATAGTGGAGACAGCGTAGGTAGAGTGCAGCAACTGTGCACACCACAGCTAGGCACGCGCGGCACACGCACGGAGTCGCGTTTTCGGTCCCTCTCTTACACACGCGCACGTGTGTGCCTGTGGCACCTCAGCTGTGTTTTTCGTGTCTGCCTCAGTACGGTTGCCACCATCCGCGAGCCGGCAGCGTGGCCGCAGTCACCGATCCCACAACATCACCACACCGCAAAGGCCGTTCAGCGGTGAAAGGAGTCAGTCCCATAGCGATGCAAAAACAAGATCGACCATCAGCTGCGCAGCGGTGGCCCTGGAGACGCATTTCTCGGCTGCCCTTTTCTCTCTGCAGTGGTGCATCACCAGGAGCGCCTGTCATCAACCTTGTTGGGCGGCAAGGCCGGGGGCGGACCGCCGCATCTGGTGTCTCTCGTGCGGAGATGTGCCCCACGCCTTTCCTTCTCCCTTCCCTATCATCATCTCACCCTGTTCTCAACTTCGCGCACTAGCGCATGTCGTAGATGGCTGGCAGAGACGCGCTGTAGGCTACTACACTTGATGGCTGGTGCTGTGTCGGCGACCAGATGCACGTCAGCTGCAGGTCTTTTAGGGGCTTCCCCGCCTCCACAATCACCAGGGCGCTTTGATCAGCCGCGCTGCTTACTCGCATGCAACCGCCAAACTCAGACCACTGCTCGTCGTTGTACCACTTCATCTCGATGTTGTGCAGACTGACGGTGCCTTCGCAGTCGGCGGCGTAAAGGGTGAGCAGTGGAACAGACATGGAGACAACCGTGTGCACGTGCGGAAACGCAGAGCGCAGCGGCTGTGCGGTCGCGACGATGCACAGCGCCTGAAGAAAGGCGCAGAAGTAGCGGTTGCCGTCGTCCGTTACAGTGACGCGGACGATACATGCCTTGCCGGCGCGAGTGAGCACAAGTGCGTCTTGCGTCGTCGCTGCGGGGAGACTAGTGGAGTCGCTCGTTGCAGTTGCGCCATGCGTCGCATCCTCGACATACGGGAGTGCATAGAGCTGGGAAGGGACGGCGTCGCGCAGTTCGTGGTGAACCTGCCCAAGGGGAACGGCCCCCTGCACCCGCAGTACTTCCACCCTACCGGCGACCTCCGCCCCTTCCTCCCGCCTGTCCTCCAGGCGCCATATAGACACAGTTCCGTCATTGCCGCTGCTAAGGAAGCAGTACCGCAGTGTGTCGACGACAGCGCCTCGGCTCTCCAGTGGAAGCAACGCGTGCACAAACGCGCTGGCATGGCAGTTAGCAACCGTCTGCACCACGGCCCCAGCCGCGATGTCGAGCACTTTAACACCGCCATCGAAGGAGCCTGTTACAATGAAGGAGCGGTGGCCGAACAGGGATGCCGTGTTTCGCGGGCCAGAAAAGAAGACCGCCGTGATGCCCATCGCATGCGCCTTCTCGAAGCGGCGCACCAACTTGCGACTGTCAATGTTGTACACCTTCACCCACCCATCGCGATAGCCGACGGCGAGCCAGTCTGGCGCCGGCGCCGCCCTGTCCGTGGTGTCCCGCGTCATGCACAGCACTCCGTCCGAGTGCCGCAGCGGGTTACCGATGCTTTCGCCTGCCTTCACGCTAACGAACTCGACTGCGCCGCTGGCACAGCCAACTATGAGCAGCTCCTCGCTTGCACTCAACAGTGGGGCACAGCAGCACGCGGCGCGCTCACCGGCGTACGGCAACCGCCGCCGTATTTCCTTCGGCGCTGCAAGAGGGTACTGAAGAAAGGTATCGGCCCACGCGGCGTCGCCGGGCAGCACCGACTCCCGATCGCGTTTGCGCGATCTTGCTGCCACGCTCGTGGCCTCAGCCGACGACCTTGGCCCGCCGTTCGGAGGGGGCGCTACGGACGAGGAGTCGGCCTTGTGTTCACGGCTGTCCACCCCGCCGAAGTCAGCAGCGGCAGCACGGGCCAGGGCAGCCGCCAAGCGTCCGATCGGGGCCTCCGACGTGAAGCGGATCGCTGTCTTCAGTTGCTGAAGCAGAGTCGTTCTTCTGTGAAGCATTTCCGGCGTGATATGGCGGGTGGCTGCGTTGCTGAGGGTGCCCTCGCACATGGTGCGCTGCCCGTGCTCAACCATCTTTTCGAGGCGGATGTAGCGCGCTGGAGCGTCCACCTTCATGAGCTGGAAGACCGGCGCGTTCAACAGCAGCGAGCGGGCTGCCGGTGCGAGACCGTGAAGTTCCACCATCTCTTCAAGAATAACCTCGTACAGTGTTGCCTTGATCTCCTCCGGAAGCAGGAGCCCGTCCACGTACACGTGCAGCACTTCCGCCCAGCTGCCCTCCATCACTGCCTCTTCCAAGTTGCGCTCCGATGCCGCCGCAAACCCCTTCGCACTGCTCCGCTTCCCCGAGAGAGATGCCTGGGCCGCACCAGCTGGCCCGCCGGTGCCATCAGACTTCACACGAATGACGTTATACGGTACCTTCGACTCCGCTTGCAGAGCACGCAGGGCTTGCTGATAGCCGTTTTCGTCCAGGAACTCGTACACACACTGCAGCACTCGCTCATGCGGAATGACCCGAGACGAGGGCGGCACGGAAGAAAGAGACGCCATGGACGCCGCCACCTCGTTCCCTTGTCTATATATTTATGGATTCCAAGAAGTGGTCTTATCTGCTGGATGTGTGTGTGTGTGGCGACTAACTGCGGTTCCGTGCACAAGCGTGCAAGGCGTCGTCGCGCGTTCCTGTGAGGCGAGAGCGGCGGCGAACGCGACACGACGCGTGTAGAATGTCCGCCGCGACGTGGAGAAAAAAGAGCGAATGAGCGATGTGGCAGGAAGGCGAGTACGGCACCGGTGCCATTGACCATGGGGGCCAGCACGCGCGTGCGTGTGTGTGGGGGGGGGGGAGGCGGAGGCTATGGGCAGCCCATCATGATTGCACCAAGCACCCCGTGTGGCAGCAACAACTCAAGAAGACAAAGCACCCGCGAGGTGCGCCGCCAGGACACAACGCCGTCGTGGAAATACCCAGCGACATACGATTTTGTACTGCGCGTGAGTGTCCGTGGGGGTGGAGGTGGGGGTGGCCAAAGGTGGTGCGGTCGTCCACGCGGTCTTATCCGCATCGCTGGAGGACCACGGTCAGCTTTTCTTCTGTTGTTTCGTTTCCCCTTCCAGCTCGGGGCCTCGCGCGGGTGCGGCGAGCAGTACTCCACGGGAAGGGAGAGGATTGTGCGCGCCATAACAGCCAAGGCAGAATACACGCCATCCTATGTACCTCAGACTCGTCTCTGCCCAGCACCAGACCTGGTCTGTGCAGGTGCACGGATTCGGTGCGGCGTTTCGTTTCGGCGCTGCGAGCAGTGTCGCAAGCTGCGGTCAAAGGCCTCACATGGTGCAGCGG
Source organism: Leishmania major strain Friedlin (assembly GCF_000002725.2). Lineage (NCBI taxonomy): Eukaryota > Euglenozoa > Kinetoplastea > Trypanosomatida > Trypanosomatidae > Leishmania > Leishmania major. The sequence goes on along the minus strand of NC_007268.2, from coordinate 227,431 downwards.
ACTAATTCACTCCGAGAGAGCCTTCTCGGTGCTGTGCAATGATGCGCGCGAGCTTCGCTAGCGCCGCTGCCTCTCGCTGTGCCTGCGCACGCACCAGTTGCTCACGTCGGCGCCGCAGCGATTCACTCTTCGCCCCCAGCTTCTGGCGCACCATTGTGCGAGCCTGCGAGGTCGCCTGTGCCCACAAATCACTCTCCGTCGTGGCGGTGTCGCCTTCGATGTAGCGCCGGCGTCGTAGCACGGGGAGCATGTCGGCGGCCCACTTACGCACCATGCGCTCTTCCATCAGGCGCCTCTGCTGCGGATCACGGAACTCCTCCTCTGCCGACTCGAGCTCTGCGATCACCTCATCCGCCACGCTGCGATGGGCTCGCTTCCGGGCGCCACTCAGGAGCAGATCACTGTGGTGGACACTGCACGCCGCTTGCAGGCGCTCTGTCTTGGCACGCTCGCGCTGATGTCGGATCTGCGCCTCTGCTGCGCGCGCCTGCTTCACCCGGTGGAACTCGATCGTAGCTGCAACGGCATGCGATGTGGGGGCTAGGAAGTAGTAGTCCTGGTCCGCCGCACTGGCAACCCCAGTGTGCAGAGGCGCAGGGGTGTGTCTCAAACTCCGCCGCGACGTCGTCGTGGCTGGGGTCATCAGGTGCAGATGCGGCTTCGAAAAGTCAATGGGGGCGCGCGGCATCGTCGAGGACTCCGTGCGCATAGACGGCGACGACGACGCCGAGGAGGGGCTTCGGCGGTCTTTCGGGCGTTCCACAGCCGAGTGGTTGGCCGTTCGAGGCACACGACTCGTGGGGGCAGCCGTCACCGTCGAAGTCGATGCCAGACCAGAGAACACACTCGTGGGAGCCTCCACACTTGGACCACTACCGCCAGTATCGACTGCAGCAACGGTAGCTCGCGTCTGTACAGCGACGGCAGGTGTCGCAGCTGCGCGTGCCGTCGCGCGACGTCGCGTCGGTGCCGCTGCCACGGTCACCGGCGTCGGTGGCACGGGTGGCTCCGGCGAAGCAGCAGCGAACAACGTCGCGCTGAAGCTGTGCGCCAACGGTACATGGTCGTCCCCTTCCTCCTCCCGCAACTTCGTGCAGGCGGCGCACAAAAACGTTAGGGGCCGCTCCGCCAAGCCGAGGCAGTCAAGGTGGGCGGTGTAGACACATTGGCGCCGGTCGCAGAAAATCATACGCGCCGCATTGTGGGACTTCTGGCACACATCACACAGTACGCTATTCAGCAGCGCCTCCTCATTGGCTGCGTCGTCCTCCCCCTCCTCGTCGTAGTAGGAGGTCTCCCACGCAACATAGTTGCGCTTGCGCACCTTCGTCTCCTCCTCTTTTCCCGAGTCCGCGTGAAATGTGTAGATGCGCGTGAACCGCGCCTTGCAGTTTGGGCACACATTCGTGTTCTTAGCCCACTCTTTGATGCAATACGAGCAGAAGAGATGACCACACGAGTTGAGACGGCCCCGCGGGTTGTCGACGGGATGGATGTCGGTGAGGCAAATCCCGCAGATGTTCTCATACTTCTCCGTCGACTCCAGTGGCGCTGCCGGAGACGTTGCCGGGGCCGCGCTCGCAGTCACGCAACGCCGCTCCGGCACCTCCGGACTCGATGCAGGCGACTTAGACGGCGATGGTGAGCTCATTCGCGCTGCTCTGCCTCTTTAAGGGACAATTCCGCGGCAGGGCCAATGGCTGCTCCTCTCCCACCATCCGCAAGTTGAATGCATACACGCACCGGGTACTATCATGTGGCTGTGGTCGACAAACGCGAGCGCCAAACCTCTCCACAACGGTGCCTCGTGTCCAAGCCTGCCCGGAGGGCGAGCAAAGGCGGTGCGCAGTCTTGACACGGGAGCAGCGGTGAGGAAAACCAGCGGAGTACACGACGAGAGACGACGCCACGGCAGCGAGACCGCGCGTGCGTATCGGCTTTGTATGTGCGTGTGTGTGTGTGCGGGGGGGTGAGTGTGGGTGTGTACGAGCGTGTTTGCGGAGAGCACTGTGGAGGTTGGGGATTTGCATGATGGCGCGCGCACACAGAGAGAACAGAGGGCGAGAAGCAATCTGAAAGGAGTGGGCGGAGGCGTGCGCAAGGAAAAAAGTCGGTCGCCTTCACATGCGGGGCATGACCAGAGTGATGTGCAAGGAACCAATCCAGCGGCACGACGAGCGCCCTCATCCGCTCATCTCGACTGTGGGGTGGTTTAATGGTATGAAGACCACATACGCCATAACCGCCGCCTCACCTTCCCTTCCATTCCTCCGGCACCCCTCAACAAAACAGGCAAGGTGAACATCTAGCGCACGGGATGACTCCCAGCAGCCAAGAGATTCTTGCCCCGTCCTCCCATCCTGTGGGCCAGAGCAAACATAGCCACAAGACCAAAAAAAAAAGGAAGCGGCGTTCCTGCCTCGCCCTTGTGCAATGCGAGCGAGTAGCTGGGGTACGAGAAGGGGGTGGTCTTGCCTTTACCCTTCCGCAACGCGAGACCCTTTCTTTCCCGTTGCACAAGAACGACATGGCACGCGCTCCGGAGATGGAGAGGAGGGGGCGTCGCTACGTCGACGCAAGACAATGGGACAATGAACGACGAAAGAGTCGCGGAGGCCGCCAGGGCATCTCACCTCATCCACCGTGCAAGCGCACGAAGCGGCTCACGACACGATTAAAAACCCCTAGCACTACCAGTAGGAGACAAAGCCCTTGCATTAGACAGCATGTAAGAAGAACAAGACCTCGTATTCGGGTGTGTGCGTGTGTGTTTGTGTCTGTGTGTGTGTGTGTGTGTCTGCCTCACCCCACCCTGAGAGCAGGGCATGCACGTCTGCCAGCCACAACCGTCAGTGGATCGAGCCAGTCCGTTAGAGGTGAGGCACACGCACACGACACAATGACGGCACATCAGCGTCTCCGGTCAGGAGCAGGTAAGGCGGAAAAGACGCGCCAGAAGAGGCAGACACGAACAGGACAACACCGAGGCAGTACCGCATTGGGCAAGGTATGAAAAACGAAAGGAGGTGCACTACGCATCCTTCATAAAGGGGTGTTCCAGGATATCCGGAATCGTGGGCCGAAGCTTTGGGTTCGTGACAAGCAAGTAGGCGATGAACTCTACCGCTTTCTCGTCGTAGTCGCGCAGCCGCGTCGGCAGGGGTGCCACATGGTAAACCTTGAAGTTGCGGTCGTAGCCAGGCAACTTCGTGACACCGGGCCACGTCTGCTCGGTCGGAGTGCCGACTACGTAGAAGACCTTGTCCAGCTGGTCGCGCCAGTTCTCGCCACGAAAGAGGGAATAGCCGAGAATCATCTCCGCGACGATGCAGCCCACCGACCACACATCTGCCGCCGGCGTGTAGTGACGATCGCCGAGAATAATCTCGGGGGAGCGATACCACAAGGTCATGACCTCGTGCGTGTACGTCTGCACTGACATCTCGAACATGCGTGCCAGCCCAAAGTCGGCCAGCTTCACGTAGAACTTCGTCTCCCCATTCGTGTTGCGGTAGTTTGCCACGAGGATGTTGCCTGGCTTCAGGTCTCGATGTAGGATGCGGTTGTTGTGGCATGTCCACAACGCGTAGAGAATCTGACGCGTGAACTCCCGCACAAGGTGGAGCGGCACCGCTGTGCCATTTGTGGGCTTCTGCCCGCTGACGGGACGGTATCGCTTGATAAAGATTCGGAGGTCCTCGTCAAGTAGCTCGAAAACGAGGTAGACACGATGGTCGCTGCACACTACATCGAGAAGCTTCACCACATTGGGGTTGTCGTTGAGATCGTGTAAGAGAGTCGCCTCGCGGATAGTGGTCGCTGGCACGCCTTCTGAGAAGCCGTCTAGCCGGAGCTTCTTGATGGCATACTTGGCCCCGGTTGCTTTGTTGCGGGCCCGGAACACGATGCCGTACGTGCCCTCGCCAAGCACCTCCTCCGGCTCATACGCGGCACTCAACGCCGTGATGTCTACCAAGTCCAGCTTACCATCCAAGTCGTTCACTGACGCGGACATCGCTTGTTTTGTTTTGTGCTATTGCGTGAAAGAGTACATATATATATATATATATATATGTATGTATGTATGTATGTATGTATGTATGTGTGTGTGTGTGGCTGCGCCAGCGGTGTACTGCGAGACGCTATCGACAACGGTGGGAGCGAAGGGAGCGCGCGGAAGGTTGGGGGTGGGTTACAGGGTGCGCCGATTTCGGCAAACCAACGTTGCCCTCGGAGGTGCACACACACACACACACACACACAGACAGAAACAACGACAAAGACAACCTCCCCCCAAAACCACCAAACCGCCAACGGGTGTTACCTCTCTAATGATGCGAAAGGCGAGCGTGCGGAACACAGCGCTAGGAGAACACGCAAGTAGATACAGGGGTGCGTATAGACGCAGCTTACCCTATGCGCTACTCTTCGTTTTCCGTCTTGTAAGCTACGTGCCTGGAGGGAAGCAGACCTCGCGCACAACCTTGCGCATAGTTGCAGGCAAACCGTCAGGTTAACGAAAAAAAAAGCAGCGAGAGGCCGGAGGCATGTGAGGAAGCGGCGGCCACTGAAATGATGGAGCGGAGCGCGCTGCCGGGCGGGCACGGATGACACTTTTTCACCGATGCCCCCCTCCCCCCCCCACACACACAGACGCGCGCACACAAAAGTCAGTGCATAGGAGACCCGTGCCTGTCTGTCGGCAACTGTATTGTAACGAACACCGCAAAATGCACCCTCGACAGCGGTGGTGCGATCCGTCCTGTGGCTCGCACAGGATGCGGGCAAGCATCCGCCGCGCCTCTCCATCATTCTACACTTGACTTCTATGGTGCTGCACTCCGTTTTTTTTTTTCGTTCTGCTCGCCCTTTTCGGCACTATTTTAAGGTCCCATTCCCAGGCAACACGAGGAGCATCACGCTCCCTGCTTGAAGGTCTCGCACATCCGCTCGAGCAACGCAGTGCAGACACGAACTTCCGAAGGCAGGAAACAAGAAAAAGAGGTGGCAGGGCCGGGCGGAGCAGGTGGTAGTGGTGTTGATGGTGGTGGGGCTACGTCAAGATCGAGCGCAAGCAAAAAAAAAAAGAACTAGCAGCGTGGCTACTCCCTGCAAGCAGCTAAACACACGCACCCGCCTTCCAACCCTCTCCACCAAAAAGAGAACGCGCCACAATTGTTGCACAGAATGTGTTCGAGTTATCGTGCCCCTCCCCCTCCATCTCTCGCCCGCACGGTCTACGCTACCTCACTTGAAATTTCTATGACGGAGTGTTCTCCAGGGCGGCAATCATGCGTGCGAGCATCGCGGCCAGCTGCAGCGGGGTGCCCACACCCTCCGCGATGCGCATCGTTGTCTCGCCCACGATTTTTAGCACTTCCAGCTGCTGCAACTCACTGCGAAAAAGGCGCGCGTGTGTCTGAGCGACCTTGAAAAAGGTCGCGATCACGTCGACAGGGGCGTAGCCGCGGTTGAGCAGGCGATTCATCTCCCGGTGCGCCTCCTCAATGTTGCGCTTCGTGACGCACGCCGTGATGACGTTCTCGACGAGCAGCGGATGCGGCTGATCGCACACCTTGAAAACATTGTCAGCGTTCACAAGTCCGTAGCCGGTGTGTGTGGCCTGGAGGGCATTCAGTGCCTGCCGCAGGTCGCCCTCGGCGAGGTACAGGAGCGCCTCTAGTCCGTCATCGGTGTAGGAAACGTTCTCGTGCTGGATGACGTACACCAGCCGCTTCAAGATGTCGGCATCGCTAAGCTTCTTGAATCGGACGACAGCGCAGCGGGACTGGATGGGCTCGATTATCCTGCTGCTATTGTTGCACGCAAAGGCGAACCGCGTCGTGCTGCTGTGCAGTTCCATGGTGCGACGCAACGCCTGCTGCGCTGCTGGGGTCATGCTATCCGCCTCATCCAGCAGTACAATCTTGTGGAGGTGCACCACGTGGTCGTCCTTGGCGACGCCCTCGCCTGTTGAGAAGAACTTCTTGGGTAGCGTCTTCTTTGTCTGGGCAAACAGCTTGATCTTCTCACGTACCACGTCCAATCCGCGGTCGTCGCTGGCATTCAGCTCGAGTACCGCGTCCTTGAGGATATCCTTCATGGCTCCACCCGGCGACGCCCCTGCACTTCCGGTGTCGGTGCTCTGAAGCAACAGGTCGCGCGCGAGGCAGAGCATACTTGTCGTCTTACCGGTGCCGGGAGGTCCACAGAGAAGCAGGTTAGGCAAGTTGCCCTGTTTCGCGATCACTTGCAGACGCGAAATGGCCTCCGTGTTACCGACGATGTCCACCACCGTCTGCGGGCGGTACTTCTCCACCCACGGCGTGTCGACGGTGGACATGGCGGCGCGCCGATTCTTCAGAGAGAGGAAGAGAAAGGGTGGTTTGCAGCGGTGCAGTAAGGCAGAGATCACAGAGAACCCCCAGCGTATCTCTAAAGTTCCCTTGGCGTGTGTCAAGTATCCCAGCGCAGTGGCAGCACCGTCGAAGGCATCCAGTGATGCGACGCCTCGGTATCCGCGTGTACGCTTGCGACGAGGAGTGGGCGTGCTTGTGGGAACAAAACACGTCGTTATGTGCGTGAGCCGGCCCGCTGGGTGGACAATAACAACAAAAACAGGCCCCTCCCACTTTTTTTTTCGATGGGTTGCCCGCAATGTTCTCTGGGCTCTGTGTGTTTGACCGAGGTGGTCGCCGATGCGCAGTGGTGGTCGCGGAGGCAGCACGAAGGAGGGTGGGGGCACTAGCCCAAAGGACAAGAATGAGCGAGAAGAAATGAGGGATCAGGGAGGCGAGAGCACAACATACAAGCGATGCCAGAGCACTGCTCCATTTTGCATGCCTTTCATGCGCGTTCACGCGCGCGAGCGCGCGTTGTTCGCATGTCGGTTGCCCTGGGAGACTGGAGGGCCAACGCAGAGGGAAGGACAACGAGTGAAAAGAGAAGGAATACACAGAGAACGGGCCCCGCACACACACGCATACCCAGTTGCAACCCACGCACACGACAACACCACCCGCACCTGTCAAGCCACAGAAGAGAAGGGGAGGCATGAGTGGCGTGCGATGCACGATGCGCAGAGAGGCGAAAGAGACACTGGCAGTGCCACAGTTTATTCGAAACATGAATTCTGGGCACAAACCAACGCGACGGGATACGCGCGCGCACACATACATACAAGCATGAACACATTCAAACATACACATAGGCACACTTATGCACATACACTCCAAAACATTAAAGTACGCCATGCCGCGCACGTACGCGAACTTGAACAGGTACGCATAGTAGCCGAAGTGACACGGAGTCACAAGTCACTGCAGGTCTGACTGTAGTCTGAAGCTGCTGCTACATCACGGCGGAGAGAAAGAGAAGCAGGGACGAAGGTAGTTCCTCTGGCCGGCCACACGGCATGTGAGAGGAAGAGAGGCGCCCATTCCCGGAGGCAGTAGAAGAAAAAACACAGATGAATAAACTGGCGATCGTTGCCGGACTCAACCACAATGCGACAGCGATGATACTCTAGAATACAAAGTTAAAGAAACTGAGAAGTCGCCACAACCGACCCAGGCAAGCAGGCACAGCCTACAGATATCGAAACACACACACACACAGACACATGTCGAGCAGTATCCTCCCGCTTCGCTGCCTGTGTATGTGTGTGTAACCGGGCCCTCTCACATCGAAGGAGGGCGCAAACCCAAAGAATGGACGGATGAGATTGGAGGCAAACGAAGATGGTGGGAAAAAAAAAAAGGGATCGCAACCAAGACGGGGAGAGCCGACGAAAATGCCACGGCTGAAAGAGAATCGGCTTGCATACGCACACAGAGGGACATGCACTCGCACACATATACCCGTGCAGGCGGAGGGCACAGAAAAGGGGTTCGTGTCGATCGACTGCTCAATCAGAGAAGACCGTCAAAACGCTAGCAATGAGGGAGACACCGCACGAGATGACGAAGAAGGTAAAGCCATACCACAAGTTCCACTCCTGCGTCTTGAGAGCCGGGGTTGAGCACCAACCGTGGAGATAGAGGTTGAGGGTGAGGCCAAACGTGACGGCCGCGGCGGCCGCCGCTAAGAAAAAGTATACAACTAGCGGGAACTTGACGACGGCAGAAAACAAGAACAGAAACATCGACATGACGAAGTTCGCCGCACCTAGGACACACGTAACAACAGCGATCCCCTCCGCAGCCTGAATGAGCATGTTGCCCTGGAAGCAGGTGAAGTAGTCGTCACGCAAGTCGATGGAGGCGTTGGCCCCCGATGAGCCATACGTGAGCTTCCACAGCGTCATTTTGCTGTTGGCGGGTGGCCCACTAACCAGCACGCCAAAACGCTCCAGCATTGCTTTATCCGTTTCGATGTTGAAGGTGGGGCTTTGGACACTGGCATTCAAGAGCTTGACAGCCCTCCCGATGCTGGCCGGCATCTCAAAGAAGGGGGTAAAGACGCCGAGCACAGCGAGCGCCAGCGCGATAGTCGCGCATAGCAGCACACATGTGCGGGTGATCGTATAGCACTGCATCTTTTCACGACCTCTCTAAAGAAGGATGGAAAATGTGTGCAGCACGTATGTGGGAATGGAGTGATGGGCTGCTGGAGCTCCTGTTCAGAGAGAGGGAGAGACAGCGCCGTACTGAGGGAAGCGTGGTGGCAGTGTTTCCTCGCCGGCACAGAACTTGTCATGTGCGCGTCCGTGTGTGTGAGTGGGTATGGTCGAAGCAAACGGAACGGCGCATGCGTTCATGAAGGCGCGTGTCATGTGGCTTGGGGCAGCGCATGTGAGCGTGGGGGGGTCAAGAGGAAAACACGCGGGCATGCCAAGCACACGGGAGGCAGGAGGACGTAAAGCCGTGGAGGAAGGGGTGAAGGATGGTGTAGTAGGCGAGCAACGAAATGCGAGAGGACGCTACAAGGCGAGTCGAGGCCTCGCGCTGGCACTGGTTCTCTCTCCGTCGCGAACCAACTCGCCTTCTCCGGTTACCGTCCTCGGGGCGACATCACAATGCACCAAGAACAAAAAAGCAAAAGCCGAACTTGTTGGGTCCCTCGCAGTCCCATGTCTGCCACTCGAGGTGACCTGTACATGTTCATGCTGTGCCGTTCTGCACACGCTGCACAGACACATGAGCAGAGACGCGCGGCGGCGTGGAGAGAAAAACAAAGAGACCGGCGGGCCGCCAGTAGCAGCGCAATGCGGAACCTGCTTTGGCTCTTTTCCTTACGCCTCGCTTCGTGTGGTTGGTGCAATTCACGAGCCCGACGAGACGTGAGCGGGATGTGTTTGATGAAACACTCGAAAAGCTGCGCAGCATCATGCACTCAGAATCGTACACACCACTCACACACATATGGCTCCGTGCTTCTTCACGCAGGAGAGGGTAGGGGTGGGGCTCAAAATGCGCGCACTCGTTGAGCCTCTGTGCGTCGAAGCAGGGCAATGCGAGCAGATACCGGAAACAGGAACACGCTGCGGTCGAAGTCTTCGGTGCCTTCGATGTCACGGCGGTGAATGTCCTCCTCTTGCAGCACCGCTCGAAGTCGTGCCTGGATGCGACGCAGCTCTAGCGACGGTAACATGGCAGTGGTCGTCGACGATCCTGCGAGTATGCCAGCTGCCGCACTGGTGCTGCCTCCCGAGACCTTTCCACGAGGTGTTCCGCGTTCTAACGCGTCGCCCCACTCGGTCTTCGTGTTGTCACGGTGATACAGCGGATCCTGCTCGGACAAAGATACCGCACCGCTCGTCGTGCTCATATCCTTGATGGGTGAGATGTTCGGTGTGTCGCGGGACAGACGCGGCGTGTGCAACTCCTCTGCAACGCGGTGACGGACGCCGTTGCCAAGAACGGCCCCCTCCACCGTCGCCTCGGCGCCAGCGCGAGAGTAACGCGTCGGGGTAAGCGTCCGTACCCCGGTGTGAAAGGCGTATGCTGAAAGCGAGTTCGTCGCGTGCACCCGCGTCAGCGGTTGGTTCACTGTGTCGGCTGCCGCCACTGTCGCCGCTTGCGATCTGGAGGCGGGCGGGGACGGCGGGCACGCCGGCGACGGCGCGGGGAGGACTGTTGCAAGTGGTAGCACCGGCCTCCGTGGCGTTGAGCCGGCCTCGCCGTCACCTTTAGGGGCGGCTTTTTTCTCGCCATGGTGGGCAGAAAAAACCTCGGCTGCCGCCGTCCAGCGCCGCACGCGGGAGAGCATCTCGCTGCGGTACAACTCTGCGCGCCCATCCTCCTCAGCGTCCTCCAGGTGCCGGCGGGTATTGTGCTCGTGGCACACCACCGCCTCGTAGGCCTGCTGCCGCAGAGCACGCACTGTTTGCATCCACGGCGACGCCCCTTCCATGATGGCGCGCTCCAGACCACTATCCCGAGCCTTCTCCAGCGCATCGCACACCGCTGGGTACGCTGCGCGAGCGCTGTTCGAGCTGCTGGCGACCTCCTCTGAGGGTTCACTGCAAACGGCGCGTCTGCCGTAGCTGGTGGGGCCGTCACCACTGCTGCTGCAGTACGCCGACCGCGCATGGCGTCCAGTGACGGGCGACACGCAATCGTCCTCCAGCTCAAAGCGACGGGGACACTCGGGCGGGTCACGGTGGTTCCGCTCACGCCCGGAGGGATTCAGCATGAATTTAGCGGCACCAGCACGCTGCGGTGTTGTAGTCGCTCTCCCAAGCGTGCGCCGTCGCGTCTCGCGTATGAGGTCCTCGCGCTTCTGAACAAGGGCTAAGATAGTGCGGTCCTCGAGGAAGGGCGAGCACTCCGTCAGAAAATCGTCCACCTCCTGTGCGCTCGTCGAGTCCAGCAGCTGCACGGCTAATCTCTGCGCCTCGATGATTTCGCGCCGCAGCGACTCGGCGTTGCACAGGTCAGTGTACATGCACAGCTGCACCTCATCCGGTGCGCCACGGGCCTTGACGAGGGCTTCGAATATGCCACGCTCGCTCAGCTCCTTGCACGCCTCCCGCAGTGGCTCCACATAGACCTTGCATGCATTCATGTGAACGAGATACATGTTCTTGGCCCGGGCGATCAGACAGCCCAGAGGAGAGGAGGGCGTCTTTCGAGAGTAGGCGGACACGTGGATTGCGTCCTCGGCGGCCGTGATGGCCTGCTCCAGCTCGACAATGTCGCCCTTCTCCAACGCATCCTGCAACGCGGCTGTGACGGTTGAAGACTGCATGTCGAGAATAAAAGTGCGAAACGCGCGAAACTACGATACGAGTAAGATCAACGGTGTGACAGAGGACAAAGCGAAAGTTTCGTTGACACACGTAGAGACACAGACGCACGCGGATGTCTAGTACTCGAAAAGGGAAGGCGCTGAAGATGCTGAGCGCTGTGGATATGTTTGAAGGTGTGAAGTCATCGTCAACTCTCTCACATCAGTACGCCGTGCCTCTCACAGAAAGCTTCGTGTTAGGAGGCGGGGGAAGGAAGGACGGAGCGAGCGAGCGAGCGAGCGAGAGAGAGAGAGAGAGATACGTCTTCGAGGGCCGCTCGTGACTTGCTGCAAATATTTGGCGTCCGTTCGCCTGCTTCTTGCACTTTCGCGTTCGTTTTCTTGGTTTGTTTTTTTGCGTTGCTGCTGTTGTTTTGGCCTCTCGCGAACACAGAGGCGGGAGGCACGCGCCACAGACGCTCTGGAAACGACCAGACCCACCCCAGCAGGGCACAGTCACAAACGTCTGCGCGCAGACGTGAGCGAGCGCACGCTGCAGGCGGAAGCACGGAAAGCAGCACGCAATAGGAGGGCAGTAAGAGGCGCTGTAACAGGAGCGTATGCCGGCACAAAAACATGGAGGAGGCGAGAAGAACAACGGCAAGAGAAAGCGGCGCCGCGGCAGTGGGGCTTGTCCCTCTTCCGCACACACACACACACACATGATCGCAAGTCTAACAAAGGACAAATGAGTGTTCGGCAAGTGGTACATCCCGGGGAGACGAAAGAGGAAGCCGTGAAGCCGAACGCGATAAACAAGACGCAGGACAGACACTTCCTCGCACACAAGCGAGATAAGAAAAAAAAAAAAGAAAGCGTCGCGCCGGCCAGTCAGGTCCTCCACCTCTCGGTCGCGTTTGCGTGCGTGCGCGGGAGATCACCACACCTGTCCATCAGTGATGACGTCCTCGCCGAGACCAGGCGCGCGCCTCATCCGAGTGCGGCAGTCAAGCGAGCTCCCTCCAGACCACACACAGGCAAATTCGTACATCCTATAAACATGAAAAAGTAGATCAAGAGGCAAAGAAAAAGGGATCGTTCACGAGAAGAAAGACGTGACGAGGGAGACAAACAGAGACGGCACGAGTTGCCGTGGTGGCAGCAACAGCAGCAGAAGCAACCGCAGGTGGAGCGGGGCGCCGTAGCCCACAGATCCGTAGGGCAAGAGGCACGCATATAGAAGAGTGCACTCCGAAAGAAGGGCGACAAGGAGGACCCCAGGGCTACCCCTGTGCGCGTGTGCGATGTGGGAGGCGAGAAGCGCAGAGAGATCGGCGAGAGCTTTCTAAGCTATCACAGGCTCCTCCGCCGCTGGAGCCGCTGCTGCACGACTCTTTTCCAGCTGGGAGGCGTTAAGCCGAACTACGTCCCGAATGAGCTCGTCGACAAGCGCGCGGGCCTTTGCCTTCTTGGCCAGCTCCCTGTCGACCTCGGCCATCAGCCACGGGAAGAAGTCCAGCTCCACCTCGTTTAGCACGCGGTCTGCAAACCACCCTTCATCCTGCAGTCGCGAAAAGACACGGTTCTCCATGTTGCTCATGCACACCTTGGCAAACTGCCTCGCCTGCAGCTTCTCACGGGTCTCTTTCTCACGCTGAATGCGCTCCATCTCCTGCTTCTTGCGGCGCTCCTTTTCTTCAAACTTGCGACGCTCCTCCGCCTCGAGCTTCTGGGTCTCCAGCAGCTCCTCCTTTCGGCGCTGCTCGAACTCGATTTGCTGCTGGCGCAGCAGCTCCAGTTCCTCCTCCTGCATCACCTCGAGCATCGCCTGTTCCAACGTCTTGCCCACGAGCACCTCAAGAATCGGCTCCACGGCCTCGTCGAAGCGAAACAAGTCCCCCTCATGGATTTGTGTCTCCGCATCGCGGCCGGACTTGATCGGGACGTACTTGGGAGTCACTGGTCTGTCCATGAGCGGGTCCGTCTGTGTCTCCTGCACCTGCTGATCCACCTTGTCCGTTAGCTCCTCCAAGTACTCGTCGGTTTGGATTTGTGTGTTGTACCGGCCTTCGCCCGGGTCGGGGGTTGCCATATGTCGCCGGGCCGCCTCCAGCTGCTTGCGACGTTTGATGGAGGCGGCGCGCTGCGATGCTTGCTTGCGCCGCTGGGTGTCGATCATCTCGCGCCTCTCTATCTCAGCTCGCGCAGCGATCGACATGATCGGGCTAGCGTACGTGTTGCCGCGATAGACTCGACGGTCGTACATGATGTTTCCATACCGCTGCGAGCCGCTGTGCGTGTATCGGCTTGCATTGCGACTGCTGGACGGGTCACGGTACTTGGGCTCCTGAAAGCCTTGTGGTGGTTGCCGAAAGGTGTACGCCGCCGCCGTCACCTCCGAGTCCGCCACCTGTTGCTGCATGATGGATAGGCGCACAGAAGGCAGAAGGAAAGACCCTAGCCTCTGCACGTGCGTGCCGGTGTGCCGATGGCTATGGAGTCGGGTGTGATGGCGTGGGTATCTCGGGGGAGGGGGAGAGGTCGAGAGAAGAGGCGTGATGTAAAGGGGAAGCACCCCGTACAAAAACGAAACAAAAAAGAAACAGAAAAGAGCCAGTCAGTGCTGCTAGCTGATGCGCAACAGGACCACCCCACAACGGGTGAGAAACGCCTGGGCGCGGTGAGAGGAAACGATTGATGGGGGGAGCGGATGTTGAGTGCCCCCGGCTGAAGATGTTGCTGGGTGCGCGGATGCGCCCGACCGCGACGCTCCCAGATTCTCTGAATAAAAGCAGAAAGACAGGCAAAGAGAAGACTACAGTACACGCGATGAAGTGTGCGGCAGTGCTGGCGTTTTCGCGCGTACGCTGTGGTCCTTCTCTGTGCGTGTGGAGCAGGATTTCTCTGGGTGCATGTGTTGAGTAACGCGTGACAGCGGAGGTGTCCAGGCAGCATAGGGAGTGGGGTGTGAGACAGAGGAGGAAAAAGCGATAGAAGGAAAGAAAAGGGCCGACCAATATCAATATGGTTGCCGAGGTAGACTAGCATGGTCGCTGAGTGATGCTGCGATATGCGGAGAGGTGCACGACATCCTTACAAAGCCAGCTACTTGTCCGCGAGCAATGCTGTTTGCCACCAGGGTTTCGGTTTCGACTCTCGCTGTTTCGTTCCCACTTCTTCTGCACAATGGCTACATTAGCAAGGCCCTAGATCACTCGCGTTCTCTACAAGAAAAGTGTAAGGGTGGCGAGATTGGGGGGGGGGGTACACGAGGAGTGGTGGCGGCAGAGTATAAAAAGCCCACTGCACTTCCCCTCAGGTGAAGCGAGGTGTTTTGCCGTTTTCTTTGCTGGGGGCAGGTTGTTCTTGTTAAAGCGAGAGAAGTAGGCCGTGTAGAAATACAAAGACTCTCTGTACATCAGATACTCGTACGTGCTACCGATGAAATATCAGGAACACAAGAGCGCTTACATAGACCCTAGTGGGGGGAGCGAGTGATGGTGCTGGGGGGAGGGGCATCAATCACAGAAACAAAACAAAGACCTCACAACACCGGCAGCGAATTGCCGTGTGCCCGCATGCCACCAAAACAGCGGCATGAAAGACAGACTATATCCATAGAAGAAAGCATCTACACACCCGGCAGCCAAGCACGCGCAGTGTGCGTGCTGTGTGGACAAGAGGGATAGTTGCGGTAAACAAGCGGCAACGCCGGACAAACAATATAGGAGGAGCAAAGAAGATGCCAAACAACAAGACCAAGAAAAGAAAACGCTCAGAGAACGGGAAGCATACACATATACACACGCGCCCACATATGAACACGCACCGACGCACGAGCGCGCAGTGTCTTCACAAAAAGGCAGAAAAAAAAAAAGAAAACGTCGAAGCTCACTGCAGAAAGTAAAACAAGAGACGTAAATAGCTGTCGAGATAGGAAGGGAGAGAGAGACGGGCGGAGCGTCGACATGTGCACACTCTCATTAGGAGAACCGGCCGAGCTCGTGCGTGCGCCTCAGATGATCATGCACTCCCTCATCGACATGAAAAAGCAGACGCGCCTTCTCGCCTTTCGTGCAATTTCGCTCCGTCTTCAACATGGTTGAGGGTGGCGAGACGGCATGCCCTCATGCGCGTGTGTGTTTGCAGGCACGGTGCATCCTCCAGTACGGCGATCGGCGAAAGTTTCGGAGGACAAAAAAACTCAATGCCTTTCTGTTTTCGCAGGCCATCGCTCCTCGGTTGCAACAACGATTGTCATTGTCGCCAAACACCAGCCCTGCACACATAGATTCACGGTAAAGTCGGAGACGCAATTCATGCTCCCCCACCCCTCGCCTCTCGCTCAGCGCGGCGCAACGTCGAGCTTCGCAGCGAAGATAAAGATAGGCGAAGTGGAGCGCGTGCACCTGATGAAGCTTTGATGGAAGCAAAGAACATGCTTCTCAGTACCTATCCAGGCGATCACGTATAGCCCAGGAGCGACAAGACAGAGTAACACGGTGAGGGAAATCCAAAGACAGCAACAAAACGCTGTCCGCATGAAGTCACTCTCCTCAAACGCCGTGCAGCGGTACAGCAGGCCTCTATGTTGTTGCTGTTGCATTCTACATTAGACGAACATAAACAGGCGTCGACGGGCAAGCGTCTCCATCTCCCACGAGGGTTCACGCGCAGGCACGTCACACAACATACAGAACAGCACGGCCCGCTTCGTCCCGCTAACTGAAGCTCTCGGCAGAAGGTCACGACAAGAAACAATCGAGGCGTACGCATCGAGTAAGGCAGAGCCGCACTAACAAAGCACTGCACCTCCTCCTCTTGCCTGCCTGCCATTCTCGATGTTGTGCCGCCCCGTTAGCCCATGCCAACTGCCACATACACGCACGTGCCTTTCCATCGCTTTTCGTCTCCCTTTCTCGTTTACAATATCCGTGTCTCGCCTCCCTCCCCCCCGTCATCGCCCCCGGGGCGCTGCTCTATCCGTGCACCCTCTTCCTGTCCTTGGCGCATGCCCACACGGACTAACGAACGCAGACACACACAGCGCCAGGACAATCGAAACACTCCCCCTGGCACCGACGGAATGCTGTAGATTGATGAGTGGGTAGAGGTGTTCCTAGACGAGGAACCGCGGCGCGGGGATCGAGAAGAACAGCTAGCACAACAAACCGCCTAAAAAACATGAACGCAAGACAGGAGACAGCCGAGGCACCTCCACGCATGCGCCTACACGGATTCACAGGAAAAAGAAAGGGGCACCTGCAGAACGTTACGCACAGCGAAGTGGTCCGCATAAATAGGTTCGTCCTTCGGTGGACCAGGGCACCTTGGCCTGGTACGAGACGTGCGACGTAGACCTCATCCGGCAACGCACGGGAAGTGGTGAACGAACATGAGAGGGAGGAGTCATCTTCGCAAGAACGGGGCAAGGTTATGTGCGAGAGGCGTCACACACAAACAAGGAGACGGCGCAGCCATCGAAAGCCGCTGTCAGCTGTGTCTGTCTCCTCCTCTCCCCCTCTCCTCCTCGCGTGTGCCTGTCTCGCTCGTGACCCACCACAATCCACATTGCACGCCTTGCTGCGCATCGAGCACCTTAAAAACTGCAAGTAAACCTGTCGCCGCCCGAGACGCGACCGGAATTCAGGGTACTGGCACCGTTTCCGCGCAGTGGCGGCAGCTTCTCATCATGCTGCCGCTGCTGCGACTGACACGCCGTGGAGGCCCCTCGCGGCTGACGCGAGCTGTTACCACCCGAGGCCGCAGCGCGTTTTTGTGGCAGTTTCGGGAAGCGGGCGTGTTGCAGCTGCCGTGCCCCGGCAGGAGGAGCAACAAACCTTACCATTACCTGCTTCGGGGTGAAGATGCTCACGGTGCACGGGTTGTCGCCAGAAACAGGTTGATTAGGCGATATAAGGAGAAGCGAATAGTAGCCCGGCTTCTCCGCCCTGAACACAAGTGAGTGCTCGCGCGCGTTTGTCGGATCGCCGGAGGAGGTGAGCTTCGTTGCCTGCTCGTTGAACGCCACCATCATCACGTCATCTTCGGCAATAGCATCGCCCTTGATCGCACCCATTCGGTCTGTCATCTTCTCCTGGCGCAGCAGCACATGCACATCGCAAGCGCTGCTGATCGTGAAGTCCACTCGCTGACCCTCTGTGCCGGGTGTCAGCGTCACAGCGGTGCTCCTCGGCTCTCGCGAGAGTCCGCAGTAGTGAAGCGGGGCGAGCGTGACCTTCGCCGATCCTGGGTAGACAGAGACGTAGAAGGCGCCGTGCTGGCCTGCCTTAGCTGTGTAGGGAATGAAAAGGCACGTGCTGCGTGCAGGCACCTCCATCACGCAACACACCTCACGCGCGTCGAGAATAATGCTCTTATGCAGGAAGCGGGCCGTGCTGTTTGTGATCAAGGGCGTCAGCGGGGCTGTCGAAGACGTGGGCTCCATGAGGACAATACCCGACTGTGGGTAGTGCCTGCGTCCTTCAGGATCGACGAACTGTGGCGCCGCGTGGCGAAGCTCTGCTAGAACGCTCGCTGGACGAGAGCTGCTGTTCTGAAGGATGAAGATGGGGTTATTGCGGAAGGTCGTGAAGATGGCGCTACCGCCGCTTGTGCGGCTGTTCCACGTGCCCTCCGCCGTAAGCCGGTCGCCGCAGTTGGTGTGGCACGTCTGCATGCTCGAGAAGTTGCGCAGAAACGTGGGCAGGGGCAGGTAGAGCACGTCGTCCCTCTCCGGGTCGTACTGGCATACGCGCTGCAGCGCCAGGCTCCAGTTCACGTCCGTGTGGCAGAGTGGACCGGTGTAGACCGGCTCATCTTTGCAATACGAGTTCTCCAGCTTGATGACAACGTCGGACGGGTTCACGGAGCCCTCCAATGTGATGACAACGTCGACGAGCGCGTAGCTGCAGTGGGGGTGAATGCCATTCGGTACCTCAGCGTTCGACGAGCATACGACCACGTCACCGCGCGCCATACCCTCTTTCACGCCTAGCCAGAAGTCCACGGACGTATAGTTGTCGAGGTTGCCAGCCGCCGCCAGCTTCCGTTTGAAAGGGGTGTGCGTCACAGGGCGACCCGTCAGGTCACGCAGCGTCTCCAGAGGGGTACAGTTGACGAGCTGGTCGTAGCCGCCAACGAACTTGGCGTAAGCCTTCTCCAGCAACAGCGGGTACCATAGGTTGTATGGCGACTGCGCGAACTTCGGCTCCGACTTGTCGTCGCACGGCACGCGGTCGTCGACATCGATGTACACGGGATTGCCCTGGGGATCGAAGAAGATGAACGTGTAAGGTGCGTTGACTGGGGCCTCCTTCGTAACTATGAGACGCTGCAGCAGCACCGGGTGCAGCGACAGAGCGGCAATGAACGGGACAAGGTAGCTCATGTCCTGCAGCGCGGACACGACGTCATTCGGCGCCAGGACTGCCGGCACGAAGTCCTCGTAGCGGCCCTCGGGGTACAGATCGCACACACGCACCCACTGCTCCGCCACGTGCTCATTGGCCGCGTGGAACTCCGGGTCCTGCCACCCTCGAAGCTCCATCGACAGCTCATGCGCGCGACGGTTCAGCAGGCTCTCCAGTTCCAGCACCTGGAGTGAGTTCTCGCCGCTACGCTTCAGACGCCGCCGCTCCAGCTCAATGTTATGAAAGATCGGGTCCGTATCCAACGGCAGCCGTTCAAGTGGAATGCCCTCCGGCTCCTGGTCGAGGTACGCGCGCTCCGTCTGAATGAATTCCGCCGCCAGCTCCTTGGCGCGCTCGTTCAGCTCATCCTCCATCTGAAAGAGGTCTGTCTGACCTTTCTTCTTCGCACGGAAGCGCGCCAGCTCCTTTTCGTGGAAGATGCGATCGGTGTGCAACGGGAGATCCGCTAGCGGCACGCCACACGGCTCCGGTTTCAGGTAGTCCCGGTCGCTGCTCAGCAGCTGATCGGCCAACTCATACGCGCGAGCGTTCATGCCCGTCTCCAGCACTGCGATATCGACCGCACCGCCTTCCGGGTCGAACTTACGAAGATGCCGCCGCGTTCGCTCGATTTCGCGCATTCGACGGTCCGTGTTGAGCGGCAGGTCGTGCAGTGGAATGCCGAGCGGAGCGCAGTCCATGAAGGCTCGCTCGTCGTCCAGCAGTCTTTGCGCCAGTTCCTCGGCGCGATTGTTCAGTTTTTCCTCGATCGTCTTCACGGAAGCAGCGCTACGGCCCGCCTCTTTAAGGGCACGGCGCTGCTCCTCCATCTTGCGGAAGTCCTCGTCTTCGTTTAACGGAACATCTGCGATAGGCACGCCGCACGGCTCCCCGTGCAGGAAGGCGCGACCCTTGAGGACCAGATCCTTGGCGAGCACGTGCACACGCTCGTTCATCTTCCGCTCCGTGTCGGCAAGCTCGCTACGGTTCTTTTCGGGGCGCTGGAGCAGCTTACGGCGATGCAGCTCCCTCTCATGGAACTCGCGATCTGTGTTGAGGGGCAGGTAGCGCAGCGGGACCCCCTCCGGGTTCTGATCCAGAAACGCCCGCTGCTTCTGTACAAAATCCTCCGCGATCTGCCCAACGCGGTCCACCATCTGCTCTTCGCAGGCGCGAATGGCCTCGTGGTTGCGTTTGGGATGGGCCCGCAGTTCTCGGCGCTTGCGCTCGATAGGGTTGAGGATCTCATCGTGATTCAGAGGCAGCTCCTCCAGCGGCACGCCAAGGGGCTCCTGATCTAGAAGCACGCGCTCTTTGCGAAGCAGATCCTTGGCAATCACGTGCGCTCTATGCTCCAAATCTGTCTCCTTCGCTGCTATCATCGCGGCGTTACTGAGAGGCTCGCGTTTGAGCTGCAGTCGCTCGTCCTCCATTGCGCGGAACAGGGAGTCGGCGTTGAGGGGCAGATCAGCCAGCGGCACACCTTCCGGTTCTCGTGACAGAAAGGCCCGCTCCGCCTCTAGAAACTCCTTCGCCAGCTCGTGCGAACGAGCGTTCATCTTCTCCTCGATCGCCCTGACTTCGGCCTCACCGATGCCTCCCTTCAGCGCTTTCTTGCGACGGCGCCGCTCTCTTGCGAGGTTGCCGAACGCCTTGTCCGAGTCCAGCGGCAGCTCCTCCAGCAGCACGCCTTCCGGCATGGGGTCCAGGAAGACGCGGTCGGCAGCCAGTGTTGCCCACGCAAGCTCCCTCGCTCTTTCGTTCATGCGCAATTCCATCTCGGCCACCGTGGCCGCGTTGGGAGAAGCGCTGTGGTTCATGCGGTACCGCGCGATTTCCGCCTCCTTGAACTCCGGATCCTCGTCCAGGCCGAGCTCCGCCAACGGGATGCCCTCCTGCTCCTGCTCCATGAAGCCGCGGGTCTTCGCAAAGGCGGCCCGAGCGAGGGTGTGGGAGCGCTGGTTCATCGCGCTGGTGAGCTCGCGAAGCACATCTCCGTTCTGCTTCGCCGAGCGCGGGTCCCTGCTGCGCCGGCGGTACTCCTGTTCCAGCTTCTGGAATGCCGGGTCGTCATCGAGTGGAACCTCGTTTATGTACATGCCCTCCGGCTGGGGGTCGAGGAAGGCACGCTCGGCTGTGATCAAGTCATCGGCAATCTCACAGGCGCGGCGGTTCATTTCGTCCTCGATGACGGCCACTTCCGCAGCCTCGACTCGCCCCTTACCACGATGCCGGCGGCGCTTCTTCGCGAGCTCGCGAAACGCCACGTCAGCGTGCAGGTTAAGCTCCTCCTTCGCGATGCCGCGGTAGGACGCCTTGATGGACTCCAAATCCATCGCAATCACCTCGTCCGCCAACTTCAGTGCGTGATTGCGTAGCTCCTCCTCATCAGCCGCCACTTCCTTGTTCATGTCAGGTGAGCGCTTGTGCGCACGGCGCTGCCGCTCCAGCTTCATGAACTTTCTGTCCGTGTCCAGCGGCAGCTCCTCCACAGGGATGCCGTGCATCTCTTCCGGCAAGTAACCGCGATCGCCCACGACAATTTCGTGCGCCAACTCGTGGGCGCGCGCATTCAGCTCTTTCTCCAGTTCCTCCACTGCGGACCTTCTCCCGGTCGCGTCTTGGGCCAGCAGGATTGCCCGCTCGACCTCCATTCCGTGGTAAACATCGTCGGTGTCGAGCGGGATGTCGCACAGGTCCACACCTTCGGGCTGCATGTCAAGGTACTTGTCACGGTCACTCTTCAGCTGCGCTTCACCCACCTCGTCGGCCCGCGCCTGCAGCTCGCGGCGCAAGTCGGCGGCGGCGCTGGAGGAGTGAGGGGCGTGTGGCTGCTGCTTCTGTTTCCAAAGCTCTTTCTCCTTGGCCACAAAGGCCTTGTCCGCGTCCAGGGCCAGCAGCTCCTTCGGAATATCGAACGACTTGCTTCGAAGAAAGTCGCGGCCCTCCGCCTTCACCTTGGCCGCCATCACGTGCACACGGTCGTTCATCCGCCCCTCAGCCTCGGCGATCGCCTTCGGGTTCTGCTTGTCAGAAGCTTTCAGTGATCGGAGCTCCATTTCCATCGCCACAAACAGCGCGTCTTCCTCAAGCGCTAGCAGTGACAACGGCACATTCTCAGGTTCCTGGTCCAGCCGAGCGCGGTCCGCCGCAATGCGCTCCCTCGCGAGCACGTGCGCGCGTACATTCAGAGCCTCTTGCACGTCGCGCACCTTCGCCGCACTCACCAGCGGCTCCTTCTTTGCCCGTCGCAGCGACACCACCTCCGCAGCAAAGACCGCGTCGCTGTGAAGCCGCAGAAAGTTGAGCGGGTAGCCCTCAGGTTCCTGGTCCAGTCCTTTCAGGTCCTCCTCGAGCTGCTTCCTCGCCAGACTCGCCGCGCGTTTGTTGAGGCAGCCCTCCAACTCGTGCATGCGCTCCGCGTTCCCATCCGCACGGGACATCTTCAACTTCGCTCGCTCCACCTCCATCGAGTGGAACTTGCTGTCCGTGAAGAGTGGCAGCTCCTCAATCGACACACCTTCCGGCCTCGGGCTGAGGTAGCCACGATCCATCGCGAGTGCCAAATTCGACAGATCGTGCGCGCGTTTGTTTAGTTGGACCTCGAGGCCCTTTATGGTGGAGGAGTTCTTCACGGGATCGCGCGCCTTTAGAAGTGCCCGCTCCACCTCCATCTCATGGAAGGCCGTGTCGGTGTCAAGAGGCAGATGCCCAAGAGGCAGTCCCTCCGGGTCCTGATCGAGGTAGCCGCGGTCGCCACGGAGCAGCTTGTCGGCTGCCTTCATCGCGCATTCGTTCATCGAGCTGAGCAGCCTGGCGGCCAAATCTGCGCTGTGACCCTCGGGCAGCTGCTCCTTCTCCGCAATCAACGCACTAAACGTGGGGTCCTCATGCAGGTTCAGTAGCTCCAACGGGATGCCGCGCGGTGTCTGCGTCAGCGGCTTGAGATCTGCCGTCTTCACAGCCCTGGCCAGCTCCGCTGCGCGGCTGTTCAGTTGACTCTCCAAGTCGGCGATTTTTTGCTCGTTCTTCCTGGGGTCTGTCAGCTTCAGCTTTGCACGCTCCACCTCAAGAGCGTGGAGGGCGGCATCCGTGTCGAGCGGCAGGCGCCTGAGTGGCACCTTCTCCGGCTTCGGATGCAGGTAAGAGCGGTCGCCCTTCATGACACCGTCTGCCATCGCGTAGCAACGGTCGTTCATGCGAGACTGCACCTCCTTTACCGCAATGTGCTGATCGCCTTCCAACGCCTTCAGCCAGCGCAGCTCATCTATCATCTTCCCGAACTGGGCATCCTCGTGCGGCTGCAGGAGTGTCAGCGGCAGGTCGTGCGGGTGCTGATCCAGACCGCGCAGGTCCTCCTCTTTCTGCGCAAGCGCCAACTCTTTTACGCATGCCTTGAGCTCGCTCTCCAGATGCGCTATGGCACCAGCGTGCTTGACGGGGTCCTGCAGACGCAGAATTGCCCGCTGCACCTCCTTTTGGAACACGGCGTCAGTACGCAGAGGCAGTATCTCACGCGGCACCCCTTCAGGGTGGGGGTCGAGGTATGCATCACGCCCTTCTTCCAGCGCCGCCGTGGCAAGCTCGTGTAAACGCTCGTTCAGCTTTGCCTGCAGATCCACGACATTGTTCTTCAGCTGTGGCAAGCGCTTCGACCGCCGCAGCTCTTCGATTAGCCGCACCACGCCAGCGTCTTGGCGCGGTTTTAACAGGTCCAGCGGAATACCCAATGGAAGCTTGTCCAAGCCGTCCAAGTCGCTGTTCAGCACACTGCGAGCAAGCTCCGCCGCCCTGCTGTTCATCTCGTCCTCTAGACCAGCAATGGCCTTCCGGTTTTCCATTGGGTCGCTCTCCTTGAGCTCCTGTCGACCCTGCAGCAGGTCATTGAAGGCCTTGTCGGTGCTCAGCGGCAGCTCTGACAGCGGCACCCCCTCTGGGTTGGGGTCGATGAAGTACAGCTCACCTTCCTTCCGCTCCCGCGCAAGCTCGCTCAGACGGTTGTCCATGATTTGATCAAGGTTCTCCTTAAATGCGACGGTCCCGTCGCGCATGCCAGCGCGACGCTTCTCGGCTGCCTCGCTGAAGAGGCGATCGGAGTGCGGCTTCAGATCCTTCGTGCAGATGCCATGGTAGTTGGAAGGGAACTGGGCAAGATCTTCCTTCATCACCAACTCCGCCAGCTGGCACGCGCGGTCCTTCAGCATGTTCTCCGCCTTCCGTACAGCAGCGACGCTGTTCACCGGGTCAGTAACCTTCATCATGCTCCGCTCTACCTCCAAGGCGTGGAACACATCGTCTTCATCAAGCGGAATATGCTCCAGCAGAATATTGCGCGGCCTGGGGTCGAGGTAGCTCGCTCGATCGCCTGCCAGCAACCTCCGCGCCACCTCGAAGGCGCGGTCATTCAACGCCGATCCCTTCTCCCGGAGAACAACAGCGTTGCCCAAAGGATTCTTGCGAAGTTTCCGCAAGTCATTGATGAGCGCCGCACCAACACTGTCACTGTGCAAATCCAGCACCTCCTTCGCAAGACCAAGGGGAGAGCCCTCAACAGAGGAAAGGTCCTCAACGCGAAGGCTACGCGCCAACTCCGCTGCTCTGCGGTTTAGCGCAGCATCCAGGCTGCCATTCTTTGCCCCGTTAGGTTGGGTATCTGTTGCCTTCAGCCTCAACCGCTCCACCTCCATCTCGTGGAAAGCAGCATCCGTGTCGAGTGGCAGCTCCGACGTCGGTACGCCCTCGTACGAGTCGGCCAGGAGCTTGCCACGCTCGCCATCCTTCAGCTGCTGCGCAACCTCTACGGCACGCGCGTTCAGCTCCGTCTCCCTGAGCGCTATGCCGCTCCGGTCGGTCTGCCCGCTCTCCTTGAGCTCCGCGCGCTGCGCCTCCTTCGCGCAGAACTCGGCATCCTCGTCTAGCGGCACCAGCTCTAGAGGAATCCCCGCCGGCTCCGGCGCAAGATACGCGCGGTCGCCCGCAAGTCGAGCCCGTGCCAACTCGTCCGCGCGGGCAAGAAGCTGCGCCTCCAGAGCTGCGACCTCGGCCTTGTGGCCAGGCGTGCACGCCGCGCGCGCACGCTCGTGCTCCAAGCGCCGAAACTCGGCGTCATCGTCCAGCGGCAGTGCCCGCAGAGGCACACCGCGCAGAGCCTTTGGCACGTACTGGGCACGGTCAGCGACGTTTATGTCGTGGGCAATGCCCGCCGCACGCTCGTTCATTGTGTCCATCAGCCACTGTAGCGCAGCAGGGTCTGCGTGACCAGACTCGAGCATCTTCATGTACGCAGCCTCCGCATCACGGTACGCAGCGTCGTCACCCAGCGGAAGTGTCCCTATCGCACGGCCTCCGTACTCTGCCGCCAAATACTTGGAACGCTCCTCGGCAAGATGCCCGTCAGCGAGCTCCTGCGCACGTTTCTGTACCTCCTTCTCCAGCGCCTTGATCGCCGTAGCGTTCTTGTCCGGGTTCTTTCGCAGCTCACGCAGCCTCCGCTCCATGTCAGCAGTCTCCGCGTCCTTGTCCAGTAGAGCGTCCAGCTGCCCCGCCGTCAGCGGTATCTCCATGCCCCGCAGTATCACTCGCTCGTTCGCCTTCTTCGACACAGCCAGCTCACGCGCGCGATTCCGCATCTCGCCCTCCAGACGCGCAACCTCCGCATCCGCACCGGTGCCAGTGCGCACGCGGCGCAGCCGCTCCACCTCCATCTCGTGGAAAGCAGCATCCGTGTCGAGTGGCAGCTCCGACGTCGGTACGCCCTCGTACGAGTCGGCCAGGAGCTTGCCACGCTCGCCATCCTTCAGCTGCTGCGCAACCTCTACGGCACGCGCGTTCAGCTCCGTCTCCCTGAGCGCTATGCCGCTCCGGTCGGTCTGCCCGCTCTCCTTGAGCTCCGCGCGCTGCGCCTCCTTCGCGCAGAACTCGGCATCCTCGTCTAGCGGCACCAGCTCTAGAGGAATCCCCGCCGGCTCCGGCGCAAGATACGCGCGGTCGCCCGCAAGTCGAGCCCGTGCCAACTCGTCCGCGCGGGCAAGAAGCTGCGCCTCCAGAGCTGCGACCTCGGCCTTGTGGCCAGGCGTGCACGCCGCGCGCGCACGCTCGTGCTCCAAGCGCCGAAACTCGGCGTCATCGTCCAGCGGCAGTGCCCGCAGAGGCACACCGCGCAGAGCCTTTGGCACGTACTGGGCACGGTCAGCGACGTTTATGTCGTGGGCAATGCCCGCCGCACGCTCGTTCATTGTGTCCATCAGCCACTGTAGCGCAGCAGGGTCTGCGTGACCAGACTCGAGCATCTTCATGTACGCAGCCTCCGCATCACGGTACGCAGCGTCGTCACCCAGCGGAAGTGTCCCTATCGCACGGCCTCCGTACTCTGCCGCCAAATACTTGGAACGCTCCTCGGCAAGATGCCCGTCAGCGAGCTCCTGCGCACGTTTCTGTACCTCCTTCTCCAGCGCCTTGATCGCCGTAGCGTTCTTGTCCGGGTTCTTTCGCAGCTCACGCAGCCTCCGCTCCATGTCAGCAGTCTCCGCGTCCTTGTCCAGTAGAGCGTCCAGCTGCCCCGCCGTCAGCGGTATCTCCATGCCCCGCAGTATCACTCGCTCGTTCGCCTTCTTCGACACAGCCAGCTCACGCGCGCGATTCCGCATCTCGCCCTCCAGACGCGCAACCTCCGCATCCGCACCGGTGCCAGTGCGCACGCGGCGCAGCCGCTCCACCTCCATCTCGTGGAAAGCAGCATCCGTGTCGAGTGGCAGCTCCGACGTCGGTACGCCCTCGTACGAGTCGGCCAGGAGCTTGCCACGCTCGCCATCCTTCAGCTGCTGCGCAACCTCTACGGCACGCGCGTTCAGCTCCGTCTCCCTGAGCGCTATGCCGCTCCGGTCGGTCTGCCCGCTCTCCTTGAGCTCCGCGCGCTGCGCCTCCTTCGCGCAGAACTCGGCATCCTCGTCTAGCGGCACCAGCTCTAGAGGAATCCCCGCCGGCTCCGGCGCAAGATACGCGCGGTCGCCCGCAAGTCGAGCCCGTGCCAACTCGTCCGCGCGGGCAAGAAGCTGCGCCTCCAGAGCTGCGACCTCGGCCTTGTGGCCAGGCGTGCACGCCGCGCGCGCACGCTCGTGCTCCAAGCGCCGAAACTCGGCGTCATCGTCCAGCGGCAGTGCCCGCAGAGGCACACCGCGCAGAGCCTTTGGCACGTACTGGGCACGGTCAGCGACGTTTATGTCGTGGGCAATGCCCGCCGCACGCTCGTTCATTGTGTCCATCAGCCGCTGTAGCGCAGCAGGGTCTGCGTGACCAGACTCGAGCATCTTCATGTACGCAGCCTCCGCATCACGGTACGCAGCGTCGTCACCCAGCGGAAGTGTCCCTATCGCACGGCCTCCGTACTCTGCCGCCAAATACTTGGAACGCTCCTCGGCAAGATGCCCGTCAGCGAGCTCCTGCGCACGTTTCTGTACCTCCTTCTCCAGCGCCTTGATCGCCGCAGCGTTCTTGTCCGGGTTCTTTCGCAGCTCACGCAGCCTCCGCTCCATGTCAGCAGTCTCCGCGTCCTTGTCCAGTAGAGCGTCCAGCTGCCCCGCCGTCAGCGGTATCTCCATGCCCCGCAGTATCACTCGCTCGTTCGCCTTCTTCGACACAGCCAGCTCACGCGCGCGATTCCGCATCTCGCCCTCCAGACGCGCAACCTCCGCATCCGCACCGGTGCCAGTGCGCACGCGGCGCAGCCGCTCCACCTCCATCTCGTGGAAAGCAGCATCCGTGTCGAGTGGCAGCTCCGACGTCGGTACGCCCTCGTACGAGTCGGCCAGGAGCTTGCCACGCTCGCCATCCTTCAGCTGCTGCGCAACCTCTACGGCACGCGCGTTCAGCTCCGTCTCCCTGAGCGCTATGCCGCTCCGGTCGGTCTGCCCGCTCTCCTTGAGCTCCGCGCGCTGCGCCTCCTTCGCGCAGAACTCGGCATCCTCGTCTAGCGGCACCAGCTCTAGAGGAATCCCCGCCGGCTCCGGCGCAAGATACGCGCGGTCGCCCGCAAGTCGAGCCCGTGCCAACTCGTCCGCGCGGGCAAGAAGCTGCGCCTCCAGAGCTGCGACCTCGGCCTTGTGGCCAGGCGTGCACGCCGCGCGCGCACGCTCGTGCTCCAAGCGCCGAAACTCGGCGTCATCGTCCAGCGGCAGTGCCCGCAGAGGCACACCGCGCAGAGCCTTTGGCACGTACTGGGCACGGTCAGCGACGTTTATGTCGTGGGCAATGCCCGCCGCACGCTCGTTCATTGTGTCCATCAGCCGCTGTAGCGCAGCAGGGTCTGCGTGACCAGACTCGAGCATCTTCATGTACGCAGCCTCCGCATCACGGTACGCAGCGTCGTCACCCAGCGGAAGTGTCCCTATCGCACGGCCTCCGTACTCTGCCGCCAAATACTTGGAACGCTCCTCGGCAAGATGCCCGTCAGCGAGCTCCTGCGCACGTTTCTGTACCTCCTTCTCCAGCGCCTTGATCGCCGTAGCGTTCTTGTCCGGGTTCTTTCGCAGCTCACGCAGCCTCCGCTCCATGTCAGCAGTCTCCGCGTCCTTGTCCAGTAGAGCGTCCAGCTGCCCCGCCGTCAGCGGTATCTCCATGCCCCGCAGTATCACTCGCTCGTTCGCCTTCTTCGACACAGCCAGCTCACGCGCGCGATTCCGCATCTCGCCCTCCAGACGCGCAACCTCCGCATCCGCACCGGTGCCAGTGCGCACGCGGCGCAGCCGCTCCACCTCCATCTCGTGGAAAGCAGCATCCGTGTCGAGTGGCAGCTCCGACGTCGGTACGCCCTCGTACGAGTCGGCCAGGAGCTTGCCACGCTCGCCATCCTTCAGCTGCTGCGCCAATTCATGAGCGTGTTTGTTCAGCTTGGCTTGCAAGGCGGTGACAGTGTTTTGATCAGCGGAGGACGAGCGAAGCAGCTGTCTGAGCTCGTCCTCGTCGGCGCAGAAGCGCTCATCTGTGTTAAGCGGTAACAATTCGAGAGGCACGTACTCCGGGTGCTGATCGAGGTAGGTGCGCTCGGCATCGTGCATCGCTCGAGCTATTTCTGCTGCTCGTTTGCCAAGGCGGTGCTCAACGTCACGAATGGCTGATGGATTCTTCTCCGGACGGCGCCGTAGACGCAGCAGTTCTGTCGTCATCTCGGCGAATGCCTTGTCAGAGCTCATTGGAATCGCGTCACGTGGGATGCCCTCTGGGCGTGCATCGATGAAAGAGAGGTCGACATGGAGAAGCTCGTCAGCGATGTTGTCGGCGATGCTGCGCAGCTTCGCCTCCTGCGCAGGCAACTTGTAATGATTGCGCGGATCCTGTTTGAGGTAGTACCGCTCGCGTTCCGCGTCCATGTACGCCTGATCGTCGTTGAGCAGCGGGTTGAGTGCATGAAGGTCGTGGCATGTCAAGTAGATTGGCTGCTCACTGGTCAGTATTGCCTTCGCCAGAGCATGCGCCCGCTCGTTAAGGCGATCCTTGAGGCGTTGAATCTCCTCCGCGCTCGCAGATGGGTCACTGAGGAGGCGTTCGAGTGCGGCCAAGTCGTCCTGGAACGGGATATCCCTGTCAATGGGCAACTCCGATAGTGGAATACTTTCCGGGTGCGCGTCGAGGAAGGCCATGTCCAGCGTGCTCAGAGGGGCTGCATTCTGCGGCGCCTCTGTGATGCGCGCGTGCGCCTCCTCTTGGGCAGCGATCTCCACCTTGCATGGCACGCCACCGTTACTGCGGGGGCAGGTAATAAAGAAGACATAGTGGCCCGGTGTCTTGAGGTGCGTCACGAGACTCACCTCGCGGTAGTTCATGGCGGACGGAAGTCCCTTGATGCGATTGTTCTGCAGATCGTACAAGTAGACGCCAACATAGTCTTGGGCGATCACGTCACCACCCTGATGAGACTCGAACGCCTTCTCCTGTCGAAGTAACGCATGTACCTCCGTCGGTGTGTCGATCAAAAAATCGACCCGTTCGCTTGCGCGGTTGCCGAGATCGACGTGCGCGATTGCCGGTTGGTGCTGCGTCACCTTTGGGCGGTAGCGTTCGATGCGCAGCTTCTCGGCATCCTCGCCCCGCATGAACCAGTAGGAGAGCAGAAATTTGCTAACTGCGCGGTTGTTGCAGTGCCCAGCGACGTAGCACACCGACTGTGGCGGAATCGTCAGCACGTTGGCTACCTCGCGCACTGCTACCGGCTCCTCGCGGTGAATAAGACGGTGATTATCGAACGTGACTAGGTGTGTTGGAATGCCTTCAGCGCTGGGGTTTGCCTGGGCGACAGAGAGACCTTTCATGGGATAGACCAGCTCATGGTTAGGCATGGCGTGCCGCAAGTGTCGCTGATCCGGCTGACGCAGCATCGCCACAACCTGAACAATGTCGTTTGTCGGGTTCGAAAAAATGAACAAGGGGTTCTCGCGCCATGATATGAGGGACGTGTCCCCGCCATTGGTGCCCGAGCCCCACTCGCTGTTGAAGTGCCGAGAAGGCTCCGCAAGGCCACCAACGTAGCCCATCTGCATCGCCGAGAACGCCGTCACAAAGTTGGTGGCAGGGATGTAGAAAGCGTGGCTATCGTCCCCAGGTCGAAACCTGCTCTGCAGCTCACTAGTCCACGCGTCGTCCTTGGCGTTCATTGGCCCCGTGTACGGCGAGCCCTCATACGGGTTGTACATCTTCACAAGCATGTCACGAACCCGTTCCCCGTTTGCTATCGATACAATATCCAGCACCGCGTAATACCGTTCCTTCAACAAACCGTACTGCTCCGCCTCTCGGCCGCTGGCCAGCGCAGTCGTGCACAAGTCCGGCAACTTGCTAGCCAGCTCCTTCCAGTAAGGCACCTCGTCGAAGTAGGACATGTTCACCTTCGCCGCCGCCGGGTCAGTCGACACAGAGACGCAGGGCTGACCTGTATAGTCGTGGAAGACCTCTTCCTGCGAAATGCCCTCGAGGTTCTCATAACGCATGTAGAACTTCGCGTACGCCTTCTCCAGCAGCAGCGGCCACCAGTGGTGCGTCGGCGAGCGGCAAAACACCGTGTCGCCCTTCACCATCGGAATGCGGTCGTCGATCTCCACCTTGATCCACTGCCCGTAGCGGTGGAACTGGAACGTGTAGCGGCCGTCCTTGCGCGGGTTCTTCGAGATGAAGCAGTTGCGGATCACGTCGGGGTGGTGTTCCAGCAGTGCCGCGAACGCCGTCAGCGTACTGCAGTCGTAGTGGTCGCCCTGCCCGAACTGGTCGCGGCTCAGCTCGTTCGGCAGCAGCGGCCTCGTCTTGCCTTCCGGGTAAAGGTCGCCGATGTGCACCCATGGCTCGCTCGTGGCGCCACGGTTGTCCACGTAGAAGCGCTTGTCCTCGAACGGGGAATCGCTTTCGGCCTGCTCATCGTGGTGCGCCACATCGAATACAACGGGGGCGTAGTCGATCGGGTTGTCCACGAGGGCGGCGTCGTCGCCTTCGTCGATGATGTCCTCATCGTCGAACATCGTGGCATCCTCTGGTGGGTCGACGATACGTACGTTCGAGGCATGCGAGCCAACGATGGTGATGTAAGCCGGCACCTCGCCCTTCGCGCGCGGGCACGTGATGGAGATGGCATAGCGACCGCTGCGGGGGAGGCGGTGGATGATGCTAATCTCGCGGAAGTTCGTGGCAGCGTGCACGCCGGCTATCTTGCGGTCCGTGTCGTCGTAGAGGTACATGCCCATGTAGTCCTCGGTCATGGCGTCGCCGCCGGACTTGCTGACATAGGGCTTTGTTTGGTGCATGAGGATGTGGATATCTGTCCCTTCATCGACGTAGAAGTCAACACGGTCCTTTTCCTTCTGGCACAGCTCTACGTTCTTGGTGGCGCAGTTGACCCAGTTCATGCCAGGGATGGACAGCGGCTCTACTGAGAGCTGCGAATAGTCTTGATCCTTGAAGTGGTACAGCGATAACTGAAAGCGAGCCTCAACGCCTTTTTGCATGCAGGAGGGGACAAGGTAGCACATGGAGTGGCCCGGAATCGTAATGGCATTCGCCACCTCGCGCGAGTTGAGGAAGAGGCCCTTGAAGATTGTCTTGTGGCTGTTTCCGGTGACGCAGAAGGTCGGGATCGGCTGCTGGTAGGTGAAGCGGGTCACGACGACACCACACTGAGCGTAAGATGTGTCGCTATCCGGGCTGGACAAGCGGCGCTGGTCTTCCTGCTGTATCATCGTTACTATCTTGAGCTCCGTCGGGCCGCTGTTTCGCACCAGGAAGAGCGGGTTCTTGCGCCACGTGACGAAGGTCGGGTTGCCGCCGGCCGACTCACCCTCCCAGGCGGCGCTGTACGTTTGCGACACAGCATCTATGGTGCGCATAAAGCAGTGCTGGATGGAGTTCATGGATTTCAGAAACAACTTCAGCGGAATAAAGATGGAATAGCGGTCGTCCACGGGGTATTGCTGCCGCAGCTTCGCTGTCCACTTGCTGTCCTTCTTGTTTAAGGGCCCGCTATACTCGTACTCATCGTCCTCGAAAGGGTTGTGCAGATGAATAACGATGTCGTCCAGTGCGGACGATCCTGTAAGGGAGAAGATACCTAGAATTGCGTATTGCTGCTCCGACTGCATGCCGATGCTTTCTAGGTCTGCATCCGTCGTGAGGGCAGACAAGACGTGGTCGCCGCGTAGCAGGCATTCACCCATCGACAACCAGTAAAGTCCATCTTTAGTATTGACGCCGGCCGCCTTGGCCAGCTTGGCGTTCATGGGGATGTTCAGCACCGGGTTGCCTGTCAGGTCGTGGAATGTCTCCTGCAATGTGCAGCCCTCGAGGTGGTCGTAGGCCGTGTAGAACTTCGCGTACGCCTTCTCCAGCAGCAGCGGCCACCAGTGCTCAGTCGGGGACCGCGCGTACAGAACTGCATTATCCTCTAAAGGAATGGTGTCGTCGATCTCGACCTTCACCCACTCCTGTCCGCGGAAGAACTGGAACGTGTAGCGGCCATCCTGGCGCACCTTCTTCGTCACAAAGCAGTTGCGGATCACATCCGGAAAGCGGATCAGCGGTGCAAGTGCCGAGAGCATGAAGCATTCATAGTGGTTACCCTGACCGAACTGCTCGCGCGAGAATACTTCGGGCAGCAGCGGCTGGTTCACGCCGCTCGGATACAGGTCGCGAATGGACACCCACTGATCTGCCACATCTTGATTACTTGCGATGAACTCAGTGTCCTTGAAGAGCGTGTTGCTGTCCGGTACTTCCGTAAAAGGTGACGACATGATTTATCGAGAGGAGATACGGGAGGTCGAGGTGCTTACCTCCTTTTCTGATGCTGTTTCAGATCTGCTGAGGTCGTCGCGTTTGCGTTTTGCGGGCGCCGTTACGCTCCACCCTGCAAGAGCGCAACAGCACACACAAGGTATATATGTATATATATATATATATATATCGAGAGAGAGACCCACAAAACCAAACGTGGTGTGAAAAACGAAGATAAAGAATATATATATATATAATATATACAACCACCAGCAACCAAAAGGAAGGGGAATGGTGAGGAGCGCGATGGACACGTCAACGGAGAAAAAGAACGTGTGGAGGGACAAGATGTGGTCCGCTCCGTAGCTTCAGCCAAACAACAGCACGAACGAACAACAAAGCAACAACAAAAAAAAAACAAAAAAACGGCAGCTTAGGCGCGATCAAAACGAGAGAGAGAGAGAGAGAAACGCAGGTGGAAACGACCGACGGGGCGGGGGGGGGGGCATACAGACACAGCGTAGTCCCAAAACGGGGGAAAGGAAATCCAGAAAACAAAAAAAAAAACAAAAAAAAAAACACACAAAGCCACGCGCGCGCACACACCACACACGAAACAACAAGAAGATACTGTGTGACAGCAGGCGAGGGGCGGAGGGCGGGGTGAAGGGGAGATGCGAAAGATGTGCACTGAAAGGTCTCGGCGTGACACAACACAAAACGAAACCAACCGAGGAAGAAGAAGAACAACAAAATCAGACACGTTACTGAAAATTAGCAACGGCGAACAAACAAATGGCTATGTACAAGGCGAACGTGCGTGGGAAAGATGGGCGGGACTGTGATGCGCTTTCTCTAATCGTCGAGAGAGCTCCACAGGCGATGCTCAGGTGAGGAGGGCCGCAATAGGTGCAACGACCACAGCCCCCACCAACGATGGTCCTCTGTTGGTCACCGATTTTGCACCCTGAAGCAACAGGGCAGCGGATACCTGTGCGCGTGTAGCACGTAGAACGCAGAACGAATATACAGATGGAGATAAGAGTTCCAAAAAAAAATATATTATGACATCGATGGTAGAACCGCAGTTCGCTTCCAGATGATGAGCGTGTGTGTACTATTCTCTTTGATACGAAGCGGGCGCCACCACGCACGATAAGCACCGAGGAAGGATGGAGCGGAGAGGCACAAAGGAGTCTGCCACCCGGAGGTGGAAGGAATGAAGAAGAGGGGGCAGTGGTGGTGGTGGTGCGAGGGGGTGTGAGGGGTGCGAGCCGAAAGATGCGAAGCAGGAGCACAGCGAGACACACAAACACATACAGCTAACTCAGAACAGAAAGAGGCCAAAGATGGTGGTGGGAGAACAAGAGGAAGACACGCGCGAAGCACGGGAGGAGAGAGAGAGACGGAAGTGGATGGAAGTCAGGAGGAGGTCGAATAAGGCATGGAGGGGGCCGAGGGAAGCTGCCTTCCGCACTTGGGAACGAGAAGTGCACGCTCCACAAGATTGACTAAAGCCGACAAAACTCCAAGGAAAAAGAGCAGAAGCTCTTGCAATGCGCCTCTCCGCCCGAGCGTCCGTTTGGTTATCTCCTTGTATCTTTCAAAATTCGGCTCGATGTCCCGACGTGTCGCTTGCTCGAGAAACCACACGAGCTCGCGCTTAGTCCCTTGCACGTGTGCGAGAGGGTTTTAGTAGTGCGAAGGAGAATAGCTGTGAGTGAACGAATCAAAAAATTGGGATGGGAAGCAAAGTGGGGATTCCAATGTGTGTGCGTGTGGACCGTATATATGGGCGTGCGCAGCCTACATGGTGCTCAGCGTTTTAGGCTTGCCTGCGTAGGCAAAGTGTGGTTGTGGTGGTGTTGCCTTTGGGTGGTGCTAATATATATATATATACGTATGTATGTATAAGGAGGAAGAGGAGGAGGAGGGGGTCGGCTTTGATTTTTCTTTTCTGCACTGGCTCTGCTTCTCTCGATGGTGGCTATGTTTCTGAACGTTGTTGCGAGCGTATCGGTATTTTCTTCGCGTCTGACGACGTTGCGGTGTGGTGACAGGAGGACAAATCTAGAGGGGTGGGAGGTCAAGTTGGCACCGCAACAGGGCACACGCGCACCTCTACCACGGCAAGCAAGCAAAGAAGCGGAAAAGAGACAGAGGCTGAGAAAGAGCGTCGGAAAAAAAAAGACGGCGAAGGGCGC
This sequence comes from Leishmania major strain Friedlin, assembly GCF_000002725.2. Lineage (NCBI taxonomy): Eukaryota > Euglenozoa > Kinetoplastea > Trypanosomatida > Trypanosomatidae > Leishmania > Leishmania major. The sequence continues at coordinate 192,402 of NC_007268.2, read as the reverse complement.
AGAGACACACAAGTAGCCACATGCGACAATCTCGCGTTTGCTTTGGGCCTCCGTTCGTTTGTGCTGAACTTCCTCCCTTAACCCGTTGTGACACACACCTACGTGTACCTTTCTCCGCGCCTTGACGAGACGGCGTGGCCTGCAAGACAATGACGGAGAAGGTAAAGGTGAGGAGAGGCGTAGGCGAAAAGAGAACTTGGTATGGGCGCAACGCGCTGATGCGCACTTGTTTGTTTTTGTTCGGCTGGCGCTTGCACGTGTGTGTGTGTGTGTGTGTGTGTGTTCGTCTGGGTGGTGGGCGTAGATGTTTACACTTCACATGAGCCTCTCCAGCGCCGAGAGACAGAGTGGAGGCCGTAGTTGTGTGTGTAGAGAAGGATAGCCCTCGGAGAGGAGTGTAGGATGGGAAGGAGCACCAAAAAAAAAAGCATTGAGGGAGAAGAGGTGAGGAAGGAGACGACGTGAGGCGGAGCACGCACGCATATACACACCTATGGGTGTGTTCACATACACGCACCCGGATGCATGGCGAACAGGGGTTAAGACATGCCCACGACAGTGACCAAGTTCAGTTGTAGAGAGAGACCGCAGCGTCAGCGGTGATTCGCTCTACTTCACCACCGCCATGTCCAAACCTCACATCTTTCACACACAACTTCACGGGTGTGGATGCAGGCGTGGGCATCGATTATGGTGTCCGAAAAACGCACAAAAGACGGCGAGCAAAACGCCGCGAAGTGCCGCCACTCAGAGGCCCTCTTGCGCTCGCTCGCATCTAACCGCGACAGCGCCCTTCTTGCCCGCATACGTGTTTCACCTTTTTTTTTGCAGGGTTCGTTGACATTGTTCGAAAGTGGTAGCACATGAAAACGAAGAAAGGAAAGTATTTCCGCGTGTGTATGTCTACGCGGTGAGTGATAGCGTGTGTGTAAACGTTCATGTGTACGTGACTTGTCCGGTGTACGAAGGTCACCCACGCTCTTGATCGCCCCGTCCGTGGTCCAGCACACCTCGCGGACAGCAAGAACAGGAACGACACAAAATCACGCGCCCTCGATCAAGTTGCACACGAGGCTCTCAGAAAACGGGAGAAAACCATCGCTGAAAACAAAAGATAGAGGAGAAAAGAATGAGAAGGACACGTACACGGCAAATCGCAAGGGGCGGCTGCACGCCTTCTGTCAAACACGCTGTTGTATGTTCGTTTTTCTTTCGCTCCACATCTCTGACGGCCCGTCGTCTTCGTCTCTCTCTCTCTCTCTCTTGTCTCGGACTTTGCTCTTCGCTTGTGGAAATGAGCAGAACTCGAAATTTGTTTCGTTTTTTTTTCTCTTGGCTCCTTAATTTTGCGCTATTCGAGGAAACAGAGTGGCATACGTGTGCTGCGCTCGTTGTGTGTTTTTCCTTTGTCGTCAGGTCTGCTGCGGCTTTGCGCATGCGGCTGCTCCACATCTCTCTTTCGGTTGTGACGCGTCTCCCGCCGCAAGGGGCGAGCAAGACGAGACAGAGTTCTCCTGCACGCCAAAACACCCCCTTATTGTTTGGCTCCCTGTGTTCTCTCGTCTGCCAGGTGGACCAGACACATCAGCCCATCTTCACGTCTTCCTCCTTCCAGGGCTGTCCGTACGTTGGTGCCGCTTCTTCTCGCTGTCTTCAATCACTATTTCGGAGCCTTGACCCGCCCCCGCCCCTCTGACCTTCTCTCCCAAACGATGAGCTCATTCTACGGCCTCCATGGAATGTTGACGCTCTTTTCCTACGAGAGGGGTGGAGGAGGGGGGGGGGCGTTTATCCGGACTCGCCCTCTCCCCTCTTCGGTTTCGACTTCTTCTTTCGTTTGCTTGTGGCGGCTGCGAACACACAAAATAAGTGGGGAAAAAAAAGAACGCCAGCGCACCACTGAGGCGACATGGCCCTTCGCACCCAACCCCGTGCAAGACGCTGCCTCGACTTCGCCGCACCTTGGTCTCTCTTCGCCCGCTCACTACGGGACATCCCGCAATGTAAGGCGGTCGCGTGCATCGTGCGCCGTCCACGACTGCTCCTTCTGTGTTCCCGGAAAGAAAAAGGAGTGAAGCAATGGCAGCGTGCGGGAATGGGCGAGACAGGATCGATTCCAGCACTGTCGAAGCGAGAGTAAGAAAGAGCGTGTGCGCGTGAGAATGCACAGACATGCAATACAACTTGCCACACGCATCGGATTCGTCGTGACGCCACGCCAAGGAGAAAGTCATGAGATACAGAGGGAGCAACGAAATTCGCACAAGAAGGAATGAAGCCAGGCAGGCAGCGCGTGCGCATCCCTTCTCGCCTTGTGCACGCGACATTGACACGAGAGAGTAGGTAACGCTCTTTCTTTTTCGTGTTGTCGGCCACTCATCATGGATGTCAAGCGACACGACAATGGAGTTTTCGAAGAGGGCAGCAACGTCGTGGCACATGCGGGAAGACAGAGAGCCAGTCAACGCACACGAAGAACAAAAAGCGAAGATGTGCAACGAAACACACGCACATACGAAAACAACAACGAAAATAAAAAAAAGAGAAGAGACAGAGACGGAGAACCGATGAAAAGACGAGATACATGGAAAAACACAACTAAAACGCATCAAGAAGAAGAAGGGGGCAGGGGGAGGGCCACAAACGCGGGAGCATGACCAACAGAGGGGAGCCCAACATGCAACACAAAACAAAAAAAAGGAAAACCAAACACACACACACACACACACAGAACCAGCTTTCGAGTGGCCGCTACCCGGTAGCCCATGATGCGATTTCACGCAGAGACAGCGACCGACGCCCACCGCGCGCAAGCTCATCACGCCCCCGACAGCTCCCTGAGAAAGACCCTGCAGAGAGGGCAACCACACGCATACAGGCGAAACAAAACAGAAAACATCACATAGCGAAAACAACAAGAGATGCAAAAAAGCGAGAAAAAAATACAAACTAAGCTACAGGCACACCTGCGTGCGCGCATGCGCCCATCTGAGCTGGAACAAGACCTCCCCACGCCCTCCCTTCCACTCCTTGACACCTCCCAGCGCAGACAGACACAACGTAACACGATACTTGCATTCACGCCCAGACGGCCTCGCTCACGAAAAAGAGGAGGGGTGACGCCATCCTATCGGATTGTAAAGCACCTGGCTGATTCACGTGCATCCTCCCACACGCGGCCGCACACAGGATACGGTGCACTCGTCAGCTCCCAGCTGAATCAACAAGCGAGCATGAGAAAAAGGAGGGGCGCAAGGCAGAAGGAAAAAGCACGCAACCCCGCACTGTGCGCATCCGCAACATAACATCGATGAGAGGCACGCCGGGGTGAGAGTCAGCAGGGAGGAAGAAGGGGGGCCGCATATCTGAAAAGAGCAGCGTCCTTTCCAGTTGGCTGCTGGCAACCCAACGGCGTTCCTCTCTCTCTCTCCAGCGTGCCCGTCAGCGCCACGATATCATTCCGAAGCACGCGTTCTCTTCCGCATTGTCCTGTTGTGTATCTGTATACGGTTCTGGGTGTGTCGTGCTTGCTATTCCAGCGGCCTCTGTAGAGAAGGTTCGGGGGGAAGGGCATAGACAGCTCGTGCGTTGGAAGCCTGCGCGCTCTCCGTCGCTCACTGATGAACAGCACACACAGACACACGCACAGCGGCACGCTGTCACGCCAAAGTGGAGGCGCACATCGGGTAGCGCATTGCCTCTGTTTTCTTTGTGCTGTTTCGTTCCCTCTCACTATGATAAGCGGCCGTGATGGAGAGAAACGATGAAGAGCAGAGCGCGACAACAAAGGCGAAGTGAGGGACCCCACAAGACACGGACGCGCGCGCACACGGATGCAGACGGTGGAGTCAGGGGTTCGAGGGGGGCCACGAGAGGGTAGAAGAGAGGAGATGCACACGGGAAAAAAAACTTCGCAGCAAATCGGCTGCACACGTCTCTCTTTCTCTCTTCTCTCCTCTGTGTCTTGTATGCTGCTCACCCTCTCCACCACTCACTCAACGACAACACGCTGCTACGTTGTGCATGAGGAGCATGACGTCAACGCGAGCCACTATTAGCCACCACTAGCGCGGCTAAAGGAGGCGGATGCGCTCCGGTACGTCCCCGTTACGCCCATTCTCGACGGAAGTGCCAAGAACGCATTCGCGTCACGATGGCGAGAGAGACGACAAGAATGGCCATGGGGCATGGGGGAAAGGGGGCAGGAAGAAGAAGAGGGATGAGAAACGTACAAAGCCAGCGATGTATACGAAAAGTGAAAAGAAGGAACGGAACGGAGGATAGGCACGTCATGGCCAGCAGCCAAAAGAAAGACGTGGAGGACGTAGAGATAAAAAGAGGGAAAGACACGGTGGGGCAAAGAGGGAGGGAGGAGGAGGGGTAGGGAGAGGGAGAGACATGCACACACACAGTCGCACAGTATACATATATAGAGAGATAGCACAACGGAAATACGCAATGCACAGTAGAAGGAAGAAAAAAAAAAGACGACAGGAAACAGGTGGGGGAGGAGGGGGCAGGAAACCGTATAGAGGGTTGCGACCACCAACCGACACATGCACACCAGCTCGAAAGAAGAGTCAGAATGCCCATCCCCTCCACAGACTGACGTCAACCAGAGGCGCGACCTGCGCCACGCTCTGGCAGATGAAGTGCGGCACATGCAAAAAAAAAAATTGACGAAGGCAGCGACATCAGTTGTGGTGAGCATCTCAGCATCGAGTGGTGAAGAAGTGATCTGGAGGAGCTCGCAGCGTCGCGCCTGAGCCGCCCGTAGCAAGAACAACAATAAACTAAAACTGCGGATTTGTTCTCCCTCCCCCTCCCCCACAAACACACGCGGCATCGCCGGAGAAAACCAAAGACGGATCTACAATGATATGCACACAAGGGAAAAGATGAGACGCGTACACAACAACAGAAAAAAACGTAACGGAAAACAACAAATAAGAAAACAAGAGGGCTTGCCATGGAAAACGGAAGGGCCATCAAGCGACTCCCGACGCTCTAGACGGTGCCGATGAGAGAGGGAGTCGGAAAGAGGCATCGCAGCATTGAACACGGAAGAAATAGGGCAGTGACGACGCCACTTGCCAACGGTCTACACAGACGTTCAGCAACACGAAAAGAGATTAGAACACCACAGCGCGCATACAGAAAGGGAAAAGCAAACGAAAAGAAAGGGAAACGAAAGGAGAAAAACAGGAACAGGAACAACGCGCACAGATGACAGCAACAATACCCGACACGTCGATCTCGAACACCACCAACAGCAAACACCACATCACGCCACATTCAGCGAAGGTCGCTGGATCGCTGCTGCCCTTCACATTTTCGTGTTATAGCATAAAATTGGTGTTCGGCGTACTGCCTCCCCAAGACAGTACACCTACCATGACCTTTCTCGGTGTGTTCAGTGTCGTGACGTGTGAAAGGGCTGCGTGGAGAGCTGAGTGCAGGTGAGCGAATACACGCACGCGCCTCTTCTGTCATTCTGAAGCAACTCAACAACAGCAAAACACCACCCACGTGTTCTTCTGATGCTGCTTTCCATCCACCTTCCGCACAGCACCCCCTCGCCCACTCTGCGCCTCTCAAGTTCACTGCTTTTCCCCAGAAGAGGTACTCGAAGACGCAGAAAGACAGAAAAGGAGGGAGGGGGTCATGAGCTGCCGGGATTTCCATGAGCAGGTGTGTGTGTGTGTGTGTGTGTGTGAGCGCATGCGAATGCGCACATCGTACACGCTTCACATGGACATAAACGGAAAATTTTTTTTTCAGCACAACTGAAACATAACTAAGGAAGTGCGCATATAAAGACACCGAGACAAAAGAAGAGGTAAAACTACGGCGAGCAGCGTGACGCACTGTCCACCCCCACCCACCCCCATACACACCTGAAAAGAAAAACAGAAACGCACCGACAACACGGAGGCGGCCTTTTTTTTGCTGTCGTCCGCCTCCCGCTCTCACACCACACGTATTCAGGCACCATTTTGTCTTCCCTCTTGTTCCTCCGCGTCATCGCAGCCGGCGTCCTTCGAAGGTTCACGTGTGCGAGTGCGGCGAGTGCGAGAGCGAGGCCCAGGAAAGAGGACGCGGCGGGGCCCATTCGTCGAGTGCACTGACGCTTTCCGCTGCCAAGAATACAAGAATATATACATATATATACATACTGTATATATACATACTGTATATATACACACATATATATATGTATATATGCAGAGACTAACCGAAGAACGATAAAGACACGAAGAGACGGAGACATCCCAGATATCCACATGGCGGGGAGTGGTGCACACGCGTACACACACACACAACAAAAAAAGCTTTCGACGTCCGTCGAGACGAACCAGAACGTGTGAAGAGAGAGCCTGCTGTGAGGTCATCTCCGCGTGGTTCCCCTTGTACATTGATATCGGTGAAGACGACACCGAGGGTTCGAGAGTTAAATGGAAAGTAACGTGTGCTGCGTATTGCCTCTGTCTTTTTCGTCTTATGCTTTTCGTTCCGCGAACTCCGATCGAGCCGGTCTCTTGCTCTTATCCTCGCCACCGATTACGCGAGCACGAAATCCACGCAAGAGACTCTGCCCGGAAACGAAAGAAGGGTAGGAGAAAGGGACAGCGCAGACACGAGGCAGCAAAACGACACCGGTATCCCACATTTTTTTTGTTTTCCGTATATGTGTCTCCACCGCGCCAGTGGACGAGGGGGCCACCTGCATCACGACAAGCACAGCACCATCGACAGCCGTAACCGCAGCAGAGCAAGGAGAGGGTCGGGAATGCGAAGGAAAGCGAACCCGAAAGCATAGGTGCAAGCGACAGCGTAGAACAGACAAAGAGGCCACATTTCCGTTTCGTCGGTTGGTTCTTTTTCCTCGAAGTTTGGTGCTGATTAGGGGGGAGAGGAGGAAGAGTGGGGGGGGAGGGAGGCACAGATGGAAACAGGAGATGTCATCAAAGGGCGTCCTCCCCGATGAAGAAAGTGGCGGCACTTGTGCGCACAGACACGCGCTCGCTCACATACGTCCTTCTGTCTCTCGATGCCGCGCACAAGCTCAACACACACAAACGAACGAAAAAAGTTCGAGAGGGATGGAGAGAGAAACATGCACACGTACGCACACGCGAAAACAGAACGACAAGGGGCAAGAAAAAGGAGGGGTTGCACACACGACAAAGCAAGCGAGCGCTGATGGTGGGACGTGCAAGAGAGAAGGAGAGAAGAGCCGAGTGACGCGTCCTTGAACGTGTCGTCGCGTTCTTTTACTCAGTCACGCTGTATACACCACCGCCTTTTCTCATCGCTAAGTTCGTCTTCGTTTCGCACTGTGTCGCTACACAGGCGTTTTTGTGTGCTTTTCGCTTCTTTCGGCGGACGTCGCGCTTGCGCATGACGGCAGAGCACCGTCTTCGCCCTTGTGCACGCGGGTGGCTAGCGGTGTACGATACCGGGGAAAGCGAGAAGAAAACGACGTGACGATAAACTGCGACTGTGTGCACCCGCATAAATGAAATACTGGATCACAAAAAAAAAATGAGCGAATGATAATGCGGTTCTCGCACGCCCTCTATCGATGCCACAGGCGCATGGTTCAAAAGAAAGAAAAAAGTACGCGAAGCTGCGCGCGTAGGTGTGCACAGAGAGAAGTATGCGCCGAGAATGAGGGAGAAAGGGGGGCGGCGGAGCTGCACCGCAGGGCAGACGGCTAACCGACATCCCAAACTCACATCAGCACAGACGTTCGCAGAGAGGCGAATCCAAAAGAATGAAGAAACAAAATGGACGCAAAGAGGAAATACCAGAATAGTGCGAAAAGGACGAGGAAGAGACGAGGAGACCAGCAACGACCAGAAACGATCAGCGCACACGCACACACACACACACACATACAACGAGCAAGCACCATAATGAGACGAATAAAAAAGAGCTATATATGCTCTAGTATTGGCAATCGTCGTACTCAGCGCTGTGTACTTCTGCACGTATGTGTGCGGGTATGTGTGCGACACGTATCACGGTTAACCTCCTGATGTTTCCCTTTTCCTCTGATTGACCAGACCTGCGAAAAAAAAAAAAACATATATATTTATATAATATGTATGCATATATAACGCGCGTCAACGCCGACTGAGCAAGTGGTTCGGACACGATCTCCCTCCTCTGGCTAAGCACTCGTCATCCATCACAGAGCGGCCCCCCGCGCCCCATTTTTGTTTTTTGGCTCTCTTTTCCGTTCTTTAGGCTCCTTGTGTAGCGAGAAGAACATACAATAAAAAGAAGCGAACAAACCCAAAAAAAAAAATTAGTAACAATAACACACAACGAAAACAACCAACAGAGATAGGGCACATATGCACACATCTCTACATCTATATATGTATGTGTATATGCATATGCATGCATGTATGTGTACGGCATGTGCTACACGCCCATCGGTGCGTGAAACCAACAGCGAGCAGCGAGCGAAAAAAAAAAAGAGAAGCGCTGGTATGCATGTAAGAAAAGGCGTAGGCACCGGGACTGCTATGAACCCCTTCACCTTCGACGCAATGAGAGAGAGAGAGATAGAGAGAACACCGGGGAGGAGAGGAAGTACTCCTTCTTTGTTCGGCGCTGGGCGGACAAAGACACACACACACACACGCATACGCACACGCATCTAAACAAATAGACGTACGTATCCATGCACGTAAAGAGACGTACGGTGCCGTCTGTCAGACAACAGGCAGAGTACCCGAACGGTTGCACCACATACCGTACTCGTGAGCATACACACCGATACAGCGCACGCCGGTAGCAACGCAGTAAAGAGCGTGACGACGGCATCACCACATAAGAAGCGGAGCTCGATCGCAGAAGGGACTCGCCGGCGGCAAAGAGTCCTGACAATCGGAGTCGCTGGCGACGATAGAGGAAGAGAGAAGACTACTCCCTCACCCTGATATCCGCCTTCGCAGAGTCTCTTGATGCACCTCCCCGTCTATCCTCACCTCAGCAGCAGCGCTGTTGTTTTAACGGCGGCCGCGGCTGGAGCGGTGTCCGACTTCTTCGCGGCTGCCACGACGGCTGCTAAGAGACCGCTGGTTGATCGGCGGCAGGGAGTCAGTGCGGCGCACGTTGCTTCCAGCGCGGCTGGCACCACGCGACGCGCCCGGGGCCGTCGCCGTGCGCGACAGCGTGGGAAAGCGCGACTGCGCCTGTGCGTTCAGCGGCTTCGCGTCCGGCGCGACCGGCACGAAGTCGGCGCTCACGTCCGTTGGCGTGTAGATCTCCAGGTTCGCCGTGCACGGGTCCCCGGTGGCAGACACCGTACAGTTCACTAGCAACGAGTAGCGGCCGCCTTGCGGGGCCTTGAAGATGAGCGCGTGCTCGCGCGCGTTGCTCGAATCGCCTGTCGTGCCGATCTTGATGCCGTACTCGTTGAAGACCGTCATGGTCACTTCGTCCTCGGCCACGGCATCGCCCTTGCGGATGCTGTTTGGGTCCGATATCTTTGTCTGGTGCAGTAAGATGTGCACGTCGCTCGCATCGTTCACCATAAAATCCAGCCGCTCGCCCTCTTCGTCGCCGGGATGCAGGCTGAGGCTGGTGCAGAGCGGCTTCAACGTGAGGCCAGCGTGTCGCAGTGGCGTCAGTGTGACCTTGGCCATGTCCGGGTAGATGGAGACGAAGAACTCGCCCATCGTGCCCCGGTCTTTAGTGTACGGGATAAGGTAGCACGTCGAGCTGGGCGGCAGCTCCATCTCGGCGCACACTTCGCGCGAGTCCAGCATCATGCCCTTCTGCAGGAACTTGTGCGTGCCATTCGTTATAAACGGCGTTGGCGGCAGCTTTGCATTCGATGGCTGCATGAGAGTGAGCCCGGTGTAGGGGTACTGCTTACAGTTCGTCTCGTCCACGTAGAGCGGGTGCGTGTGGCGCACCTCGGCGAGGATCGTGGCTGGTCGCGACGTCTTATTCTCCACGAGGTAGATGGGGTTGCTGCGGAAGGTCGTGTACTTGGACGTGCCACCAGCCGTATAGTCGTTCCACTCACCAGGAGAGCTGAGGCGATCTCCGCAGTTGATATGGCAGCGCTGCATGCAGCTGAAGTTGCTGAGGAAGGTGGACAAAGGCATGTAAATCATGTCGCTCTCGTCCGGCGATAAGCTACACGCTCGCTTCACATCCGCCGTCCAGTTGCTGTCGCCCTTGCGCAGCGGTCCGTTGTAGTGCGGGGCATCCGTGTAGCAGTTGTGCACCTTGATCACGATATCCAACGGATCGCTTGTGCACGGCTTCACCTCCACCACGTCCATCAGCGCGTAGCTGCACTGCGGATGCAGACCGTCTGGCACGCTGCCGTTAGCCACGCACACAAACACGTCACCGCGGTCGAGATCCTCCATGACACGGCGCCAGAAGGCCGGCGTCGTGTAATCGCCCATGTTCGTCGCCGCAGCGTGCTTCGGGTCCTCGAGAGAAATGTGCAGCACCGGGCGGCCCGTCAAATCGCGCAGCGTATCGTGGGCATTGCAGTTGTTGAAGTTCTCGTAGCCGCCGACGAACTTGGCGTACGCCTTCTCCAGCAGCAGCGGGTACCACATGCGTGACGGCACTTGCGTAAACTTCGGTTCCCGCTTATCGTCGCACGGCACGCGGTCGTCCACCTCCACTGTGACCGGCGAGCTGTCCGGGTTGAAGAGCGTCACGCGGTAGGGCTGGTTCTGCGGGTGCGCCTTGTCTTGGAAGAGACGAGAAATGAGCACCGTGTGACGCGCCAAGGCCGCGATGAACGGGGCGAGGAAGCCCATGTCCTGCGGGGCGGACGAGACGTCCGACGGCAGTGTGGTGTCCGGCGTCACCGGATCGTACACACCCTCCGGGTACAGCTCGCGAATGCGCGGCCATTGCTCGGCTATATCCTCGTTTGCCTCGTGGAACACCGCGTCCTGGTAACCCTTCTTGTCCCTGGCCAGCTCGCGCGCACGGTTATTGAGCTGCTCCTCGAGATCCTTGATGGTCCTGGAGTTCTTTGCAGGGTCCTTGTTGAGCTTGCGCCGGTCCGCCTCCATGCCGTGAAAGTCCGGATCCGTGTCGAGCGGCAGCTCCTCCAACGGCACACCCTCCGGCTCGGGGTCGAGGTAGGCGCGGTCCTTCTTGAGGTACTCGCCGGCGATGCGGTCGACGTGGTCGTTCAGAATGCTTTCCAGCTCGCGCACCCTGTCAGCGTTCTTTGGGTTTCTCTTGGCCTCGCGACGCGCCAGCTCCGTTTTTCGGAACTCCGGATCATCTTCGAGGGCGAGGTCGACTAGCGGCACACCGCGCGGTTCCGGGTTGAGGAAGTTCCGGTCGTCCGCCAACTGGCGCTTTGCCAGTACGTGGGCGCGGTTGTTCATGTCGTCCTCCATGTCCCGAATCGCGTTTGCGTTCTTGCGCGGGTCCTTGCGCAGCTGCCGCAGCTGCCTCTCCATGTCCTTGAACGCCTTGTCCCTGTCCAGCTGCATGTCCTTCAGGAGAATGCCCTCCGGCCTGGGGTCGAGGAAGGCGCGCTCCTTGTCCAGCTTCTGCTGCGCCAGCTGCTCAGCGCGGTCGTTCAGCTGATCCTCCAGATCCTTGATCGCCTTTGCGTTGCCACGCGGATCCTTCTTCAGCGCCCGCCGCTTCTCCTCCACATCGCGGAAGGTCACGTCCTCGTTAAGCGGCAGCTCCTCCACCGGCACACCGAGCGGCTCTTTCTCGAGGTAGTCGCGGTCCTTCGCAAGATAGTCCTTGGCCAGGTCATGTGCGCGGTCGTTCATGCGTTCCTCGAGGTCCTCGATGGCGTCCTTGTTCTTTGCTGGCTGCTTCTTCAGCGCCCGCAGGTCCCTCTCCATTTCGTGAAACTCCTTGTCATCTGAAAGCGGCAGGCGCTCCAGTTGCACCCCCTCCGGCTCCTGGTCCAGGAAAGCACGCTCCTTCGCCAGAAAGTCGCGCGCGATGTCATCGATGCGCGCGGCGATCTCCCGCTCGAGGTTGCGCAGCGCATCGGCATTTCGCTTCGGGTTCTTCTTGATGTCCCGGCGCTTGCGTTCCAGTGGGTTGAGGATCGGGTCGTAGTTGAGTGGCAGCTCTTCCAGCGGTACGCCGAGAGGCTCCTGCTCCTGATTAGCAAGCTCCTTGCGCCGTAGGTCCTTCGCGAGGTCGTCTGCGCGGTTGTTGAGGTCGTCCTGCAGCTCTGCAATCTTACCCGCATTGCTGCGGGGGTCCTTCATAGCCTTCATCAGCTCGTTCTCCATTTCGCGGAAGACCGGGTCGCGGTTGAGAGGGATGTCGGCGATGGGCACATTCTGCGGCTCCGGGTTCAAATAGCCGCGGTTCTTGCTGAGAAACTCCCTTGCGATGCCGTGGACACGGTCGTTCATCCTCTCCTCCAGGTCCTTCATTTCAGGGTCTCGGCCCCTTCTGGTGTTCTTCAGCGCCTGACGCTGCTTCGCCAATGCGTTGAACTCCGGGTCGTCGCTGAGCGGGAGGTCCGCCAGTGGCACGCCCTCCGGCTCAGGGTCGAGGAAGGCACGGTCCTTCGCCAGTTCGACCTTGGCCAACTCATGGGCTCGCTCGTTCATGCGCTTTTCTAACGCTGTCACCTTCTTCGCGTCCGCCCTCGGGTCCGTCTTGGTCTTGTAGCGCGCAATCTCCGCGTCCTTGAACTCCGGATCCGTGTCGAGCGGCAGCCGCTCCAGCGGCACACCCTCCGGCTCCTGATCCATGAAGTCGCGCTGCTTCGCAAACTCCTCCTTCGCCAGCTGGTGCGCGCGGTCGCTCATCTTGTCCTCCAAGTCGCGAATGACGTCCTTGTTGCGCTTTGCCGCACGCGGGTCCTTGGAGCGCCGGCGCCGCTCGGCTTCGAGGGCGGCGAACTCCTTGTCCGCATCGAGTGGGACGTTGGCGATGGCCATGCCTTCCGGCTCAGGATCCAGGAAGGCACGCTCGTTGTCGATTACGTCATCGGCGATCTCGCTGGCGATCCTGTCCATCTCATCCTTGATGAGCTGTATGTCCGTCGTCGGCAGACGGCGGCGCTTTGCGTCGCGCTGCCGGTTCGCCGCGTCGCGGAACCTCAGGTACGTGTGGAGGTTCAGGTCCTCCTTGGGGATGCCACGGTACGCCGACCGCGGCAAGCATGCGAGGTCCTCGGCCACCACGCCCTTCGCCAGCTCGTGGGCCCGGTCGTTCATGCTCTCTTGTGTGTCGGCGATGGCGTCGGCGTTGCGCCGGGGGTCCTTCTTGAGCTTGCGTAGGTAGTCCTCCAGTCGCAGAAATTTCGTGTCGCCGTCTAGTGGCACGTCGGCGATCGGAATACCCTCCGGCTCCGGGTCCAGGAAGGCGCGGTCTTTCTGACGCTGATCCTTGGCGAGCTCAGCGGCCCGGTCGTTCAGCGCCTTCTCCAGGTCGGCAATCTTGGCTGCGTTACCCTTCGCGTTCTGGGCCTTGAGGACGGCGCGCTGCAGCTCCGCGTGGCTGTACTGCGGGTCGGAGTCCAGCGGCAGATAGCCGACTGGCACGCCCTCCGGGTTGGGGTCGAGGTACTTGTCGCGGGCGCCCTTCAGCAAGTTCTCTCCCAGCTCGTCCGCACGGTCCTGCATCATGCCCTTGAGGTTGTCGATGGCGCTAGCGCTGCGTTTAGGGTCTTTGTTGAGGCGCCGCAGCTGCTGCTCCATCTTTGCGAACGCCGCATCCTCGTCCAACGGCAGTAACGCCTTCGGCACGCGGTGCGAGGTGGGGTTGAGAAAGCCGCGAGCCGCCTCCTTTTCAGCCTTGGCCAGCTCGTGCGCGCGGTCGTTCAGCTTGCCTTCCAGGTCCTTGATCGTGTCCGCGTTGCGCTTCGGGTCCTCCTTCAGCTTCGCGCGCTGCGCCTCCAACTCGCGGAACATCGCATCCGCGTCGATCGGCACATCGGCGATCGGCACATTCTCCGGCTCGGGATCGAGGTAGCCGCGGTCACCCTTGAGCAGGTCGCGCGCCAGCTCGTGTACACGCTTGTTCATACAATCCTGCAGGTCAGCAATCTTGTCCGCGTTGCGCTTCGGGTCCTGTTTCGCCTGACGTAGCTGCTTCTCCAGGCTCGTGAAGAGCTTGTCACTGTCAAGCGGCAGCTGAGCCAGCGTGATGCCCTCCGGTTCAGGATCCAGGAAGGCGCGGTCGCGGTCGATCTGGGCCTTGGCCAACTCATCTGCGCGGTTGTCCAGCTTCGCCTGGAGGTCCTTGATCTTGGGGTGGTTCGGTTGCTCATTTTTCAGTCGGCGCAGCTCGGGCAAGTGGGACGCGAACTCTGCATCATCGTGCGGGTTCAGCGACTCCAGCGGAATGCCGCGCGGCTTGCCGTCCAGGTTGCGGAGATCCTCCTTCTTCTGCACCTCAGCGAGCGTCTTGGCGCGGTCGTTCAGCTTGTCCTCCAGGTCCTTGATCTTGTTGGCATTCTTCTTCAGGTCTTGCGCCTTCAGCTTGGCGCGCTCCACCTCCATCTGATGGAACTGCGGGTCTTTGTCGAGGGGCAGATCCGCCAGAGGCACGCCCTCTGGCTCAGGGGCAAGGTAGTCGCGGTCGCCATTTAAAGCGTCCTTCGCCAGGTCGTGAGCGCGGTCATTCAGCTTCTCCTCCAAGTCTTTGATGGCCACCGCGTTCTTCTTCGCGTTCTTCGCCTTCAGCACCGCACGCTGCACCTCCATCTCGTGGAACTCCGGGTCCTCGTTGAGCGGCAGCACACGCAGCGGCACGCCCTCCGGATTGGGGTCCAGGTAGTCGCGGTCGCCCTCCAGCATCTGCTTCGCCATCTCGTCTAGCCGTTCGTTGAGCATGTCGCGCGTCGGGTCGCCGTTGGTGCCGCCGATGTCGAGCGCCTTCCTCAGTGTGTTGTTCGGGTCACGGCGCTGCAACGCGAGCGACGCGAACGTCTCGTCTTCATGCGGATTCAGCAGCTCCACCGGTATGCCGCGCGGTGCCTCGTCCAAGTCCTGCAGGTCGCGCGCTCGCTGCTCCTTTGCCAGCTCGTGCGCCCGGTCGTTGAGGCGACCCTCAAGGTCGGCCGCCTTCGCCTGGTTCTTCTTGGGTTCCTGCAGCAGCAGCTTCGCGCGCTCGACCTCCAGCCGGTGGTAGAGCGGGTCGGAGTCGAGCGGCAGCGACTCGACCGCAATGCCCTCCGGCTTCGGGTCGAGGTACATCGGGCGGTCGCCCGCAAGCGCCTCCTCCGCCAGCTCGTGCGCGCGGTCGTTCATGTCCTGCTCCAGGTCCGACACCTTCTTGGGGTCTGCCGACGGGTCCGCCTTGAGCAAGCGCAGCGCGTTCACCATCCGCGCAAACTCGGGATCGTCGTGCGGCTTCAGCATCTGCACCGGGATGTCCTCCGGCGTCGGGTCGACCGCGCGCAGGTCCTCGGTGATCTGGTCCTCTGCGAGCTGGTTCGCGCGGTCGTTCAGCTGATCTTCCAGGTCGTGAATTGCGGCGGCATTCCTGACCGCATCCTTTGTCTTCAGCGTCGCACGCTTCGCCTCCAGATCGCTGAACTGGCGGTCCGTGTCAAGCGGCAGCACGTCGAGCGGAATGCCGAGCGGCTCAGCGTTGAGGTAGCCACGGTCGCCCTTGCGTTGCTCCCGCGCCAGCTCGCAGGCACGCTCGTTCAGCGCTGCCTCCAGGTCCTTAATGGCATCCTTATTGGCCTTCGGGTTCTTGCTGATCAAGTCCAGCCGCTCCGCTTCCAGCTGACGGAACTCTGGGTCCACGCACAGCGGGAGCGCCGCCACCGGGATGCCCTCTGGAGTAGGGTGCAGGTACTGCGCGCGATCCTGCTCAAGGTACTGCTCGGCGAGCTCCTCGAGAATCTCATCCAATTTCGCTTGCGTATCGTTCAGCCGCGACTGGGCGCGCGGGAAGCCCTCCTTCTTCTGCGCCCGCAGCTCCGGCAGCTTCGCGGCGAAGCGCGGGTCGTCATGAGGGTTCAGCAGCGACACGGGTACCCCGAGCGGGGCGTTGTTCAGGCCACGCAAGTCCTCCCGCTTCTGCGCCTCAGCCAGCTTGTGTGCGCAGTCGTTGAGCCGCCCCTCGAGGTCGGCGATCGCCTGCCTGTTTTTCACCGGGTCCTGCGCAATCAGCACTGCACGCTGCACCTCCATCTCGTGGAACTCGGGGTCCTCGTCGAGCAGCAGCATCTCCACCGGCACGCCTTCCGGCTCAGGGTCGAGGTAGCCACGGTCATTGCCGAGCATCTCCGCCGCCATCTGGTTCGCCAAGTCGTTCATCTGCTCTTGAATGGAGGCAAGCTTGTTAGCATTGCGGCGTGAATCCTTGCGGAGCTCGCGAGCGCGCGTGGCCAGGTTGTGGAAGTCCGGGTTGTTATGTGGCCTCACCGCTTCAATAGGAATGCCACGCGGCTTCGGGTCAACGTTCTTCAGGTCGTCCTTTAGCACCTGCTGCGCGAGATCGTGCGCCCGCTCGTTCAGGCGGTCCTCGAGATCCTCGATTTGCTTCGCATTCTTGGCCGGGTCCTTGAGCGACAGCTTGGCGCGCTCAACCTCGAGGCCGCTGTAGATGCCGTCCGTATCCAGTGGCAGGTCCGACAGCGGCACACCCTCCGGGTTCGGGTCCAAGTATGACGAGCGATCCCCACTTAGCGCATTCTTGGCTAGCTCGTGGATGCGCCCATTTAGCTCGCTTAGCAGGCTCTGCGCCTTCTGGGTATCGCGCAAGCTCTTCTTGGCGCGACGCAGCTCCGGCAGAATCCTTGCTACCTGCGGGTCCTCAAGCGGCCGCAGCAGCTCCAGCGGAATCCCCAGCGGGCTCGTGTCGACGCCGTCAAAGTCGCTTTCCTTGAGGTGCTTAGCCAATTCGTGCGCACGGCTTCCCATCTGGTCTTCAAGGCTCTTGACCTTGTCGGCGTTCCTGCGCGGGTCTTTTGCCTTGAGGTTGGCGCGCTCCTGCCGCAGCTGCTGGAAGATAGGGTCCGACTCCACCCCTACCTCCTCCAGCGGGATCCCCTCCGGCTCCTTGTCCAGGAACCAAAGGTCACCCTCGACCTTCTCCTTTGCCAGCACCTCTAGGCGCGCGTCCATATCAGTGAGCACCTTCTCCGCCTCAGGGGAAGCACCCGCGCTGGCCTTCTCCAGCTTCCGTAGCTGGTCGACAAGGGCCGAAAACTCAGGGTCGTCATATGGCCTCATCGCCGCCGTCTCGATGCCGTTATACTGGGGTGCGAAGTGCGCTAGTTCCTCCGCCTTCTTCGCCACCGCCAGCTCCACCGCGCGGTCGTTGAGCCTGTCCTCGAGGTCGGCGATGCGGTGCTGGTTGCGCCGCGGGTCCTGTGCCTTGAGCTTCGCCCGCTCCACCTCCATCTCGGCGATCTCCGGGTCTTTGTCGAGCGACAGGTACTCCAACGCAACATTTTCCGGATTCGGCTCGAGGTAGCCGCGGTCGCCCTCCAGCAACTGACGCGCCAGCTCATTGGCGCGGTTGTTCATCTCGTTCTCCACACTCCAGATCGCCTCGGCGTTCTTCTTCGGGTCCTTTCTCAGCGCGCGCAGCTGCGGGATCATGCCGGCAATCTTCGGGTCCTCCACCGGCTTCAACAGCGCCAAAGGGATTCCCTCAGGCTCAGGGTCGCAGCCGGCGAGGTCTTCCTCCAGCTGCCTCCTCGCCAGCTCGTGCGCGTGATCGTTGAGCCGCTGCTCGAGGTCCTTGATGGCGCGTGCGTTGCGCTTCACGTCCCTCAGCTTCAGCCGGGCGCGCTCCACCTCCATGTCGTGGAACTCCGGATCGCTGCTGAGCGGCAAGTCGGCAAGCGCCACGCCCTCCGGCTCAGGATCGAGGTAATCGCGGTCCATCGTTTCCTCCGCCATAGCGCGCACGCGGTCGTTCATCTTGTCCAGCATCGCCAGCTTCGCCTTCGGGTCGGCGATGGGGCTCTTTTTCAGCGTGCGGATCTGCTTTACCGCCTCCGCGAACTGGGAGTCCGCGTGCGGGTTCAGCAGCTCTACCGGCAGCCCGCGCGGGGCCGAGTCCACACCGCGAAGGTCCTCGGCAAGCTGCTCACGCGCCAGCTCGTGCGCGCGGTTGTTCATTTGGCCCTCTATGTCCTTGATCTTTGCGGCGTTGCGGCGCTGGTCCTGCGCCTTCAGCTTGGCTCGCTCCACCTCCAGTCTGTGGAACTCCGGATCTGTGTCGAGCGGCAACTCCGCGAGCAAGACGTCCTGCGGCGCAGGGTCCAGGAACGAGTGGTCGCTCCCAAGCATCAGCTTGGCCAGCTCGTGAGCACGGTCGTTCATTTTCTCGTCCAGCTTCGTCAGCAGCTCCGAATTCTTGCCCGAGTCCTTCGCCAGCTGCCGGTGCTGGTTCACCATCTTCGCAAACGCTGGGTCGTCGTGTGGGTTCACTAGAGTGATGGGCAGTCCTTCCGGCACCTGGTCGAGGTTCTCCAGGTCCTTCGCGCGCTGCTGTTCCGCCAACTCGTTCGAGCGCTCCCGCAGCCGATCCTCCAAGTCCCTTATCTTGGCTGCATTGCGGCGCGGATCCTGCGCCTTGAGAACGGCGCGCTGCGCCTCTATATCGTGGAACTGCGGATCCGTGTCCAGCGAGAGCAGGTCCAGCGGAACGCCCTTCGGCTCTTCCTCCAGGTAGGTGAGTCGGTCGCCGCGCAGCTTCTCGCCAGCCAGCTCGTGAGCGCGGTTGTTCATGGCGTCCACCACCTGCTGAAGGTCTTCCGGCCGCGTCCTCGGGTCCGCCTTCATGTCGCGAAGCTGCGGCAGGCACGAGGCAAACTTTGCGTCGGAGTGCGGGTCCATCACATAGAGCGGGATGCCCTCTGGCTTAGGGTCCAGCCCGCGGAGATCCTCCTGCTTCTGTGCCTCAGCGAGCTGGTTGGCCCTCTCGTTCAGCTGATCCTCGAGCTCTTGGATCTTCTTGGCGTTCTTCACAGGGTCGCGGGCCTTGAGTTTCGCACGCTCAACCTCGATCCGGTTGAACTGCGGGTCGGTGTCCAACGGCAGGTACTTGAGCGGCACGGCAGCCGGCTGCGGCTCAAGGTAGGAACGGTCCTGCTTCAGCATCGCTTCCGCCAGCTCGGCGCCGCGGTCGTTCATGCGATCCACCGTCTCCCTGATGGCTGCTGCGTTCCGCTTCGAGTCACTTTTCAGGTCACGCAAGTGCTTCGCGCAGTTATTGAACTCGACGTCGTTGTGCGGAATAATCACGGCGTACGGGATGCCATGCGGGTCCGGCTCCAGAGCGCGCAACTCACCCTCCTTCACCTCCTTCGCCAGCTCGTGAGCGCGGTCGTTGAGCTGGTCTTCGAGTGCGGCAATCGCCTTCTGGTGGGCGCGCGGATCCTCGGACTTCAGCTTCGCACGCCGCGTCTCCAGCTCGTGGAACACGGGGTCCGTGTCCAGCGGAAGGTGGCAGAGGTCCACCCCGTCTGGCGCCTGGTGGAGATAGCCGCGGTCACCCCGCAGCAGTCGCTTCACCTTCTCATGAGCCATAGAGTTGAGCTCGTCCTTGAGGTCCTTGATGCCCTGGCGATTCGCCACGGGGTTCTTCTCAAGCCGCCGCAACTCCGCCTCGGCGTTTACGAAAGAGGGGTCGTCGCCGAGCTTGAGCAACTCCATCGGCACACCCTCCGGCGTGGCATCCACATACTGCTTGCGGGCCGCGTTTGCCAGCTCTTCGGCGCGCGCGTTCAGGCGATCTTCGACGTCGGCGAGCCTCTCAGCGCTCTTCTTTCCGCCGCTCGGCCCCTTGCGCAACGCGCGCGCCTCATTCTCGAGGGCGCTGAAGACGGGGTCTTCATTGAGCAGCAGCGTCTCCAGCGGAATGCCGTTCGGGGCCTGGTTCAGCGGGCGTCGCTCCATGTCGTGCACCGCCTGCGCAATCTCCCTCGCGCGCTCGTTCATCTGGTCAAGCAGCCGCGACGCTTTCTTCGCCTTGGTAGGGTTGTTCTTCGCGTCGCGGTACATGTCCTCCAGCTCGTGGAAGTGCGGGTCCTCGTCGAGGTAGGGGTTCAGGTCCTCCGACGGAATGCCAAGCGAGTTCGGCTCCATATCGCCCCGGGCATCCATCTTCACCTCCCTCGCCATTTTGCGCAGGTGATCGTTCATCTGCTCCTCCACCGCGCGAATGGCACGGTCGTCCTTGACTGTGGCGCTTTTCAGAGCCGCGCGCTTCAGCTCGAGGGAACGGAAGGTCTGGTCCAGATCCAGCGGCAGCTGGCGCTGCGACACACCCTCCGGCTCGGCCTCCAGGAAGATTCGGTCGTTCTTCAGTGCCTCGGCCGCCAGTACGTCGGCTCGGTCGTTCAGGGCGTCCTCGGTTTCTCGGATGGATTGCGCGTTGCGCACCGGGTTCTGGCACAGCTTCGCACGCTGCGCCTCCAGCCGGCCAAACTCCTCATCCGTGTCGAGCGGCAGCTCCACAATCGGCACGTTGCGCGGGGCTCTGTCGAGGTACATGTCCCGGTCCCGCGCGTTCTTCATTTTGGCCAGGTCGTGCGCACGGTCGTTCATCATCTGCTCCAGGTCGCGCAGCCGGTCCTGGTCGGCGTAAGGGTCCTTCCTTGACCTGCGGTACTGCTCCTCGATGCCGACAAACGTCGGATCGTCGTCGAGGCCGAGGTCGTTCAGCTTGCGACCCTCCGGCTCCGGGTCGATGTAATCCACACGCTCCTCGGCGGCTTTCTCCTTGGCCATTTCCATCGCCAAGGCGTGCAGGTCCTCCTCCGCGCCCTTGATGGTCTGCGCGTTCTTCTTCGGGTTTGCGCGCATCTCCAACAGCGCTGACTCCTTCTGCAGGTACTCGGGGCTCCTTTCCAGCGGTAGGTCCTCTGGCGAGAAGCCGAGCGGGTTGCCGAGATTGGCACGCTCCTCCCACCGCAGCTTCGCCGCGACGTCGGCGGCGCGCTTCTGCATGGCGTCGCAGAGGTCGCGGCCTTTGTCAAGATCACCGTCACCGTTGGCGGCTATCTGAGCCACTTCCAAATCTGTGAACGGCACATCGTCGTCGAGCTGCAGTGCCTCTCGCGCAATGCCGCCAACACGTGGCGGCAGCACGCTTGCGCGCACCTGCTGCTTCAGCGCCTTGGCCATATCGTTCGCGTGCTGGTTCATCGCGTCCTCAAGTTCACGCACCTTCGGAATCAGCGCACGCGAGTTCTGGCTCTGCGCACGGAGCGCCATGCGCTGCGCCTCCATTCTGCCAAACTCCTTGTCCTTGTCCAGCGGAATGTACTTGAGTGGGATGTTCTGCGGCGCCTCGTCCATGAAGGCGCGGTCAGCCTGAATCTTCTCCTGCGCCAGTTCCTCGGCGCGCAGGTTGAGGGCGTCCTCGATTTCGCCGATTGCCTTCTTGTTCTTCGCAGGCTGCCGCATCAGGCGCGCGCGCTGCGCTTCCAGATTGCTGAACTCATCGTCCGTGTCGAGCGGCAGCTCCTCGAGCAACACGCCCCTCGGCTTCATGTTCATGAAGTCGGGGCGCTCCTCGCGGTTCATCTCCTTGGCCAGTTCGTGCGCCCGGTCGTTCATCAGCTCTTCGCAGTCTGCCACGTCCTGCGGGTTAGCCTTCGGGCTCTTTTTCAGATCACGGTACTGCGCCTCCAGCTTGTGGAACTGCGGGTCGTCGTTCAGCGGCAGGCTCTCCACCAGGCGGCCCTCCGGCTCGGGGTCAAGGAAGCCGCGCATCCGTGCCAGTTCCTCGGCCGCCAGCGCGTTCACCATGTCGTCCATTTCGCCCTGTAGCATTTTGATCGCCGCGGCGTTCTTGTAAGGGTCCTTATTGAGGGAGCGCAGGCGCTCTTCCTTAGCGATGAAGACCGGTGTGCTGTCCAGCGGCAGCTCCTCCAGCGGGATGCCGAGCGGGCACGGGTCGAGGAAGGCGCGTTCCTTGGCGAGCTTCTCCTTGGCGAGTTCGCCGGCACGGTCGTTGAGCGCCTCCTCAAGATCCTGAATCGCCGTGGCGTTCTTATGCGGCTGCTCCTTCAGCAACAGGCGCTGCACCTCCATGTCGCGAAACGGCTGGTCTGCGTCCAGCGGGAGCTCCGTGTACGGGATGCCGCTAAATCTGGCGTCCAGGAACCTGGGACGCTCCTTCTCCTTTAGCGACTTGGCGAGCTCGTGCGCGCGGTCGTTGAGCAGGTTCTCAATTTCCGCGATCGGCTTCGTGTTGCGGCGCAGGTCCTTCTTCAGCTTCGCGCGCTGCGCCTCCATCTCGGCAAAGGCAGCATCGCTGTCCAGCGGAACTAGACGCAGTGGCACGCCCTCCGGCTCGGGATCGAGATAGTGGCGGTCGCCCTTAAGCTTTTCTGCCGCCAGCTCCATGGCGCGGTCGTTTAGGTCCTGCTCCGTGTCGGCAATGCCGCGCGCGTTGCGGCGCGGGTCTTGCTTCTGCTGCTGCCGCTTCACCTCCAACGAACGAAACAGCGGATCCTCGTCCAACGGCAGATCCTCCACCGGGATACCCTTGTACGCGGTGTCCATGTAGTCTGGTCGCTCGGCGACGTTCATGTCGTGCGCGATCTCGAGCGCAACATCGTTCATACGGTCCTCCATACTCACCACCTTGCTCGTATCGCCGCCACGGTTCAGTACACGGCGGCGCTTCGTATCGAGTTCCTTGAACTCCGGGTTTTCCAATAGCGGGAGTAGATGCACAAGGCGGCCTTCAACTTCGGGGTCGAGGAAGTTGCGGTCGCGCGCCGCCTCGGCGGCCGCCAGAGCGTCCACCATGTCACTCATGTCGGCCTTCAGATCGGCGATTGCCGCGGCACTGCGGCGCGGGTTCTTCTGCAGCGCACGTAGCTCGCTCTCCTTCCGCAGGAAGTCGTCGTTGTAATCCAGACACAGCTTCTCCAGCGGCACACCGTATGGGTCTTGGTCAAGGAAGGCGCGCTGATTCACCTGCTGGTCTTTGGCCAACTCCCGAGCTCGATCATTCAGTTCGTCCTCGAGCGTCTTGATGTCGTCGCGGTTGCCCAGAGGGTCCTCCTTGCGCAGCTGCAGACGCTCAACCTCCTTCAAGTGGAACTCCGGGTCGGTGTCGAGCGGGAGATCGGTCACCGGAATACCAAGTGGCACGGGGTCTAGGAACAGCTCGCGTTCGTCGCTCTTTAGCATACCAGCCAGCTCATGCGCTCGGTCGTTGAGCGTTCGCTGCAGGTCCTTGATCGCCTTCGCGTCGCGCTTTGGCTTGCGGTTGAGAGCGCGCAGCTCGTCCTCCATGCGGCTAAACGCCTCGTCCTCGTTCAGAGGCAGCAGGTCCAGCGGCACGCCCTCTGGCTCGGGGTCGAGGTAGGTGCGCTCCTTCTTGTGCATGTCCTTCGCCATCTCGGTAGCGCGGTCGTGCATCTTGTCCTCCATGTCGTTGATCTTGCGCGCGTTGGCGGCAGGGTCGCTCAGCAGGCCAGCGCGCGCCTGTGCCATTTCCCCGAAGGCGGGGTCGTTCAGCAGTTCGATGTCGTCCCGTGGGATGCCCTCATACTCGAGATCCATGAAGCCCAAGTCGGTGCCGGCCGACGTGTCGGCCAGGGCAGCGGCGCGCTCGCGCAGCTCCTCCTCGACCGCGCGCACCCTGCCGGCGTTACGCGGGTCCTTCTTGAGGTTGTGGCGCTCGCGCTCCGCGTTCATGTACTCCGGGTCACTATCCAAGAGTGGCGCCAGTTTCTCGATGTCTTGCCCAATCAGGTACTTGCACCGGTCCTTGCCCAGCAAGGCCCTCGCTAGCTCGTGTGCGCGGGAGTTCATCTTTCGCTCGAGCGCCAGAATCTCGTCCTCGTTCCTGTGCGGCTTGTGATGGAGACGCTTCAGTGCGTCCAGCTGCTCCTGAAACTTCAGGTCCTCTTCAAGCGGAAGGTCCGCCAGCGGCACCCCCTCTGGCTCGGGGTCGAGGAAGGAGAGGTCCAGCTCGCCGAGCTCGCGTGCGTTCTCAGGGGCCTCGGTGATACGCACGTGCGCGCGCTCCTGCGCGACAACCTCCACCTTGCAAGGTACATCTCCCGTGCCAGAGGTGCAGTTCACGCCAATAGCGTAGCGACCCGGCTTGCTCACGTGCTGCACGAGGCCGATCTCGCGATTGTTCGTCGCCTGCGTGCTTGGGCTGATGCGCTTGTCGTTTGCGTCATAGAGATACATGGAGAGAAAGTCCTGCGCGATCGCGTCACCGCCACTCACGTGCTTGAACGGTTTCTCCTGCTTTAGCAGAATGTGGAGGTCGGTGGGTACATCAACCAGGATGTCCACGCGCGCATGGCCCCTGTTCATCAGGTCCAGATGCGCGATGGCCGGTAGTTGGCGTGCCACATCGGTGTTGAGACGCTCAATGTCTAACTTATCGTTGTCGCCCTTGCGCAGAAACCAGTATGAGAAGATGAACTTGCCCCTGTCGCGCCGCATGCCGGTGGGGATGATGTAGCACAGCGAGTCGGCAGGGATCGTCATCACATCCGCCACCTCACGGTTGTGCAAATACAGGCCAGAGCGCAGGCGGCGGTGGTTGTTTCCGGTAACCAGGTACGTCGGAATGCGTTCCGCACTGATGCTTTCCGCCAAGACAAGTGCACACTGTATATAGTTCAGCTCGTGATTTGTCTGGCGATGCAGCAAGTGTCGCTGATCCGGCTGACGAATCATGCCAATGATCTGCACCGGCTCCTCCGTCTTGTTGCGCACCACGTACAGCGGATTCGAGCGCCACGTGACGAGCGAAACATTGCCTCCGCTGGTCGTGTCGCCCCACTCACTGTTGAAGTTGTAGCTCGGGCCCAGTGGTGCCTTGATGTAGCCCTGCTGCACATTCGCAAACACGTCAAGAAAGACATTCGCAGGAATGTAGAAAATATTGCGCTGCGCTGGGTTGCAGATCGACCGCATCTCCGACGTCCAGCTTGAGTCGTCTCTGTGCATCGGACCCGTGTACGGCGAGTCCTCATACGGGTTGTACATCTTCACAAGCACATCCGCAGGGGTGAGGTTGATGGCGTTGCGTGTCTCGATGAAGCCCAGCACCGCGTAGCTGCCCTCGTGGTGCAAACCATACTGCTCCGCCTGCTCACCCAGCGCCAACGCAGCCAGCGCTGTCTGATCCAGCTCGTTGTTCAGGTCGCGCCAGAACTGCGCGCTCTTGATGTCGTAGTTGACCACCTTCGCCTTGTCTGCCTCCATGGGAATGAAGATAACAGGGCACCCACTGAAGTCGTGAAAGACCTCGCCCTCAGAAATGTCCTCGAGGTTTTGGTAAAGCGTGTAGAACTTCGCGTACGCCTTCTCCAGCAGCAGCGGCCACCAGTGGTGCGTCGGCGAGCGGCAAAACACCGTGTCGCCCTTCACCATCGGAATGCGGTCGTCGATCTCCACCTTGATCCACTGCCCGTAGCGGTGGAACTGGAACGTGTAGCGGCCGTCCTTGCGCGGGTTCTTCGAGATGAAGCAGTTGCGGATCACGTCGGGGTGGTGTTCCAGCAGTGCCGCGAACGCCGTCAGCGTACTGCAGTCGTAGTGGTCGCCCTGCCCGAACTGGTCGCGGCTCAGCTCGTTCGGCAGCAGCGGCCTCGTCTTGCCTTCCGGGTAAAGGTCGCCGATGTGCACCCATGGCTCGCTCGTGGCGCCACGGTTGTCCACGTAGAAGCGCTTGTCCTCGAACGGGGAATCGCTTTCGGCCTGCTCATCGTGGTGCGCCACATCGAATACAACGGGGGCGTAGTCGATCGGGTTGTCCACGAGGGCGGCGTCGTCGCCTTCGTCGATGATGTCCTCATCGTCGAACATCGTGGCATCCTCTGGTGGGTCGACGATACGTACGTTCGAGGCATGCGAGCCAACGATGGTGATGTAAGCCGGCACCTCGCCCTTCGCGCGCGGGCACGTGATGGAGATGGCATAGCGACCGCTGCGGGGGAGGCGGTGGATGATGCTAATCTCGCGGAAGTTCGTGGCAGCGTGCACGCCGGCTATCTTGCGGTCCGTGTCGTCGTAGAGGTACATGCCCATGTAGTCCTCGGTCATGGCGTCGCCGCCGGACTTGCTGACATAGGGCTTTGTTTGGTGCATGAGGATGTGGATATCTGTCCCTTCATCGACGTAGAAGTCAACACGGTCCTTTTCCTTCTGGCACAGCTCTACGTTCTTGGTGGCGCAGTTGGCCCAGTTCATGCCAGGGATGGCCAGTTTGTTGATGGTCAAGTCACTGTAATCGACATCCTTCATGCGGTACAGGGCGAGGGTGAACGGGCCGTCAGCGCCCTTGTGCATGCAGGAGGGGACGAGATAACACAACGAGTTGGGGGGAATCGTAATGGCATTCGCCACCTCGCGCGAGTTGAGGAAGAGGCTCTTGTGAATGGGCTTGTGGTTGTTTCCAGTCACCCAGAAGGTCGGAATCGGGTTGGCATAGGAGTAGTGGATCAGCACCATGCCACACTGGAGATACTTGGTCATCTCATCTGGGGAAGTGAAACGACGCTGGTCCTCCTGCTTGATGACCACAACGATCTCAAACGCCGTACTACCGCTGTTGCGGACGAAGTAGAGCGGGTTCTTGCGCCAGGACACACTCGTCGGGTTGCCGCCGGCCGACTCACCCTTCCACTCGTCGTGGAAGTACGTCGCATCCGCCTCCACCGGGGACATGTAGCACAGCTGAACAGAGTTCATGATCTTGAGAAAGGTGTTGAGCGGCAGAAAAATGGAGCGCTCGTCGTCGACGTCATGCTTGGCGCGCTGTTTCCCATCCCAGGTCATATCCTTCGAGTTCAGCGGTCCTTTGTAGAGGTACTCCTCGTCCTCGAAGGGGTTGTGCAGATGAATAACTATGTCGTTGATGGAAGAGGTGCCGGTCAGTGAGAAGATCTCGAGCACGCCGTACTGCTGCTCGCGCTGCAGACCCATCGTCTCGAGCTCGATGTCTTTGGTGAGCACGGAGGCGATGAATTGTCCAGACTGGATGCGCTGCGCCAAAACCAGCCAGTAGAAGCCCTCCGTCACCTCGGCACCGGCGGCCTTGGCCAGCTTGGCGTCCATGGGGATGTTCAGCACCGGGTTGCCTGTCAGGTCGTGGAATGTCTCCTGCAATGTGCAGCCCTCGAGGTGGTCGTAGGCCGTGTAGAACTTCGCGTACGCCTTCTCCAGCAGCAGCGGCCACCAGTGCTCAGTCGGGGAGCGAACATAGAGCACCTCGCCTTCTTCCATGGCGATGCGGTCGTCGATCTCGACCTTCACCCACTCCTGTCCGCGGAAGAACTGGAACGTGTAGCGGCCATCCTGGCGCACCTTCTTCGTCACAAAGCAGTTGCGGATCACATCCGGAAAGCGGATCAGCGTTGCAAGTGCCGAGAGCATGAAGCATTCATAGTGGTTACCCTGACCGAACTGCTCGCGCGAGAATACTTCGGGCAGCAGCGGCTGGTTCACACCAGCTGGGTACACCTCCGTAATGCGCTGCCATTCCCTGGCAATGTGCGCGTTCTCGCGGTCGAACACGGCGTCGGAGAACAGCTTGTTGCTGTCAGGAACTTCCTCGACGGACATGGCGCAACTCGGTTGCAGAGACCGGTCGAGGCACACACCTGCACAAATGTAGAGAGGCACGAGAAACAATGCAGAGCAGAGAGGATTGTCGAAGATGGGGTGGGGCGGGGTTCAAGAGCGGAAGGGGGCGAAATAAGCGGCTAAAGATACGAAAGTCCAGAGTAGAACACACAGGGAGGGAGGGGGTGTGCCAAGGGGCTGCACACAGTGGTGTCGATGGTTGCGTTTCGTGAGACCCGACACAGGAAACAAAACAAAAAATAAGAATCGGATGCGCTCCTCCGTCACGTTTCTAGTACCGCTGTGCGCAGGTCCTTTCGTAGATAAGGACAGCCGTAGCAGTCGCACCGCAATGTAACGGAAACCAGCGAACAAGCTAAAGAAAAAAAGGGGGGGGGGACGGGGAGGGGGTGGTGTGGCGGTGAGGAAAGGCGTGCGGGATAAGACGGCGAAGGATGACAAGGCGGCACGGCAAAAGGGGCGATACAGTTGAGGTGGTGGTGGTGGGGGTGGGGGGCGGAAACCGTGGCCTCTCGGGAACGCGCTCGAGACCGTGGCCAAGTCACGCAGAGGCACGCACGTACCCGATTACAGGGACAATCCAAAGCCGGGCAAACACAAAGAGAGACTATGAAGGGAGGCAAGCGCGCACTGCGCCGTGGAGGAGGAGGGTGGAGAAAATATATATATAAACAAGCGGCGTTGCCTGTGCGGAAGATGAATGGGCGAGGGCGGGTGTCCAGCGTACAGACACAGCTCAGGTTGAGTGTGAGAGAGAATGCGTGACCGGAAAGAGAGCGCTGTATATTGATGGGTTTCGGCAAAGCAGAGAGAGAGAGAGAGACAGACAGGCGTAGAATGTGGCTGAGGGGCGTGGAACGTGGGCAACGCAGAAGCTGAGGGGAACAGCACGAGTGCCACGGAACCGAAAGCCGAATAAAAAAAAAAAGCAGAGCTCCAGCCACCCTCGTTTGACGCGCCGCCCTCTCTTCCTCCGTCTGTCTTTGTTGTATGTTTCCCTTGTTCTTTTTTCGAACGGCACCTCTGCACTGTTTGAGCGACACTTGCCTTGTCCAGTATGCTTTCTCGAGCGGCAATGCGTTGCGCCTTTTGCACACGTACGGGGGGTCGAGGAAGGGATTGAACGAGGCGCACCACAACGCAACAGCACCGACGCACCAATGCGGAGTGAGGGAGAGAGAGGAGGGGAGTGAGTGAGAGATACGAGATGTTGACGGCGTTCCGTTGTTCGAATAAACCAATCGAAGAATCCACCACGCACACGCGCGCACAGGTAAAGGAGAAACGGCAAGAAAAGAAAATGGTGGGATTTGGACTGCGGGTGGGTGCGTGCCGAAAGAGTGCAAGAGAGAGAGAGAGAGAGAGAAGGAAAGGGGGAGGCAGTGCGCACGAGAAGGTATGGTATGCGTATGCAGAGAGGACATCGGTGCTGAAGTGAAGTGTGATGGACCACCATGCGCACTCCGGCACCCTCGGCTACCGCCACTCGGCACGACCAGAGAGGTGAAGAGAGAACAGGGGCATGAGGCTGCCTTGCTTTCTTCGGGTACCATCCACAAGTGCGAAAGCAACGCTGCCTCTTCTCTCTCCACCGCGGCGGTGCTCCACAGTAACGTGAGCAGGGGAAGAGGACGGCGACGGTAAACAGAGGTCCCACAGAAGCGCATGTTGGGCCAAAGGAATCGGTTCTATCGGCTCGCGTGCTGTGCTGCCTTCCCCATTCCCTTTTCGCCTCTCACGACGCAATAGCCACGGGCACAAAGGAGCACCGGCGAGAATGCGCTGCGTTCATCTTGGCCCGCAGCCGGTGTTGGCTGGCGGGCAACATATCCCTGTGAAGGCGACGCGTGTCGTTTCCCTTTTTTTTTGTTTCGGTGGTTGTTCTTGAATGGGCGAGTATGTCATGCTGGTCGTCTTCTTGTCGCCGTGAAGCGCGAACAGGTGCGTGGCGGGTCCAAAGACACTGAAGAGAAAATGAGCAACAAAACGCTCAACGGCGAAGCCCGTGAAGCGAAACGTGAAGCGAGCGAAAGGTGAAGCGCGGACACACAGACACACAGGCGCCACATAACCACAACGGCGTGAAGAGCATAAAGCTGCGAAGCGCCGACGCAGGCGCATGCACGTACACAGACATACTCACCTCCGCAAGCACGGATAGGGATAGCGACGTGCATCACGGAGAGAAGCGCGCGCCAAAACCGACACGAGCGGTAGTGGAAGAGTCTTGGTAAGTTGATGTCCTTTTTTTTGTTGTTTCTAACGGCCCCCTCAGCGACGAGCAAGCTAGCAATCATATACACTGCAACCACAGCTCACGCGCTGCTGTGGTGCTGCGGATACATCCCGGTCCTATAGGAGACGGCATGTGCCGCCGAATCGGGCCATGCGTATAACCAGCTCCTTCTGTCCTTCCTTGCCCCTTCTTGCGGCACCTGCTTCACAATCCGTGCCAGACGGACCTGGGTGTCGGCTGCACACCTTGATCCAAACGGGCCCCATCCGAAGTCCTGCTCTAGCGCAGAGGCGGTGGCGCTCATCCTGCGGATGGCAGAGGACAGTCCAGGTGCACACCGGATGGGCTCGAGGAGCAAGTTGGCCGGTCGCAGGTCAGGACCCTCTGGGTTGCCGAGAGCTCAGCCTGCATGCCATGCTTCCTCCTCAGTCGCCTCAAGCTGCGGCTCCCCACAATTTGGTGCCGTGACGCTTCACATCGGAGCCTGGAGGATTCGGTGGTGTAGCTCGGGGTACTCCCGCCATGCTTCCAGCACCTGTGGCTCATCAGGCTACCCGGCTGCACGTAGGAGGCGCCCCATGCCTCTGCACGCATGCGGTTTCGGGTGGTTCGGTTGGCATCTCTTCGCGCCTTTTCTGCACATCACTCTCACTCTCCTGACCTCTGCATGCTAGGCGTGAAGGTGACACGCGATGTTAGCTATAGCCGGCAGCGCGTGCGCACAGTGCTCGCATTTTCGGATCCTGAGGCCCGCTTCAGGGCAACGTGGATGTCTGAATGGCTTGCCTACATGTGCCGCGACAGGTGTGGCGCTGCCATGAGTCTGTGGCGGCAGGGGGCACTCCACCCTCTCCTGAACCCGCACGCCTTTGATAGGGGTGGAAGTGTTGATGGGAAAGAGGGCCGTGCTTGAGCATGTTCCTTCACCAACGGATTATGTTCGACGCCGCCGCCATGCTTTTCCTCTCTTGCTGCATCGTGGTGGTGAAAACCCGGACCACCAAATGCCCTACAGGCCTGTTGAGGAGAACTGCGCCTCTTGCAGAACACAGACTCGCGCATAGCGAATTCGTCAAAAAAAAAAACGGTCAGCCAACTGCAATGTCAATGCATGCAGAGCGGGCTACGGCCAGGATCACGCTTAGCATCCGTGCAATGTAGCTAACGCGGGGAAAAAACAGCAGGTGAGTGTGTACATTTGCTGTATAGTCGACGCAATTCGTAGTGAGCCGGTACAAACATGAGCATCCCGACCGCAAGTCGCTTCGGCACGGCGACTGCCCAGGCTGGGGTGGCCGGCACCATCAGAGGGACCAAGTAGACAGAAGAAACCACGGCAAAACAAGTCGGTGAAGCCACCACACTGGGCAGCACCGGAGAGCGAGGCACTCCATCACACTCCACCACCCAAACGCGCGACGCGAGAGTGAGGGGTGTGTCTGCAGGAAGGTTTCGAAGGAGAACAGCGCACGACGCCCACTTTCCTTCAGCAGCTGGCAAGCAGTGTGAGAGCGGCGGCGAAAAGGAGACGACTAAAAAGGAGAGGCGTGACATCACCTGGAAGGAAAGGGAGGAAGAACGTAAAAGGACGCCCGAACAAACAAACACCAGTGGGAGAAACCAACGAAGCGAAAAAGAGAGGGGACATGCAGAGAAGACCCGATAAGGCCTCCGCCACAGCGGCAGCGCATCATATACAACGGCAAAGGTGAGCAAAAGAAATCTAGAAACAAGCAACGTTGTTTCTAGCTTCGAAAAGGTGGGAGGAGTCGTGGGCGAAGAACGAAATATATAGATATAGATAGATAAACAAAGTAAGAAGCAGTCCTTGTAAGTAGAGGGTCACGCAGAGCGCACGAGCGCTTGCCATGTCCTCTTCCCTCGACCTCCACCCCACATCACCCCATCTCTGCATATGCATGTGTGATTGTGAGCGAGGCATGGTGTGTTGGGGCGGCAGTGACCGTGTGTACGAGGACCTTCCATGATCGACGGCGTTCTTCTGGGCTGAAACCCCCTCATTCTGAGAAAAGAAACACGTCAGGAAATGGAAGAGCCTGAGGCGAGGCGGAGCGGCCTTGCAGGCAAAAAGCGATCACAAAACATAGACAAGGAAGCTGGGAAAGAAGTCTGTACGGGAGTGTCACAGACATGCACACGCGCACACAGGCACACAGACGGAGATCACCAGACTGCATCCCTCAATGCAGGCAACCTCCTCCGTCTCTGCAGGCCTTCAGCCGGATCTAGGGGGGTCACTCCGAGAGTCGCCAGCATCAGCAACCGCGTCCCCCTTTCGTGCAATAGAGTTTCGCTGTTGAGCCACACACAGATGGTCGGCTGCATCTCTTCTCCACTGCCCGCGCTTCACGACACGGAGGCTATGAAGACGAGCTCGAGAGATGAAGCAACTCAAATAATAATCCAAACAAAAAGCAATGCACGCGCACATGATATTCTAAGCGTGCGTCTACAAAAATAGGGTGGACTTGTGGGGTTTCCTTGTGTTCGTGTTTGCTTTTCTCCCGCGTTCCAGCCAACCCGCCCACTTGCCTCATGCGCGCACACCCACACTGCAGCCACTGAAGCCGCACGGTCTCACGAAAAGATGGAGGCAGCTACGCCCAGCCAGTCGCCACAAGCATAAGGGCTTTCGAGAGAGCGAAGCAAGACCTTGAAGAGACGGCGAGTGGCAAACAAGCAAAGGCTCAGCGCGGGAAACGGGGGGGGGGCGATACCTCGCGACGTGCACTCCCTCAAGAGCACGCCACAAAACTCGTCCGTCCGGCGTGAGCGCTTCGTAGCAGTCTCCACCTTCCGCAGGCTTGAGCCGTCGTCTGGGATCCATGACTGCCCTCTCAGGCGCTCGGCTTTGCTCGTTTTCTTTCCTCTCATTCTTCTCGTCCCCCTGGCCAGTCACACGGTGCGCGCCTCGCAATGGTAGAACGGCACCTGCAGCACACGTGCGCACAAGCACGCGGAAGCGGAGCTCCCCTCAGAACTCCGCACCGAAGCGCCTATCTGCTCCGAGCAGGATTCACCACCAACACCGGGTGGGGTGCCACGTCACACCATAGAAAAAGACAAAACGAGAGAGAGAGAGAGAGAGAGAGCGAATGAACATGTAAAAAAAAAAGAGAGCCTGTGAGAGAGGGACGAGTGCGTGCGCGACACGGAGCAGCCGTGGCAGGTGGGAGGGGTGGGAGGTGCGACTGGACAACGTTCAGGCGGTAGGGTGGCGTGACATAGCAAACGAGATGTCGGCAAAGTATACAAAAAAAAAAGAAAAAAACATAAAACCATAGAACAAACAAGCAAACAATCAAAACGCGGGTTCTAAGAGCGAGGGGACGCACATACACGCGCATAGGCATGCATGCGCGATGCAATTCGGCTGCAGAGATTGTTGGCAGCGAGAAGAGCAGAGGCGCGTCAGAAAAGCCGCTAAAGAACGTGTGGGAGAAGAACCACAGCAAACCGGAGGGGGGGGAACAAATAAAATACTCATAAGAAATGATGAGGCTATCAAACGGCGCATGACACGGCCGAGCCGACTCATCAACGCAGAAAGAGGTGAGGCAGAAAAAGAGCGCAGAACCAACATGCTGCTATGTACATACACGCACACATGCATGTGCGCACGCGCCCGCGAAGGCAAATGCCCAGCCAAGTAAACGAAAACACACACACACACATCGACAATGCGAGGACAACAGGGGCAAAACGGAAACAGATGAAACACGAGCCGGTCGTCGACTGGAACACACACAAGCTGGGCGAGAGAAGTAGCGGAGACGGAGAGAGCGAAAAAAAAAGGATCGGAGAACGTCAGAAAGAAGCAAAGACAATGTAGCCCCCACCCCACCCCACCCCACACCGCACACGCACACACACACATGTTCGCTTCTGTGGATGACGACGGCATGCATGCCATGCTCATGGTCCTCTGAAGTAATGGTGGTGGTGGTGGTGAGGGGAGAGGGAGGGGGTACAGTATGAGGGCGAGCAGAAGCGAAAGAGAGTAGTGGAGAACCATGAATGAACGGACGAACAGAGCGTGATTTCAAGAAACAACGGCAACCACACCAACAAAACAAAATTAGTGTCATGCACATGTACGTACACACGCACAGAAAGAGAGAGAGAGAGAGAGACTGGGACGAGAGAAGCGGGCGCAAGCCTCACACACATACGCTCGGCATGGCCCCTTCCAGGGGATAGTGCGAATGCACACAACAATGCGCCTTCCTCGGCTGCCTTGGAGGAAACGGAGCGAAGCAGCACCACGTCACACGCACACACGCACGCAACTGCGGCTGTGTTACTCGAGTAGCCCGTTGCCGACGCCGTTTCAGGATACAGGGAGGGGCACCGGGGACGGTGGGAGGAGTCCATCCAGTGGGAAACAGCGTTGTGTCATATGAAGAACATGAAAAAGTGTCAAGCGAACGCTGAGTTTCTTCTGAATGTGTGTATGCGTGTGTGGTTCTCAGCCCACTTGAGCCGGCGACAATCCACATGGGTTACTCTACACCTAGATAACGGCACAGGCACAAGCTCACGCAGACAGCGGCGCCGATGCACGCTCTTCACAGCTTGGCTCACATGCGCAACACGGCCAGTGTGATACTCCTTTCAGGGCTGCAAAGTGAAGGCCCTCCTCGCACCTGGCTGAGCGAAAGTAGCGAGAGAAGAAAGCAACACCGAAGCACAAGAAGACAAAACAACGGCGATGTGGAAAGGTCGCGGGGACGTGTGCGTTCTTTTCCTTTTGCACCACTGCACCGCCGCCAGTCCCTCCTCTCTCAGCTCTCTCTCGCATGCTACGATGGCTACTGCGAGTACTCACGGCTGCGCGGGTTGCCGCGCGGCGTATGCACTGCGCCGTTGGAAACGGGCGCCGAGCTCTGCGGCGCTTGGAATTGCCTCAAGCCCAGACGAGCACTTGCGGAGGTGGTGGCGGCGTTGACAGGCTGCACGCGTGGCGGGACTCTGGAGCGTGTCGACTCATTCACGGAGGCAAAATTTGCTTGCGCAAATTTTGGTGTGTAGATGATCAACGTGCACGGAGCATCTCCAGAGACAGGCCTGGAAGGGCAACCAATCAAGAAGGTGTAGCGCCCAGCCCTTGCCGCCCGGAACGCGACGGAGTGCTCGCGCGCGTTTGACGCGTCTCCGGTAGAGCATACGAGAAGAGCATTCTTTTCGTAGGCGGCCATGAATATCTCATCCTCGGCTAAGTAGTCGCCGCGCCTCATCGCCGTCGGATCGGTCACCTTGTTCTGGTGCAACAAAGCGTGAACGTCGCATGGCTCGCTCACCATAATATCGACGCGAGCGCTAGTGCCAGAGCCGGGCTGCACCACAACATCTTTCGTCATGCAGTTGTGCGTTTCGGTGATTGGACGAAGCGTGGTGAGGTTCACCGGGTTGTCTTGCGGGTAGACAGAGAGCTGATACTTTCCAAAGCAGGCCTTCTTTTTGGTGTAGGGGATTAAGTAGCACGTGCTGTTCGCCGGCAGCTCCATCTCCGCGCAGACCTCGCGAGCATCGGTGAGAAGGCCCTTCTGCACAAATTTGTGCGTGTTGTGCGCCAGGAGCGGCGCCACAAGCTGTGCGTTTCTGTCAGGCCGCAAGAGCGCCAAAGCCGTCAGGTGGTACACCCCCATGCTGTGTGCATCGTAGTAGACGGGAGCGCTGTGACGCAGCTCAGCCAGTACCGTCACGCTGCAGTTCGAGTTGTTCTGTAACAGGTACATTGGATTTTGGCGAAACGTTGTGTACGTTGGACTGCCGCCGCTGCAATCATCGGCCCACTCGCCAGAGACTGTGAGACGATCCCCGCAGTTGATGTGGCAACGCTGCATGCTGGAGAAGTTGCGCAAAAACACCGGCTGTGGCAAGTACAGGAACTCTGGCTCGCTCTCCGGGTCTGCCTTGCACACAGACCGCAATATGGGAGTCCAATCAGAATCGCCCATCGCCAGTGGACCACGGTACTGTGGTGCATCGTGGTAGCAGTTGTGAATCTTCACCACGACATCGGACGGGTCATTCGACCCAGGCACGGTCTCGATCACGTCGAAAACGGCGTAGTAGCAGTGCGGGTGAATCCCATCCGGTACCAGGTCGCCCGACACCGCCACGAACACGTCGCCTCGCTCTAGCTGCTCGTGAATGCGCCGCCAGAAGGCCACATCTCGATAATTGCACCCCACCACCTCCGCTGAAAGCTTTGCGTCCAGCGGAAGATGCGTGACAGGTCGGCCAGTTAAGTCTCGCAGTGTCTCGTGCGATGTACACTGGTCAAACCGCTCGTAACCGCCGACATACTTCGCGTAGGCCCTCTCCACCAGCAGTGGCCACCACGCACCACTGGGCGAAACTGTGAACCGCGGCACGCCATTCACGTCACACGGGATTCTGTCGTCGATCTCAACCGTGACAGGAACGCTGTTAGGGTCAAAGAAAACGAATCTATACGGCGCGCGGACGGGGTGCATCTTTGTCTGGAAAAGGCGATGAAGTAGCGGTGGATGGCGGCTCAACGCCGCCAGGAACGGCGCGAGATACGTCAAGTCTCCGGCAGAGGACGCCATGTCCGACGCTTTGGGATAGTCTGGCAAGAGAGGCTGCGTGAGACCTTCTGGGTATACATCAGCAATGCGCGGCCAGGTGTCCGCCACCTGCTTGTTCGCGCTGTGAAACGACGGGTCCGTAAACGGGGATGCCTCTTCCACGGTCTCCAGTCGATGCTCCTCCGTTCGCTCCTCCACCTCCTTTAGCTTCTTCTTTGCTCGCGGACGGCGCGCAGCGCTGCCGGACTCCTTTGGCACGCCATTCGGCTTTGCGGGCATCTTTGGACGTTCATCCCGTGCAGCTGTGCGCTCCGCGTGGTCCCTCTTGTATTCATCCGCCAGTTCCTCCACACGACGGCGCATCGCATCCTCGACCTCCTCCTTGTAAGCAGCCGAGTAGTCCTCCGGGTGGCTGGTGACGCGTCGTCTCTCTTCAGCCAGCCCTCTGAACACCTCGTCTTCACGGAGCGGAATCCTGTCTACAGGAATACCGTACACCTCCCTGCCAAAAAACAAGAGCGCGTCGTCTGCCACCGCCTCATCAGCAATGTGACACCCCCTCTTGTCCATGCCGAGCTCACCGTGCCCGGTATCCGTTGATGAGCGGCGCTGCTGACCACCGCTAGGACGCTTATGGCATAGGTCACCATTCGACCGCTCGTTCAGCATGTCTACCGGAATCCCACGATTATCAATGTGCGGCAGCGGCTTCGCCAACTCGCTCGCGCGTTGCCGCATCGACTCCTCCAAAGCCGCCCTCCGTCCAGACTTGCCATGAGGGTCACATGCCTCTAAATTGTGGAGCTCCCGCTCCAACGCAAGGAACATCTCGTCGCTGTCGAGCTCCGCGCCCCCTTCGGCCATCTGCGACATCTGCTCGCCAACGATGACTTTTCGAACCGCATCCTTGAACCGCCGTGCAAGTGCGTGCGCGCGGTCGAGCATCTCCTCTTCGAGCCGACTTAATCTACTTCGGTCAAGCCCTAACCTCCCTGACTCCATGTACACTCGATTACGCTCAGAAAAGACAGAGTCTTCGTCTAAATTTAGCAGCAGAATTGGGACCCCGTCCACCTCCGTCCCCAGCAACTCTTTGAACCCCTCCTTCATTGACAGCGTCCCATTTACCACCGAAGTCGCCAGAGTGAGATCATCAGTATTGCGATCATCAACGTCGCGAAAATCAGAAGCGCCGCGTTTAACATACTCCTCATACTCCTCTCGATCACCTTCCTCCTTCCATTGATTTATTGCTTGCGCAACCCACAGTGCACGAGCACTCATGTCTTCTTCCACGCCCGCAATACGTTTCGCGTTGCGCTGTGGGTCCTGCAGCAGGCCGCGCCACTCGTCCTCCAGCGCCACGAACTCGGGGTCCTCATCCAGCGGGACGCAGCGCAGCGGCACGCCCTCCGGCTTCGGGTCCAGCACCCGGTCGCGGTCCGCCCACTTCTTCCCGCACGCAAGGTCGTGCGCGCGGTCGTTCATCCTCCTCTCCAGGTCCTTCAGCGGCATGCTGTTGCGCTGTGGGTCCTGCAGCAGGCCGCGCCTCTCGTCCTCCAGCGCCACGAACTCGGGGTCCTCGTCCAGCGGGACGCAGCGCAGCGGCACGCCCTCCGGCTTCGGGTCCAGCACCCGGTCGCGGTCCGCCCACTTCTTCTCGCACGCAAGGTCGTGCGCGCGGTCGTTCATCCTCCTCTCCAGGTCCTTCAGCGGCATGCTGTTGCGCTGTGCGTCCTGCTGCAGGCCGCGCCACTCGTCCTCCAGCGCCACGAACTCGGGGTCCTCGTCCAGCGGGACGCAGCGCAGCGGCACGCCCTCCGGCTTCGGGTCCAGCACCCGGTCGCGGTCCGCCCACTTCCTCCCGCACGCAAGGTCGTGCGCGCGGTCGTTCATCCTCCTCTCCAGGTCCTTCAGTGGCATGCTGTTGCGCTGTGCGTCCTGCTGCAGGCCGCGCCACTCGTCCTCCAGCGCCACGAACTCCGGGTCCTCATCCAGCGGGACGCAGCGCAGCGGCACGCCCTCCGGCTTCGGGTCCAGCACCCGGTCGCGGTCCGCCCACTTCTTCTCGCACGCAAGGTCGTGCGCGCGGTCGTTCATCCTCCTCTCCAGGTCCTTCAGCGGCATGCTGTTGCGCTGTGGGTCCTGCAGCAGGCCGCGCCACTCGTCCTCCAGCGCCACGAACTCGGGGTCCTCGTCCAGCGGGACGCAGCGCAGCGGCACGCCCTCCGGCTTCGGGTCCAGCACCCGGTCGCGGTCCGCCCACTTCTTCTCGCACGCAAGGTCGTGCGCGCGGTCGTTCATCCTCCTCTCCAGGTCCTTCAGCGGCATGCTGTTGCGCTGTGGGTCCTGCAGCAGGCCGCGCCTCTCGTCCTCCAGCGCCACGAACTCGGGGTCCTCGTCCAGCGGGACGCAGCGCAGCGGCACGCCCTCCGGCTTCGGGTCCAGCACCCGGTCGCGGTCCGCCCACTTCTTCTCGCACGCAAGGTCGTGCGCGCGGTCGTTCATCCTCCTCTCCAGGTCCTTCAGCGGCATGCTGTTGCGCTGTGGGTCCTGCAGCAGGCCGCGCCACTCGTCCTCCAGCGCCACGAACTCGGGGTCCTCGTCCAGCGGGACGCAGCGCAGCGGCACGCCCTCCGGCTTCGGGTCCAGCACCCGGTCGCGGTCCGCCCACTTCTTCTCGCACGCAAGGTCGTGCGCGCGGTCGTTCATCCTCCTCTCCAGGTCCTTCAGCGGCATGCTGTTGCGCTGTGGGTCCTGCAGCAGGCCGCGCCACTCGTCCTCCAGCGCCACGAACTCGGGGTCCTCGTCCAGCGGGACGCAGCGCAGCGGCACGCCCTCCGGCTTCGGGTCCAGCACCCGGTCGCGGTCCGCCCACTTCTTCTCGCACGCAAGGTCGTGCGCGCGGTCGTTCATCCTCCTCTCCAGGTCCTTCAGCGGCATGCTGTTGCGCTGTGCGTCCTGCTGCAGGCCGCGCCACTCGTCCTCCAGCGCCACGAACTCGGGGTCCTCATCCAGCGGGACGCAGCGCAGCGGCACGCCCTCCGGCTTCGGGTCCAGCACCCGGTCGCGGTCCGCCCACTTCTTCTCGCACGCAAGGTCGTGCGCGCGGTCGTTCATCCTCCTCTCCAGGTCCTTCAGCGGCATGCTGTTGCGCTGTGCGTCCTGCAGCAGGCCGCGCCACTCGTCCTCCAGCGCCACGAACTCGGGGTCCTCGTCCAGCGGGACGCAGCGCAGCGGCACGCCCTCCGGCTTCGGGTCCAGCACCCGGTCGCGGTCCGCCCACTTCTTCTCGCACGCAAGGTCGTGCGCGCGGTCGTTCATCCTCCTCTCCAGGTCCTTCAGCGGCATGCTGTTGCGCTGTGCGTCCTGCTGCAGGCCGCGCCACTCGTCCTCCAGCGCCACGAACTCGGGGTCCTCGTCCAGCGGGACGCAGCGCAGCGGCACGCCCTCCGGCTTCGGGTCCAGCACCCGGTCGCGGTCCGCCCACTTCCTCCCGCACGCAAGGTCGTGCGCGCGGTCGTTCATCCTCCTCTCCAGGTCCTTCAGCGGCATGCTGTTGCGCTGTGCGTCCTGCTGCAGGCCGCGCCACTCGTCCTCCAGCGCCACGAACTCGGGGTCCTCGTCCAGCGGGACGCAGCGCAGCGGCACGCCCTCCGGCTTCGGGTCCAGCACCCGGTCGCGGTCCGCCCACTTCTTCCCGCACGCAAGGTCGTGCGCGCGGTCGTTCATCCTCCTCTCCAGGTCCTTCAGCGGCATGCTGTTGCGCTGTGGGTCCTGCAGCAGGCCGCGCCACTCGTCCTCCAGCGCCACGAACTCGGGGTCCTCATCCAGCGGGACGCAGCGCAGCGGCACGCCCTCCGGCTTCGGGTCCAGCACCCGGTCGCGGTCCGCCCACTTCCTCCCGCACGCAAGGTCGTGCGCGCGGTCGTTCATCCTCCTCTCCAGGTCCTTCAGCGGCATGCTGTTGCGCTGTGCGTCCTGCAGCAGGCCGCGCCACTCGTCCTCCAGCGCCACGAACTCGGGGTCCTCGTCCAGCGGGACGCAGCGCAGCGGCACGCCCTCCGGCTTCGGGTCCAGCACCCGGTCGCGGTCCGCCCACTTCTTCTCGCACGCAAGGTCGTGCGCGCGGTCGTTCATCCTCCTCTCCAGGTCCTTCAGCGGCATGCTGTTGCGCTGTGCGTCCTGCTGCAGGCCGCGCCACTCGTCCTCCAGCGCCACGAACTCGGGGTCCTCATCCAGCGGGACGCAGCGCAGCGGCACGCCCTCCGGCTTCGGGTCCAGCACCCGGTCGCGGTCCGCCCACTTCTTCTCGCACGCAAGGTCGTGCGCGCGGTCGTTCATCCTCCTCTCCAGGTCCTTCAGCGGCATGCTGTTGCGCTGTGCGTCCTGCAGCAGGCCGCGCCACTCGTCCGCCAGCGCCACGAACTCCGGGTCCTCATCCAGCGGGACGCAGCGCAGCGGCACGCCCTCCGGCTTCGGGTCCAGCACCCGGTCGCGGTCCGCCCACTTCTTCTCGCACGCAAGGTCGTGCGCGCGGTCGTTCATCCTCCTCTCCAGGTCCTTCAGCGGCATGCTGTTGCGCTGTGCGTCCTGCTGCAGGCCGCGCCACTCGTCCTCCAGCGCCACGAACTCGGGGTCCTCATCCAGCGGGACGCAGCGCAGCGGCACGCCCTCCGGCTTCGGGTCCAGCACCCGGTCGCGGTCCGCCCACTTCTTCTCGCACGCAAGGTCGTGCGCGCGGTCGTTCATCCTCCTCTCCAGGTCCTTCAGCGGCATGCTGTTGCGCTGTGCGTCCTGCAGCAGGCCGCGCCACTCGTCCTCCAGCGCCACGAACTCGGGGTCCTCATCCAGCGGGACGCAGCGCAGCGGCACGCCCTCCGGCTTCGGGTCCAGCACCCGGTCGCGGTCCGCCCACTTCTTCTCGCACGCAAGGTCGTGCGCGCGGTCGTTCATCCTCCTCTCCAGGTCCTTCAGCGGCATGCTGTTGCGCTGTGCGTCCTGCAGCAGGCCGCGCCACTCGTCCTCCAGCGCCACGAACTCGGGGTCCTCATCCAGCGGGACGCAGCGCAGCGGCACGCCCTCCGGCTTCGGGTCCAGCACCCGGTCGCGGTCCGCCCACTTCCTCCCGCACGCAAGGTCGTGCGCGCGGTCGTTCATCCTCCTCTCCAGGTCCTTCAGCGGCATGCTGTTGCGCTGTGCGTCCTGCTGCAGGCCGCGCCACTCGTCCTCCAGCGCCACGAACTCGGGGTCCTCGTCCAGCGGGACGCAGCGCAGCGGCACGCCCTCCGGCTTCGGGTCCAGCACCCGGTCGCGGTCCGCCCACTTCCTCCCGCACGCAAGGTCGTGCGCGCGGTCGTTCATCCTCCTCTCCAGGTCCTTCAGCGGCATGCTGTTGCGCTGTGGGTCCTGCAGCAGGCCGCGCCACTCGTCCTCCAGCGCCACGAACTCCGGGTCCTCGTCCAGCGGGACGCAGCGCAGCGGCACGCCCTCCGGCTTCGGGTCCAGCACCCGGTCGCGGTCCGCCCACTTCCTCCCGCACGCAAGGTCGTGCGCGCGGTCGTTCATCCTCCTCTCCAGGTCCTTCAGCGGCATGCTGTTGCGCTGTGGGTCCTGCAGCAGGCCGCGCCACTCGTCCTCCAGCGCCACGAACTCCGGGTCCTCGTCCAGCGGGACGCAGCGCAGCGGCACGCCCTCCGGCTTCGGGTCCAGCACCCGGTCGCGGTCCGCCCACTTCCTCCCGCACGCAAGGTCGTGCGCGCGGTCGTTCATCCTCCTCTCCAGGTCCTTCAG
Source organism: Leishmania major strain Friedlin (assembly GCF_000002725.2). Taxonomy (NCBI): domain Eukaryota; phylum Euglenozoa; class Kinetoplastea; order Trypanosomatida; family Trypanosomatidae; genus Leishmania; species Leishmania major. The sequence goes on along the minus strand of NC_007268.2, from coordinate 150,256 downwards.
CGGCATGCTGTTGCGCTGTGGGTCCTGCAGCAGGCCGCGCCACTCGTCCTCCAGCGCCACGAACTCCGGGTCCTCGTCCAGCGGGACGCAGCGCAGCGGCACGCCCTCCGGCTTCGGGTCCAGCACCCGGTCACGGTCCGCCCACTTCTTCTCGCACGCAAGGTCGTGCGCGCGAGTTCTCAGAGCACTTTCGAGTGTTTGGATGTCTTCTGCTTGAGGATCGATGCCTGATTGAAGGCTGGTCCGACGCCTAGTCTCAAGGGCGATAAAGTCGTGATCATTGTCCAGCGGAAGGGCTTTTAGAGGCACGCCGCCTGGTCTGGAGTGGAGAAAGCTGTCACGCTCCTTCCATTTCACGGCCTCTGCAATTTCAACGAGTCGTTCATTCACAGGTTTCTCGTACGCGCTTAGCTGAGACGGGCACGTGTTGTGGGTCTTTGCCTTGTCGAAGTTGTCGATGGCTTCCCAGAAAGGTTGGTCTCTGCCTACAGACGGAAGCGCGGCGAGAGGGATGCCAGCCGGGTGTGTGTGAATGAATGGGTAGCGTTTTGTCAGCTCCTCCGCTGCCAGCTCGTTCACGCGGTGTTGCATGCCTTCCTGAAGGGACGTGATCTGCGCTGCGAGCAGATTGTCAGCCAGGCCCTTCTTGAGCTTCTTCTCTCTATCCATGTACTCAGGATCATGGTCAAGACCCACGTCCGCCAACAGAATGCCGAAAGGTTTATCGTCAAGGAAGGCGCGAAGTTCTTGCACGGCCTGCCGCTTGAGCTCCGCGTTGCGCTTGCGAATGGCATCCTTGATATCGCTGATCTGGTCCTCGTTGGCGATCGGATCTTCGGACAGGAGGGCGTAGAGCTTTTCCTCCAGGTCCTGGCACGGTGCGTCACTGCCGATGGACATAACAGACGGGCTTCGGTGCCCCTCACCCGTGATTTGGACTCGCATGTTATCACGGAAGTCCTCTGCAATCTTTGCCGCGCGGGCCTTCAACTTCTCCTCGTTGCTGGCGATGGCACGGGGGTCCGTTTTGGGCATCTTTAAGAGCTCCATCCGCTCCTCCTCGAGACGTTGGATGACTTGGTCGTCATCGAGGTCAAGCAAGTTGACGGGCACTCCGCTTGGCTTGCCGTAGAGTCTCGCGCGCTCCTCATTGATCATTGCCTTTGCCAGCGCCTCAGCGCGGCTGATAATCGCTGCCTCAGTTGCGTGAATGGCCTCTGCGTTTCGCACAGGGTTGCGCTTCAGTCGTGCGCGTTGAGCTTCCAGCCGGGCAATGATGGAATCGGTATCCAGAGACAGCTCACTCAGGGTCTTGTCGTAGTAGCTTGCTTTCATGTATTGTGGGCGCTCTGCTGCGTTCATCGCTCTGGCCATCGCATCCGCCATTTCGCTCAGCTCCTTGTCAATCTCTGCCACCACGTCTATGTCCCAGCTTGGCTGCTTCAGCAAGTCACGTCGCCTTCGCTCTTTCTTGAGGAAGTCGTCGCTGTCGTTGAGCGGCAAATCCTCAATGCGCCGCCCGTGGTGCTCCGGTGCGAGGTAGCTGGGGCGCTGCTTGGCCAGCATCTCTGCCGCCATCGCTTTTGCCATGTTATTCAGCTCGTTCTCCAACGCAGCGATAGCGGCGGCGCTCTCGCGCGAGTTCTGCAGCTTTTCCTGTCGTAGTGCCTCCTTGAGAATAAAGTTTCGATCTTCGTTCAGCGGTAGCTCATCTACTGCCACACGCAGATGCTCTGGATTCAAATACTGCCGGTCCGCCGCGAGCTTCGCCCTTGCCAAGTCCTCGGCACGCTCGTTGAGGGCGTCGTTCAGCTTGTGAATCTTGGCCTCGTCGCACGACTCCTCCTGACGCTCGCGCAGCCGCGCCACCTCGAGCGCGTGGAACTCTGGGTCGGTGTCAAGCGGTAAACCATCACATGAAATCCCCAAGGGCATGGGGTTGAGGAAGAGTTCGCGCTCGTTTTCCTTCATCTTCTTCGCCATCTCCCCCGCACGCTCCTTTAGCGTTTCGCGCAGTGCCACGACGTCGTCACAATTCTTCTGAGGATCGCGCATGGCAACTCGCAGCTCGTGCTCCAGCCCAGTGAATTCCTCGTCCTCGTTCAACGGGAGCAGTTCCAGCGGTACCCCTTCCACCTCGGGTCCGAGGAAAACGCGCTCTTGGTCGTGCATGTCATCGGCTATCCTCGTTGCCATGTCCTCCATCTTATTCTGGAGAGAGTTCATGTGAGCTGCGTTCTGTAAAGCGTGTCTCTTCAGCTGCTCTCTCTCCCCCGCCATCTTTGCAAAGGCGGGGGTTTCCATGAGCGGGAGGTCCGCCGTGCAGATGCCCTGGTACCGCGGACGCATAAACGACAGCGACGGCGTCTTCTCCCTTTCCTTCGCCTCCGTATTCTCAGGCGGCCGCGTCTTCGCGGTTGCCTCCACGGATTGAGTGTCGTCGCGAGCGTCACTCCGCGCCGTATCACTGTCGACTAGTGCAACCGGCGGCTCCTCCTCGAGCTCTTCAAAGCTCGACGGATTCTCGTACACATCTGTGATGCGCACCCGCGCCATCTCGACGCACACAATCTCGACTCGACACTTCACCTCCTCGTCTCGCGACGCCGGGCACGTAATGGAGAGCACGTAGTGGCCTTGGGCAGGCAGGTGCGCCACTAGGCCGATTTCCTTCAAATTCGACGCCGCCGACACCTGCGCCATCTGCTGATTTGCGTCATCGTAAAGGTACATGCCAACGTAGTTGTCGGTGCGCACGTCGCTACCGCCGCGCGCGTCGCGGTTCCATTGCGAGAGAAGGATGTGCGCGTCCGTTGGTACATCGACGAAGAAGTCGACTCTATCCTTCCCCTCGGGCACCAGTGTGACGTGCTTGACAGCCGGCAAGTCACGGGCAACGTTGACACGAAGGCGTTCCATGCTTACCGCGCCTTCGTCCGCTGGTGTTCGGTACCAGTACGAGAGCAGAAAGATGCTTTTCTCGTGGTACATGGCTGTTGGGACAAGGTAGCACTGCGACTTCGGCGGAACGCGAATCTTGCTCGCCACCTCGCGATAGTTGAGGAAGATGCGCTTGTGCACCACGTCGTGGTTGTTGTGGGTGACGAGGTACGTCGGAATCGAATCAGTCTCCATGCTCTGTGCCAGGAGGAGGTCACACCGCACGTAGCTCAGCTCGGGCAACAAGTGTAGTTGGTGCCGCTTGTCCGGCTGCCGTATCATGCCCATCATCTCCACTGTCTCGCTGCCTGTGTTGCGAACGATGTAGAGCGGGTTTTCGCGCCACGTGAGCAGCGACGGGTTGCCACCGTTCGTGCCGTCACCCCATTCGCTGTGGAAGTTCCAGCACGGTTCCATGAGCCCGCGAAGATGAGCCTGCGAGATGGTAAAAAAAGAGCGCAACAAGACATCGACTGGCACGAAAATGGTATTCTGCGTGGCGTTGCAGTGGCGCATCTCTCGCGACGCCCACCGCGGATCTGCTGGGTCGGACATGGGGCCAGTGTAGAAGATCTCCGCGTACGGGTTGTGCAGCTGCACAATGACCTCGCTGAGAGTGCGAGGGGGATAAGAGGTGGCGAGAATGTCGAGGATTCCGTAAAACTGGTGAGGTGCCAAGCCGAGACTCTCTGCGTTGTCGCCGCATTGGGCCGCCACGGCTGTCGTGCGCAGCTCGTCCCTCAGCCCCACCCAGTAAACCGGAGATGTTATGTCGAACCCGGCCGACTTTGCTGTCGGTTCGTCCAGAGGCGTGTTAATGACAGGGCACCCACTGAAGTCGTGATACACTTCAGCGAGCGAGCAACCCGCCAAGTTCTCATAAAGCGTGTAGAACTTCGCGTACGCCTTCTCCAGCAGCAGCGGCCACCAGTGGTGCGTCGGCGAGCGGCAAAACACCGTGTCGCCCTTCACCATCGGAATGCGGTCGTCGATCTCCACCTTGATCCACTGCCCGTAGCGGTGGAACTGGAACGTGTAGCGGCCGTCCTTGCGCGGGTTCTTCGAGATGAAGCAGTTGCGGATCACGTCGGGGTGGTGTTCCAGCAGAGTGGCGAACCCAGTAAGGCAGCAGCACTCGTACATTGCACCCTGCCCGAACTGGTCGCGGCTCAGCTCGTTCGGCAGCAGCGGCCTCGTCTTGCCTTCTGGGTAAAGGTCGCCGATGTGCACCCATGGCTCCGATGTCACATCGCGGTTGCTCAACATAAATCCGCGATCCTCGAATGGCACGTTACTGTCTGGGTGCTCACGCACATCGACTGGCGGCTCCTGGAACGGGTTGTAGTCGATACGAGCGACTCGTGTGTCTACGCCTTCGCTATCTGCGACGTTCTCCGCTTCATCCGGCAGCATGGCGGCGTCCTCTGGTGCATTGACGCGGCGAATATGGCTGCCAAAGGAAGACACAATGGTGACGTTGGCGGGTATGTGGCCCTTACCGCGCGGGCACGTGATGGAGATGGCATAGCGACCGCTGCGAGGGAGGCGGTGGATGATGCTCGTTTCACGGAAGTTCGTGGCAGCGTGCACGCCGGCTATCTTGCGGTCCGTGTCGTCGTAGAGGTACATGCCCATGTAGTCCTGCGCCATGGCATCGCCGCCTGTCTTGGGGCTGACGTAGGGCTTTGTTTGGTGGAGAAGGATATGGACGTCTGTAGGCTCATCGACGTAGAAGTCCAAACGGTCCTTAGTGCGCATCTGCAGCTGCACCGTTCCTACAGCAGGGCTCTCCCAGTCCATCTCAGGCACTGTGAGCTTCTTCATGGTGATGTTGCTGTAGTCTTCATGGACCATGCGGTGGGCGGACAGCAGGAACTTGGCCTCTTCGCCTTGATGGATGCAGGAAGGCACAAGGTAGCAGAGTGACTGCGGCGGAACGATGACGCTGCTCGCCACCTCGCGCGAGTTGAGCAGGAGGCCCTTGTAAATGGGCTTGTGGTTGTTACCGGTCACCCAGAAGGTCGGGATCGGGTAGAGGTAGGAGTACTGGGAGAGTATCATGCCACACTGCTTGTACGTGATTGTCTCCTCCGGGCCCTTCCGGTGCCGCTGGTCCTCCTGCTTGACCACAAAGGAGAGCGTCACCGCCTCTGTGCCGTGATTGCTGATGCAGTAGAGCGGGTTCTTGCGCCACGTGACGTACGTCGGGTTGCCGCCGGCCGACTCACCCTTCCACTCGTCCTCAAAGTACGTCGCATCCGAGGCGACGGTGCTGATGTAGCACAGCTGCATCGAATTGACGATGCGAAGAAAAACGTTCAGTGGCAGGAAAATGGAGCGCGGGTTGATAACGTCGTACTTGACCCGCTGCTTCTCCGACCACGCCGAGTCGTTCGGGTTGAGGGGGCCACTGTAGAGAAACTCGTCATCTTCGAAAGGGTTGTGCAGATGAATAACTATGTCATCCAGCGCCGATGTGCCGTGGAGGGAGAAGATCTCGAGCACGCCGTACTGCTGCTCGCGCTGCAGACCCATCGTCTCCACCTCTACATCCTTGGTGAGGGCTGACGCGACAAACTCTCCAGACTGGATGCGCTGCGCCAAGTCGAGCCAATAGCGCCCTTCAAGCACATTGCAGTTTGCTGCCTTGGCCAGCTTGGCGTCCATGGGGATGTTCAGCACCGGGTTGCCTGTCAGGTCGTGGAATGTCTCCTGCAATGTGCAGCCCTCGAGGTGGTCGTAGGCCGTGTAGAACTTCGCGTACGCCTTCTCCAGCAGCAGCGGCCACCAGTGCTCAGTCGGGGAGCGAACATAGAGCACCTCGCCTTCTTCCATGGCGATGCGGTCGTCGATCTCGACCTTCACCCACTCCTGTCCGCGGAAGAACTGGAACGTGTAGCGGCCATCCTGGCGCACCTTCTTCGTCACAAAGCAGTTGCGGATCACATCCGGAAAGCGGATCAGCGGTGCAAGTGCCGAGAGCATGAAGCATTCATAGTGGTTACCCTGACCGAACTGCTCGCGCGAGAATACTTCGGGCAGCAGCGGCTGGTTCACGCCGCTCGGGTACAGCTGCTTGATCGAAATCCAATCATCGGTGATGCCAGCGTTGTTCTTGTCAAACTCGTGGTCTGCGAACACCTCGCCGCTGTCCGGCATTTCGTGGATAGACGATGCCGCCATCACACGACGTGGGCGACGTCACGGAAATGAGACAGAGGGAAAAGGCCGAAAAAGGTGGGTGGGTGCGTTGTATAACAGAAATCCGAGACGATGAGGTAAACGAAGGAACAACAAAAGAACGAAAACGACAACGAAAACGAGTGTACGATGCGTGGGTGCGTGTGTCTCCTGGGGATGGAGGTCGGCAATCGAAGCAGCGAAACAGAGTGGTGCAGGGAGACACAACAGAAAAAAAAATGTGTATAGCGGGCGCCTTTGCTTCTTTCTTTCTCTCTTTGCGTAAGTGCGTGTGTGTGGTCGGCAGTGCGTGGGAGCAAAGGAGACAAGTGACGGGGCCTCTCTCGCTTTGTGTTTTGCGTCTCTTCGCTTGTGATCAGCTGCTGTGGGGGAGAGAAGAGCACGTCTGCCGCGGGTATCCGCCCCAGCGGTGCCGTCTCAGCCTTCTGCTTCTCGTTGCGCAGTCTACAACACCACCCGAAGGCGATCTCGCCTTGGCGCACTGACTCACGCGCACGCACGTTTCTCTGCCTATGCGAGGCGGAAACGAGAAAATCGTACGAGGAGAGCCGAAAACGCGTATTGTGTGCGTGTGGGCAATCACAGATTACAAGGGAGCGAAGCGTGAGAGGCTGGGATGGACACGTCACGTCGCACGAGACGCCGACACAGCCGAAACGGCGGCGTTTCGTGAGCAAGCAGCAGCGGAAGGTGAAGACCGAGAAGTAGACACAGCGAAGAAGATGGGAGAGGCAGCAGGCAGAGGGAAGGAATGAAGGGCACCCCGAGATCGGCGATAATCCACCAACCACGCGGACAATTTAAAAGTAAAATGGGGGTGCGGAGCGGGAGAAGTCGACCAACAATAAAGCGAAGAACACGTGATGGTCAAGGCCTGGCAAACACAGAAACGCACAAGTAACCGCACTGTACGCCGCCGACAATGATGAATGGAGGTGTGGGTGGTGGAGAGGAAACTGCTCGCACGAGACACGGCGGAGGGGGAGGGGGGCACCGCTCTCAGACAAAGTTGCTCGAATCCTCACAAACCGCACGCACACACGCAAACGAAAAAAAAACGAAGCGGAGAGAAGAAAGGGATGGGAGGATGCCCAGACCCTATCTCGCAGGATGAGCTACACACACACACACACGAGTCTGTGAATGTGGAAGAGGGGTGTGGGGGGGGGGGGGTCTGCTCTGCGCTGTGGTCCTCAGAGGGTGAGGTAGACCTGAGGGAAGGGTTCACACAACACAAAGGCAGTGAGGATAGAGGAGCGAGAGAGCAGGTGCTGTAGTGCGGAGTCGTGCTCAAGTGGCCGTGTGCGGCGCGGAAAGACGGGCGAAGAGAGGAGGCCGCAAAAAGTGAGGGAGAAGAGATGACACACTCGCTGAAGTCGTCCCGCGAGGTCGCACAACTCGTTGGGAACACACAGAAAAGAAAGACGAGAGTGGGCAAAAAGAAAAGAGCGAATTGCACCGCGAAGCCGCTGGGTGGCCACCGTCGCGCCACCACGACCTGCGAGCGGTGCCGTTGCTTGCTGCTGTTGATGATCTCTGTTGCCGCCCTTTACAGCGAGGCGATTCTACCCGTGGGGTGTCGTATGTCCGATCTGTTTCGGCTCCCGTTGCTTTTGTTGTCTCTATGGGCGCCGGCGTGCGCGTTCGAGGGTTCCCTCTCTCGAGTGAGGGAGCTACAAGAGAAGAAATAGACGTCGAGGGCGAGCGGGCGAGAGAGAGGGGCGGGGAGTGGAGGGCACCATGAATCAATGGCGTTTCGACAGAAAAATCAACTCAGGCGCACTTAGGCACACTCGGAAAACGAAACTATACATACTGAAGCGCGAGCGTGATGCGCGCGAATGATGAAGCAACGAGAAGGATGGAGGGAAGAGCAGGCGTATTGAGAGAGAAAGAGCAGCGAGGTGAGCGTGTATCATGTGATGTCTCACAAAAGGGAAGAGGTGGAGAGTGCGCAGGAAAGACGACGACTGTAATTACCCGTGCAGACCCGCGGGAGACAAAGAAGCGGTGAGAGCTACTTGATGACCGCTCCGCCGCTTTTGCGCATGGTGTCTCACATAACTCTGTGTGCATCGGCCGGCTAATTGCGGTGCGGTACGCTACACACACACACACACACACACACGCGGACGTGAAGCCTCTACGTGTGCTAAGCTATGTGATAGTGTCGAAGGGGGGAGAAGGGGAGAGGAACACGACATGTGGAACATGATGCCCAATGACTGCGCATCATCGTACCTCTCTACAGTGTTGTTTTCACGTACCCTCTTGGATTTTACTTGATCTGACTCGTGTCGCGTGCGCCGACCACAGACAACCGCGGTGGCGGCGTCCTGCTCTTCGTATGCGGCACACACCTGTTACGCCACCGACAGACACGAAAAGGTCTTCATTATCACTACCGCCGCGCATCCCCCACGCGTCCATCATTGCGCGCCCACCACTCGCTAAAGAGGGAAGTGTCACGCGTGCATCGGCTGAGATGAAGTGTGTGGGTGGGTGGGGGGAGAGGGGGGGGGGGCTAAGAGCAAGGCGGCTGCTCCGTCGTCAACAAGCGCTACTGCTATCGCTTTGATTCGCCTCGCTATCGTCCCCGATGGCGGGCAGGTCCTCCAGCCGCACCACTCCCTTCTTCAAGGCCTCCTGCAGACACGCTGGCAGGGAGTGCAGGCTCAGCAAGGAAGTGTCGACAGCCACGCGCGCCGACGTGCGGTGTGGCCGCATCATCTCAGCTAGCTTTGACTCATCATCCCTGTCCGCCGAGGCGGCCGAAGAGCGCCTGTGCGTGTGGCTGCGAGCCCGGCCGAGGTCCAAAACCTCCGGCGCAGCTGCCGTGCCGTCATCGCCGCCGCTGCGCGTGCGGATGGGGAAGCGGCGCGGCACCCGCGACAACTGCACCGGCGCCAGGAAGGACTCCGTCGCATTCCGCAGGAGGGAGTAGCCGCCCCCCTGCCATTCCAGAAAGACTTGGCTGACAAGAGCGCTCGCGGGGTCCGCTGGGAGGCGCAGCGGCACCGTCACCAGAGCCACCGCCGCCCGCACCTCGTTCATTTCCATCTCTCGCACCACCGACGACGACATGCACGGCATGGACCGAATGCTCACCGGGTGGCCGTCCCGGACAGGAGTGTAGAACGTGGGCTCTGGGAGAGGCATGACATCCGATCCATCGCCTTCCTGCACCCTTGAGCGCGTATCACGGGCGGGTGACGCGATGGCGCAGCCGTTGCCTGGTCCGGCAGGGATGTGCCCAGCTTTCGCGTCGTTGTCCTCAGCCTCGACCAACAGCGGCAGGCCACTTGCCCCTGATAGTTTCGACCAGCCCCAGATGTACCGTCCCTCCTCCACGTAAGTGAGATGGTACGTGGACATGTGTGTCGCAAAGGCCTCCTCGGCTGGGAGGTATACCAGGACGTACGGCTCCGCCGTGAAGGGGTCTGTGGCGCGGCCAAACGCCTCGATGCGCTGCCCGAAGGGAACCTCGCCCACGACGTCTGCGTACCGGTGGGGAAAGCGGCGAACCCGAATCGTCTTCTCCGGCCGCGCTGGCTGGTACACGCGGTAATACGGCTTCACCTCGTCCCAGAGGCCCACCACACCGTCCGTCCACTTGATACAGGCCCTGTTCGCCGACACGGCGTCAGCCTCCTTCACATCGCCGGCAAACATGACGCTGGCGGACGCGGGGGAGCCACCGTTCAAGGAGCCAGCGCTGCCGTGGTAGCTGTCAGCGCCATTGGTTGTGCGGCGGCCACCTCTCGCAGAATAGTGGGGGACCACCGTACCCTGGCGGACGTAGCTCTTTAGTTCGTACCAGCGACGGTGTAGGAGCGGCTGCCACTCAACCTCCGCCAGTAGGTCGGGCGATAGCATCTCCGTCCCGCTCAACCGCCATCGCACCACCGGCGCCATCTTCAATGGCGGCGGGGATTGTGCCTCTGCGCGACACACGCCGAGTGCATCTTCCAGCGCCTCCCGAACAAGCACCGAAGGCGCATCAAGTGGAGCCAGCAGAAGCGCAGAGCGAGTGCCCTCGCTAAGGTCCCAGCGGTGCAGAGATACAACAATGCGGTGGTGCGGCATTCCTGGCACGCAGTCTGCGAAGGCGAGAGGCACGGGAGCGGTTGCCGTGTAGAAGCCGTCCGCAAAGCAAGCCACTCGCATGGGGATAGTCAGAGCCCACAGGACATAGAGCATGGACTCGCCATCCGCCACCGATGCCCAGGAATCCAGCAACTCTGCCTCGATGGCCACAACAACGGTGCGATGACGCACATCCAGCACGGCGCACGCGCCGGTCCTCTCCACCATGAAGGACGACGCGGCGATGGACATACTCCCCCCTGCCACCTTCCCTCTGTACCCTTGCTGAGAGAGAGCTTGGACGCGGTAGGCGGGGGATCTAGTAAGTGAGGCAACTGGTGAAGCTCCAGGCGGTCACCGTGACTATGTGTGTCAGAGATAAAGAGGTGCCTTGGCGATATCAAGTTTGGCCGGTTGCACAGCCCGCTCACCTCAACAGATTACGACCTCGCAACGGCGCGCTACGCTGTGCTGTGCGCACCACTACTCCTCGTTCCTCCGTTGCGATCAAGTGCGGCGCTCGTCAGTGGCGAGCGAGGGAAAGGCACAAGGCGCAGCGTTGGAAGCTGAAGACAGAGAAGGAACAAGAAAACACCTACGCCTCACTGCACGATGCATGCTCTAGCCTCTACGGCCATCAGCAGTCCCGTTCCTGCTGTTGTTGTTGTTGTTTTTTCGAGTCAGGGTTTGATGTATTTCCTTCGTATATCACCCGAACTCGACAACCATTCTCGCAGGTTTGTGCCCGTGTGGGTCTGGCCCTGGTGCGTCGCACGCCCGTGAAACGCAAAGGAGAAAAGGCAGGCGCAAGATAGGAAAGAGATCGTGAGAGAGACCTGAGGAACATCAAGCAAGCAACGTGGCATTGAGAGCGAGAACAAGACCGGCAAAAGAGGGTGCAGAAATCTGCATCAACGAGGAGCATACAGGGAGAGCCAAGCACGCAGCGTCCACAGAAGTGTTCTCACGCAGCATTATCCGAGTTGGAATCCTTGGGCGATGCCGCATCCGCAGCGGCGAAGTCGGCGAGTCCAAAGATGACCAGGAGAAGCACGTGGAGACGACAGGGCATGGAGAATGCACGTCGCGCAAAGCAGAGTAGGAAACAAACGTCTTCACGCTTGCTGGCTATAGAGCGATGTGTTGGCGAACGCAAGCCCAGTATGCATACACGCGGTGCAGAGGCACTCTAGCGGCGTTCATTTCATGCGCTGCTGCAGCCTCCCACGCACCCAAACCGATACCTCTGCAAGCGCCTCCGCACAAATACGCGCAGATTCATTGCCGGTGAAAAGAGGAGAAGGAGAGAGAGCGCCTGCGCTGCCGTCGCTGCGACTAACCAACGGCTGAAGCACACATGCGAACAAGGCGCCACCGTCCCCTCCTCCCTCGCTCCCGACCATCCTTACGCTTGTCATATTTCCCCACCCCGCGCGCGCTCAGCCTCTCTCGCCATCTGTACCCGCCTTTCGATCACGACACCCTCCGCGCACGCCTCACGCGTCCACATGCGACGGGGCGCGCCAGCTAAAGTACGCATACCACACCGTGGGTGAGTGCTGCACGCCATTGATCGGTAACCGAACAGCGCCAGTGCGCACTCTACGGCACAAGCCGACTTTCCTAAATCCAGTAATGTCAGCTGAGGAAGCGCATGGAACACACATGAACGAAAAAGAAATGTCGGGGGTGCATCACGCACGGGCATGGGCCTATGCGTGCGACTCCAAGTACTTGCAAGTGGTGTGCTGAGAGACACTACTCACACGTGCAGCGACCAAAACATCGAACTAAAAAAAGCCTCAAGTTCACAGCCGTGACTCTCATAACAAACATCACAGAGGATGCCCCCTCGTGCTGATTCAGGTGTCGCACATCCAGTCCGCTTCCGCTACGCGCATTACCGCTCACAAACACAGACGGCAGCAACGCAGTGATTCGGTCATTTCATCGTAGGGAGACATTATCGTCTCCTTTGAAAGGCGGTGCAGACCGCCCAAACACACAAGCGCCCATCTTTTCTACGACGAGCAAATACATCTCTGGGAATTGTCTTCTCGATAAGACACGCTCCTTCTCAGCCGTGGTGCACTGAGCCTAGCTGCACTCCACGCCACCTCCGGCTCTGTCACACGCACATCGCGTGGTGCCAAGCAGCCCTGCACACACGCGCTCTACAGCGATGCGCCGACTCAGCCATCCGAGCAGGGCCCCTGCCGCATACTCCACCCCGCCCCCGCGCGTTGCAGGTCGCCCCACACCCGCTCCCGTCACGCCGGCACCCACCTGGCGTGCATCCCCCGTAGGGGGTGGCACGCAGCCCCCCGCACCAGCAACGGCAGCCGGGGCCGGGTGCAATGCGTCCCAGCCACGCCGACACTCTGCCTACCACGTGGACGGCACAAGCGTGTTCGCTGTCGCGGGTCACCCCGACGCAACGCCACCCAGGACCCCACCGCCGGCACATCAGTGTGGCCATGCATCGCACGGATCCTTGTCACCACGAGAAGTGGGGCTCCGGCACTGGCAGGGGATAGGAGGGAGGGGGAGAGGGGGCCGCCTGGACTCGCACCGCATACGGTGTGGGGTGTACTGGGCGCTGAGGTACCACGCTGAGTGAGGGGTGTCCCTCTGGTCAGCAGGGCAGCTGTTAAAGATGAAAAAAGAAAAGGAGCATCAGCATTATTCGCTAATTGTTTGCGAGATGATGCGCAGACGGCGAGAGAGAGCGACACACACGCCTGCATACGTTTATATGTATACACACACACACACACACACACACCACACGCGGAAAGCGTTGCACTTTCAGTTTTCTCCTCCACATCGTTTTTTTTTGTGCGGTTACGAAGTTCTGTTGTTTTCTCCATTTTGTTAGGGTTTACGAAGAGCCTTGGCAGCGAACACTTCCGGGACGTTCGAGCCGTCTCCGACATTTTCTTTTCGGTTAGCCTCGCATTCGCGCGCGCGTGTGCTTGCTGGCAAGAGAAAGAAGGAGGAGGCAAGAGAACACATGCACACACAAAACGAAAAAAAAATAGGTGGCTACGGATGTGAAACGCTACAGAGACCGGCCACAGAGGAAGGCGGCGAGCGAGAAGGCAGGGTTAGGAAAAACGGGAGTCGCGCTGCCCTGTCAATGGAGATGGTCCTCGATGTGGCAGAAAGTGGCACATCACGGCAACACATCAGCACACAGAGAAAACCAACCCACACATCCACACAAAAGTGCAACATGATCGCACCTCCTGCCAGAAAGAAAGGTAGATGTACGACTCTTGCCAGCATCCATGCATCCCCCTCCCTTATCGTCTTCGCCTTCCCGTTTCGCTCAGCTCTACTCTGGTCGCACACAGGCCGCACGCCGATAGCCGGACTCTGCGAACGGCAGCCCTCTGCACCCACACTTATCGTGCAGCACATCTGCGTCGATCCCTCTCCGCCTTTTTCTTCGTTTCGGATGCGCCTCTGATCACCACCGCGGAGACGACAACGACAATAAACAGAAAGGCAGAGAAGAACGGAAACACAGCAAAGAAATTTAAGACCACATATGCACGGAGGCACGAAGCCACCCACCCACCCAACAATGAAACACGGCGAAAAAGGGGGGAACGAAAAGGTAAACGGCGGAAGGCAGCGGTGGCAGAGCGTGTGCGCGGGTGCAGAAGATAAGGGATACATGAGGGGAAGGGAAAGTCAGGAACACAGCCACGAGCACACAGGAAGGAGAGGGGCAAAGGTAGACACACGCACGCACACACACGCCTGTGCGCGGGCACGGAACACGTAAGTGGTAATGAAAATGTGAAGGGAGGGAAAAACCACAGAACGAAAAAAGTCAGCGGTACGTACACGAACGTGTGTGTGGGTGCGTATGTTCTCTGTTGCTGCTGTTGGTGGTGGTGCGGGGAGAGAGGGAGGAAGGGGGAGGGGGCAGCTAGGGACGTCTGGCGTGAACAACGGAAGGGGAGGACAACCCACAAAACCTCTAAACGAAAAAAACAAGAAACAAAAACACGACGGCGGTGGAGGAAAAAAAGGGGGAAAGGGCTGTGCTCATGGAAATGATCTGCGCTGGGCTCTTCTCAGTGAGAAGCGGAGGGGAGGGGAGGGAGACGGATGTATGTGAGTGGATGCAGGGGTTGCGTGACGATGCACATGCCTGCCTGCGAGTGGCATGTGTGTGGAACTACTTCCTCCCCTCGCTCGTCTGAGGTCCGAGAAAGAAGGAGAGGGGGAAAGGCGAGAGAAGGGCGGTAGCGAGGCAAACAATCGCGTTGGCGTCCCCTACCCCCCCCCTACACACACACATGCCACGACAAAGAGAGCAGCGAAGAAAACGTAAACAAGAAGGCAGACAGCAAGACAACGGAGAGAGCAGAGGGGAGTGATGGCCGACTCTCTCACAACTTCACCACAGCAAAAGACAAACATCAACGAACGCAGCGACACCGCACCACAACAGCAGAGGGAAAACAAGTGAGCAACGCGAACCAACAACAGCCGATGTGGCGCGACTGAGTCGTGGACGGTGAAGCAGGAAAGCGCGCGCGCAGCGCCCACATGCACGTGTGTGTGTGTGTGTGGGTGTGTGGGTGGGTGTGTGGGTGGGTGGGTGTGTATGTGCTGCGTTGCCGACGGAAAGGGTGAGGCCGTGAGAAGGAGAATAAAGAGGATAGCAAAGCCGTCGTGACTGTCAGTGCGTGCTATGACGAGTGAGGAAAGAGAACGCAGTCCTCACCGACTTCACCTTCTCTCCTCTAATCGCCATATACAGCACGCCGCGGCTGCCATCTGTCCCACGTCTGCGTCTACACAACTGCATTCTCCGTCTCGACACGTTCGTCGATCTTGACCGGGTTGCGCACCTTCTCCACTGTCCACTTGCCGCCGTGGGCGATGCGGAGGATTTTTGTGTGGTGCCGAATAACGACGTCGCGATGGGTGATGGAGATCATGCGCACATTCATCCGACGCAGATGGTTGAGCACATCCTGCTCCGTGTCGTCCATCATGGACGTTGCCTCATCTAGAATGGCCACGGGCGTCTCCTTGGTACGATCCATGCGCAGCACATGGAAGAAGACGCGTGCCATGCTGATGCGCTCCTTTTGACCACCACTGAGGCTGCTCCAGTCGTACGACTCATCGGTGTTGCTCAGGTCAAGGCCCATGACGGCGCTGTCGTAGCCACCAATGACGCGCACGACCGTCTGCGCACCAGCCAGTTCTACAGCCTCCCTGATGGCAGCGCGAATCTCCGGCGTCGGCGCCTCTACGGCATCGGGGAAGCAGATCTGCTCGTACAGGGTGCACTGCGGCGTCATGTAGCTGTGCTGTGGCGACAACAAGAAGCGCACAGATGTGTCTTGGGAGAGCACGCCGGACTTTGGCATCCACAAGCCGCAAAGCATGCGCAACAGCGAGGTCTTGCCGCAGCCGTTCTCACCGATAATAACCCAGTCCTCGTCGCTGCCGAACTCCACGTTCATGTTAGAGAGCAGCTGCTGCCCTGCCGGCGACTCCAGCACGACGTGCTCCATCTTCACAAGCGGGAACGCCTTCGCATCGGAAGCGTGGGCGATGCTCTTCATCTGCGTGTACACGAGCGGTGAACCGGGCAGAGACGCGTAGTTGGTGTCGTGGCGCGTGTGAACGAAGGTGCCCGCCGCGATGCTCTTCAGCGTATTGTCGAACTCCGACATCTTTGTCGCAAACTCCGTCAAGTGCGAGAGCTCCCGAAAGTTCACGACGAAGTCCTTCACGCTGGAGTTAAGATCCTCAATCAGCTGAATCTCGAGGTAGACTGCGTTGATCGAGCGATGGTAGTGCGAGCGACGCGCCCCGGCGAAGGTGACGCACTGCGCCACTACCGTCATGAAGGTCGAGAAAGCTGACTCCATCATCTCGAAGGTGCCCTTCGCGAGGGCCATGTGATCGAGCGACTCTTTGAGCTTCGTAAGAGAGATGTCCAGCTGCCTGAGCACGTACTTACCGGCGTCGTGCATGGCAATGCTCTCCACGTTGTTCAGGTAGTTTGTGAGCATGCGGCGGTAGTCATCCTCGCGCGAGAGCAGTTGGGAGTGAATACGGCCCAATGCTGGAGCGACTCGACGCAGCACAAACACGGCGGTGGTGGCGATACTGCTCATCATGAGGGCCGACTTCAATCCTGCCTGCTCCACGAGTGCCGCCATAGACGCCACACACCCCAGCCCAGGCAGCACAAAGTAGTACGGCAGCTCCGCGAGGTGCTCGGCGAACTCGCCACAGTAAGTCGAGATGGCTGTGTCGGCCGCCTCCAGACGGTTGTCCAGCATGGTTCCCTGGTAGTACACAAGACCGTTGTAGAAGCGCCGCTGAAAGGTGCTACTGAGGCGCTCGCGGTAGCACCCAATCAGCCACGGCCGCAGACCTTCAATTGCGCCGTTCGTCATGCCAGCGGTAAGGCCCACAGCAATGCGAGCCATAACTTTGCTCACGAACCGCGGCAGCCGCTCCGACGGCACGCCGTGTAGCATGGCGGCCAGCACCTCACCATTCGCCTTGGACACCCATACGCGCAGAACGGCCTTGACGGCGAACAGCAGGATGAAGATGACGGAGCCGGCGCTCTCACGGCAGCGCCACGTTGGCAAGGCGATCCGGGCAATCTGAAATAATTGGTGGTACAGATCCCAGGTCACCTGCGTGTCGTCCTCTGTGTGCACTGCGGAGATGGTTTGACCATATCGACGTAGATAGTACCGCTGCGTCAGGAGGACCAACGCGAATACAGCAGAAGTACATGCTACCCCGAGCCGATGGACGAGCGGCATCGAGTACACGGCAGGAGAAACGGAGCCCCACTTCTCGAGATCCGAATGCGCGCGCAGCATAGAAAAGCCCACAGGGGCTGCGCCGCTGGCGTGTGTGTTCGTACAATGCACGGAGGTGTGCAACAACGTTTGTGCGTCCCAGCACGACGCTCGGAGCCCAGTAAAAGACTCGGTCGGAAGGGAACAGAAAGAATGGGAGCCGTAGATGCGTGCACCACGCCATCTAGGACGCACACGAGAAAGGGGCCGACGGCAGACACAACAACAAAAACAGCACGCGAGGAATAAAAGGGGGATGGCACGGATGAATCGCTGATAGCAGCGGTAAGGGAGAGAAGATGTGGTCAGGACGACATGTGTCGATGGCGGTCAGCACAGCATCTGACGAGGCGCGCGCAAAACAGCTCGAAGTGGCACAACCAAAATGCACTCTCGGCCGCAGGCACCGGTTACCTCTTTAATGTTTTTTTTCGTTTTCATGCTGTCCTTTCTCTGCCGTGGTGCACTGAGCCTAGCTGCGCTCCACGCCACCTCCGGCCCTGTCATGGGCACATCGCGTGGTGCCAAGCAGCCCTGCACACACGCGCTCTACAGCGATGCGCCGACTCAGCCATCCGAGCAGGGCCCCTGCCGCATACTCCACCCCGCCCCCGCGCGTTGCAGGTCGCCCCACACCCGCTCCCGTCACGCCGGCACCCACCTGGCGTGCATCCCCCGTAGGGGGTGGCACGCAGCCCCCCGCACCAGCAACGGCAGCCGGGGCCGGGTGCAATGCGTCCCAGCCACGCCGACACTCTGCCTACCACGTGGACGGCACAAGCGTGTTCGCTGTCGCGGGTCACCCCGACGCAACGCCACCCAGGACCCCACCGCCGGCACATCAGTGTGGCCATGCATCGCACGGACCCTTGTCACCACGAGAAGTGGGGCTCCGGCACTGGCAGGGGATAGGAGGGAGGGGGAGAGGGGGCTGCCCGGACTCGCACCGCATACGGTGTGGGGCGTACTGGGCGCTGAGGTACCACGCTGAGTGAGGGTTATCCTTCTCGTCATCACGAAATCAGCGGTGCGAAAACGACACAGTCGAAAGATTGACAGCAGGAGAATGAAAGGAAGCGAGCACGCGCACACAGGCCGAGAACATATAGAAGAGGAAAAGCAGGTAAGTGTGTGTGTGTGTGTGTGTGCGGCGGTTTCTTGCCCAGAATGCCGTGGTGAAGCCATTTCGACGACAACTCGGAGTACAGCGGTGCACTGGGTGTGATGTTCGATGTCGTTGGGCGACCGTGCAGTGCACGGTGCGACGCGGCCAAAGATGAAGAAGAAACAAGCAAAAGATGAAGCGCTTTCGCTGTCGAGTCGTGAGTGGTGGCTTTTAGCGTGCGTGCGAGCCGGGTGTCTCGAAGTTGATGCATTACGGAGACACTCGATCGGAACGCTTGGTGCCTCCACCTGTTTTGTTTCGCTTTCCTCGCTCAGTTTCCAGTCCGAGAAGCGGTGAGTGGTCAGATTGAAAGTCATGTGACGCTCCAATTACGGCGGTGAAAAGATAGCCTATACGCTCTGTGCATGGTGTGAGTGTGTGCGTGTGTACGCAACACACTCACCAAAGCAGGTGAGGGAGGAAGGGAGGCCCATGGGCGTTGCGGTGCGCGTCCGCGGCACGGGGGATGCGAGTGGACGGAGGTGGAGGCGACAAACTGCGAATGTTCACGCGTGGAAGTATAGGGCAGCGCTTCGAGTGTGTTTGCGTTTAGAGAGAGAAGGCAGAAGCCGCGGCGTGAATCACGCATGTTCCAGCCGGTCGCGTACGAGAAGGAAGAAGGAGGGGGGGGGCAGAGACGGTGCGTGAGGAAGAGTTAGGGAAACGAAAACAGAAGGGGTTGGCGAGCTGTGCCATAGCGGGGTGTCAAATTGGAGAAGCGCACATGTGGCTTTAGAGAGAGAGAGGGAGAGAGACGGCGCATTTGTATGTTCCCGGTGCCGTGCATTCCCAGTGTGCCTTGCGCGGCTCTGCGTGGCAGCGTGCCACGTGTACGCACCGCCGTATCGTGGCAGAGGCGGCGAGCACACTCGAGCCGTCGCACGAAAAGGGCCGCACACGCGCAAATGCAACGCGCGCAGGGTGACACACGCACGGCGCGCGTCGGGCCGGCGTGTATGATGCGCTACTTGGAGAACAGCTGAAATGTTGTCAACATCGCGTTTCGGTGTTCGACTCCCCCTGCCACCACCCCTTCCCCCCCCCCCGCCTTCGCCACGGGAGCGCACGTCTGCCCTGCGCCGTCATTATCCGCCGTCCATGCACACAAAGGCACGCACGCAACGACAGAAAAGCGGAAGAAAGCGCACGTCAGGGCGGGGGAAGGGGTGGTGGCAGGGGGAGATCCAGGCAAGATAGGAGGCGCACGGCATGCACACACAATCGAGTGTGAGAAGAGTCGCTGACGATGTCACCGCCGTCGCTCTCCGCCCGTCACGGCAACGGCGCCAACCCGCCTTTCACAGCAATAAAACCAAAAGAGAGAACAACGGAACGCGACGCTGCGGCTACCGGCGTGGTGAGCACATGGCGGCAGCTCTCAGCGAGAAGGGCGTGGAAAAGAGGTCGCTTGCCGATGATGTGGAGCGTAGGGACGGCTCATAGTGGGAAAGCGGCTTCCGCTCATCGTAGTTGCGCGGCGTGAGGGGCGGAGCCGCAAAGGCATCCTCAGAGAAGCTGTCAGGATCGGCATCGCACGGACTCGTGCACCCTTCCGTCCCGCCATCCCGGCTGCACAGCGGCGAGGCTGAGCTGCCGGTATTCTGCGCGTCTATCACGATCCGCTCAAAGGGCATGCATGGGCGAGAGATATGGCTGTTGCCCGTCAAAAGAGCAGAGAGGGACGCGGCGCGCTCCGACTCCGCAGAACGCGACGTGCAAAGTGACGCGGACGGGTAAGAAATGTCCGGCGCCACCAACGAAGGCTGCACCTGAGGGGGGCGGTGGGGCTGCACCGCCACCGACGGGATAGCCCTCTTGCCATCCGCCGCACCAACGGAGGGCAGCAACGCAAGAGGGGCGCGCTTGTTCGTTTTTCGGCGGCCGACAGCGCCGCTGCTGCCACTGCCGCTCGCGTTCTTCGCGATGCCCCTAGCCCTTTTGGGTGGCTTCAACGTTCGGTTGGCCGCCACCCGCTTTGCCTCCGCGCTCAGCGGGGACTGCATCTCGCCGATGAGCTGCAGTCGGCGCTGGTTCTCCGCACCGGAGTCCCTTTCCGCTGTATCGAGGTCCATGAAGCACAGCTTGAGTGCTCTGTTGTTGTTGTCCACAGTTGCGATGCCCTTGTAGTACTGCTCGCTGATGGTGGGAAGGAGTCGCATGTAGTTGCTCAGCAGCTGCGCCAGTGGCGCGTACGTCTCGACAGCCGCGTCTGTCGTGCTCGGCGGATGCGTAAGCGAAGGCGACACACTAGAAGTTGGCTTTCGCGGCGACAAGGTGGAGTCGCATGTGCTCAGCGGAGGGAATTGCTCTGAATATGCAGGCGCCACCGTCTCGCTGTGCGAGGCGCACACAGCTTTCGCCGAGCGCTCTAACGACACGTCCCCGTTGATGCAGTGCGCGGAGGTCTCTACGCGAGGCGGACCTGGGCTGAGCGGTGGCAGCGCGGTCGGACCGCCGTTTGAGGAAGAGAACGAGTCGTTGGCCACGTGGCCGCTGGTCTTGCGTGCGTGCGTTTGCAACGAGCGTGGCGAAGTCGGTTTGTGGTTCTCCGTCGACGAGAGCTTCAGTGATCTTTCCTTGGTGCCGTCGCGGTAGTGGTCAAGTTTGAGGGCAATGAAACGCCAGCATGGGTCATAGCGACTGCGCTCATCGTGTGTGACGGCGATACCCAGCTTTATGTCAAGCAGCTCGTGCCCGAGGGCCTCGTACTCGCGCTTGTAGTCCATCACTACATCAAAGAGGGAGTGATACGCTAGTGGCTTGTACATGAGCGTAGGCTTGCGGCTGAGGCCGAGGGCACCGTAGAGGGCTGGAGCGGAGCGGGTGCGGAGGACGAGGACGATGTGGCGGTAGAAGTTGCCGTTCGCCTCCGACTTGAAGGAGAGCGGAATGCGGTCGATGTCGCGCAGCGTCTGGGTGTAGTGCAGTGCCACAAAGGTCGCCTCCAGGCAGCGGATGGGCAGTGCCTCGCACAGCACCTCCTTTGCCGTAAACAGGATGCTCTGCAGCGAGCGGTGTTTCTCTAAGGAGAAGAAGGTGCGGGGCAGGTGGTTGTAGCTGAGAATGCTAATCTGCTTCTGAATGAATGGGACCTGCTCCGCGGAAGGGCGATCGCGAGGAATGGCCGTCTCGCTTGGCCGCGGAGGGTCTGGTAAGTCTTCCTGGTCATGAAAAGGGTTCTGCTGACTCAGCTGCTCCACAATGGCCAGCACTTTATCCGACATCACCGCAGCATGAAGGCGTGCCTGCGAGCGTTTGTGTGCACTTGAGCTTGCGCCTGTGGGTGCAAGGTTGTTTGTGTGTGTGTGTGTGGGGGGGGGGGGGGGAAGAGGGAAGGGGGTCGAGTCAGTGAACAACTCGCGGATCAGAGGAAAAGGGTAGAGCCCCCGATGGGCTCGATGTCGCCCGCAGCTGTAGTCAGCCACGCAAGACGCTACGATGGTCTTTTGGTGTTGCGCAAGCGCGCTTTCGAGTCAGGAGCATACGTGAGAATACGAGAAGAGCGGAAGAAGGGGCGCGAAGACAGATTGATACGATGAGGTGACCCGCAGCGAGAGCGTAGGGAATGGACGAGGCGCAACGCGTCGACAAAAAAAAAAAGTTCCATCATCGTAATGGCATCATGGAAGGTTACCGGCCAGGGAAAGGGGGGTCCCCTGTAGGTCGAAAACCGAATTGTAAAGGCGCGCGTGGCGTGGTTCGACTGTATTGGTGCACACAAGACGCGGATGTGCCGACCAGGCATGACACCGGACCGTCCTCTCGTTCTTCTGCACCCTGTCTGTCGTTCACGTCCGCCCTTCGCTCTTGCGCAAGGAGAGCGGCATGCTTTCGTTTTCTTGCGCTCTTCTCTCGCGTGTTTGTACGGAGGGGAGGGTACAGGTCATCCTTGTCTCCCTGCTGCTGCCGCTGCACCCGTACGCGCCGCACGGCGCCTGCGCCATCTTGCCGGCTTCCTCCTTCACGTGTATTTCATTCACGTTATGGTTGTTTGTTTGACGTGTAAGAAGGGAGTGGAGGGGGGGGTAAGGAGCACAGTAGTGACCCCCCATTCCTCCACTCCACTCCACTCCCGCGTTAATCGTGTTTCATATGACGCCCCTTTACACGCACACGCACACACACACACGCTCCTGCTGCTTCCCCGTCGACGGAGTGGACGCGAGCTGCGGTGGGTGCGTCTTTCAGAGTACGTCCGTGGGTGTGTGTTCCCGCGTGCCTACATGTACCACTCGAGGGTGTCAGCGTCGTGCTCCTTCTTGCGGTACCACTCGTACTCGCCAAACTGCCGGTCGAACGTGCCCGACTGCAGCGATAGGAGACGCAGCGTGAAGCGCGGACCCATCTCCTGCAGACGCACCGCCTCAAGGCCGTCGAAGATGTAGCGGTGAGTGCGGAGAAATATGTAGTCGCGCTGATTGTGAAACGTCGCGACGGCGCGGCCAGCGTAGTCTCGGGTGGCGGGAAAGAGGCACTCCAGCATGCGGGAGATGCGGCGCCCGAGTCGCGTGTCAAAGTTCTTGAAGATGAGCTCCGGGTAGTGCTCCGTCCGCGGCGCAGGGTCCTCCAGCTGGGCGTGGCTTAAAAAGTTGGAAACGCGAAAGGTGGCCGTCGGCCCCTCGGGGAGGTGCGAGACGATCAAGTTGTACGGCTCCTTAATGCGATCCGTCACGACAAGAAGGTCCGTGAACTCGCGATTGCAGCAGAACAGAGTAATCTCCTTCAGTGTGTACGACTTGCGCGGGCGGTAGATGCTGTTGGGCACCAGCCACAGGAGCTCCTTCACGAGCTGCTTGGTGCGGAAGCACGGGTGCTCGCCGGTGGTGATCAGCGTCTTGGGGTTCTTGCGGTCTCGAAAGAATGCAGCGAACTCGTCGTCGGCCTCGTCGTTGATGATCTCAGCGTCTTCCTTGTTCTCAATGATGGTGACATCGACTCTGCGCTTGCGCTCCTTCGTTTTGGGTGTCGCCTTGACAGGTGCCTTCTCCTTGAGGTGGCGGCGTTCGTTTTCGCGAGACTCACGACGCGCTCGCTTCGTGTCCTTCTTCTGCTTCAAGATCTCAGTGAAGAGCTGCGACTTACGAATCGGCTGCTGTGTGTTGCGGTAACGCTCCAGCAACGCCGGATCCACCTCCTGCGCCTTGCTCTCCAGCACGTGCTGCCTCTTCGCGTACGGGCGCGTGCTGCGCTTCGATCGCGCGCCTTTGCCCATCCCGCCGACGGCGAACGGGATGGAGCAGGTGACGCCGTCAAAGAGCGAAAGAAAAGACGGGGCGTGCGGCTCGTGCGGAGGACACGCGTGGGCGCTGCGCGTGTGTGTCGGCCCCTTACCCGCGATAAGAGAACGACGCCCGAGTCACAACGACAACACACACTCACAAAGAAAAAAAAGAAAAGGCGAAAGGTTCACACCCCACCTGGGTGACGCTCTCCCTACGAGCGGACGCGCGCGGGGTAGCCAGACACGCACACGTACGGCGCACGAGCTTGCGCAGTAGCACGCGGCGGTGCCTTGCACCCACTACAAGTCGTCACCGCAAGAGAGAAAAACGAGTTAGGATGCCAGAACGGTGAGCAGCAAGTGCGCAGGCCATCGCAGTGGGGGACTGAAAGGTGCGCACGGAGCAGGATGGAAGTGTCGCACAAACACACACACACACACCGAAACGAGATAAAGATGGGCAGGCGGGAACGCGAGAGAGACAGAGAGAGCGAATGCGGCATGAGCGGTGAATCGGTGAAGTCGGCGAAATAGAGAACCGTGAGCATGATTGTGGGCATTGAATGGCGGGTGCGTGCGGCTCGCCATCGCCCCAACGTGGGTTGCAGGATCGGGCAAGAGAAGCATAAGAGCGGCTACATGCACGGGAGCGTTTACTGTATTACCTCCGCCTGCGGGTTTGTGGAAGAGGGTGACCAAGGAGGAGTCATACTCTCCCTTACGTAAGCCTCGAACACCTCCGTGAACATGGAGCCTTGCACCGTACGTTCGTGCACCAAAGGATAGCCTTTTTCCACCTGCTTGCTTTCATACCGTCCTTTGCGAGTGCCCTGCTGACCAGAGGGACACCCCTCACTCAGCGTGGTACCTCAGCGCCCAGTACGCCCCACACCGTATGCGGTGCGAGTCCAGGCGGCCCCCTCTCCCCCTCCCTCCTATCCCCTGCCAGTGCCGGAGCCCCACTTCTCGTGGTGACAAGGGTCCGTGCGATGCATGGCCACACTGATGTGCCGGCGGTGGGGTCCTGGGTGGCGTTGCGTCGGGGTGACCCGCGACAGCGAACACGCTTGTGCCGTCCCCGTGGTAGGCAGAGTGTCGGCGTGGCTGGGATGCATTGCACCCGGCCCCGGCTGCCGTTGCTGGTGCGGGGGGCTGCGTGCCACCCCCTACGGGGGATGCACGCCAGGTGGGTGCCGGCGTGACGGGAGCGGGTGTGGGGCGACCTGCAACGCGCGGGGGCGGGGTGGAGTATGCGGCAGGGGCCCTGCTCGGATGGCTGAGTCGGCGCATCGCTGTAGAGCGCGTGTGTGCAGGGCTGCTTGGCACCACGCGATGTGCCCGTGACAGGGCCGGAGGTGGCGTGGAGTGCAGCTAGGCTCAGTGCACCACGGCAGAGAATGGACAGCATAAAGGAAATCCATTCTCTGAGTACGTGGTGTTCTGTGATGTACGCGTGTCCTTCACCCCCTGTTTCCGACGCGTGCGGCCTGTGTGCCGATGTCTGCACAGACGAGAAAGCCTCAAGGAAGGAAAGCAGCCACGGCGGCAGAGCTGGGTACCTCCTAGCGCCCATCAGCGTCACCACCGCCTCTGGACAGTGGCCCGTCCACCGCGATTTCGGCATCACCTCAGTCGCGCAACTGGTACTTTCGCCCCTTGAACTCTGCATGCTCCTTGAGCGCCACCTTGAGAACGGCCTCGTAATTGACGGCATCTCTGTACTCCAGCATCGCCGGGTGGTGCTGTATCCCCACCCGCGAGAGAGGACTCACGGCCAGCGCCGAGATGAGGGCTCGGTTGAAGGCGGCTATTGCTGCATCGCCAGTTATCCTTAAGGGTGCCCTCTGCGAAGAGGACTGAAGGCTCACAAAGTCGCTGGGAGCGCCACTGGTGCCGCGCGACGTTGCCTCGTGGAGGCCTTGCCGGAGCTGCGCATTCGTGCGATCTGTGATGAGTCGGTCGCGCTCATGCTGCAGGGAACTAAAATATGGCACATCACCGGCAAAACCGCTCGATACGCGGCTGCCGTGCACCACCACGAATGGGTTGAAGGTGGACGTCACGTGAACCACCTGTAGGTCAGCGGTGATGCTGCGAGCCTCGCCCACCGTGCAGCACTGTGCAAGGGGCACATCACAAAGCGCAGGGGTCAGGAAAAGCTGACGGACGAGCGTGTCAAGCTTCGCTGGAGTAAGACCGGTGGGAGGCAGCGCCACCACGCGCACCATACCCTCCTTCACACACTCACCCCAAGAGCGGGCGGGGCAGTGAGCTGAAAAGGCGGCCTGCTCCGCCGCCGTGAAACTGTCAAGCTTGCGGAAGCGAGGGCTCAGCAGAATATGCAGTTCCAGTCTCTGTAGCACGCTCGCGTGAACCCCCGTGCGTAGCTGTACACTGGAACCGCTTGTCAAAGCCACATGCACGTCGCGCGCCACGCACGCCTCCGAAGCCCCCCACCCCCGACAGGCCTCCTCTACATCCGCGAAGAGTGAGTGGTACTCGGCCCATTGTCGATGCTTCTCGAGCAGACCGCGCCACTGCTGCCTTGCCGTAGATGCGGCCGAGGCGGTATGGGCAGCAGCCGGAGAGCCCTCCGGCTGCGACAGCAGCTCAACGAGTCGCTTCAACGGCGTGGTGGCAAGCTGAAGCTGCAGGATGTCCGAGACGCTGTACGATGCCTGCTTTACCTCGGCAATCCAAGCGACAGAGTCAACGGGCTCCTCGTCGACGCGCAAGAGCACCGACGGCATCGTCGCCGCCCACGCGTCACGGCTGCGCTTCCGCACTTGCTGCACGTCGTACAGGATCGCCTGGCCTTCTAACCTCGTCTCTTTGAGGGGGTGCAGACCAGGGAGCGTGGCCTCGCGTCGAAGGATGCCGTTCGCAACAGCCACGTCGCGCGCTCTCTTCAGTACCGTTGCGTTGTCGCCTTCCTCGCAGAGAATCAGCTGATGCACCACGTTGACAACTTTACTGAGAGACTCGTACGCCGGCCACAAGATATGGTCCGCGTACCTCACAAAACGCTGAAAGCGCGAGTCGGCCCACAGCACGTCTCGCGCCCAGCGTAGCTCACTCAGGTGTTTTTCATGCGCGTGCCGCACCACATCATCCGGGTCCGCGATGTCCTCGACCTTGGCAAGTCGCTCCTCTTCACTGTAGACGTGCAAGAAGCAGCGGTTGCGACTACCGCGCTCCACGATGATCTCCGCCGCTCCACTCAGCACTTCGTCGCGGAGTTCCTCAGGGAGGAGAAGCGGTACCTGCGTGCAGGAGGAAGAGAAGGACATGAGGAAAACACACGCGCGTTTCAATTCCGTGCGCTCGCTTCTTCACCTCTTCCGGCCTCCGGCGGTGCGCAGAGGCAGGATGAGAAATGGTGCAGCGGCTTTGACGCACACGCACCCGGCAAGGCTTTGTTGCACACGAGCGCGGACGCGTGGACGCGACAAACGACTTTTCCCCGAGCGTCAGCAGCCGGTGTGTCTCCCAATGACGTGCTGCTCGCTGCCCAAAAGAAGCGGTGACGCCGCTTCTACGCTCGTGTGCAATGGTGCTCTCCCGGCACAGAGTCGATGTCGCCCGCTACCGTGCAGTGAAACGGGTCTCGTGCGGTGCCTTGTGTGCGTGTACCCTTTCTTTGGCCGTGCAGTGTCGTCATTGATGCTGCTGCCCGGGGTGCAGAGCAGATAACCGTTAAAGACCCGCGCCAACGCGACAGACGGTAAGCGAAGAGAAAAGGGTGAAGAAAGCAGGCGGCAGTGAGGGCTGTGCAAATCCAACGGCGGGTGCAAAGAAGGCGAGGAGAGAATCGGTGCCATCAACACGACACGCGCACCAAGAAGAGGTGATGTGCACGCCTGAGGAACGCGGGCACACACTCGCACACGCAGACAACAAGACGCGTGCGTAAAGATGGCGCGCAGTAGCGCAAAGACCCCAGTGTGCGGCAGGTCGAGACAGCGCGTGTGTTAGAAGGCTAGCCTCCTCAAGTCCGCAAATGGCAGTCTCCCACGACACCGGTGCGGGTGCCAAATACAGCCGTCAAAAGAGGAGGAGTCCCACGCCGGAGCTGCAGCGGTGCGGAAACCAACCGTCTAGCTCATCCCTCCCCTCCCCTCCCGCGCCCAGTCGGCTGCGAGAACTACACAATGTGTTTGCTTGTTTGTTTGCTTTCGTGTCGCTTGCAGCGCACATGAGTTCGTCCAGGCACACACACCAACACACACACCGACGCCATGCACGTCGCAAAATCTAAAGCGTCCCGCCACTGTTGCACTGTGGTGTGCATGCGTGCATCCTTTCTGGCTTACAGCCACACAACGCACACCATGTCGGAGCAGCGCGTGGAGGCGACTGAGCATCTATCTTTCAAGGAGAAAATGAGAAACAACGAAAGAGAAAAGGCTTTCACTGGTTCGCAGGACAAAACAACGCCGCGTCCGCATCACGCAAGGGCTCCCGTACACAGAAAGGTCCCCTGACCCGCTTGCCGCAGTGCAGGAGTCTTATGGGGGAGGGCTGGGCAGGACGGAGGCGGCGAGCGATGCAGGAAGTAAGATAGGAAAGACAGTCTAGGTAAAAACAAAGAGAACTAAGCCGGTGCTCGCATGCAAAAACCAGAACAGTGAACAACACGACCTTGTAAAGGGCGCGAGACTGCTCGACACACACACACACACACACAAACTCGCCAGATGGATGGTACGCACTCGCTCAAGTATCAGCGGCGGCGCCCAATGGAACTAGGCAGCACCAAGTTGGGATGCCGTCCCTGTCCTCGACCGCCGCCACCGCCGCCACGACGGGTCTCTGGCAGGCCGCCAGCCTGCATCATCATCTCGTCAAACTTCGAGGGACTCGGAAAGGCAGCCTCAAAGAAGACGGCCATGGGATCATTGGGGTCCGCGCGCGGGGCAGACCCGCGGCGTCGGCAAGGCGGGACGCCGGTCGCTCCCCCTGTCGTCGCGGCTGGCGGCTGCGGCGCACGTCCTCGCCAGGCGGTGCTGTCTGTAAAAGACGACATGTCCTCTGCACCTTCGCGGGTGCTAGTAGATGCAAGACGGATGCGGCGCTGCCGCGTGACCGGTGCACGTGTGGCACGAGGTGGTCGCCGCACCACACGCTCAACGCTGGCGACATTCCTCAGCAGGTCATCGTCGACCCCCATTTCGATGTGCGAGATAGACCGAGTCGGGGCCGGTCGTGTGTTCTGCCGGCGAGGAAGCAGAATCGGCTGCTCGGCCTCATCCTCAAAAAGAAGTGAGTCGCCCAACTCCGGCTCTGCGCTGACATGGCGCTTACGGGACGAGGCCGCGCGCTTCGTGGACGGCTTCTGTACATGCTTCGCCGACGACACCAGCGTCGCCTCGGTCCCCAACGCTATACTGCGGCTCTTGGCAGGGCGGCCGCGTTGTCGCTTGAGGCCCACCGCAGTCTCCTCCCAATCCTCCTCAGTGATCGCGGTGTCGCCGTCGGCGTCGGAGTCGAGATCGGACC
This sequence comes from Leishmania major strain Friedlin, assembly GCF_000002725.2. Classification (NCBI taxonomy): domain Eukaryota; phylum Euglenozoa; class Kinetoplastea; order Trypanosomatida; family Trypanosomatidae; genus Leishmania; species Leishmania major. The sequence goes on along the minus strand of NC_007268.2, from coordinate 121,284 downwards.
AGTCGATAACCATCACACTACGCTTGCTCTTGCTCTTGGCCTTCTTCGCAAGCAGCGTGGAGACGATCTTCTCTAGACGGGCGCGCTTGCGGGTGTCGTTGTCGTCGCCGTCTTCGGCCTCACCGCTCTTCGCGAGGGCGTCGGCGGAGACAATGGATATCGATCGACGACGCTGATGGGCTGAAGAGTGAACGCGACTCTGCTGCTTCGCCAGAGAGCTGCGTGCGAGCTCCTTTAGCGCTGCCTGCACCTCCGGGTCGGGGTCCTCTTCGAGCTCCCGCAAGAGGCTGGAGTTGCGCTTCGATTTTTCGGCAGGCGCACGCTGCGGAGACGGCGTCACGGAGGTGTGGCGGCGCACCGTGGCCGCCATCAGCACCTCTTTCGCGTGCTGCAGGGCGTTGATCTTCTCCGTTGCCTCCGAGGTGCGGCGCTCTGCCCTCTTCGCCCTCTCCTGCTCGGCCCTCAGCTGCTCCTGAATTCGACGCTGCTCTGCCTCCTCCTGTTCCAGCTCCGTCTTGGCTCGCAGCACATACTCCTCCACGAAGCTGTCATCGTAGAAGCTGCGATGCAGCTGCGCCTCCTTGCGCCGCGCCGCAAGGCGCTGACGGCTATTGGAGCGGCCGCGCACCGGCACCGGAGAGTTGCGCGCGCGGTCTTGGCGGTCCAAGACACCACTCACGGTGGCCGCGGCAGCCTGGTACGCCGGCGCAGCGCCGCTGTCCTCCTCCTCTGCCGCCGGAAATGACGAGTTCAGCTTGAGGATGGAGACCGGCGGCGGTGAGCCGCGACGCGCCGGGGAGACGGGAGCCGAAGTAGAATATGCGGCGTTGTAGTTGGGTCGCTCCTCTCTCACGCTCTGGTCACCGGCAAAGGTTACACTGCGACGACGCGGGTAATAGGGCAAGGGAGACATGAGCGGCGAGTCATCGCCAATCATGCCCTTGGAGCCCACACGCGAGTAGGAGCGCTGGCTCACAGGCAGAATGCCAAGCTGCCGGCGCGGCACTGGGGAGCCCTGGCGCGACGACGGGCGGAGCGAAGAGGTGACGTCCGTCATGGCTGCCCAGAATGCGAGACCGAAGGCGGCGGTGGAAGAGCGGCAAATGCGAAAGCGAGAAAGTGCAAAGGACTGACGCCCGACAAGAAAGGGAGAAAACACGCAAGGAGACGAATACCGACGACGTCGATGTCTAGGGGGTGGAGAAGCAACACGAGAGAGAGAGAGAGAAGGGAGTCGATGGGCGTGGATATAGGGGGCGATGAGGACGTCCTCCGGGTGACGGGGAGGACGAAAGACGTGGTACACACACAAACCAGCAAACACCCCAGCCAATGGAACAACGAAAAGCAAAAAAGAAGGCAAAAAGAAAGTCGAGTCAAAGCAGCCGAGACGACGCCGACCAGGTCTACGTGCGCACCGCCACAAGGCTCGATGTGCGCTGTGTGAGTGTGTGTGTGTGTGTGTGTGTGTGTACAAAGCAGATATCGCACCCGTATACCCACTGTCCTTGCCCAGTCGCACAAGTGCACCACGATAAAGCGCGCCTCTCAAGCTTGCGTAGCGGGGGAGGTGTTGTGCGTGCACTTTGCCCTCGATGGAGAGGAGGACGTGCCGCAGCTCGGGGTGTCAAGTGAGGAAGCTCTAAAAACAGCGCCGCGTTGCAACACCAAATACGTCTGTGTACGTGTGGGCTCTACACACTACCGTGTTCGGTGTGGGTGTGTGGAGTGGGGGGGGGGGGGGTACACGAATGTTTTGCATGCGAGGGACCGTGTGATTGGCTCATGTCGAGTGCAGACCCATCAAGTGCAGTGGGGAGGGAAAGAAGGGTACAATGCAGATACACAAGGAGAGAGAGAAAGCTGAAGCAAGTTTATTATGTTCCTGTGGCTCTCCATGTAGAGGCTCCAGGATAGGCACACATTCTGGAGCAGGGGACCTCGTCTAATCATCACCGCTGGTTAGCTTCAAGTGCACTCCTCGTACACCACTCATTACCTCCGCGAGTGGACACGTTACTCTAGGCAGCTTTTCGTTGATAATGGTTGTTGCTTCTTCGCTGTTGCTGCTGCTTATGTGGCTGGTGGGTGTATGCGCGCATATTCCTGGCTCCCATTAGCCGCCCCCCCCCCTCCCCCTCCCGCCCCCTCCCGCCTCCTCCGCTGTTCCAGCGCCTCTACAACCTCCTCGCTCATCGCGCGTATCCCACTGCCTGCCTGCCTGCCTGCCTGCCTGCCTGCCTGCCTTCCAGCGCGCTTGACCACGAGTGAACTTTTCGTTCTCCTTCTCACACCTGTGCGGTGCACAGCGAAGAAACGAGCAGCGAGTGAAAAGGATTGAGTGGCTCGAAAACCTCGACGTCATCCCGTCGACGGCATCCACGATGGGGTAAACGGATGGCAATGCCACACCGCGACAGACACACACGGGCACGCAAAGAGCAAGATGGGGACACGGGTAAAGAAGCTTGTACGCGCCCCACGCCGGTGCGATGGGCATCAAGACGGAAACGCGTGTACACATACACACAGAGAGAGAGAGAGAAAACGAGGAACAGACACCAAAGGGAGGAGCGCGCATGGGTTACATTCAAACAGACAAGCGCGAGAGAGAGCGGGGGAGAAGTAAAAACATAAAACATGAAAGAAACGTTTTGTGAGGTGGCATAGGAGAGCCGGTAACGGCGAAGCACACGACGGCAAGCACCCCTCGACACGGGAGGCAGAGAGAGGCAGGGGAAGAGAGATGTATACGTACATATATATGTATGCACACCTATGTAGACCGTGTGGACACACACGCACACACACAAGGACGGCGACGCGAGAGAGGAACGAGGATGCAAGAGAGGTTCGAGAATGGCGAGAGAAGAAAGAGAAGGAGGCCCTCGAGAGAGGAGCGAGGCGCACACAAGCCAGCAAACACATCAGCCGTGCTTTGATGACTTTCGCTCCAAGCACTGTTGCTCGAAAGACAACCGCGTCACAACACCATCACACTTCCCCCCACCCACTCCACCCCACCCCCTGTGCGCGCCTTCGCAGTCGCTTGCTCGAATGGCGTGCTCTGTTCGTTAGCGTTTAAACATATTGGCGCTCCAGTGCCCCCGGCACCATCATCACCATCGGTAGTACCCCATCGCCTTTCGAAGCGTCGGGGAGGAGGCGAGCATGCTCTCTACTGACGACTACGTGACACCAGCCGGCAGCTCACTTGGGTGCGGGTAGGACAGCTGTGTGCCCTTGCGCGTGACGCTGATGGCAGCGCACTCGTTGGCTCGCTTGCAGGCCTCCAGAAGGTTGCGGCCGCGGCTCATGAAATACACCATGGAGCCGACAAAGCAGTCACCGGCGCCGGTCGTGTCCACCGCCTTGACGTGCTTTCCCGTGACATGCACCGGCTCGGCACCGTTTTCAGAAAGAGCAAAGCCGGCCGCACCGAGCGTGATGACGACATCACGAACGCCGAGCTGCTGCAGCGCCTTGATGGCGCGAAAGGCGGACTCGGTGTCTGTCACCTTCATGCCGGTGATGAGCGCAGCCTCCACTTCGTTCGGGCAGAAGAGCGATACGTACGGGAGAAACGGCTTAATCTGCTCCACCTCAGCCGGCTTCGGGGCCGGAGCGCTGTTGAACACTGTGTACACGCCACGGCTGTGCGCCTCCTTGATCGTGTCGAGCGTGGTGGGAAGGGGTATCTCGTTCTGACAAATAAGATACTTGAGCCCGGTGTGCAGGATCTTCTCGTAGTTGCTCGTCTGCGCGCGCAGCAGCTCGGGTGTGAAGTAGTTTGTGGCGTTGGGACAAATGACGATTTCGTTGTTGGACGACTTGGTATCGACCAGGATCATTGCCAGCCCAGTCGAGCTCTTGCCGGTGCGAAGCATGTACGCCGTGTGAACACCGTTCCTCTCCAGCTCCTTGATGTAGTCACTGCCGTCGCCATCTGTCCCGACCATGCTCACCATGGCAACCTTGGCCCCCAAGCGGCCAGCCGCCACAGCTTGGTTGGCGCCCTTGCCGCCAAACCCCTTGTGAAACGACTCCGAGTGCATCGTCTCGCCCACCTGCGGCATGTGGTCTACGTAGCCAACGTAGTCCAGAAAGCAGGAACCAACCACCAAAATGTCTGGGGCATACTCGCCCACATGAGATTGAACGTTCTGCACACGGTGCATTACGGGCGTGTTCGGCTGCGGTGCACAGGACACACGGGAAAGAGCGTACAAATATGCGAGTCTGTGAGCGGTGATGGAGAGAGGAGGTCTGCGTAATGGCGGGCAACTCTTCACGCGCGCGCCGGCGCGTTGGCGTGGGAGCAGCGATAAGTGAGAGCAAGAAAGTGGGCGTGAGCGCTAGAAGCAGTGCATGTGCTTGACAGATCGGTGGCCAACGCCGGAGCGGGCGCGGCAGGCTCGTGCAGCCTGCATCGCCATTGCATCAGCATCAAGCGCAGAGCGGCTCCATGCGATAACTGACACGCACTCATGCGAGGGCCCGCTGACACATGGAGAGACAGGCACTAGTGTTTGGGAGGGGGGATACGCGGTATAGCTAACGCCCGCGCGCACATGTGCTGAAAGCCTGCCACCGCACCTCTGCACGACGCGCATCGGCGCCACAAAATATCTCCGTGATACGGCTTGCCTTCCTTCTCGGCGGAGAAAACACACACACGCATCAGAGTGCGTCTGTGATGTTTTCACATGACGCTCGCCTCGCGTTCTCGCTTGTGGGTAATCAACAACGAAACAGAGAAAACACAAGTACGAGCAACCATCGTTATCGCCCCCCTTCCCCCTCCGCTTCTTCCTGGTCAGCACATCGCAATCTCCCACGTCACGCACGCGCTCCTTGGCGCCGTCTGCACACGATCGTCGGCCTTCTTGGCCTCTAACTCATCGGTGCCCCCCCCCACACACACACAGACGCGCGCTGTGGATAAGACGCACATAAAGAGTGGTGCGCACATCGAAGACAGTCGCCCCGCGAGTTCCCACGCGGCGGCAAGCCTTCACGGCGCGGCCGAGATGCGTGGACGGGCGGGTGCAATGAAAGCGTGGTGGGTGGTGAGGGAAGGAGGAGGGGGGGGGGGTAGCACCGCAGGAGGGAACAACAAAACGAACGATCGGGTCACCTCTCTGCAACGTCACCGCTCGCCGCATGTGCACAGGCACCAAAGAGTGCTGGCACGGTCACAGGAACTCACAGGCCTACAAGTATCAATCTGTCCGTGCACGCGCGCACACACACACGCGCGTACAAACTCGCAATCACAAAGTCACGCGAACCCCAGATGATGTCAGGCACGCCGCGTAACTCGAACGAGCCTCCCTGCATCGGGGCGTAGACGGCCAGCTTTCAGAAGGGCGCACTGTACTCGATCACGCACCACACAGGCAGAAGCGATTCCAGCGTTAGCAGGGCTTCGACCCATGGCGTGCCCGCTTCCATCATGCGCGGCGGCAATCAGAAGGGGCGGGCCGCGCGGCCGAGGAGGATCAACACCAGAACGGACGCAAAGAACAGCGGGTGCCGAGCAAGGAAACCAATGCAGCAGAACAGAAGGGTGCTCAGTATCACTGTCCACGCGGCAAGGATGAGGAAGGCCATCAGCGGACTGCGGCCGTGAGAGCGGACACCGAGCATATTCTGCGTAAAGTCGTTGTTGGGCCGCTGGAACTGGGAGGAGACGTTGCCGAATCGGTAGCGGCCGTCCTTTCCGGCGTGCCGTCCACGGTAAAACTCGTCGGTGGTTTGATTAACACTCGCGTTTGGGTCGGTGCTGCTCATGCGGCGCACCGTGAAGCGCTTGCCACGAGAGTCGGTGTACGTCGTCTCCTCCATACGGTTCCCGTGCTCGTCTACAAAGACGTTTGCCGTGCTACTCTCCATGCTGAAGAAGGGCCGGAACGCTTGTTCCGAGTCCGGGAAACTGCGGCCAACATGGCCACCCAGTCCGTTTCCTTTGATGCCTCCAAGCCGCATCTCTTCCTCCAGGTTGCGGAAAATTTGGTCGACACGCATGCCGCCGAAGAGCTCACGGAAGAGCTGATCGGCTTCCTCCTTGGACATCTGATGGTACTGGTAGTTGCCACGGTCCATGCCGCCCGGAAAGTCGGCAGAGTGCCCGCTAGCACCACGGCCGCTGCTGCCGCTGTTGTACAACCCACCGCCTATACCCCTCGACATCGCTCGCTGCGCGTCGTACTCGCGGCGCTTCTCTCTGTTGCCAACGACGCTGTACGCGGCCGAGATCGACTTAAACTTCTCCTCCGCACCCGGCTGGTGGTTGCGGTCTGGGTGGTACTCGAGAGCCGACTTCTTGTACGCGGCCTTGATTTCATCCTGCGTGGCGTCCGGCCTCACCCCTAGCACCGCATACAAATCCTGCTGCCCGGTGCCGTCGCTCTGCCAGCGGCGATCAGTCTGCATAAACGCGCAGTAGGACGAGAGTCTCGTGGACGGGAGCTGCCAGCGGCGTAAAAACGGCACGGTTGCGGACGGTGCGGTACGTGTGCTCCTCATGAAGCGCATCGAAGGACTAGCGACGGCACGGATGGCGGCGCGATCGGCCCACATCGCACGATCCAGCAGTCGTCGCATGATGACGGCGTGGCGTGTGGCTCTGATGGTCGGCTGCCTCTTGGCCCTCCAGCAAATCACTCCAACCTATACAAGTGTGGGGAAAGGGGGGTTAGTGGCGCTGCAAAGGCCTCGCTCGGGGCTTCGAGAGATCGTGTCTGATGGACTGAAGGTGAGGCTACCAAAGGGGGCATGTGCGCATGCACATGCGGACACTCGCACGCAATACAATTTCGCTCGTGGACAAAAACAATATACCGCACAAGCAGAGCACAGGGTGGGGGGGCGGCGCGCAGCTGTTGCGGGACGCACAGCCGCAACAAAGATCGCAAGAAGGCGTTCAGAGCGTCACCATCGCATCCGTTTAGTAACGGCAACCGAAAGCAGCAAGTAAAAAAAAGGCATGGATGTAGGAGGAGATGCGATGGGTCAGCCACGTTGGTGCAGCGGGGACGCTCACGTTGAGTTGGAGGGCAGCGCGGCGCGATGCGGCGCGCAGTTGTGTGTGTGTGTGTGTGTGTGTGTGTGTGTGTGTGTGTGAGCCTTGGCATGCACCACCTCGTCAAGGCCGTTAGTGCAAGAGAAATTGCCGCCTTCTGCGCTGCCCCTCAAAGGAAAACAAAGAAGCGTCGCAGTCATGCACGATTTGGAGTGCGTGGGTGTGAGGCGGGGAGGACGAGGGTCGAAGTACCGTGGTGGAGTCGACCACTGGAGACGACAGCGACACCACCCCCATCTGTTCTACTGGCACGCGAACGTTTTCAGCACCCGTCACCGGTAGGGAGAGAGTTCCCTTTGCCGCATGGGCAGAGGCCGGCACGGATGGTCACTGTGCCTGCGTGGCTGAGCTATTTCGTGTGTGGGTGTGCGCACGGGGTCCATTTCTCTATACGCTGCTATCTGCCTCTATCGAACTTGCCAAAAGGAAAAGGTGCCTCGCTCCTCTCGGTGCGTCGCACATGTGGCGAATGAAGTGGACAGTGAGAGGAAGGGAAGGAGCGAGCACGACACATGCGCCACCACGATCGTGTTCCAACACGTAACGAAGCACGGGGGCGTACAAGAAAAAAGGAAGCAGCGCCGCCTCAAGCCTGAAGCGCAGTCATCGAAGCGATCGAGCACACGACCCTCCATGCTCAGACAGACGCGGCTCGCAAAGTAGGAGGGCTCTCTTCGACTACAATGGAGGGCTGTGGTGACGGACGAGAGGAGGAGGGGGGCATTCCAACGTTACATGCTCTTGCTGGCTGCGACTATGAGCTGCTGGCAGTGCGCCTCAGTCTCGACGGCGCGCTTCTGAAGCCGACTAATGGAGTCTCTTCGGTTCGCCGCTGCGCGTATGGACGTCTCCTCGACTAGCAGGGCGAAGTTGCGCTGCTTCTCCTCAATCATCTTAATAGAGCTTCTCGCCTTTAGCTGCCACATATCGACGCCTTGTTGAAACTGCTCCACCATGCGGATGAGCTTGTCGAACTCGGACTGAATATCCCGCTGGTCCTCTGTCAATGCGTCGCGGACACCAGCCAACAGCAACGCCAGCTCTCGCTCCACCTCCACATTGAGGAGTTCTGTGCTGGCGCTTAGCCTCTCCCTTTGCTGCCGCTCCACCTCACACCAGGCGGCCTCAAACTGCGCGGTGGTCGTGCTGTTCATGAACTGGCCCTCCACTTGCTACCTCAAGCAGCTCAATGCACTGTTCCTGGGGAGGCAGACGAACAGGATGGGAAGTTGGGGGGTAGGGGGGGGGTGAATCGCAGTGGCACGTAGGTGCGCGTTTTCTGACCGAATCGTGAGTTGACGCTCTATCTATCGATGCACAGTTTGTGTGCCTGTGAGGCGGCTGGGTGGGTGGGCGGGACGACAGCAGCGGCCAGCAGGGCGTACACTCAGCGGACGTGCCCGGCGTTCAGCGGAGAGACATACGCGAGAGTGGAGAGGAAACGAGTGAAGCAACGAATACATCAACGAGAGATACAAGAAGTGACGCGTCGTTGGCAGCAGGTGCTGAGTACACGGCTGGCACGCTCGGGGCCGCACGGCCATGAAAACAAGGTGTGCTCGTCCGAGAGACAGGGTCACTGGTCCGCGTTCCCAGCGGAGGGCGTGGGCTGAGCATCACACCGACGCACACACGCACGCGCACGCACGGAGACGAATCGCTCGCACATCACAGAGGTGTCCATTGTGAGGAGAAGAGGCGATCCGAGGAGTAGCGGCCGCAGCGTTAGAGAGTTTGCTTGCTCTCTGCGTGTGTGTTTTTTCTCGCGGCACGCGCGACAGCGCTATCGCAGGGTCGTGGCACTGCACCAAGCAACAAAGGGGTAGAAAAAGCAAGAGACACACACAGAGCAGAGGGAGAAGAGCATAGTTTCTTGTTTTGTAAAGGAAAAAGCATGTCGATGTATACATGCAACATCGACATACAGCAAGAGGAGGGAGAATCGGGGGGAGGGGGAGGGGGGGGCAGCAGCAGAGACGGATCAGACAAAGCCGCGGCATCGAGCCCGAAAGATCCCATCCCGGAGACGAAAACGTGTCCCCCCAGTATGCACAGCGCCACACAGCAAGTGTGCTATCGAAACCGCCCGGCCCCTCTTTGACGAGCTGCACGCTGCTCGCATGCGGGGCTGAACACTCGCTGCATTCTTCCTCACAGGGCGCCTCCCTTTTCAGTTCCGTAGTCTGCCGCTTCTCGACGGTTCAGCGGTAGCTGAGTTGTCCGAGAGAAGTGAAAGGCGTGGCGCGACGACGACACCTGCGACACGAACAGCTGCTCACGCTCGTGCGCGGTTGTGCTACCCGCCGCAAACGCCGGCAACCCGCTGGTTTCGCAGTCGGCCCCGTCGATCCGTTGCTCGGCGGCTTCTCGAGGTACCATAAAGCGGCGCTCCGAGCGTACCGACTTCGACGGCGCCAATGAGTCTCTGGATATCATCAGCTCGTCCGAGGAAGCGACGCTGGCTGCGTGCGTGATGGCTGCCTTCCGCACGCGGAGACTAAGCTGCCGCAGGAAGTCGTTGAGGGCAGCGTCCTGGCAGCTTGCCGGAGACTCCCTACCTGTCGGACCGTCGATGTGCCGTAGCGTCCATTCTGAGTACACCGCAGCAAAACTGGCAACCGACAGCTGCACCTTCTCTGCCCGCTTGTGTGCAAAGCCCGTGGCAGCTGCGGGCTTGCCGAGCAATGTAGCGCTCGTGTCAGCGTCTTTGCTTTGCGTCGACGCTGACGCGTGATTGAACCCGCCGGAGTCGTGCTCCCCCGACGGCGTCCTGGAGAGCGAGGAGGAGCTCCAGTCGGAGCCGACGGCGATCGAGCCGACACCGTCCACCGTCGTCGAGTGCTGTAGCACAAACTCGACCAACGCCTCTACGCTGCCGTCCCCCAGGGCATACACGAGCAAGACAGGCAGCGCGAGACTTTCGAGGAGGCCGGTCACCACCACTAGAAGCCGATTCTTGAAAAAGGTCGTCGTGATGTGCTCGTAGAAAGCGTCCGCCGAATGGAACCACTCCGCCGTGTCGTAGTGGATGCTGTCAACAAGCCGCTCCAGGTCGGTGATGTACGCGTACTCGCGCTCCCGAGGATCCACCTCTGGTGCGCACGCATACAGCATCAAAGCGAGCGTGAGCCACCAAACGAGAGTGAGCCCGCCAATGGAGGAGCCGATGAGAAGAGCCGGATTCAGAAAGGATAGGATGGCAGTCACAAACACGCACGTGCTGCTGACCCGCCGCACCAATCTAGAAACGCTGTTCGACACCCGCAGCCGATCCACCATGCGCTCGGCCACCTCCGACCCGGCACGCAGGCGACACGCGTGCAGGTGCTCCACCTCGTTGTAGAGCCGAAAACGCCATTGCGCCTCCGTTGTCCACATGCGCTGGGAGAGGGCCCAGTAGTTGACCTTGACCTGCGCCGCATTCTTCACGAGCACCTTCAGCGTCACGTACACGCAAAAGAAGAAAAACCCAGCCCCGTACAGCACGGCGTAGGTGACCATGGTGGAGCGGACGGCCCATACGCACTTGCGCCGGGATTCGACTGTACGGAAGGCATCAAACATGGAGTCGATCAGGGTCCTGATCACGCTTGGGCTGACGTACTGGAGTGCGGTACCCCGCAACGCATCAGCCTCGTGCAGCGCAATCAAGTAGTTCTCCAACTGCATAAGGCCCTGGACAGCACGTAGGGGATCCAGCGGATCACCAGGAGCACCAAATTTGACGCTGCCGCTGCGGCCAACCGCCGCGCAAATGGTCTCTAGAAACTCGCCCCATCCTGCGGTGCTGAGCGCGATTGCGTCGCCACCGCACAAGCCGATGAACTCGTGCCCGGCTCGCCCATCCAGGCCGCGCTGCAGGTGATAGCGCCAGCGGTGCAGCGGAGTAAGGAAGCCGGTGTCGACGCCAGCCTCGCGGGCAACCTCCTCAACCTCATACTGCAGGTAGTACGTCTCCACGAAGAGCGCGAGCTCGTACGCGCAGGAGCCGACAGTGGAGGTGAGAAAAATGAACCCCCATAGGTGGCCCCAGAACGTGCTACAGAAGATGTACGGGGCGTGCAGCCCTCTCACCAGTGGGTGCGCGGCACATTCCGATTCTACGCAGCTCAGAGCTACCGCCCAGTCGAACCGCATCGTGAAGATGACCGCCACAATAAAGAGAACAAAAGTATTGAGAAAATCAACCGCCGAGGCAACGGTGGCGCCCCAAAAGCCCTTGTGGTACCAGTACGTGTAGAGCGTCTGTGTAAAGAGGCGCATGTCTTCTATCCTGCCGCTCCCGGCAAAGCGAAGGGTGAAGCGCGGGACGCGCAGCACTGAGGCCCGCAGCTGCCACGCCATAATGGTCAGGCAAGAGAAAGAGCCTTTTAGGCGAGAGGGAGATGGACGTATGGGCCCAGGAGGGTGAAGAAGCGCACTGAGGAGGGTGAGACGACGGCGAGGAGCGGCTCTTGCACGCGCATCACATGTCACGCACTCGCCCAGAGAGCCCACCAGTAAGCACACATACAACAACGGAACAAAGCCGCCCACAGCCAGCGGACGCCCAGGATGCTGGCGCACGCGCACACAACTGCGAGGAAAGAGCAGAGAAGCAGAGACGGCAAAACAAACGGCAGCAGTCAAATAATATAGCGAGTGAACAGTCAAGAAGTGCTTCTCGCTGGTCGTAGCGAACGGCCGTTTCGCAGGCAAAGGGAAGCCGCACGAGTGCAGCGTGGGCGACGTTGAGAGAGCGGAAAGAAAAGGGGAGGGAAGGGGAAGGGAGTAGGGGCGCATCATCAGCGTGGAGAAGGATCAAGGCGAGGCAGCCATGCATGGAGAGGCCCTTTGCCCCTTCACACGTCAGGGGTGCAAAGAACGCACCACACAGAAGCACAGCTACAACTGAAGAACAACAAGGACGGAGCAGCAGTGCCCTTGCACCACAGACAGCGCCCTTGACAGCAGCGGCAACGCTGCGTGCGCCGACCTGAGAAAAGCAGTACGCGCTTAATGACCTCTTGATTCATCGCTCCTCTTCAGCGTGCAGCTGGGGTGCGCTAGCCGTCCTCGACAGAGACCGGGCCAAGCATCACATGTTTCCAGGGCACACGCAAGCGTGTGATGTTGCCACCATCGACTGCCATCCATTTCGTGTGCAAAGATCCTATCGTGGAGTGCGGTCTGAGGAATTCCCGTGCGCCCTTCTGCACTAGATGCGTGGAGTGGCAGTCCTTCGCGAGGTCAAACACATGCACGCGCATGGGCGCAATCACGCCGCTGAGTCGCGATGCCTGCATGTTGTGTTTCTGTGTTTCTCTTTCAGTGTATTCACGCGAGACGAGTCAGACACCTATGCGTGAGCGCGTGTGTGCCTGCATGTCGCTGCACCTCCGCCTAAAGCCACAGGCGCACCCCTACAAGCGCAGAGACCAGCACAGACACACACGCGCACGTGCGACACAGGCGCTGCCCTCCCTCTCTGGTAAAACAAAATGAACCACTACACGACAAAGACAAGGATTGATGCGGATGGCAAAGGCACGACACGTTATTGGCATCCCAAGACAGAGAGAATGCATGCAGCACTGCCATCACCATGGCAACGGAGTCAAGTGGCAAAAGCCAACGCACGACGCACACACACACGCACCCCTTCATTACCCTACACACGTAAGAAACAGCGAATGGCGCGCGCGACTGGCCAGAGATCACTCTCAATTAAGGTGCGGCGCGCGAGCGGTGTGGTGGGAACACAAAAACGAAAACAAAAAAAAGGAAGATACCCGCCCGCTGCTCTAAGCCGTCCCATGGAGACACGAACACGCACAAACATCCACAGATACCCACTGGCACAAGTCCGTGTGCGTGCGCAACGCTTTGGCCTCAGTCGCGTCACGCCCTTGCCGGCTGTGTTACCCTTACCACGCCTCTATCGCCAGCTTCGCCAGGGCCTTCTCGAGGGCGGCGTGCGTCCTTACGCTCGGCATGTTCTCTGCGACACTCCTCTCCTCCTCCGGAGGGACGAAAACGGGCTCCAGCCAGCCCTCGTTCACACGCATCAGGCTTACTAATCTATTGTAATCTGCCTGGGGCTCGCCCAGCTGCTTCTGAGCGCTGGCACGCATGGCGTTGCGTTTGCAAAACGCGCGTACGGCGTCGAGACGGTTGGCGGGCGACTCGATCATGTGCAGAGGAAGGAGGCCCCAGAACCACGTCTCGTCGTTGCACTCGAGTTCTGCCGTCACGCCGAGAAGTACCGACAGCTCCGCATCTCTGTAGGCTTGCTCCCTCGGTACTTGGACAGCGCGGATCGCAGCCACAATCACAAAGGGAGTGAGATAGTCGGCGCCCGAGTAGCTCGACGCGTGGGGGTGCAGGCAGGCAGCCGGAGGAGCCGAGCCGTTGGCGAATCCCTCCAAGAGCAGCAACGCAGCATCTTGGAAGGTGTTGCCGCGCCGCACAACATCTTTCCCACGGTGCGTCCGCAGCACTGCAGTGTCAACGCGTTCGGCGTACGGAGGCAAAGGATTGAGCTTGCGCGACGACGGTGCGCGCAGCCGCTCGAGGAAGGCATGAATTATGTCCTCGGCCGGCGTATCCGGAACACAGCCATAGAAAGTGAAGATGCCCAGCAGCTGCTTCCACGTGGCCGCCGTCGGGGCCGCACGTACCTCGGCCGTCTCTTCGTTCAGACCCGTGTACTCCTCGTCACGGATGAAGGGTTCCACCTTGCCGGAGAGGAGGCTCACGACACGCTGACGCACTTCCTCACCATCCTTGAACCCGCTCTTCGCCATCTCGACGTAACCACCAAACTGGTTCCCCTCCCCGCACACGCGCAACACACGCGCCAGCTCCGCGTTCGCGACCGACTGAGCGGAGGCGCGGGCCTCGCGAAGCCTGTGGCACAGCATAGCCTGCACCAGTTCCTCCGCAGGAGACAGCTTCGCCGCACGCATAGCGGAGCTGTCGAGGAAGGCAGCGAGCTCCGTTTTCAGCCAGCCAGCCAGATTTCGATGGCGCAGCTGCGTAAGGTACCGCGCCTCCTCCATCGCGTTCGGGACAGCGGCGTCCGCCTCAGGCAAGGCGTAGAGGGCGGAAAGAAGGGAGAGGACGGTGCAGGTCTGCCGCGTGGAGAGCAGCTCTACGCGAGAGAGAGATGCCTCGCCAGCTGCCGAGATCACGCTTTCGATGACATTGGACGCCACCTTCAGCTTCTCCGCCGAGAGCGTGTTGTGGCTCTTGTTGCGGTGGAGATGAATCGACGCCAGCGGACACGCCGCGTCGTCTGCCACGTCGGTGTGCTGCAGAAACAGGCGAAGCAGCGCCACAGCGCACTGGGTGAACACTTTTTGGGCCGGCTTGTGCCACTGAAACGGAGTGGCCGCAACGACGCAAGCACCCGCCACCTCTGGCACCGCGCCACCCGCCTCCACCCCGTCGCGTAACTCCGCGTGCGACGGGAATGCAATGCTGCCGGCGGTGCTCCAGCCTGCTCGCACGCTCCTCGCTAGCATGCCGCGAATCGTCCGCTCCGAGGGCTGCAACCGCGGTGGATGGTTGAGGTACGTGCGCTGAATGATCGACTTCTGCGCGCACACGTAGTACACGCGCGGCTCAGCCGTGCGGCGCGATGTCCCCAGCTTCACCGAGAACGGCTCGCACTTGCTCTTCACACTCATGTCCGGCAGGGCGTACGGTAGATCGAAGTCAGCCGCCGAAGCCAACGCCAGGCGCCGCTCCACCACTGGCCTTCGCGTCGCTGGTGGCGGTGGCACTGTGTACGTGCGCACTTCAGCATCGGCAATCGCCAGTGCGCCTCCACTACCAGTGGCCGCCTGCGGCTGCTCGACGCTGCGCATGTCAGCTGTGTCTTCCTCCTCACTGCCGTCACTCGAGCGGTCGAGGTCGTGCGAGTGCTCATCCTCGTCGTGGATGATGGAGAGCGGGGCGGTGTCGCTCGCATCCTGCCGAAGAGCCGCACGGGACACGCCGGCCGCGGCACTGCTGTCGTTCAGGCGGTAGACGCAACACCCCTGCCGGTGACCCACGAAGTGGGCGCGCGATTCCGCGCAGTAGCGGGCGATGCCCTCCGCGGCCTCGCCGGTGGGATCGCGCACCCGCACCTCGGCTCGCACGTTCAACCCGCTCGACAAGGGCGGGGCGTCGCCGTCAGGGTACAGTGCAACGTGCCCGTCACTGCCGAGGTGCACCACCGCGGCTACGTCAACGCGCACCAGGTTCACCGGCTCCAGAAAGCGCACCTCACACGAGCCGTCGAGACGACTAATCGTGAAGCGTGAGACGCGGCGGAGCTCCTCGGGGGTGTAGGTGGCCAGCTGAGCGAGGCTGGGCTCCAGGGCATACGCAGGGTTGGTGCACCGTGGCACGGCGGCGTTGACGATCGGCGCATCCACCGTCGTGGGCGACGGCCGCCGTGGCGAGTCGTGCGTCACCCGCTTCTGTGCCCCGGCGGGCTCTCCTGCCGCGGCGCCGCCGAGCTGCACAGCAGGGACCAGCATCTCCTTCAGCGCCACTGGCGAGAGGGCGCTCGAGGCGAGGGACGCCGGCACTTGCTTCATCAACGTATTTTCGTCAGGCACCCGCATCTGCGTCACCATCCACGTGTGCATCGCCCGACGGGCTGGAGGGACAACGGGCTTCAAGTCATCCTCGGTCGTCTTCGCCGTCGTCTTGGCCGCCTGAGGCCGCTCGTATGAGTCGAAGAGCAGCACATTGCCATACGGCGCTGCGTTGTAGTCAGGAAGGGACATGAAACCCAAGTCGGTGGGACGGCCCACATTCACGCCAGCACCAGCGGCCGGCGCACTGGCAAGTGCCGCTGCAGCGGGTGCCTGCCCAAAGCCGCCAGTGGCCGGCGGCTGCGCGCCGAAGCCAGTAGCGGGGGCAGCCTGGCCGAAGCCAGCGGCGGGGGCTGCTTGACCGAAGCCAGAGGCGGGGGCAGCCTGGCCGAAGCCGCCAGCTTTTGGCTGCTGTGCGCCAAAGCCGCCCGCTGCCGGTCCAAATCCGCCACAAGCGGCCTGCCCAAACCCACCTGCCGCGCCTTTGGGGGCCCCAAATCCACCCGCGGCCGACTGCGGCTGTTGCTGCGAGCCGCCAAAGCCGCCCCCGACATCGAAGCCGGTGGTGCCGCGGCCTGCGCCGAACCCGCCCGCGGCGGGTTGCGACTGCTGGCCAAAGGCGCCGCCTGGCGCTGCCTGGCCGAAACCACTAGCAGCTGGCTGCTGCGCTCCAAAGCCACCGGTGCCCTGTCCGAAGCCGCCTGCAGCGCTGGGCTGAACTCCGAACCCGCCGGCCGAGCCCTGCGGCTGTTGTTGCTGGGCAGCGCCAAATCCACCACCAGTGATGGCTTGGGAAACACCGCTGCCAAAGCCGCCCTGAGCAGGCTGCCCAAAGCCCCCGGCCGTCGCCTGCTGTGCTCCGAAGCCGGCCGCCTGCTGCTGCACTTGTCCAAACCCACTAGCGGCTGGCGGCTGCGCACCGAACCCACCCTGCGCAGCCTGTCCGAAGCCGGTGGCCCCGCGGCCGGCGCCGAAGCCGCCCGCGGTGGCCTGCGGTCCACCAAAGCCCGTAGTGCCGCGTCCAGCACCGAACCCGCCAGCACCAGTCTGTTGCGCAGTGCCGAAGCCACCTGGTGCAGCGGACTGGCCGAAGCCGCCGGTAGCCGTCTGTTGACCAAAGCCACCGGGTGCCGGCTGCTGTGAGCCAAAGCCGCCCTGAGGAGCAGCGCCAAAGCCACCCGTGCCCTGTCCGCCGCCGAACTGAGCACCAGCAGTGGTCTGGGTGCCAAATCCACCCTGCACTTGCTGTGGTCGCCCAAAAGCATTCACGGCAGGCTGAGAAGCACCGAACCCTCCTCCCTGCGCTGTTGGCTGATTAAAGCCGCCAGCTGCACCGAAGCCAGCGCCGCCTCGCCCCGCACCGAAGCCGCCGGCGGCCGCCTGTCCGAAACCGCCCTGCTGTTGCGGCGGTGTTTGCCCAAATCCGCCTTGCTGCTGCGACTGCTGGCCAAATCCACCCGCCTGCTGCCCGAACCCGCCTGACTGTTGCGGCTGCTGACCAAAGCCCCCTATAGCAGTGGCGGGCTGCAGGCCAAAGCCGCCGACCTGCTGCTGAGACTGTTGGCCAAAGCCACTCATCTGCTGCGGCGGTTGCTGGCCAAAGACCCCAGTCTGTGGCGCTGCCGCCGCTTGGCCAAACCCGCCCTGCTGCTGCGACTGCTGACCAAATCCACCCGTCTGCTGTCCGAATCCGGCCGCCTGTTGGGTTGCCTGCTGACCAAATCCACTAACCTGCGGTTGCTGCCCGAAGCCGGCGACTGGCTGTTGCTGCGCCTGACCAAAGCCGCCAGCTGCTTGCGACATACCCGCCTGGCCAAATCCGCTTTGTGGTTGAGCCGGTTGGCCGAATCCACCCGTCTGCTGGCCGAAGCCGCCGACCTGCTGCGGCAGCTGTTGTCCGAAGCCTCCTACCTGCGGCTGCTGGCCGAATGCCGCTTGCTGTGGTTGAGATTGCGGGCCAAAGGCACCAGGTTTGCCCTGGTTGAAACCGCCACCAAACGCGTTCATTAGCACCCCGCGCACACACGCACGCACCGCTGCGATTCGACTGTCTACTGCTCTGTATGCATTCAAAGACCTCCGACAGCGAGGTTGCCCGCACGTGCATGTGCACCGGCAGGTGTTCGAGGAGCAAGCGTGAGAACACCCCTCGACATCGAAGGTGGCACAGAGGCCGCCATGTCCGATAATCAACGCCGCGTAGACGAAGCACACACAGGCGCCACAACCACACCATGCGAGAGAGTTGAAGACGGTGGAGAGGATAGATTTCCGGAGAAATAAAAGCGCGGCGAACAGCGGTGTGAACCGCCCACCACGAGAGCATTACATATCGAGGCAAACTATAATCTCTTCTTCAGTGCAACTAGTGCAGGTGAACCGAAGAGTAGAAGCAGAGTCGCGCTGCCGTGATCCCGATAGCACCACGCCCGCAGCAACAAGCGTAGCGCGTTCATCACCACTCTGTCAGGTCATCGTTTGTATACTTCGGAGAGCCTTTTACTTTTTCATGCTGTCCTTTCTCTGCCGTGATGCACTGAGCCTAGCTGCACTCCACGCCACCTCCGGCCCTGTCACACGCACATCGCGTGGTGCCAAGCAGCCCTGCACACACACGCTCTACAGCGATGCGCCGACTCAGCCATCCGAGCAGGGCCCCTGCCGCATACTCCACCCCGCCCCCGCGCGTTGCAGGTCGCCCCACACCCGCTCCCGTCACGCCGGCACCCACCTGGCGTGCATCCCCCGTAGGGGGTGGCACGCAGCCCCCCGCACCAGCAACGGCAGCCGGGGCCGGGTGCAATGCGTCCCAGCCACGCCGACACTCTGCCTACCACGGGGACGGCACAAGCGTGTTCGCTGTCGCGGGTCACCCCGACGCAACGCCACCCAGGACCCCACCGCCGGCACATCAGTGTGGCCATGCATCGCACGGACCCTTGTCACCACGAGAAGTGGGGCTCCGGCACTGGCAGGGGATAGGAGGGAGGGGGAGAGGGGGCTGCCCGGACTCGCACCGCGTACGGTGTGGGGTGTACTGGGCGCTGAGGTACCACGCAGTGTGAAGCAGGCGGTACCGAGGGCTCAAAAAGACCGGCAATCAAAAAGAAATAGAGCTCGTCAACGCCGACTTCTGTGCAGCGGCACACGCGCACTCGAGATATTCCTCTGCTATGAGAGATAGAATTGTAGAGAGAGACGGTAAGACGCGCGTCGCTTCATCGCTTGGTAATGTGTCGATCGGATGCGGGAGGGAGTGCAGCGGAGGCGCAGCAGGAGCGGCAGAAAACCGCCCCGTCACGTCCGCACGCCGTCACCTACCCTCGGGCCATCAAGCGAACAATGACGCCATGCTGGGCTGCGGTGCCTGCCCAGTTTTTGCTCTGATGTAATCGTCTCTGTGCTCCATCTCACTGCAGTACGTCTGTCGATCGGCGCCATATGAGATGAGGGCGACACTGTTCCCTTCAAACTCAGTGAGCTTGCGCTCATTCAAGTCAAACACAAGAATGCTTTTGCTTTCAAAGGGGCGGAAGAGGCTCGCCATGGTCGGTTCCCCTGCGTTGATGCCACGTGCTGCGCAGTAGTCGTCCCAGTGCAGCATCTCCGCACTGAACATTTGACTGGACGAGCCGGCCTGCGTCGCCGACACACCCGTCACCTGCGTCACGTAGGTATCATTGCCCAGCGCGAAGGTGCGCACGAGTGGCTCCGCGTAAGAAGAGGCAAATAGTTGCTGCATCGGTGGTTTGCCGTCGTTGATGCCGCGCTCTTGCCGGTAGTCGTCCCAGTGAATCATCTCACTGCATAGAAGCTGTCGTGGCTCTCCACGGTTGGCTGCCCTGTTGGTGATGGGAAGAGATATGTAGTAGTCATCCCCTGTAAAGAAACACCGCCCCGTCACCTCCACGTTCATCTTGAAAGGCACGCACACACTCAAGCCGATGAGCCAACTTGAAGAACGAGAAGATGCCGAAGAGAAGTCGTGTGATGACGAGCGAGAAGGAGGTAGAGGAGGGGGGCGCGTCTGTTGTACACGCCAGCCAGTGAAGTGGAGATGAATGTACGTATGTGTGGATACGTCGCGTCGGCATCCGCGAGATATGCCACATTAGGAAAACGCGATGGAGCAACGGAGCCCGCCACACGTGAAACATGGGGGACACAAGCACAGCACAGTGTAAGGGAGGAATGGACGAGGAAGATCAAGCAGAAAAGGCGACGAGGTGGACTCAGTGGGTGGGAAGGGGAGGGTGTTCGAGGGGCCCTGCCTGCGCGTGCAGCGGCATTTACGAAAAAGAACAGCGCACCACTGAGATGCACCGTGGCCACTCGGGAAGCAAAGGAACGCATGCCAAGCAGCAACACGAAAAACGTACTCGTTCTCAGACGAGCCAGCTTGAGGCACTGCGACGCACCCGCGCACTTCCCTCGTGCCCTAGAGGGTGCATGCAGTGCTGCACTGTGCTTGGTTGAGTGAGACTCAGGTTACGGATTACTTACGCGATGTCGTACGTGTCGCTGCGCCGAAATGCGGCACGGCAAACGGGGGAGAAGGAAAAGGTGGCGAAAAAGGAAGCGGTGAGGAGCAGCGGTTCATGTGGGCCTTCGTGTCTGTGGTGTGTCGGCAACGAGGGTGAAGCAAGGGAACGAAGAAAAGGGTTCAATGGCCGGCGTCCCTACGCAAAGAGCGGGGGAGAGAGGGGGAAGGAGGGCGGGGTGGATACACAGCTGATGCCAAACTGCTTTTTTGTCACCGTCTCCCACGCTCACACGGATGCGTGCTCACGTTGAAACTGGTCGAGAGCGGCCGAGTCGTAGTGAGTGCGCTGAAAGCCGCTCGCCCACTGCAACAGGTATGCTGTCACACCGGCCCTCTCATGCAGCACCAGTGGAACACCGGCAGACTCCTTGAACAACGCTAAAAGAGCCTCGGAGCAGAAGATCTTCAGATCCGCGCCGCTGAAACCTTCCGTCTGCTCCGCGATAATGCGGGTGTCGGCGGCGGTTTTGCACAGCAGCAGTTGGAGAATGGACTCGCGATCTGCCAAGGTGGGCAGAGGAACGTGTACCATGTAATCAAACCGGCCAGGCCGCATCAACGCTGGATCGAGGAGGTGCGGCACGTTGGTGGCTCCCACAAAACAGACCCCGTGGATGTCTGCGAAGCCGTCCATCTCGGTGAGCAGGGTCGACAGGAGGCGCACGTGCTCGGTGTCGTGCCCGCCGCTGACTCGGCGGCCGCCAAGCACCTCTACCTCATCAAAGAACACAATGCACGGCGCCTGGCGGCGGGCACGAGTAAAGACGTCTCGCAAGTAGCGCTCGCTCTCCCCCACATACGCGCTCACCACGGTCGCCGAGTCCAGGTAGATGAGCGAGAAGTTCCCTTCTGAGCAAAGCGCCTTAATGAGCGTCGTCTTGGCACACCCTGGGGGGCCATAGAGGAGGATGCCGCGCGGTGGGGTGAGGTGGAAGCGCTGCATCAGCTCTGGCTGCTGTTGCGGCCACACAAGTGCGCGATGCAGCCTGTCCTTCACCTCCACCAGCCCGCCGATCTCCGACCACCGCACTGCCTTGAAGGGGAGAACGGAGGCGATGTCGGGCCGCCGGGCCGCCTCCAGCGTCTCCGCGCATGTCCGTCCAACGAGACCCTGCGCAGCACTCAGCCAGTCCGTGGCGCTGCCGCCTCGCACGCTGGCCAGCAAGGCGGCGCGCTGCGACGCACCAGGAAAGGAAACCACAAGGTGAAAGGCGACGAGCTCGTCCAGTACGTCGGTCGCACAGAGACCGTAGTCATGGCTGACGCACAGCACCACAACCGACCGGGCGGCACCGCCGCCTCCGCCGCGAAGAACGGCAGCGTCCCGCTGGAGCTTGCGCAAATGAAGCTTGGCCACCTCTGGCTCAGCCGCCGCAAAGACGCGCTCGGTGCCAGTGACCACCAGAACCACGGTGCCACCCCACCCCTCTTGAAATACCTCTGACGGTGAGAACCAACTCGACCATCCTAGCACCGTGTGCGTGGCAGCAACGCGTTCCAGAGCATACCTCACCGTGCTGGAAACACCACACCCTCGAGGGCCGCGCACCATGACACCGACAAGCGCACCGGCGGACTTGTCGGCGCACGCCAGCAGCTGCAGGAGTTGATCTGTCTCACTTTCGAGGCCAATAGGTCGCGCTGCCCCTCTCCCATCAAGGCCGCCGCTGCCGACCCGCTGAGCATCATTCACGCGCACACGGCAGTCGCTGCTGACAAGCGCTATGCCGCGATAACCCTTCTGTAGCGTCACCTGACGCACCGTGTAAACACCGTCTTGGGTGCGGAACTGAGCCCCGACGACAACGTAGCGTCCCATAAGAGCGGCCGCGATATGAGCAGCGGTCGCGCGGGTGGCACGTCTCGGCCCGTTCACCGTCACCTCCTTTGCCGTATAGTGGAATACAGGACACCTGATCACCATCGCCTCTCGCGAACGGTCGCCGGGGGCACAGGGGTGATATTCGATGCCGCTCGGGCCCGGCGCGTGCACGACATGATGAGTCTCTGCAAGGGCGAAGTCCTGACTCGCAAAGCGCCGCGCCTCTAGCAAGCTCACGCGGACAGAAGTTTCCAGTTCGTACGTAAGTGTGGCGGCGAAGACGGGCACAAGGCGGCACAGATAGCACTCATCGCCTACCTCAACGAATGCGCAGGGAGACTGGGCGCAAGCCCAGTTGCTCGGCACGCGGATCATGGCAATCAACAATCTACTTCAGTCCCGCATGCGCGCTGGTTTGGTGTACATGCATGTGCGTGTATGTGCGAATGCCTACGTGAAGCGGCGAGAGAGAAGTGGGTGCCACCCAGAGACAGGGAGCGCTGCGCGGTGGAGAGGCAGAGAGGCGAGGGCAGACAATATGAAAGCTGTGAGAGAGGTGTGCACTCAGAGCACATGGCAAGTCCACACGGCTATCAACGAGCAAGGAATCACGCGAGACGGTAGGCGAGTGGGGTACACCTCAGCTGTGTCAGCCAAGCAAGATGGGCACACAAGAGAGCGCTCACCAGAACGAAGGGAAGACAGAGAGTGAGGGAGGAGGCCATACCATCCCTGAAGTCTGACGCATGTTTCTGGTGCACCTCCTCCGTCAGCCTCGGTAAGTCACGCATGCGTGTGAAGTCCACTGCTTTTTTTTCTGCACGAGTGGTAGCGGCGGTGGTCGTAACGCGCCGCTCGTATCGTAAGGGAGGGAGCACGGACACAAGGACAGATGAATCAAGACCCGCCATCTTCTCCCACCCACAGTGGAAAGGCAGGCAGAGACACAAGGGAAGGGGCGTGACGTCTAAATGGCATAGGAAACACGGGAGTTTTCGGCTCGCTTCGAGAATCTTCTGCGTGCCCCCTCCTCGTCTGCGCTCCAACCTGTAACATGCATTCGCGCGCTTTCTCCGACGGTGCGCAACAGCGTCTGCCCGCTTCTCCATCGCTGCCCTTCGCTACTACCTTCTGCCCTAAACACTCTAGAAGGGAGGCAAACACACATACATGAGTAGTGCGAGAGGGAGGAGTGGACGGCGGCGAGCGATAGCGTGAGAGAGCACGCTGGTGGAGATGGCTGCATAGCAGAAGCGCCAGGCAATGAGTCCACAGCGGGTCGAGCTCACAACAACCACGAAGACAAAAAAAGAGCGCAAACACGCACGCCCACACACGCGCTTGCCAAGCACGAAAGGAAATAACAACAAGACGGGGAGATATAGAGAGAAACAGGAGGAAAGGAAGTGTGGTTCTATTGGATGTGGGCGTGTTCGTCCATCGCCGCTCCTCCCTCCCCCGCCCTCTCTCTCCCCCAGTCGCCGCCAGCAACGCACGGCGATGGGGACGTGAGAGGGATAGCAGCGGGAGAGAACAAAACACAAAGGCACTCTGAAGGGGAAAAGCGAAAAAAAAAAAACAACAAATAAAGTGGGAAGGAGGAATCGCGTGGGAGAAATGAGTCAAGCGGCTGCACATGTGAAGTTCAAATTGGAAACGCAGAGAGAGACTGTTGCAGGTGACGGGCGGAGCGTGCAGTGCGGCGGAGCCCGAGATGAAGGCGAAACGAAAGCTGTACAGAACAAGGAGAGCAAAGAAATGCAGATACGAGAAAGGGATATCAAAACGACAAGCAAGGTGTACTAAAGAGGAGACGCGCAGCTGCTGCGTCTCTCGCTTTTCTTCTGTTTTTTTTTTGTTATTTTTGGTGAGTTCCCAAGCAGCGCAAAATGGGAAGAAGACAATAAGAGAACGGATGCGGAGGCGCCCTCCCTCCCCCCTCTCCCTCATCTGCCCGCGCTGGTTACAACATGCACGCACATGCGCAAGGGCACAGCTCACCCCACAGGAAAGAGCGCACAGACGAAGAGGGGGTCGGTAAACGCCCAAAGAAAAAAACTACAAACACACACACACACACACACACACACACAAAACGCCAACCTGAAACAACGCCGTCTTATCTTTTGCCGCGTCAATGTCTCCACATTCATCGATGAGAGGGGGAGGGCAAGGAGAGCCAGGAGCGCTCGGAAGAGGGGAGGGTGAAGACGCTTTCACCGAGCGCGTTCAGATGCGAGGAAGCACACGGAAAGAAAAAAGGAAGGGGCGGCGAAGCGTCGATCTATAAAACGTGGTGAAACAACAACATGAAAGCGGCAGAGGGCGTCACAAACAAAACAAAGCACAGATGCCAACAAAACCAAACGGCCGCCCTCAACGGCACTCGACGCCTCTTTCGTTCCTACTCTCGTTGCTGTGGTGAGAGTGCGAGCCTGGTGAGGTCGGCCGTGGAGAGTGCCAGGCCTGACATACGCTAGACTTGACAGCGGGAGGACGGGAAAGACGTTGTGAAACAGCGCCCCCACTCCTCAGCGTTCAACCTCCCTCGCTCTCGTACATGTATAGTGCATGTGTGCGTGCTTGTGTGTTAGTGCGGTCGGAGGAGGGGGTGAAAAAGTATCTATGAACACGCACAAGAGAATCTTCGAGCCCCCACACCCCGAAAAAGAAAGGGGAGAACGAGCAAACAAATAACCTCATCACGCACCGGTGTGCGTTCAACACAGCCGCGTTGAGAAGAGACGCCAGAGAGACGGAAAAAACACTCACGGAGACAGACAAACTTCTATGATACACGAATGGGAGGCGGCTGCAGTGGAAAAGAGAGCGAGAGAAAAACCAACATAATCAAAGATGTGAGTTTTCTATCGTGCATCACCCCTGCAAGACACATGGGAAGAAGAAAACAACAACAAACGAAACGAAATGAGCACGTGGCATGTGACGGGGGAAAAGGGTGGCACACTTCTGCTGCATCGATGCGCCTTTGTGCGTGCGAGGGAAGAGGAAGGGTGTATAAAAGAGAGATGAAAGAGATGTAGCTGGCACCGCGGCTACCATACCGTCTGTGTTCTTCTGGGACACAGCATGATGCCAATTCTTCTTCTGCACATCCGCACATGCCACACTCCTGACGCCAAGACCCACCCACTTACAGCACCCAGGCCACGTCCCTCTGCCCTCTCTCCTCTGCGCGTCTGCCCAAGAAGACGCCAGCATGTCGCACGGATTGAAGGTGCGCTGAACCAAAGAAAAAAAAAACAAAAAAAGGAAAGCAAGCGGTACTGGCAGGCCACACCACGCCATCCACATGCGAGAAGAAAGAAATCCAGTAATAGTACACACGACATCGTCACGCGAAAAGCGCCCAGGCTGCACCTCATCGGCACTGCAACACGATGCCTGCCCCCGGCAACTGCGCGCGCCGACTCCGTCCTTCACTCTTGCCCCGCCAAGTCGGCCGCTGCACATGACCGGCCATACGGAAAAAAAGAATGTGGCAGCTGGCGAGCGTCGTTCTAGAGGGAAGAAGAAACGTGTGGCGCGTTCAGCAGCACAGGGAGAGAGCAAGAAAGACGCGCAGGCGCACATTCGCACGCCGCTGTAAGTGCGCGGGTGTCATTGGTGTGCGTGGGTATCAAGGTGTGGACGGACACCCCCCTCCTTTGAAGGAGGTGCAGACGACACCAAAACGAGACGACTATTGCGCCTGTGCATCAGTGGGTCCATTCGGCGGGGCTCAGGCACTTGGACAGCGGGGCCTGAGACATGCCAAAGAGGCACGGCTGAATCAACGCCCCATTCGCGTCGAATCGTGCATCCTCCTCGACCACGTCCTGCACCGCGTTCCGGGCCGTCTGCACACGGATGGCGAACCCCATCAGCTGAAGGCCGTTCATGCACATGGCCCGCTGCGCCCCCTCTAGTGTGCGCATCTCCACAAAGGCAAACAGCGTGCAGTAGCCAGCTCCGGCGCAGATGCGCACCTTGTTGACAGGGCCAGCTGTGGTGAGGAGCTCAAGCAGCATGCTCTGCGGCAGGAGGCCAGGCAAGTGAGAGACGTAGATGGTGCGGCGCTTCATCTCGTCCTGACGTGGGTGCTGTGGAAACACATGCTGGCGTACCACCTGCTGCGGCGTCGCGGTTGCAGACGCACACGGCATCGTCGAGAACACCGACGGAGACGGTACAGATGACGACAGCAAACTGGTGGCAGTGGTTGCAACGTGTGCACTTGTCTTGGTGTAGCGGCGGAGGTGACCGAGGAGGGCATGGTTCGTCTCCGGGTCCGTCACCTTCGTGGCGATATCCGCCACCTGAGCCCAGAAAGAAGCCCTAGACATGTGGCAGTTAGGGAGCATCGCGCATGTGTGCGCCAGCGCGCAAATGCCCTCGAGCTGCCCCAGCCTGTGCCCAGCCTTTAGCAGCAGTCGTCCGGCCAGGTAGTACGGGTCGCCGGTGACCATTTTCATCTGGAAGAGATTACCAACCGCGGAGCCGCAGTTGATGGTCTGCGCAGCATTCAGCTCGCCTGCCTCCAGCAGCGACCCCAGTAGTGACTTGAGTAGTTCCTCGGAAAAGGAGGCGAAGCCAAACCACTGCGGGGAGAGGTCAGACAAGGCCGCCAAGAGACGCTGCAGAACCACCGGAGAGGCACGCGCCACCTCCATTGCCACGTCCCTGGCCACGGCCACAGGGGCCTTGCTGCGCCTAATCATGGCGCTGATACCCTGCGTGGCGCACTCACTGTACAGTACCGCCAACAACGACTTGGGGCTCTTGGAGCGGGCCTGCGACACCTCTTCCAGTGTCACCGCGTGCACCGTCAGCGCCTGCGACTGCCCCCGAGGAATGAAGGCGTGCATTTTCTGCACGGCCAGGTCCGCCATCTCGGGTGAGTCGAACCCGACAAATCCTGTCATAATTGCCCCCTCCCATGCTGTGAAAGCCTCGTCGGCGCCGTACGGGTAAAAGAGAGACTTGAGCTCCGCATCGGCAGTGGTGAGGCTCAGGTGGCCCACCGATAGCCAGTACTTGCAGCGGGACTTGGTAGAAAAGGCATCATCACGGTAGTCGTCAAACAGGAACGAAGACACATCGTTACCAGCGGTGGCCTCAGCGGTGGAGGCAGAACTGCTGATGGTGGACACGGAGCGGCACAGGGAGATGTCCTCCCACGCCTTCGCCTGCTTGAAGTTCATCATGAAGCTGGGTGTCTGTATGTTTATGCAGATGAAAACGAGAAGTAAAGGTTCGACAGACAAGAAAAAAGGGGCTGGATAGATCAAGCAATATAGACAAAGGAGGGGCCGAATACTCGCACGTGTCTGTCTGCCGGAGAGCCGCCGCTTACGTGAAGGTGAAAGGGTGGAAAAATAGAAGACAAGAACGAAAAAGACGTAGACAGGAGAGTCTATGAGGTGAAGGGTCTATATGACTGTCGAGTGACGATGAAGGTGTGCTCTTACGAGAGAGAAAGAAAGGAAGTCGCGATTGCTTCGCCTTTTCCACGATGTGTACACTGCCGTTGGCCCAAGAGAGAAAATGAGAACGAGGAAGAGGAGGATGAAGAGAAACGATCAAGCACAAGGATGGGGGCGGGCGAGCGATGAGAAAAGATGGCGCACCTACGGGCACGTGTGCGCTATTTTTTTTCTGGGTCTCTTATTCTTTGCGGCTTCTCTTTATGGCCGCCCGCTGTATGCGTGTATGTGGGCGGAGGGAAGGGGAGGATGGAAGTGGAGGGGCGTACAGGGTAGATCTGAGCACGTTTGCTTTATGGGCCACGAGGGCAAGAGAACGACTCTTTTCCTTGGCCAGCGTGAGAGAGAGAGAGAGCAGGGCAGGAGAAGCAAAGAAGGCAATCGGTCTTGTCACCAGCAGCATGCGCATGGTCCGAGAATTCAAAGTATGAAGAGGCGTGTGTAACCGTGCCGCGAAACACCGAGTTTCACGACGCCGAAGAGGTCCGGATAGAAGGGCCGCACCCCGACTCGGCTTCGCCTCCGCCCCAGGGTAAGGCGCTACTTTGGCGCTGGAGACGCTTAGGCAGCTCTGCGGGGTCAGACGGCAGACTTCGTCCCCAGCTGCTGGCCGTCTTCCCAGCGAGGATGCGGAGATGATTCACCAAAGGTGCGACGCAGCGAGAAAAAGGGTAGCAAGCCGAACTGCGTCGTCGGCCGTGCTGAACGCAGCGGGAAGAGAGGCCCTTCGGCCCGTAATGCCATGTTGAGCAGCGTCCGTTCGCGATGGGGCTACCCTCCCCCTCAGTCGGCGAGCCAGACGGATCCAGCGGCGTGCATATTTATGTGTGTGTGTGTGTGGGTGTGTGTGTGTGTGCTTAGCTTTCAACATTACCTCCGCGTCCACCATGAAGATTTTTTACAGGTAGGCTGTGCGCCCTCGGAGGAGGGTGTATGGAGGGCTTGCGTCAAGACTCGCACGAGGGCGTTTGGCGGCACATTTTTCTCCTGTTGTTGTCGCCCTGAGTGCTCGCGCCGGAGCCTCCTCCTCCGCCCCTGTGTTGCTGTTGTTTTGGGGTGGTGGGGGCCTCTGTGTCTCGTGATGACGGCGTCGCGTTCGGTCGACCGGTGCTGATTAACGCGTGCCCACGCTGCGGCCTCCGACTCAGCGTAGAAGGATTCGGCTACTCCGTCCCCTAAGGGCCTCGTCTTTGGTCCGAGGGGCACCGAGAGCGAAACGCCGTCCGTGCCGCGCATGCGTCACGAAGAAGTCGAACACCGCCTTCAAGACGTGCACGCTGTTCTCGTTGCCCGGGTTACTGATGTCCCGGGCGAACGCGGTGCCGTATTCAGTCGATAGGTTGTTGGAAGCAGCTTGCATGGTGCATCCTCCCAGCTGGTAAACGCTTCACCTTCATCACCTGGTAAGCCATCATCTTCCGGTTCGAAAAGGTCTCGCCACCCTTGAGGAGAAGGTGCCGTGTGCAGCAGCCTCGCGTTGCTCCTTGTCGCTGCCGCCCACCCACAGCGCCACCCGACAGCGACAACGTCGGGGCCACGGGTCCCACAGCCCCGCTCCGCGCAGCATCGAGGGATTCCCGCAAAGGGCGGTTCGGTGATGGGCATGCGGCTTGCTGGCCGTGTCGACGCGAGGCGATGCGGTCGATTCTCGACACAAGCCGCTGCGCCACCTGAAGAGCATTGCCGTTGGCCTGGAAGAGCCTGTTCCTGCTGAGGCGCTCGAAGGCTGCTGCGGATGACTGGGGGAGCGTCCGTAGGTCGTCCTCCGGTGTGACGCGAGCCGCGATGGAGCTTGTTCTGCTTGCGGTGAATCCCGTCGCTGAGCGTACGGGTGTAGCGCCCGGGGTCAACGCCCCCAGGGCTTGGCGGAGAAGGTGGAGGGCGATCCCTCCCTCTCCTTGAGGTGAAGGATCTCGATATGAGAAGGCCGCCCCTCCCTGGACCCCCCCCCCGATGGACCCATGGAAGATGGGATACGGCCTGCCACCTGTGCAGTCGTCGGGTGATCTATGAAAGCATAAGAGAGAGAGGGTATGCCGGCTGTGCTGCACCAGCCCGTTGCACGGGGACTGTCGTACGGGTCCGATCAGACGAACTCAACTCGGGTCGGGACCCCGTCTGGAGGAGGAACATCGTCGCCGAAGAGCGGATGCTGGGGTCGCTCGCTGAGGAAGGTGCTTGTGAGGGGAGCAGAGGGTAGAGAGGGGCGGGGTGCAGTAGTGGTGCGCGGAGAAGATCTCCTGTCCTTCCTTGAGACGGCGGGCAGCTGCTCACAGACTGGCTGTGGAAGGCACAGGAAGTCGCATCGGCAGAGCGCGATGGGTGGCTGGCTGCATCCACTGCCCAAGGCAAGACTTCGCCACAGTCTTTGTTCGAGTGGGATAAATGTTTGTGTATGCGTGTGCGTAGTCGATGCCGCTTCCAGGAGTGCTGCACGGCACTCAACGGCGATCACTGGGGGTATTGGTGCAAGAAGAAGTCGAGAGTGTCTACATGTGTATAGGCTCGTGGGTGAAACTTCCGATGACAAGAAGTAATCCCCTGAAGTCGCGAGGTAGGACAGGTGTGCGAGAAGGGTCCGGTGCTTAGCAAAGGTGGAAAGTCCAAAAAGGAAGGAACAGAGGCGAGAGATGAACCCGGGAAAGGAGTGTGCAAGAAGAAGGAAGGAGGAGATGGGAGTGTGCACTGAGACTTGACGGCCCTTTTGGAAGGGCAGGAATGCAAGCGCAGTCTATCCGAGCCGCCAGTTCAGACTTCAAAAGCATACTCACCCACCAAACTCTTTTCTCCACCGACCCACTCATCGCACGGTATGCATGAAGCAGTGCAACCGTGTCGAGGTTCCACAGTACGTTGGCAGTGGTTCACCACCACACCAAGCCACTGACAGCGCATCCTCAGCTCACTCGAGCGTTTGCATACCGCACAGAAGGGAGCGAGGGCAGAGAGCAGCAAGAAGAAGTCAAAGTTGCAGATACTGCTGTGCTTCATTTTGTTTTTCACTTTAGTGTCGTGTAGAAACAGCCCGGCACATACACGCATTCACAGAGGTACAGACGGCGCGGCCTGAAAGATGCGGCGGAGGCTCGTGTGTGTGCGTGTGTGTGATCCAAAAGGGCACCGCTGCTACTCTCGCAACGAGACACGTCACCACTGCTCCGCCATCTTGGCAAGCTCCATCGCACGTGCGGCGCTGTCCGCATCGTCAACGACGGTGCACACAGCCGAAGCGGGAAGACTGCTCCGCTCTTGTGCAAGCGGTAGTGGTGCGACGCGATTATCGGAGCTCAGTATCTGATACCGTGGACCGTCAAATATGCGGTAGTTGCACGACGGTCGCATGAAGGACTTGACGCAGCTGTGGTCCGGCTCGCGGGTAAGCGCGTGTTGTCGGCGATGAGCCTCCTCATGCTTTTTTTGGAGCGACATGACAGCGTCTTCCTTGGCGGTGTAGCGGAGATCGACGGGGACAGCATTGAGGGAGAGGGCACCGACAGTCCGCGGGGTTAGGCGCAGTTGTGACGGCAACGACATCGGCTCGTTCACCCATACGCGCTTGATGTCCGCCACGATCGGCTCTACGACGTTGTAAATGAGCTCTGCAGGCAAATTTTCGAGGAGGTGGGTGGACAGCACGTGCAAGATGAGCACGTCAGATGGAGGGAAGAGCGCGTTGTTGTGCGTCAAGTCGGTGGGCTTCGTGCGAGCTGTAAACCAGTACATCTCCGCTACAATAGCGCACAGCATATGGCTTTTCTGCATTCGAGTGAGCGGCGTGCCGCTGCGCTGGTTAGATGGCTTGGCACCGACAATGTTCTGCATCTCATACCGGTCAAAAGCTGCTGCCAGCGCTTCCTCGCCGACCATGTGAGGCAAACTCTGCACGTACGCCGCATACGGCATGACAGGGAAGAGCTTCAGCAGCCGAGTGCGAACTTCGGTTAGTAGCACAGACTCTCCAAGGATGGCGAGACGATGAAACTCCGTCGTCGTATTCCACGTGCGCGTGCCCTCCGAATAAAAGAAGAGGCCGTGCAACAGCACGTTGTATCGACGCAAGAACTGCAGTGCCAGCCGCTGGCGGGTGATGCGGCGTGACGTCTTCGAGAAGTGAAACTCTTCCACGAGACGCGAGCGGTTCGTCAGCTCATCATACAACTGCTTTGCCGGCAGGGGCTGTGTCGGACTGCACAGACGCTCAATGAGCAGACTTCTGAGGGTGTTGCGCAGGTTGGCGTCCAGTGAAAGAGTTGTCTGCGGCGGTGCCATTCGCGCGGCCTGACGCGCGAAGGAAGAGCTTCCTGTGCGCGGCGCGACCGAATTTTGTGATGAGGCAGCGCGAGTAGAGGAAGAAACCACCGCGCTTCTACAGATCGAATGCGCTAAGTCAAGCGGACCTGCGGAAAACCTTCGCAGAGAGCGACATGTCCGCTTCATGGCGCACCCAGGGGGAGGGGGGCTACGGTGCACGTTGAGTCGGTACTACCTCGTATTATCTCCCTCTTCGCTATGGATGTCGCGCTGCGATGTCACACGCCCCTTCCACCAGCACTCGACTCTATC
The DNA here is from genome assembly GCF_000002725.2 of Leishmania major strain Friedlin. NCBI lineage: Eukaryota > Euglenozoa > Kinetoplastea > Trypanosomatida > Trypanosomatidae > Leishmania > Leishmania major. Next base: position 89,216 of record NC_007268.2, on the reverse strand, counting down.
CGTGCCTAATGAGTGTGTCTGTGGGTGAGTGCAGACGTCGCCAACCTGATGTGCGTGGTAGCGCGCACATGACAGGAGCAGAGCCACAGCACCATCCACGAGTTTTTTTTTTCGGAAACGAAAAGGCGCAGAGGAACACGAGCAAGCAAACTGAAAGCAACATTCGTGCGGGTGAGGCAAGCCCGCGAAATCAAGACGGTTGCCGCACCTCCGGCCGAGACAGCGGGCGGGAGCATAAGCGGTAGCCCACAACTCGCTCATGTGATGCTAGCACGAAAAAAGAGGGCAGTTGCCCCAGTACAGTGCCGACGTTGCAGGAAAAGGGCACCCCTTCGGGTCAGGTGGGACCCAAAGAAGGAAGGAGTGGTGACAGCAGCACCCACCCGTGATGAACGGGCCGCAGTTGCATGATGCGATGCACACCTCTATTCGCATGGACTTGGCGCATCGTCTGATCGCGTGTTTTGTGAAGTCGCACCAGTGCGGATTGAATTGTGTGCGTGTGTGTGTGTGTGTTGTTGTTGTTGTTTTTCGTGTGTGAGAATGTACAAGCAAGAGCAAGGTGCGTTAAACAGAAGAAACCAAAGAAAAAGCGTAGGCGACACAATATCGTACATCGAAGACACGCACGCATAAGAGCACGCCGCATTGCTGCCACGGAGGAAGCACCGGTGGTCGGCACACGCATGTGCGAAAGTAGGATGAGAAACCGCATTCAGTGTCTGCGGAGAACGCAGTTTAGATATCCACCAGCTCCTCCGGGCTACGACGATAAAGCAGCACAGAGGTGCGAAAGCGGCGCAACATCGCGTCCAGTGGGACTGTGATGCCTTCGGTGGCAGAAACATCGATGACAGGTCGCTGACTTGCGAGGGAGACGTATGTGTAGACCTCCTCGCCCAGAGCCGCGTCAAGCCGTTGCAGGACGCGAGTTGCCTTGGCGAGGGAAGCACTGTTTCGCTTCTCGTCGCTTTCATCGCGGATGCCCTCGACCACGCGCAGCGTAAAGGCCTCCACTTCCTGCAACCACTGCTGCTTGAACAGCGTCACAAAGTAGGAGTCCTCGGAGAGCACATGACCCAGTTCAACCTCCCCCGCCTCGTTTCTACTGCGAAAAACGGTGAAGCGCAGATGGAGCATGTTGGCCAACGACTTCTCAGGGCAAACCGCGCGCACCTCAACGAAGAAGGCGTCGAACGCCATCTTGTTGTGAAGCGTAGCGGCGGATGTCGCGGTGGAGAGGCGAAGCTGCACGATGCGGCGCCGACACATGTGCACAAGCTCCTCCGGAAGAAAACCCCTCAGAATGGCGAGCAGAGCGCGGCAATCGGGGTGATGAATGTTGTGCTGGCACGTGTCCAGTAAGTTGACACCAAGTGCTTTTGCCTCCGCAGGGTTGCCTGCCTGCGTTTGCAGCCACTCGAGAAAAAACTGCGGCAGCCGTGATGATTCCGGTGTTTTTGCCCGCGCCGTCCACATAGACTCCATCAGCTGGAGGGTCACCGGTAAGGAGAGGTGACGATGCTTGACAGGCAGCGTAGCAGAGAGGAAGCCCATGGCTTCCGAAGGGTTGCGGCCCGGCGGGACAATGACATCCGTCGGCTCCACCTCAGCCTCGCCGACACCCTCTCGCTGCAGCCACTCCCTTATAACAGGAAGCGCGGCATCCACGGAGCTTCTCGCCGCCGGAAAGTCTCTCGCGACGGTGTCGCCGCTCGCCGGATTTGGCAGAGGCTTAGGGTGCAGCGCTACATTACCCACGGAGAATGCCCCTGCGGGCGCAGCCGTATCCTTCTTCGGGACCATGGCTAGCTGCATCTCCAGGGCGTCGATGCGCGCAAGAATACGAGTGACAAAATGCTTTGAATAGGTTCCAGCCGTCGCGTCGCCGCCTTCGCAAGGAATCTGGTTGGCGCACAGCAACGTTCCGCGCAGGGCAGCTGCTGCCGCACCAGTGGCGGGCAGGTGCCCCACGCCTTCTATCTGCGCGTACGTCTGCCGTCTCAGAGCTTCCTCAAGCTCCGCCACTTTCTCCTTCAGCACGGTGATGCGCGCCTCCTGCAGCTGACTCTCCTTCTCCATCTTGCGCGTCGATTCACGCGCCGCAGCGGTGCGGGCGCTCTCCTCAATCATCGCATGCGACAGCAGCTTCACTTGCTGCTGCGCCTCCATGTGTGTTTTGCGTTTCTGCTCCATCTCCAAGGTCAGCAAGGAGTTTGCATGCTCGGCTGCTGTGACCTGATCGCGCATGGCATGCACGAGCTCCTGCGCGGCGCTGAGCTGCGCCTTTTGGTTGCTGATTGTCGCATTCATAGACTCCTTTAGCTGAATGATCTCCATCGCGTGCAGCTCCCGATCCGTTTGGCTCTCCAGGTACTCCATCTGCATCTGCTTCACCTTCTCCGACATCTCGTTCAGCGCCGCGTCGTACTCATCGCGAATGATGGAGAGAATGCCCTTGTACTCGGAGAAGTGGTTCACAAACGTGCTGAATACCTCCCGGAAGATGTGCAGGCAGTCCGCTCGAGAGCACAGAGGGTGCTCGCGTCGGTACTGCTGATGCTCTCGGCGGATGAACGCCTCCAGTTGCAACGCGAGTGGTGCCTTCGAATTAAGCGCCGCCTGGCGACGGCGCTGACGCGACGACGTCACGGCGGGCCACATCTGCACCGGGCCGATGACAGCATCACTCGACACCAACTGGCGGGCAAGAGGAGCGGGAAGCTGCGCAAAAGGAAGCGATGCCTTCCGCGTCTGTACTGGTAAGTGCGGAGCCGCTACTGTAGCGAGGGCACGGTCGAGAGGGGCGAGATGATACGCCCCGCGATCCAGCGACGGCGCGGATGGACCTTGTTGCCGGTGGCGCCCTCGCGACACAGCAGTGTCAGTTTTTGCAGGTCTTCCTACATGCTGCACAGAAGGGCGAGGTGGCTCGCGGGGATCGAGCATTGCTACAGCTGCGGTGGCCGCTTTCCTTTTGCGTGATCTTAATGCGTGCGCGTCTCCTCGCGGCGCCGTAGCGCAGGGAGCTCCGACGCTGCTTGGCCAGGAATCGCCCGGTATAGAGCGTCTTGCGACTGCGCCTCCTCTGATGTGTTGATTCAACAGCAACATTCACGGGTATGGTGATGGCGCACGGCGGAGGAAGGTTGAGTGCAAAACGCACGCGATGCGACATCGTAAACACCGCAAGGAGGGCAGAGGAGGTGCGTGAAACGGAGGACGAGATGCACGGAAGTAAAGCGATGTGAACAAGGTCACCGCGTTCACACTAGTCATCGGGTTGGTCCACCACTCGTTGCGTGCTGCAGAGAAGCAATGCTTACTAGGCACCAACCGCAGAGCGACGCCATACACCGTAACGTGACGGGCACGGAGGCCAATCACATTCACTGACTGGTGCACGGCTGCAGGCACGACAGAAGTAGGAGCACAAGCCAGCACGAGCATGCGCGTGTTCACACGAGGCGCCGCGTGATACGAGCGCGTGCACAGTGTACTGGCGCGAAAGCAATCGAGGAATCCTCCTTCTGTAAAGACATGGCACATACGTACTCATCGGAGATTGTGAGGGGACATCAAGCGGTACTCCTCTCGACCCCTCACTGCTACCCCCCTCACCATGCTTTGCAGCCTTCACGCCCCTCGCAGCGATGCAGCGGCCCACGGGCGAAGTGAACGAGGAGGATGACGAGACGAGAGGAGAGGAGGGGTGGAATGAGGGGGTGCTGCGAGCAAAAGAAGTCACTCGCCACCTTTCCGTTCTTTTTTGGCGCAGGGACCCGTGAGCGACACAGATCTCTTGTGGCTGTATGCTGCTCAAAACACCGCTGGGCAGAACTTCCTACGCTTGTTCTTGATGTAGTTTTTCGAGATGCGACGTGTGCCAAATGCCATGCGCCTCGGTGGTCGCCTATTTCGGGGGTGGCCTCCGCGCGGTGTGGCAGCAGGGCTTCGCCATGTTTTGAACTCGGGCGGCACGAAGCGCTCCATCTCTGCGTTGTCGACTGAGATTGGCTTCACTTTAACGTCGTACATTTTGTGGAATAGCGCCCCAGCTGGTCGACGACTTGTCTGCGACGCAGCTACCGTGTGACGGTGGGCAACGTGAATCGTTCGAACGGCGTCCCACAGATCGGGAGAGAGGGTGCGTTCGGCGGTGTCGTGCTCAAACAAGCGGCGGAGCAGTAGAAGCTCCTGGGGGTGGCGCCGCAGGTACCCGTGGATGCTGCGTGCCTGCAGTATCTTGCCGCTGAGATGCAACGTGAGACGTCGGCGTGCATCGCGCACCCCGGCCGATTCCTCGTACGTCAACGGGTCCACCACTCGCTCCTCGATGAGCGTAGCGTGGGTTAGGGCCTTAATGAAAAAGCCCGCGGAGGATTGGGTGCAGTATCGACTGACAAGGTCGGTTAAGCTGTCCAGTGTGCTGGCGTGCAGTACACCCACCACGGCGAGGGCCTCCAGCACATCCAAGAACCACTGTTCCTCCTGGGTGTCTCGCGCAGCCGAAGGGGTGAGCAACGCCCCTGTCGCAACCGGTGCAGGTAAAGCGTCCTCCACTTCGAACGGGCCGGGTGCTCCTCTCGCAAAGGCGTCGCACAGGCGTCTTAGTTGTAGCTCCACTTCACCGCACAGCACATCAAGCAAATTAGGTTGGTGTCGCAGAGTCTCCTCATCGGGCACGTCTGCTGCCTCGTAAAACTCCTTTGTCGTCATCCACTCCGTTACCTCGCTGCTGTGATGCGCTACCTCCGCGACGCTGAAGAACATGTGGTTCACTGCCCTCAACCCGCGGTACGTGCTCCGCAGCCCATCTAAACTCGCGTAGGGGATCAACTCTACGCAGCGGCCGAGCGCCACTGCCGTCATCTGCGGGTCGTTGAGAAACCGCTGCTCAGCCATTACTTGAAAGGCGCTACTCGTGTACGCGGAGAGCTCGGACAGTGAATAACACCCCCTCCCCTCGGACGACTCTACAGAAAAGTCATCGTCAGTGGGTGAGGGGGCTTTGAAAACAGTCCACAGGCACTTCAGCATGACATCCTCGTACCGAATCGAACGTGCAGCGAGGGTTCGCAGTAGTTGAACCTGCTGATGCAGTGCAAGCTCTCCCCTACCGATCGCACGAAGAAGAGCTGCTGTTAAGTTTGCCACATCCCCAGCTGAGGTCATTGGATTGAGACACTTCTGGTAGAGCCTGACAGACGAGCTAGCACTCGCCTCCAGCACAGCGAGCGGAGGCGCCGCGCCAGCCTTTGCACCGCTGCTGCACGCGTACACCAAACGAATACAGCGCCGCATCACCTTTGCTCAGAGCGCCCGCCGAGCGCTCGCACCAGACAACTGTGCTGAGAAGGCGCCAGGCACTGCTTTTTTTTTTCAGTGCGAGTCAAGCCGACGTGGTGATCAGCGGCAGTCACACATGAGGAAATCGGAAAACACAAGAGGATGAAGAGGTTCGGAAAGAAGAGTGTGGCGGGATCATGTGGATCGACCGTCTTTGCATGCGGTTAGTGATCTCACAAGTCAGCTACCTCTTCGACAGTGCTTGAAGGCAGGCGACATCCGAGTTGGAATAACAGGAACAGCAGGGAGCCTAGTAATACTCCAAGAACACGATACGCACCCCAAGTATAAATTGCGAATGGCTTCTGCCCACTGGCAGTCGCCAGTAAAACTTCGAAGTATGTCTCTGAACGTCTCGGTGACGGCGCGCCTGCATATCGGCCCTTGCCGCGGGGCCGCGGGCCAGAGGAGAAAAATGACAAGGCGCGGCCCCGTTGCGTTCATCTCTCCTTTGAAACGGCACACAAAACAGAGCGCCAGACGTGGGTGGAAGGGAAAGGAGCGCAGCAGGGCAGACCGCCACGACGCGCAGCACACACACACACACATATACAAAAAACGCGTTGGGGGTGAAAAGGGAAAAAAAAAAAGAGAAAACGCAGAACGACCCAGCAGAGATTTTGTTCCTCCAACGCGTCCGTTCCCCGTCACCTTGACCGGCGCCGAACGCCACGCTGCCCCCGGCGCTGTCACACGCACATCGCGTGGTGCCAAGCAGCCCTGCACACACACGCTCTACAGCGATGCGCCGACTCAGCCATCCGAGCAGGGCCCCTGCCGCATACTCCACCCCGCCCCCGCGCGTTGCAGGTCGCCCCACACCCGCTCCCGTCACGCCGGCACCCACCTGGCGTGCATCCCCCCCGTAGGGGGTGGCACACAGCCCCCCGCACCAGCAACGGCAGCCGGGGCCGGGTGCAATGCGTCCCAGCCACGCCGACACTCTGCCTACCACGGGGACGGCACAAGCGTGTTCGCTGTCGCGGGTCACCCCGACGCAACGCCACCCAGGACCCCACCGCCGGCACATCAGTGTGGCCATGCATCGCACGGATCCTTGTCACCACGAGAAGTGGGGCTCCGGCACTGGCAGGGGATAGGAGGGAGGGGGAGAGGGGGCTGCCCGGACTCGCACCGCATACGGTGTGGGGTGTACTGGGCCCTGACGTACAACTCGCGGAGGTGCTTCCAAGTCTCCAGCAAGAACTAGCACAGAGCTACAATGAAAACACTGCGTTGAACAGTCTTCGCTAAAGTGACCGAGAGGAGATGCCCCGTACGCAAAACGTTCCCTCACGAGACTGCAGATGTACGACCGACACCGTCATTGTCCTTGCCACGCCCACAGGCACGAAGGTAGGCACGCACACAGATGCATGCACACGTACGAGCTCACAGCTCTCGGGGAACCAGGGTCCGGGTTCTAAATGGATGGGGTGCCTCACTTCGCGCCGAAGGACGAGAACGCACCCGCGTCATAGTTTGAGGCTCTGCGCCAGCAGTGCAGACCTTCGGGCCACCTCGGCCACTTCCTGGAAGCCCGTGTGATACGCAAAGACGGGGTGGCTGCTCAGCCTCATGACACACCTGATGGTGTACAAGAGCGTCGTCTTCTGTGCGTCTGTTGATGAGGTGCCCCACTGGATATCATGTAACAGCTTGGAGACCAAGGAGTCCAGCTGAGACGGGGTGAAGACGAATCGGGGCTTGCGCTCCACAAACCGCACAATTAGATTCTTTGCGGTATCGTTGATCGAGGATTCGCTGTCGCCGCTGCCATGAGAGCTGCAGGCCACAATGAGCGTGCTGACCACCGACGCCTCTGCTTCACAGTATTCGATCAGATCCACATTGTGCTGGTGAGCGGCCCGGAAAACGGCAGAGAGCGACTCAAACGCCAGCTTGCGGCACTCCAGTCCCTTGTCCACGCGATGCGTGTACCCGCTCAGATCAAACGTGCCCTGCAGCTTGGTGTCCTCGCGGAGCTCTGTCAGCAAATTCGGGAAAATTGTCGCGCGTGTCTCCTCGCAAAGGAGCCAATGTGGACGCTGCTGAAGCACCGTGATGAGAAGTCGCAATGCCATGGAGCGCAGTGGCAGCGACGGTGCCGTGCTCTCCTTGGTGTCGGTGGGCCGGTGCAGCTGGAGAAGTGCCCGCAAAACAATGTGGCGGTGGATCTCAATGCTTGCAGATCGCTCCGCCAGCGTGCTCAGGAAGTAGCGCAGGGCCACCATGCACGTCACTCGTGTATCCAGCGACGCCTCCGTCTCGAACAAGGTGTCAGCGATCATCAAGCCCCGCTCTGCGTCAAGCATGAATATGCTGAGAATCCCGGCACACGCCCCGTACAGCTCCGCCAGGTCCGCGCTGGCGGATGACTGAAGGAAGAGAGACAACAAGCGTTTGCTCACCGCGGCGTCGTGAAATGCGGTATTGTACCGCGAGAGGGCCAGTGTGGCAGCTTCTTTGATGGACTTCACATAGTAGTACCGGCCAGCGGTGCCACTGTCCGCGGCCCTCTCACCGCACGGCATCAAGATAGTCTCGACGTTGCCGGGGTGCAGCATGCACAAGGAAAGCGACCGTTCACCGCAAGTCCGCACCAGCTCGCCTTCCTTGCTCTGCACACTGTCAAGAACCAGCGCAGACCAGTCCACACTCAGCCCGCTTGCCTGTCCAGCCTCGCCCACGCATAGAAGGAGGTGTGCCCTTTCCACAAGTTGGGGAGAAAGAGTGTGCAAAAAGGCGCTCACGGCGGACGGGGAGCCGGCACCCACGCAGTGCACAACCGTGCAGATGCATGGGATGTGTGACTGGTTCGACACCAGAAACTGCCGCACGCCGTCCTCGATAGGCAATCGGGACGCATATTCGTGCTCATACACGGTGCCCACAAGCACCATGAGGCTGTCTAGTGCTGAGTTCATCAGGCTCCGGCTCCACAGCACCGCATCAGCCAGTCGAGCAACGTGTTCCCACACCCCAGCAAAGTAGGTCTCGTGAAATGAGACACCCTGCTCTGTTTGACTCCGGAAAAGCTGTGCCAGAAGAAGCGCCAGTGCGCACATCTCGGCTAGTTCACACGACGACAGTGACAGAGGGTAGCCCGGTGCAAACTGGGTCGTCAAGTGCTGCAGAAACGACGCCGTCAACGGTGGCGTGTTGGGAGCTGAAAGGCGGCGCATCAGCACCTCGGCTGAGGCCGCCCGCACGCTTGCTGGCCCTAACTCGGCCAATGCCGCCACTTTCTCCAGCACACACGTCGGAACAGATGCTGAAGATGCACTGCTGCCTGCCATAATGCTCAATGCACGAAGAACAGGCAGTTTTACTTCGTCGTAGTCCAGTGCGCGCCACAGGGCGGTTGCCGGCTGCTCCAGCGCCAAAAGACCATGGGCTGCAGCCCAGTTTGCCAGACTCTCCGCGGCCGCCGCTCGGCATGCGGCAGGAAAGGTATCGTTCTCAAGCAGAGCACCATAGTTGCTGCCCAGAACAGCCGGTACAGATACGTCGTGGGTGGCGCTGTACACCTGCGCGAGTGTGTCGCTGACCTTGGTGATGCAAGCCGCAGTTGCGCTCGAATTGCCTCCGCACAAGCACAACGCCGGCAGCTCCTTGGCAAGGTTCACGGTCTCGCTGCTCAGCAATGTACCGTCTCCTCTTGCCCTGATAATACTCGCCACGATGCTCCGGCACCCCTCCATGGCGGCCGCATTGGCTGCAACTGCGGAGAAGTGGGCGCGGACTTGATTCAGCAGCAGAGGCACGGTGCTTTCACAAAAAGCGACAGCGTGTGCGAAGGTGACAAAGATGTCTTCGAGCGCCTTCACCAGGAACGCTGTAGCCTTTTCATCTTCGATACCGACGAGCTTGCAGAGTTCGTGGGAGCGGCTCGTGACCAACGCGACGCAATCCGCGTCATGCACGTAGGAGTGACGGACCACCGTGCGCACCAGCTTCACGGCCTCCAGCTGCACTACTTGGACGCGGTCCTGGAGTGTGGTCGCCACTATGTTCAGGGACTGCATGCCCAACTCCTTGTCGTCATGCTGCGCCACCAGCACCTGAAGGACACGAACGGCCCACATGCGCAGCTTCCATGTAGAATCTGATGTCCCATTGTCGTACTCGTAGTACTCGTCGTAATCCTCGTCGTACCCGCCGTCTGCGGCGTAGGCGTCCTCCTCTGCACCTGAAGCGTATGGATCGAAGGTGACCAAGTCCTTGACAGCGGCGAAGGTGCCTCGCCACGACGGGGCCCCGCCACTTGCGCTCAGCTGCAAAAGAGACCAGACAACTTCAAGCAGTGTCTCCGTGCTGTCTTCCCCCTCATCGTAGTGCTCCGCCGCATGGACCAGACGCTCGCAAGCGGAGTCGATGATCTGCTGCACCACCGGCATCGGAGGCGACCGCAGCGCGCGCATCTCGACCTCGCAGAGCTGGAGGTAGGCGACGTACTGTTCGCTGGATGTCGCAGTCACGAGCAGCTTCAGCGACTCCGCCACCACGCTCTCTTGTGTCGCGGCCCTTAAAAGCGTCAGCAAGGACTCAACCAGGGTCAGGCTCGCGTGTCGGATAGAATTGGTTTTCTGGAAGTCCCTCACCGCCATCTTTACGAGGGCATCGCGCTCGCCTAGTACGTCTTTGTAGGCGGGCACGAGTGCGTTCACCGCAGTATAAAGAATCTCACGCGCCGTGTCCTCCAAGTCGTCCACCTCAAGCTGCGCTGCGCAGCAAACGCAGAGATGCCGAGCCACATCGATTTGCGTTTGCCAGAAAGCAACGTTTCTGCGAGCCTCGCTGGCGAACTCAGTACAGCACTTCCTGAAAGTCATCCCGCTGAGGTACTGCAGGTTGGCGCCATCGCTGTCATCCGAAACGCGCGTTTTTGTGATGGTCGACAACAGGTACTGGAGAATAACGTCTCGCTGGCTGCACTTCACCACCATGTCTGGAAGCGCGTTGGCCGCCTCATTCTGAACCTCTTCACACCGCTCGTCGGTAGAAAGGCAGGAAAGCACTTTATCGACCACGTCGTTGGTGATGCCGTTCTCGTCAGCGCTCTGCACGTGACGCCGAAGATCAAACAGGGCCATCAGTCGCAGGTCCTTATCGACATGTTTGATGTCCCTCAAGAAACTACATGCTGAAAACGGTGCCATGGGGTTGGTATGAGGCAAAGAGAAAAGTGTAGGCAACTACTTGTCAGAAGGGACTGCGTGTGAATCGCCCCACACGATTTGCTCCTGCAGTTACAGTCGCTATGATGTCAGAGTAAAAACGGAGGGATTCGGCCAATGTTTATGAGGACAGGAGGAAGCAGCCACGCGTGCCGTGACGTCGTACATGCTAGCCCTTTCTGCGTCCCTCTCGCTTGCTCTGTCAACGTGTACTGCGTCGATAAGCGTAAACTGCGGTCGAGCGCCGAAAATGAAAGTAAAACGGGAATGCGAGTAGAAATTGTGCGACTAGGGCAATGGCCTCCTCCGTGCCCAGTTGTACAGTCTCCAAGCAATCGCAGCAGACAGCAACGCAAGTACACGGTTTTTGCGCTCGCCAGTTTTACCTTCCGCAAACCCGTCAACGCTTCGCATCGCCTACGGATGCAGTTCGCACCTCGATGCATCAAGCGCCTCAGAGCACGCGTAGAGTGCGACGCAAAGCCCACTCAGATTCCACTGCCGTTCTCTTCTCCGTTTTTCGATCGTCGCTGTTTTGAAGGGACAACGGCTCTGTCACTGTGAACGCTTCGTTTTTCCCTCCAACACGCTCCTTCTCTGCCATGATGCATTGAACTAAACTCCATCCCGGCTCTGTCACACGCACATCGCGTGGTGCCAAGCAGCCCTGCACACACACGCTCTACAGCGATGCGCCGACTCAGCCATCCGAGCAGGGCCCCTGCCGCATACTCCACCCCGCCCCCGCGCGTTGCAGGTCGCCCCACACCCGCTCCCGTCACGCCGGCACCCACCTGGCGTGCATCCCCCCCGTAGGGGGTGGCACACAGCCCCCCGCACCAGCAACGGCAGCCGGGGCCGGGTGCAATGCGTCCCAGCCACGCCGACACTCTGCCTACCACGGGGACGGCACAAGCGTGTTCGCTGTCGCGGGTCACCCCGACGCAACGCCACCCAGGACCCCACCGCCGGCACATCAGTGTGGCCATGCATCGCACGGACCCTTGTCACCACGAGAAGTGGGGCTCCGGCACTGGCAGGGGATAGGAGGGAGGGGGAGAGGGGGCCGCCTGGCTTCCCCACAGGGCGGGATACTGGGTGCCGATACAGCAGCAAGGTGTCCCCCGTCATGAAAGATTACTGTCATCTGAAGGAAAGCAAAAAGTAAGAAACCAAAAGAAAATTGTTTGCTTACACGAGCACGTGCAGATCTGAGCCACGTGCTCAAAGCTGCTTGGATGGGCTGAAGCCGTTTTCTTTTCCCGGTTGTTTCCTTCCTTTTACAAGGGAGCGCAAGGGGGTAAAACAAATGCTGCGTTGGTGGACTGCCTTGTTACCGTCTGCGTGCCTGGTCACCGTGGTCAAGGGCGTAGAGAAGGAGTAGAGCGACCGGCGCACGCTACGTGACACGCAAAAGAAATGTTGGGCACGCTACGACGATACAGAAAAAAAACTAGCTTCTTCCCTTCGTTGTCTTTACTGCTCAAGTGGATGGAGAGAGCAAGTCCCGTGCGTTGTATCTTCTGCAAACGTCCAGACGTGTGCATTTATTTGGCCTTGACGGAGTTTTTCTCGCGTATGCTTTTGGAGCATGTACGCGGGCGAGACTACAGAAGGCGTCAGTGAAGCCTACGGTGTTGACGTCACATACCAAACGTCTGAAAGGAAGCGCGAGCTGGGAGGCGCCCAACCTTTTCGCAAACGAGAGAAGAGGCGCCTGGAGCAAGAAAAGAGCAAAGCCGTCGCACGACTCCGGATTGCGAGAGAAAAAATTGAACTCAGGGAAAAACAAAAAAGAGGAAGAAGAGGAAGAAGAGGAAGAAGAGGAAAGCAACACCGTACATGAAGCACGGCGTGTAGACTTCACAGAGCAAGCATAAAGAGGGGAAACTCAGAGTGGGACCAAAAAAAAAAAACGTTTTGTGGTGAGACTGCGAATCGGGGCTCGTTGCGTTACATAATGTGCGCATTCATTTCTGACGAGCCTCAAGGACCTCGATCATCTGTTCAGCACACTTTGGTATGGGCGTGCCGGGACCAAAGATGAGTTTTACGCCGGCGTCATAGAGACTCTGGTAGTCATCGGGTGGTATAACGCCGCCAGCAGTGACAATGATATCGTCGGCACCAAGCTTTTTCAGCTCCTGGATGAGCTGCGGAATCAGTGTTCGATGACCTGCAGCCAGTGAGCTCGCGCCGCAGATGTGCACATCGTTTTCGACAGCATGGCGGGCAACCTCCTCGGGGGTCTGGAAGAGCGGGCCGATATCTACATCATAGCCCATGTCGGCAAGACCAGTGGCTACCACTTTTGCGCCACGGTCGTGTCCGTCCTGGCCTATTTTGGCCACCATAATGCGCGGGCGACGACCTTCCTTCGCAGCGAAGGCGTCGACGCGAGCTTTGACAGCCGCGACGTGATTCTGATCCTCCTTGTTGCCCCCTCTCAGGTAGGAGTTGTAGTACACGCCTTGCACTACCTGGTTCTTTGCAACGTAACGGCCGTAGACCTCCTCCATAGCGGAAGTAATCTCGCCGAGCGTTGCACGTGCCCGCGCAGCCTCAACAGCAGCCTCGAGAATATTGACATTCTCGTCCTTACAAGCCTCCGTCACTTTCTTGAGCATTTCCTGTACCTTGGCCTTGTCGCGGGTAGCCTTCAGCTTCTCCAAGGCAGCAATCTGACCTGCACGTACCTTTTGGTCATCGATGCGAAGCGTCTCATGTATCTTATCGACTGGGTTGACGTACTTGTTAACGCCAACAATGGTCTCTGCGCCAGAATCAATGGCCGCCTGCCGCCGCGCGGCGCTCTCCTCTATCATCAGCTTGGGGAACCCTTCCTCGATACATTTGGTCATACCGCCCTTCGCCTCCACGTCGTCAATGATTGCGGACGCTTTCTTGATCATCTCCTGCGTCAGAGCCTCCATCATATACGAGCCACCCCATGGGTCGACAACGCTGCAAATGCATGTTTCTTCCTGAATGATGATCTGTGTGTTACGTGCGATACGAGAACTCTGTACTGACGGGAGTGCCACTGCCTCATCAAAGGCATTCGTATGCAGACTTTGCACACCGCCCATCACAGCTGCCATGGCCTCAATCGTCGTACGAATGATGTTATTTTCCATGTCCTGCTCCGTCAGCGACCAGCCGGACGTCTGTGAGTGCGTTCGCAGAAGCAGACTCTTAGGATTCTTGGGATTGAACTTCTTTTTCACGTACGTCGCCCACAGTGTCCTGGCGGCCCGAAGTTTTGCAATCTCGCAGTAGAAGTTCATGCCGATCCCAAAGAAGAAGGAAAAGCGCGGCGCCACATCGTCCACCGTCAAACCGCGCTGTTCGGCGCACCGGATGTATTCGAGGCCGTCGGCGATGGTAAATGCTAGCTCCAAGGCACCGTGACCACCTGCCTCTTGGATGTGATAGCCACTGATACTGATACTATTGAACTTCGGCTGACGCTTGCTCACGTAGGCCATCACATCACCAAGGATTCGCATCGAAGGAGTTGGAGGGAAAATGTACGTGTTCCGCACCATGAACTCCTTCAATATGTCGTTCTGAATGGTTCCCCGCAGCTTTTCTTGCGAGACACCGCTCTCCTCCGCCGCTACCGCGAAAAAGGCGAGAACAGGGATGACAGCGCCATTCATAGTCATGGAAACACTCACCTTGTCCAGAGGAATATCATTGAAGAGTAGCTTCATGTCCTCAACTGAATCCACAGCAACACCAGCCATACCAACATCACCGGTCACGCGCGGATGGTCAGAGTCGTAGCCGCGGTGTGTCGCCAGATCAAACGCAACGGAGAGACCTTGCTGACCGTTCTTGAGGGCGGTCTTGTAGAAATTGTTGGACTCCTCAGCAGTCGAGAAGCCAGCGTATTGCCGAATAGTCCACGGACGGCCAGTATACATCGTCGCGTGCACGCCACGGGTGTATGGGAAGAAGCCAGGCAGCGCCGGGTGACTCTCGACATCATCGGCGAGGTAAAGCGGCTTGATATCGAATCCGTTGATAGAATGAATGGTCAAGGTCGATGGGTCGCGGTTCTTCAACTCCTTTTTCGCCGCAGCAATCCACTCCGGTAGGTATGCTGCGGAGAGCAAGACAGGAACCCGGCGCATCATTTTCGTGCACCTGCACCGATGCTAGGGTAACACAAAACGACAGAATATGCAGGCTGCAGCTAAAAAGGATCCCTTTCTTTCGTTGGTTTTGTGTGGTTAAGATTACCTCTACGACGCCGGGAGCGGTAATTTTTCAAATTTAAAGGGGGCCGAAAAAAAAAAGAGAAAGCAAAGAAAAAGATGAGTAGACGCGAAGCTGCTTTAGGAAACTGTAGTACGGCAGTAGTGCAGCTCACCCCGATGGAGCCTGCAATAAAAATAAACGGCACCAGCGCTTTGCCAACGCAGACAGGCTGTCACGATAGAGAAGCTCAAGTTTTTTTTCCGGCCACAGAGGTGCTTCCCGGGTGGCACGCTCGTGAGGCAGTGACTTTAGCATTTTCTCTCCTTTAACGTGCACATTCATCGGTGCATGGCCCAGAACACTTTCTCGACGGAAACTCTCTCGCGTCCACTGACTCCTATACGATATGCGATTCATGAAAACAGGGATAAAAAAAAGCGTTCCCACTGCATGCAACAGAGTGAAAAGAGAAGCTTGACACCTCCGACACCGAGTAAGCGAAAAAAGGCCACTACCCGTTATTCCCAGACAGCTAATAAATAGTAATAGCTTACAGAAGGTGAACAAACTGTTTTCTTTTTTTCCAACATGTCATTCTACCAGGAACAAGTCAACAGATATAAAAGTATAATTCAAGGTGCCGAGCATAGCGTAAAGGGGCCGGGAGTAGTGTAATCATGTGAGCTTCCGAAGCGTCCTCAATGCTACCGTTTCACATTCATTAACCGTATGCCTCGGTAACACGAGCTGATGAACGTGCGAAAGACCCAGAAAACACAGGCACAAACGTTTCCATTTGCGCTCATGAAAACGAACAACAGACCACCAAAGCAGCAGGATCGAAATAGCGCTCATAGAGCAAACTTTTCCCCCTACGGTACTTTTTGTTCTTCGGTAGACAGAGAGACGCTGCCAGTGAACCCTCTCCCCGTTAGTTTTCCAAACCAGAGAACCACCCCGCGCAGCGCAGAGGGCTGCAGAAAAGCAGCTATAGCACTCCGGAAAAGGAAAGTCATCAGCACAGAAACCCTTGCTCATTTTCCGCCGAGAGCCTCTTGAAACAGATAAAACACTTCATTAAGCAAACATCAGGTTCCTTTCAAAAAAAAAAACAAGAGCAAGAAGAAGTAAACATTCTAGGAACCACAATTTGGCAATAACTACCACTGACACCCACCCATGCCACTACCGCAGAACTTCGAGCAGAGCATACAAAGGAAAAAAAGACAACACCATCAAGCATTTCTGATTCTCACTTGAAAAGGGGAACAGTATAACGGCCAGTTTTTCAGTAGTTGAAGACACACATGGCTTGCTACACTTCCACCTTGGTGACTCGCACAAATTCCAAACAAAATCCCTTTGTCACAGCCGAAAGAACAAAAAACCTTTCCCCACGAGCTACTTCTCTGCCTTGGTGCACTGAGCTAAACGCCACCTCCGGCCCTGTCACACGCACATCGCGTGGTGCCAAGCAGCCCTGCACACACACGCTCTACAGCGATGCGCCGACTCAGCCATCCGAGCAGGGCCCCTGCCGCATACTCCACCCCGCCCCCGCGCGTTGCAGGTCGCCCCACACCCGCTCCCGTCACGCCGGCACCCACCTGGCGTGCATCCCCCCCGTAGGGGGTGGCACGCAGCCCCCCGCACCAGCAACGGCAGCCGGGGCCGGGTGCAATGCGTCCCAGCCACGCCGACACTCTGCCTACCACGGGGACGGCACAAGCGTGTTCGCTGTCGCGGGTCACCCCGACGCAACGCCACCCAGGACCCCACCGCCAGCACATCAGTGTGGCCATGCATCGCACGGACCCTTGTCACCACGAGAAGTGGGGCTCCGGCACTGGCAGGGGAGAGGAGGGAGGGGGAGAGGGGGCCGCCTGGCTTCCCCACAGGGCGGGATACTGGGTGCCGATAAAACGGCAAAGCGCCTCACTTGATGATAGTTGGGTGGAGGAGGAGGAAAGGATATGTGGGATACGGAGAAGCTGCGTAGCTGTTGCTACTGTGTCTCATAAGGGAGCGGCGCGGAGGCCGAATCAAGGAGCCAGAATATCTGCAGTTATGACTGAAACGAACGAACATTCATTCGAATGTGGGAGTTTACGAAGCTGTGAGCCGCAGGGTGAGATCCAGTCGCAAGTGGATGTGTTTCTGTGTATAAGCGCTTTGAAGAGGTGGTGGCGAGATGCCAATACAGTAGATGACAGTGTGCTTTGGGTGAAAGGATGCATAGCACCAGGAGGGTGTGCAAGCGAAAGCATGCGCTCGAGAAAAAAGAGAAATCGCTGAAGCCTGTGAATTGGGGCTTCGCAAGAGCTGTGCCGTTCTCTTTTGTTTGCGCTTGTGCTTAATTCTACCATAGCCATATGCTTATCATCGGTTTCAGGAGGAGGTTGACGTCGACTCAACACCCAATAGCGAGGATTGTGGCTTTTGAAGACGCGTGATGCACCTCGTTTTCGGTACCCTTAAAGATTCTAAGCTTTGCTTCAAACCGTTTCGTGTACCATTTTCGAGCCTTCACAGCTTCATAGTATTGTTTTGTTTGTTGTCTGATAGCGGTTAGGTCGCGCTTCGTTAGCGACGATGTGTCTCGGGATATTTTCCACTTGAATGTCGTCACAGCTACCATAAAAAGAGACATCTGTACTTTCACTTCATAAAAGAAAAAGCAGGGGTATCTCTCACACTCTCGCACTAATTAAGCGACGACAGCTCTGAGGCTGCCAATGGCGATCCTTTGCTTTCCTTCTGACATGGCGGCCGGCGGTAACCCGAGCGTGCATGAGGCGAGTTTGGTGTCTATGATCACTTTTGCCATGAGTCTTGTGAAAACTAGAGGGGAGAGCGAAGGTGTTGTGAGCAAAGACTGCACCATATGGCCAGGTGAATCGTGTTAAAAGGAGGTGGGTGCGTAAAGATGCTCTGCTTTAGCGCTATGCGTGCTACTCTCGGGGGTGTTTTTTTTTCTTCGAACTGGATTGTACTTTCAGCACGTAGCTCTATTTCTTTGCGCTGTCTTTCCTGAAGCACCGCCTCGGCGTCCGATGATCTCTGTTCGTGCGCCGCGTGTCGACGCAGGCTCACTGCGATCACTGTTCATTCGATTCTCTGTTTCGCGAGTATTTCGCTTGCGCGTGGTTTGCATCCCACTTTCTAAAGCAGAAATAGCATACGCTCCTCAGCTTCTTTCTCCAGAGCTTGTACTGTTGAACCCTACTTGCAGTGTGGTGCTGTTTTCCAGTAGCTGCTGTAAGGGGTGCTGAGACACTTCTCATGGCAATGTTGTGGAATAGTGAATCCGATGCACCTGTTTCGTATTCCTGCCAAGCTTGCTCTTCATCTCCTCATCTTCACTCTCCATTCCTCACCTTCCTTCCGCTTACTTTGCGTCTGCCCTTGGTTAAAACACTGCTCTATAAACGACTAGACATTTTTCTGCCGTTTGTGTTTTTTTTTTCGTTCAGAGCCGAGAACACCTGTCGACTGCTCTAAACTTCTCCCCTTTTCAAAGGAAAAGAAAGAAGAAGCGAACATAAAACCCAAACTCAGCAGAGAAGAGAGAATGCAGCGCCAAGTTATTCGTCGTCTGGGCAATCGCTCAGCGTTTCCCTTAGTCGCTGCTGTGGCTAGGTCCTCTCAGATACGAGGTGCTGTCCGTGGCGATTCAGGATCTCGTGCTCGCGTTATCCCTTCTTTTATGTGCTCGCTGCGAGCGTACTCCGGCGGCCACCACGAGGAGCCGTCTTCCCGCAGCGGTCAGTACCTGCTTGACAAGAGCGACGTACTCACCCGTGTCTTGGAGGTAGTGAAGAACTTTGAGAAGGTCGATGCCTCCAAGGTGACCCCTGAGTCACACTTTGTGAAGGATCTGGGTTTGAACTCTCTCGATGTAGTGGAAGTTGTGTTTGCCATCGAACAAGAATTCATTCTAGACATCCCGGATCACGATGCGGAGAAAATCCAGTCTATTCCCGACGCCGTCGAATACATTGCACAAAACCCCATGGCCAAGTAAGTGGTGGAGGCAAACTATTTGTTGTTAAACCAGCACTATATTCTCGTGTCCAATCGGTAGTGCAGTCATCGAGTGAACGCTGTTCTTAGCACCTTGATTCCAAAGGGGAATAGTACATAAGATATGTGTCATGAGGCGTGTACACAATTATTTCTCTTAGGATTTTTTTTTAGTTGAAATAGGTCCTTGTTGTGTCACCATTAGCGTTGTCCGAGTGAGGTCAGCAGAGGTACCGTGCGCGCGTGAAAGCACTTGCTGCCCCTGCTCTTTGGCGTTGGTGTAATGCACTCAGATATCGTCTCACTTTTTCTTCTTTATTGCCCAAGGTGGGCAGTGAGGAGACGATAGTGAGCACCTATTTCGGACATGACGTTCTTCTGTGTGCCCTCATCTGGAGCACGAGGCGCTTTCTTGTGTCTATTATTTTTCTACTTGTTCCCTGATAAGCAATGATACCACTGCCTCCGTGTTGAAACACACTGGATCGCTTGTAGCCTCACTGAGAGTAAACTTCTTCATCAGAAAACAGACAGGAATATGGACATCATCTCTTTTCCTGTTAGATCTGCGAAGCCTCAGTCACTCTTCAGACTCTATGTTTGGAGAGCGAGCAACGAAGTGTTGATCGATGTTGTAAACATGTTCGCGCTTTTGCGGAAAGAGCATCTTGCATGTTATTCGCTTCTCGAAATTGATTACTCAGCATACATTCTGTTTTCCTTCCAACTCTACAATCTACTCTATTCCTTCGCTTCCCTAACCACTCAGCACTCTCGCAGTATTGCGTTTTCCCACTTGAAGGAGTAGCAAGAGGAGCCTTTGCTCGGATAGTACTTCCTGCAAATTGACCTCCATGCAGCAGAGAGCGAGATCCACTGAAAGGGCTGTGCCGGCGCGTGGTGTCCGGAAAGCCTTGTCTCCATCACTTTCGGATTCGAGTGATGAAAGTGTTCTACGGATGCACTTCGTGGCTGGCGGTGCTGCTCGACGTGTGGGACGAGTCAGTGATGATGAATACGAGACGTCATCCTACGAGGAGACGGAGTCATCGGACTTGCTCTCGGACAATAGCGAAGATTACGTTCCGTTGACATTCGAGTATATCAGCAGCAACCCCAAACGCCGTGCTGGCGCACCAGCTTACTCGAAAGCTCCATTGGGTGTGCTGGAGGAGAAAGAGCAGCAGGAAAGCCTTTCCTCAGATGCACCACTTGAGGTTTTTCTTGAGCGTAGCCGCACACGCCGGCACTGCGGCCCTGGCGCCAAGGACTCGAATCGGGTTGAGGTGAAGTCTTCCGTTGGTAGTCACCACAAAGATGAGGATGGTACTTCCTCGACGTTTTCCGGTGCTCTTCCGATCGCGTTTGAGCGACGAAAGAAGACTCGCAATATCGGAAAGGTAAAGCAATCTACATACGAGGTATTGGATGCCGAGTTGTCCGTCTCGCTCCCCGATGAAGATGAAGCCCCGTTGAATGCTCAGCTCATCTACACGTTGATTAAGCGCTTGCGCAACCCTTCGGATGAGGTTTCCTTGGAGGCGTTCGACTTCGTCGACTTCAGCGATGAGAACTTCAAAGAGGAACTTGGACCACTCAAGCAAATCAAGGCGCTCCTCGAGGAGAAGGCGAGCAATCCCATGATGGAAAACGTGAAGCACGACCATGCGGTCAAGGAGGCTGTTCAGTCTCTTCCACCGGATAATGCTATCGCCGCTAAGGTGAAGGCTATCAAGAGTTGCCAAATTAGACCATCGAAACCGAGGATTCGGTTGTACAGAGGTGGGGAAGCAGAACTGAAGAAGGCGGAGGCAATTGCGGACCTCGTGCGGCGCCTGAAAGATCCCAACACGGAGGTGCCGCTGCGTGCCTTTGAAGAGGTGGACTGGAGCAATCGCGATTTCGACATGATACTCGCTTTGCTGCAGCCGATCCGTGCGTACATGGAGGCGAAGGAAGTGGCCAAGGAGAAGCCTGTTGAGGGCACGATGAGTGACGCATCTGTGTTGGATAACAAGATCAAGGAGGCGATAATGTCGCTACCCTCAGAGGAGGCTGTCGCCGCGACGATGCGCGTAGTGAAGAACCGCGCCATGTCGAGCAGCCCATCCAACGGCGATGCTATTCGTCACTTGGTAGCACGCTTGAAGGAATCAGGACAGACTGTGAAGCGGTGCGAGTTTGACAAGCTGGACTGGAATGACCGCAACTTCAGTCGTGAACTGGAACCACTGCAGCAGATTCGTGCGTGCATGGAGGCGATGGAGGCTCTCGAACAGAAGCCGGGCGAGAATGTGATGGCTACTCGACCGGCGCTGGATGAGCAGATCAAGGTGGCTATTATGTCGCTGCCACCTGAAAAGGTGATTTCTGTAAAAACGCAGATGCTGAAGATGTATGAGAGGGCCTCCACAACAGCTCAAGGCTCGCAGAGAGTGAAGGTCACAAAGCTGTCTGCTCCAGCTGGGACGAAGAAGAAACTGAAGGACAGTTTCATAATGTCGAACCCGAGCAAAAAGTCGAAGGCAAAGGAGGGCAGCCTGTCGGCCTCGAGCAGCCAGGTCATGCAAGTAGGCGCGAGGGTAATGTCGTTGAAGCAGCCAAAGTACGCCGCAAAGGAGAGCACTGCCCTGTCGGCCCCTGCGAAGAAAGTGCGTCGCTCGCGAATCCGGGGTGACCGCAGTGTTTCGATCTCAAAGGTGGATGATGACACTCCTCCCGGTGAGATCATCGACGATAATCAGAAGCTCCCAGAGAGCCGCGAATTGCCACTCTCGGAGGCTGGCGCAACGTCGCAATGCCTTTCGCGCATGCCATCCCGTCCTGCCGGGACGAAGAAGCCTGAGCGGCGCACCCGAAACTACCGACAGGTCAACATCTCGTTTAGTAGCGTTCCCACGGGGGAGCCTGGCGTGATTCAAGAAGAGAACGAGTTAGTAGGCACCAAGCGCAAGGCCAGTCGCCGACGCGCACCTCACAAACTCTGCCGCAGCCTCTCCATCACTAGCCTCCCCGATCTGGAAGCTGACGAGTTGCTGGAGGAGCCCTCGCCATTGAATACGAGAGGTGTGGCACCGGCCCCTCTGGCGCCTGCCAGGAAAGCAAAGCCGCGGCGGTTGCGTACCAAGGTCCCCGGCAACAACGCCCAGTTTGATCAGCCCTCGAACGAGGTGGCCAGTGATCTGGACGACAACCACACCGCTCTTCGGGGCAAGGCACACTCCGTCACGAAGAAGAAGCGCCGTCCGAGGGTGAACAACAAGTCGTGCAGTTTCCTGGAGGTGTACCTGGACGAGGTGTGTGAGATTCACGATGAGAGTGCCGCTGAGCTAAAGGGCGCCGAGCTTCACCACGATGCCTCGCCACCTAAGAGGACGCAAAAGCTCGTGCGTCGACGCAGGCCTGCTGGCGAGGGTAACGGGCATGCTCTGGACTACAGCAAACCAGAGATGGGAGAGGCCGGCAAGCTTGACGATGCTCAACACTCCAACGCTGCGACGGCGAAGCGACGGCGGGTGAATGTGCATCGCCCCCGCAGCGCACACACCTCGCTGATCGGTGAGCTGCAGAGCGGCGAGATCGTCGAGCGGCCAGATGAGACACACATCCTGTACACTTCCTCTCCTGCAAGCACCCCTATCCCTGAAGAGGCAAGTGCCAGGCGCGTCAATCGTCAGGCTCTCCCAGCCAGGGCTCAGAAGATGTCGTGCATGACGTGTGACTTCTCATCCACCGCGCGGAAGCGCCGACAGCGACTTCACATGAGCAAGGAGCTGAGTGTCTCGGCTATTCCGGAGAACCTAGTAGGTGAGATCGTCGAGAATGCACCGGATTTGCTCGCCGCAACAGCGTCTGTGAGCGGCTCTTTCTCGAATGCTCGTCTGTCAAAGGTCCACACGGGGTCAGCGAGGCGATTGCCTCTGTTGAAGGGCAGTGGGCGAGGCTCTTTGCGCTACGCCGACCCGCCAAACTCGTCTTTGAGGTCGTCTGCAAAGAGTCGTAAGGAGGTTATCATGCCGAACGTCGACGCTTCCTTTATTCCAGACACGGTCTCCAGCTCACCAACACCTCCGTCCAGCGCTCTCCGTCGGTCAGCGGAGGCAGCCCCCCACGTTACCATGGTAGCCGCCAAGCTGTGCGACGATATCCAGTGCATACCCTCAGTGTGAGCATTGACGTAGAGGGAGTGGCGGCGCGGTGCACGAGGAGGCTGTGTACCGGAAGTGGTCGGTGGGTTCGAACTAACAGAGCACGATCTCGTTTTCGCTGGAACGCATTTGGCCCTTACTGCGTGTCGAACCAACGACTGTACCTCGCTTTTCACCTTTGCGGTGTGTGCCCACACCCGTGCATCAAGTGCTTTTGGGAGTGCACTTGTTTTGCGTGTCCGTGCCAGCGGCTTTTGTGAGTGTTTCTCGGCAGCCTGGCGTGGTTGCATGAGTGCACTAACACTCGTTCTTGCAAAGGGCACACACGCAAAAAAAATGTAAACGCAACTCTGCGGCACCGGGCTAATGGGTGCCTCTTGCCTTTCTCCACGGTCTTCGGATTTAAACCAGACTGGAGGGGTCCTGCGTATACCCGACAGTGGTGGGTTGTTGTGTGTCTGTGTGTGTGCGTGTTTCCAGTTCTTCTTTGGATGTTCATGTTCCTTTCGCGTCCCTCTTTTCCCCCCTCTTCGTGTTTCTTCGTGTGTATCTGTGACTTCCGACAGTGCATGTCGATATAGCTTTGTGCATACGCGTGTGCGTGCGCGTATTGTGTGAGTTCGAGAAGGAAAATGCCCAAATACACACGAGCCCCGGAGTCGACTCTGCTAGCAGCGGCAACGTCCCCTCTTTCCCCTGCTAGCAAACCCATTTATGGAGGCGCTGTCCCTCACACAAATGAAGCGAGAGAGAAAAAAAGGTGACGGTAGTACCCTGCCGCACCTACCTCGTCATGCACCCTTTTCCCGAATGTTCTTGATTGCTCCTCCCTTTGCATTTTGTGCGGTTCGGTTCTTCCCTTGTTCCGCTCTCTCCCTCTCTCTGTGTGTCGCTGTCTGCGTTGGTGTGCGTGCGTCTTTGCCTGTGGTGCTCTGTTTCCTTTTGCCACCCCATCCGCTCTCTGCCCATCCTTTTTTCTGTACACCTGTCTCTTGATTTGACATCTTTTCTTTTGCTGTGGTGTGGACAGGCGAGCACCGATTGCTTATGTTCTTCCGAGGTGTACGAACGAAAGCTGCGAGAGATCAAGGACATCACTGGTCACGTTTCTTTTAGTTCGAGTGACCACAGAGGATGTACTCGAATGACTCTTCAGCTTGTAAAGGCTACGACCGACATGTATAACAACCCCGTGCTCATTCATTCATCTTGTTTTTCGCTGACTGTTTAATATATATATATATATTCGTTTTCGTCATTCGCATAGTGGCTTCGATGGGTGTCCGACTCGCTGCGTGTTTCTCTCCTCTTCTCTGCTTCTTCTCCCCCTTCTCCCTCCCCTCCTTTCTCTCCACTGACGAGGGGCGGGGGGGCGCTCGAAACACGAGGGAGGTCGACTTGTGATTTGTGGATGTGGGCAGATGAAGGGTTGTGTGTGTGTGTGTGCAGAACACGGAAAAAAAGAAACACTGAAGGCGAGGCCGCTGACAGTCGGAAGTTGGATAGCCATGGCTTGCATGCATGCCACTTGTAGACAATAGTTTTGTGCTTGGGCCGCTTTGCATGCGCTCAGTTTGTCCAGCGTTGCGCTTCTTTCTCAAGCAACGACACGGCACGAGCTGCCCTCACCCCATTCTTTGCCTTCTCCATCCGCTTCTCACATTCCCTCGCTTCATTCTGAGATCATAGACGCTCTCTTTTACATGTCACATTTCTTTCTTTTTTTTTCCGTTTGTTCTGTTGTTTGTGCTCTCGTGTGTTGTCTCGCTCATCAGTAGCGCGGTCGTGTACCGTCCTGCGTACGAACGTGTGTGCATGCACAGGTTTGCCTCCCCCCATTCGTTTTCGTGTGTATTTTTCTCTGGCTTATTGTATAAGCAGTGAATGCGCACACACGTGCCCCTATCCAACTCATCGACAAAGAAATCACATATATCCGAGAGAACAGTAAAAATGTGCCGCTCTCACTGTAGTGTAGCAACGCCGCTCTCCCCCAGGGGAGCGACGTTCCTTTTCCTAACGTGAATTGACCATTTACTGCACCGGCACCTCGCTGAGAAGCTCTTAATGGGCACTCGTTCTGGGGGTCAGCTGGGCAGCCACGATGCCTTCCCTGCGCAGAGTCGCCAAAGACAATTTCTGCCGTTGCTTCTTCCTTGGCGTTACTGGCTCTTTTTTTCCTCCATGCATGTTACTTTTCACCGGTGCTTCTCACAGCAACTGCGCCTGCATTCAGAAAATATCTCATGTGGCGACTTCACATCTCCACTTCACTACCGGCGGCACCGACCCATGATGGTGTTTCGATACTCATTGGGCAGCGCTCTTGCGTCTCTTCCTCTGCAAATGAGGCACCTTGCACCGTGTGCGTGCTAGCTGGCTGTGTACAGTGCGACGATCCTAGCGTGGCCGAAGAGCAGATAGAAAGTCTGGAGAACGTACTCCCGTTCGGCATCGAGGTGTTGGGCTTTGCGGGCGGCACGGTTGCACTAACATCTCTCGCAGCGGAGCTGCCTGATTTGAAGAGGAAGGAGCTCCTCGAGGTTGTCGTGCTTAACGGAAAGAGACACCTCCCGTCCGCTTGCCGCATGTTTGGTGCGCCTGCGAAAAAAGTGGAGGTTTTGGAAAGCGATATCACCTTCGTCGAGGCTCGTTGTGCCTTGCACACGTACGACAGCACCTTGCCTTTACTGATCTCCTGCTCCAATGCACTTCCGCAAGTAGTGGACGGGGGGAGCTACGCTCCGTTGACGGAGCGTGCCCTCTCGTCTTCGAGCAAAATCGAGCTAATCCAGACTGGTGCGGTGCCGAGCACTCTTCGCATTCATGTCGTTATGGCCCCTTCGCTCATGAGCGCTAGCGGGCTTTACGAGACTCTCTTCCGCCAGCTGAAGGCGGCTTGGACGGCCAGGACCATGCGTCTCATCGAGCTCAACTCTCACAACGCTCACCTATCCTACTGCTGCCGCCTCGAGTGCGATGCCGACGCCCTTGACAGCACAGACACTATCACAGAGGACGAGTGGGCAGTGGTGCTAGAGATGATGGAGGATGCAACCGGACAAAGGGTCTCACGCGGTGATGTTCGCGGTATAAAACCACTCCTCCAACCCTGCAGGAAGAGCAAAACATCTGCGGTGGAGGCAGCGAAGAAGTCGCCTGCTCAGTTGCCTCACTTTCTCCTTCTCGGTATGATAGTTGTGGTCATGGCTGTTGTTGTCCTGGTGCGATGAGGTACGACAGCGGTGCTTTCTATTCGTTGTAGTCTGAACCTTCTGTGGTGAGCAAGATAGCACCCACCGTCGCGGAGTCCTCACGAAATGCGGCGCCAAAACACAACCAAAAGGAGAAGCAAAAAGTTCGACAACTCACCCTCAGGCGGCACGCTACAAGAGCACAAAATATTACTTATATCGTTGCCGCGGCTCTGCTTGCGTCTGTGCTGCTGCGGCAATCGACACCATGGCGCCTTTGTTCGCAAGCAGCAAGGTCAGAGCTGCATGCCTCCCCCGTCTTTCCCCTTCCATGGGAGACCTCTAAGCACTCCCTCTGACAACATCCCTCTCTCTCTCTCTCTCTCTCTCTTTGTATCCTTCGCATTCGTGTGCGTCCCGTGGCCGCGCAGATCGCACTTCTCTTGTGCCCTGTTCTCACTGCACGAATTCGCACGGAATTACTTGCGACTTGATCTCAGTGTGCATCTCGTGAAGAACAACGACGGTAAGCCGGAGAATATTGCACCCTTGAGGCGTATCAAGAACACTGGTTTAACGGTGAGGGGACGGCGTCACTGGCTGCCTGTTTCAGAAAACAAAAGCTGCTCAACTCGTTCTTGCTCCCCGGTAGGAGGGGGAGTGCATGTACTGCTGAGCGGTGTGTTGCAGTTTTAGACGATGGGAATCTTAGGCTTATCAAAGCTGCTCTACGACAAGTCCCCAAATGCCATCCGGGAGCAAGAGCTGAAGAACTTCTTTGGGCGTCGCATCGCCGTCGACGCCTCCATGAGCATTTACCAGTTCATCATTGCCATGAAGGGGTTCCAGGACGGACAGGGATTGGAGCTCACAAACGAAAAGGGTGATGTGACATCACACCTCAACGGGCTTTTTGCCAGAACTCTCCGCATGATCGATGAGGGGATCAAGCCCATCTACGTCTTTGATGGAAAGCCTCCGAAATTAAAGGCTGACGAGCTGGAGATGCGCCGCCAGAAGGCTGCTGAGGCAGAGAGGGCGTTTGAGAAAGCGAAAGATGCTGGTGATGACGAAATGATGGAGAAGATGAGTAAGCGAACGGTGCGCGTGAGTCGCGATCAGATTGACGAGAGCAAGAAGCTTCTACGGCTCATGGGGATTCCTGTGATCCAGGCGCCTTCGGAAGCCGAGGCTCAGTGTGCAGAGCTGGTGAAGAAGGGCAAGGCTTGGGCTGTGGGCACGGAGGATATGGACGCCTTGACATTTGGCTCCACAGTCATGCTCCGCCA
This sequence comes from Leishmania major strain Friedlin, assembly GCF_000002725.2. Taxonomy (NCBI): domain Eukaryota; phylum Euglenozoa; class Kinetoplastea; order Trypanosomatida; family Trypanosomatidae; genus Leishmania; species Leishmania major. The sequence goes on along the minus strand of NC_007268.2, from coordinate 61,827 downwards.
TCTGAACATCAGTGACGCCAAGAAGCGACCCATTGTGGAAATCCACCTCGACGAGGTGCTGCAAACAACGGGTCTGTCCATGGACCAGTTCGTTGATCTTTGCATTCTTCTCGGATGCGACTACGTCCCCAAGGTTCCCGGGATCGGGCCACAGAAGGCGTGGGAGGGCATTCAACGCTATGGCAGCATCGAGTCGTTTCTAGAGTCCCTTGACACTACGAAGCACCCTGTGCCTGCCGACTTTTATTACAAGGAGGCACGCGCCTTCTTCCAGAATCCGGAAGTGACTCGCGCGGAAGAGATCGACATTCAATTTTCGGAGCCAGACGAGGTTGGACTGATTCAGTTTCTTGTGAAGGAGAAGCTCTTCAACCCCGATCGTGTCAACAAGGGTATCGCGCGGCTGAGGGCTGCCTTCACCAGGAAAACGCAGGGGCGACTGGACAGTTTCTTCACGATCACCAAGGTGCCGCAGCAGACAGCCGCTGCGCGTGCACCACTCGTTGGTACAAAGAGGCCACGCGATGGAAAATATGTGCACGTCTCCGGAACTCTACGAAAGGCAACGAGCGGCCACAAAAAAGCTGTGAAGAAGTAGATGTGCACCCTGTAGAGGCGACCTTGAATCCACATAGAAGTGGTATTCTTGCATAGAGTGAGAATGAGGGCGGGGAGGTGTCTGTGTGCAGCAGCGACTCATTTTCTCTATCCTGCGATGCCGCACGCGGTGCACGCTTACTCCGCATTCCTTAACAAAGTCAAGTAAGCTGACTGAGCTGGTTGCCGAGGAAAGGAAAAGGTGTACTACAGCTGACATGCGCAATCGACAACGCCTACTGTGCGAATCCGATAAAAGAAACAGTGCCGTGGCTGGGGAAGGAGGGAGCGGGATCGGGGGGGGGCTGGCGGCGTGAGGAAAAAGGTTTAGTGAGCCGCACTGCCTTTGTGATGTGCAAGAGGAGTGCTATGCCTCGTCTTGCGAACACACTCTCCCACCACCAAAGAGGAGGCTCAAGTGCCGGGTAGCAGCACGTATCCTCTCTCTGTGTGCTTGACGTGCTGCGCTGCAGTTCTGCTGCACTCACCGATACCCGCGCCACACTTGCGCACACCGCATCTCTTCCTCTGCTCTTCACGCTTTTCCTTTTTGGTCAATCCTGCTCCGTGGTCCAGTCGAGACGAAGAATACCACCGTAAGCGATGGCGCACGCCATACGTGCATGAGCGTTGCAAGTTACCCTGCTCGTCCCCCCGCTACGCGAGTCTGTATTCGACAAGAAATCGATTTCACCTTGACAGGCGTGTAGGGCATTTTGTCCCCATGGCTTTCAGCGTTCTCGCGTAGCCAGAGAAAATAGGTACGGCGCTGGCGTCTCCCTGCAAGGGCAACAGGGCATGCTTATAGGCGTGTGGGCCCACTCCCCCGTTCCCAAGGGCGAAATTGCAGCAGTGGTGGCCTGGCGTTACTGCAACGACACTACTAGAGCGTACCTCATGTCCGGCTACACACCAAAGAATGACCTGGTGGCATGAAAAGCTCTCTCGATCCAGGTGCCAAGCGATGTCACGCTCGTCCCTCACGGTCTTGGAATGGAGGCCAACTCGCACCACCCGGTGTGGGATACGAAATGACGACACGACTAGGCTGGGGCCATTCTAAACGACTGGCTCAAGGGAAAATTCTTGACGCGCAGGCGACAATAACACCTCGGCACGGCATAGCGCAGATGGGGCCATGGAGACATCACCTTGGCGTTCGACTGCGTCATCTAGGATTGGGGAGCCGTCACAATCGCGCCGATTGGCCACTGAGTGATCAAGTTCGCTGCCCCCATTGAGTAGGGGTATGGCCCGACTCCACAAGTGATGACTGGTGCCCAATCATGTTCCTTCCAGAAAGCGATATGGAAACTGTACCGCTACGTGGTTGCCGAATCGATCCGCTAAGACCGTGTCCCCCGCAGCGATAAAGAAGCAAACACGCACGCACTTCAGAGGGCTGCGCTCACCCTGGCCACCACAACAACCGGAAAGCGCGCCAGGGAAGGGGGGGGGCAGATCGTCCGTGCAGTCCTACCCACCACGAACCCCCCCCCCCCCACACACACACACACGTACAACTGCACAGTGTCACTCATGGATGATGTTGCATTCACATCTGGACTCATAGCGAAGGCCGCCGGGAAAACTGTCTCATCTGGTCAGGCCGCTTATAAGCGGTTCTGAGCGCCACAGATGACGCGGGTGCAAGCAGCTCTTGAACAGGCAGCCTGCGCGTCGCCCTCGCTTGGACATGCCTACTAAAGAGCCAGCCTCGAGGGATGGATGCAGCCCCGCTGCGCCCTCACTCCGCCTCGCCCTGTGGCGCGGACCAGAACCCGGCGACAAAGCCTCTCCAGCGAATCGCCTTGCGAAGACTGCGTGACCATTCTGCGAGGCTGGCCCCAACCTCACCAATACGGCTTCCATCCTCACCCTGCACCGCTGTAGACCCCCCTGGGTTTGCTTTCCCACAAAGCAGTGTGGCGCCAGCCAGGTACCAAGACAGCCAGCGGTGCTGGTCGACTTAATGCTCGCACGCCTGTCTTTCATTTATTTCCTTGTCATCATCGCATCTTCCTTTTTCCTAGTTGCGCCCTTCATCAACGCTGGCTTTACGCAAAGGCCTTCTCCAATCTGCTGTTGTCTTGCCTTCGCTTGGTTAACTCTCAGTGCTTCAGTTCTTTCTCACTTCACCCCCTCAGACTTCATCAGTTACCCCCCCCTCCCCCCCGGTCCAGTCGCTGACACCATCCATTTACCGTCAAGTCACTGTCACTCCCATCACACCCAAAGTCGCTTCACTGGAGCTCCCTCTTGCTACCACTCGTGCGTCTTTACCGCCCGACCTTCACACAACTTAAGCCCGACCACAATCTCCATCGACTTTATCTGGTGTCTCAGGACCCAAACTGAGAGGACCCGGTATACAGCGTTGAGCCTGCCGACCTCCTTCAACACATGCCCCGCTACACGACCCGTGCCACATCCAAAAACACAAACCGTCGAGGTCTCTCCTCTCGCGACGAGACAAAAAGATGTGTGAACATGACCCTTTCCGAAGAAGAAGTGCAGAAGTCGGTGAGTATGCAGCGCCATACGAACCCGAAAAGCACAGCCCACCTGCAGGCCGAGGCTGAGGAGGCTGCTCGCTTGCAGGCCGAGGCTGAGGAGGCTGCCCGCCAGCAGGCCGAGGCTGAGGAGGCTGCTCGCTTGCAGGCCGAGGCTGAGGAGGCTGCCCGCTTGCAGGCCGAGGCTGAGGAGGCTGCCCGCCAGCAGGCCGAGGCTGAGGAGGCTGCTCGCTTGCAGGCCGAGGCTGAGGAGGCTGCCCGCTTGCAGGCCGAGGCTGAGGAGGCTGCCCGCTTGCAGGCCGAGGCTGAGGAGGCTGCCCGCTTGCAGGCCGAGGCTGAGGAGGCTGCCCGCCAGCAGGCCGAGGCTGAGGAGGCTGCCCGCCAGCAGGCCGAGGCTGAGGAGGCTGCCCGCTTGCAGGCCGAGGCTGAGGAGGCTGCTCGCTTGCAGGCCGAGGCTGAGGAGGCTGCCCGCTTGCAGGCCGAGGCTGAGGAGGCTGCCCGCCAGCAGGCCGAGGCTGAGGAGGCTGCCCGCCAGCAGGCCGAGGCTGAGGAGGCTGCCCGCTTGCAGGCCGAGGCTGAGGAGGCTGCCCGCTTGCAGGCCGAGGCTGAGGAGGCTGCCCGCCAGCAGGCCGAGGCTGAGGAGGCTGCCCGCTTGCAGGCCGAGGCTGAGGAGGCTGCCCGCTTGCAGGCCGAGGCTGAGGAGGCTGCCCGCTTGCAGGCCGAGGCTGAGGAGGCTGCCCGCCAGCAGGCCGAGGCTGAGGAGGCTGCCCGCCAGCAGGCCGAGGCTGAGGAGGCTGCTCGCTTGCAGGCCGAGGCTGAGGAGGCTGCCCGCTTGCAGGCCGAGGCTGAGGAGGCTGCCCGCCAGCAGGCCGAGGCTGAGGAGGCTGCCCGCCAGCAGGCCGAGGCTGAGGAGGCTGCCCGCCAGCAGGCCGAGGCTGAGGAGGCTGCTCGCTTGCAGGCCGAGGCTGAGGAGGCTGCCCGCTTGCAGGCCGAGGCTGAGGAGGCTGCCCGCTTGCAGGCCGAGGCTGAGGAGGCTGCCCGCCAGCAGGCCGAGGCTGAGGAGGCTGCCCGCTTGCAGGCCGAGGCTGAGGAGGCTGCCCGCCAGCAGGCCGAGGCTGAGGAGGCTGCCCGCTTGCAGGCCGAGGCTGAGGAGGCTGCTCGCTTGCAGGCCGAGGCTGAGGAGGCTGCCCGCTTGCAGGCCGAGGCTGAGGAGGCTGCCCGCCAGCAGGCCGAGGCTGAGGAGGCTGCCCGCCAGCAGGCCGAGGCTGAGGAGGCTGCCCGCTTGCAGGCCGAGGCTGAGGAGGCTGCCCGCTTGCAGGCCGAGGCTGAGGAGGCTGCCCGCCAGCAGGCCGAGGCTGAGGAGGCTGCCCGCTTGCAGGCCGAGGCTGAGGAGGCTGCCCGCTTGCAGGCCGAGGCTGAGGAGGCTGCCCGCTTGCAGGCCGAGGCTGAGGAGGCTGCCCGCCAGCAGGCCGAGGCTGAGGAGGCTGCCCGCCAGCAGGCCGAGGCTGAGGAGGCTGCCCGCCAGCAGGCCGAGGCTGAGGAGGCTGCCCGCTTGCAGGCCGAGGCTGAGGAGGCTGCCCGCTTGCAGGCCGAGGCTGAGGAGGCTGCCCGCTTGCAGGCCGAGGCTGAGGAGGCTGCCCGCTTGCAGGCCGAGGCTGAGGAGGCTGCCCGTTTGCAGGCCGAGGCTGAGGAGGCTGCTCGCCAGCAGGCCGAGGCTGAGGAGGCTGCCCGCTTGCAGGCCGAGGCTGAGGAGGCTGCCCGCCAGCAGGCCGAGGCTGAGGAGGCTGCCCGCCAGCAGGCCGAGGCTGAGGAGGCTGCCCGCTTGCAGGCCGAGGCTGAGGAGGCTGCCCGCCAGCAGGCCGAGGCTGAGGAGGCTGCCCGCCAGCAGGCCGAGGCTGAGGAGGCTGCCCGCCAGCAGGCCGAGGCTGAGGAGGCTGCCCGCCAGCAGGCCGAGGCTGAGGAGGCTGCCCGCTTGCAGGCCGAGGCTGAGGAGGCTGCCCGCCAGCAGGCCGAGGCTGAGGAGGCTGCCCGCTTGCAGGCCGAGGCTGAGGAGGCTGCCCGCTTGCAAGCCGAAGCTTGAGGAGGCTGCCCGCTTGCAGGCCGAGGCTGAAGAAGCTGCTCGCTTGCAGGCCGAGGCTGAAGAGGCTGCCCGCTTGCAGGCCGAAGCTGAGGAGGCTGCCCGCCAGCAGGCCGAGGCTGAGGAGGCTGCTGGAGTCTCGGTTGTGACGGGTTCATTGTGCGCGCGGTGTGTGAACGGCGAGGACCGTAGGTGCTCTGCCGCCTCTGTTCAAGAAGCCCGCGGTGTATGTGGGAATTGCGGTGCGCATTTGAGGCTGAAAGGGAAGCGTAGGCGGGGGAGTTTTGCGGTACATTTTGTTGAGAAGCGGGTGCGTGGGTCATGTGCTGCTCGTGCGGTGCCCAAAATATCGGCAGTAGGCGAGTCGGAAGGAAAGAGACCTTTGGTGGCGGTTTTTTTCTTTGCATTTTTGGCTGTTTTCGTGGTGTGCGGTGTTCTGCTGCGGTGAGGAGATCTTAGCTGTTGTGTTTGCTGTGTTGTATTGTTTCCTCGGGTGCACTCGGGCTGCGGCACAGTTGTCATAGTTTGTCGGCGTAGAGGTGGTGCATATGTTTGTTCGAAGTTTTTTTTTCTGTTCTATGGTTGAACGACACTGGCCTTCGTGGTGACAGAGGATAGGCGCTGGGCGTTGCTTTTTTAAAGGCCCAGCAGCTTTGGCGATTTCTTGCTATCCTTCAGTGTATCGTACTCTTTTCTCCCTTGTTTACTTCTTTTTGGCAATCCCTATCATTTTGGTGTCTCCGGTTCAGAACACTGTCCCTCCACTGTGTGTGTGTGTGTGTGTGTCGCTCGTTTTTCTGTTCTTCAAGCTTTCACGTCATTCGCCTCTTCCAACCTTCCGTGCTGAGTGTCTTCCTTGTTCTCGTATTTCTACTCATAGCTTCGTATTCCCTCGCTCTTCCACGCGCTTCTATTTCTTCTTTGTTTGTGTTTCTTTTAACAGCGGGCCCCTCGTGAGTGGGGACACCCCTCACTCAGCGTGGTACCTCAGCGCCCAGTACACCCCACACCGTACGCGGTGCGAGTCCGGGCAGCCCCCTCTCCCCCTCCCTCCTCTCCCCTGCCAGTGCCGGAGCCCCACTTCTCGTGGTGACAAGGGTCCGTGCGATGCATGGCCACACTGATGTGCTGGCGGTGGGGTCCTGGGTGGCGTTGCGTCGGGGTGACCCGCGACAGCGAACACGCTTGTGCCGTCCCCGTGGTAGGCAGAGTGTCGGCGTGGCTGGGACGCATTGCACCCGGCCCCGGCTGCCGTTGCTGGTGCGGGGGGCTGCGTGCCACCCCCTACGGGGGATGCACGCCAGGTGGGTGCCGGCGTGACGGGAGCGGGTGTGGGGTGACCTGCAACGCGCGGGGGCGGGGTGGAGTATGCGGCAGGGGCCCTGCTCGGATGGCTGAGTCGGCGCATCGCTGTAGAGCGTGTGTGTGCAGGGCTGCTTGGCACCACGCGATGTGCGTGTGACAGAGCCGGGGGCAGCGTGGAGTGCAGCTAGGCTCAGTGCACCGTGACAGAAAAGAGGGGTAGACAAATCGCATCAGAGGGTGCAGTGATGTTGATGCGGCAGGGTAGTGAACACAGAGTCACGTGTTTGCGTGCAGGTGCGTTGGTGTTGTATTGCCCGCGGCACCGGCCGTAGTGACAGAGAGCTCGCTGCTTTGTTATCTTTTCAATGTAAACGGATTCGTCTCTCAACATTCTTTTTCGACTTAAGCAGTGGGACTACGCTGCGATGTTGCGGACTTGTGTGCCAGTGTCGATGCCTCCATCAGTGCGGGTTGATACTTCAACGCAACTTGCGTCTCATATGTTTTTTGTTCTCGTCTTTGCGTGAGAGCGTGCAGCATCAGAATGTTGCGCTTCTCTCTGTTACACAGAGCCTTCTGCGCTCGCGCGGCAGTCCGCTTTCTCGCTCGCCATGCGCGCAACCTAAGCCACCACTCTCACTGTCCTGCTACCTCCATCATCACATTAGCGGTGTGCTAACCTTTCGCGCTTACGCCCCATTCTTGCCGGCTCCACACTTGGCACGTTCGTGACCGTCGGGACCACGGCACCTTGCTGTGCCATCGACTCTGGTCCTCACTGCCGCCTTTGTTACGGCTTTGGTGCTGTGTACTTTCTTTCCCATCCCTGTCGTATCTCGCGCCTTATCTTCTGTGTCTTGTTCCCCATTTTCTTCTTGAACTGCGCGGCACGGACCTGCGCTGGCCACCTGTACCCTTCAAGTGCACTTGAAACGTTCGTCTGTGCGTCAGCAGTGTGGGTCGTCTCGCTTCATTGCTGAAGGATGTCCAGTGGAGCTGTAGGCCGCGGTTCATTTCACTCGGTTGTAGCCGGAGCGAATCCGCGCCGTATCCCCACTTACTACAACTCTGCCTATGAGCTCATCCAGCTTCATCGTGCTCACCGCGAAGTGACGCGGAACTTCCTCGTCCGTGATAAGGTGTTCGACAATAAGTTCCCCGGTTGCTCGCTAGCCAACGGTCTCTTCAAGATGGTTCCGAACAAGAGAGGCAACTTCCACACGCGAGAGCTGACGGAGTCTATTCGGCATCGCACAATATGGGGACAACGCATTCAGCAGCAGCGCACCATCAACGCGGCCATTCTTGAAGACGCCACGAAAGTGCTCAGTCCGGCGCAGATGGAGGACCGCTTTTCGTATCGCACTCCGGACGCGGCAGCATACTTTAGCCCACAAGAGTACACGGCGGCCAACAACTGGCCCAACTACTGGCAGCATCCAACAGAGAAGCATGTAGTGCCAAAGCCGCGCTGGCGTCGTGAGCCGGAGTTGGGCGGCATCACGCGCGTGCGTGACGCCGTAGCAACCCCCATTGCAGATTATTAGGCAGCAGAGGGCTGGCGCACCTCTGCGTTCTTGTGCGTGAAAGATTGGCAGGTGGGGCGTCAAGATGTTTAGCTGCCCGCGAGGCGGGTTTTCCCTGCCATTGTGTTTGTTTTGTTTTTTCAGTGCACGTGTGGAGGCATCCGCAGGTGTTTCTCTGTCATAGAACCGGTCGCAATGAGCGTTGCTGTTCTCCCTCCGGCTCGATTCAAGCGCTTGATTGGCTAAAGCGAAGCAGGAGAGCGCATCCTTCAATGACTTAATACGCCCACGACCGATGAATGCGAGCATCAAATTCATTAGTAGAGGCCAACTCCTAGAGGATTTGCTCTGCAGAGTCACCATGCTTCTCTCGAGAGTGCGCATCATCTTCCTAGGAGTGCTGCTGCCTCAAGTAACATTCATGTGAGGAGCGAGTGCGGTGTCGGAACCCCTCCGCCTCATATGCTCTTCGAAATGAGAAGGCGCTCTTTGCGAGGGCCTAACCGACTGGTGGCATTGAAATAAATGGGGCCAGCGCACTGCCGTCGTTGTGCACGCTTTTACCGCTACTTCAGCTTTCAAAGGAAGTCTGTCTCGCTCCCTTCACTGTCCCTTTAATATGGACTTGCGTGGTGTGGCGACGGAAAAAAAGCAAACAAAGAAGGCCTGCCGGGAAAGACGCCACCGCAGAGGGTCCAGTCACGGGACACACATGCTCTAATGCGCGCACCCGCACGCGTCTGTTTTCTTCTTCCCCATCGAGACAAACGCGGTGACAGTTGCCGTCGTTGCGCCGATTCGTCCGCTTCCATTGCCTCGTCTCGCGCGGTGCTCTTGCAGTGCTGACAGATATGCACGATTCCGTCGACGGTTTCTGGGCCGCGTGTAGCGGCTGCGGTGTTACCAGCAAGAGGCTGTCTATCCACAAGACGGCAGTGGCTGCCTCGCCAATCGGTCTCGTCGCCGGCGAGGCGGTCAAGCACGGAAGTCCGCTCATTAATGTTCCGTACAACTCCGTCTTTAATGGGCAAACGCTGAGAGGAGACGTACTGCCTCGCGCGCTTCCGTCGCTTCGCAAGATGTTGTTGTTCTTGACGCGGCGAGGTCGGATGGGTGTGGTCACCGCACACAGCTTGTGGCTTGCGTGCTTTGTGGCGTGCTATCGTCAGCAGTGCGCCGTTACCAACGAGGCAGAGCGGTGGTTGCTGCAGCCACTGCTGAGTAGCAGTGTGTATCCCCCGCTGCCGAACCTCTTTTTGGAACGCAATAAGTTTGCGTGTCCTTCTTTGCGTGCCAACTCTGCATCAGAGTTGGAAGTGATGGAGAGGCGTGTCGAGGATGAGCTCGACTTGACTTACTCGATGCTCCGACACTACATGAAGCGCCGTGGTGTGTCGTCGAAGCTGCGCCCGAGCAGGGATATGCTGGTACAGGCGCACCGCACCGTCATGCAGCGCGCACTGCTGTTACCGTGGAACGGGGAGCCATCCGCACCGGCGGAGCTTTCCGAGTTGATCGAGACATCAACCGACCTTCCCCTCGTTCCGTCTCTCGTGCCTGCCATTGATCTGATACGAGCGGCTCCTCTGCACTCCCGCGCCGAGGCAGAGGAGGATGAAGAAGCGCAGAGCAGCGGCAACTGCGCCATCTTTACGTGCGTACAGTCGGACTTTTTGTCTTCGTCGAGCAGGCGCCGAATAATTGTGGAGACGGCGCCGCTGGCGGCCCGTCGGGTGGTGGTTTGCGCTACGAAGCCACTCAAGGAGGGTACGGAGCTGCTGATGGAATTCGAGTAGAGACACGGCAGCGCTGGTGTGACTTTGTCGGATGGAGTGGGGACTGATGTGCACGCTTTCCTAAGAGGCGCTGAATCTTCACAGAACTCGAATCAATTTTATTTGCCCTCTCCCAACGCTCCCCTCTTTGCGCAACCCAAAGAAAATGGAGTTGCCCAGTCTGCGCTTATCACCGACGATTCTACTCGCCTTTGGGCGTGGATGCAGTCGCCCTATCCTCGTCACGCCCGTCGGCACTGTTACCAGCACTTCATTGTGCTCACAAACGCACTTGCTGCCACTGAGCGAGCTGCTTGCCCACGAGTACCACCGTCAACCTTTTCTATCCGCCCCTTCTTTTTCCTCCCTCCTTCTTCTCTGATGGACTTTTTTTCGCTATCATTGCCTCTCGACCCTCCATGTTCACTCACCCCCCCCCCCCCCTTACCGAAAACGAACAAAGAAGCGATCAAGCGACCACGTCACGAGTCGCAAGACAATTCGCCTTTGGCTACACTCCACTGGCACTTACGCGACCTTGTAAAGACCTCCTTTCGTGCTCTTGCGCACTTACTACTTGCCCTCATGGCTGAGGGACGTCTCCGTGCGTAATACCTCAGCGCCCAGTACGCCCCACACCGTACGCGGTGCGAGTCCGGGCAGCCCCCTCTCCCCCTCCCTCCTCTCCCCTGCCAGTGCCGGAGCCCCACTTCTCGTGGTGACAAGGGTCCGTGCGATGCATGGCCACACTGATGTGCTGGCGGTGGGGTCCTGGGTGGCGTTGCGTCGGGGTGACCCGCGACAGCGAACACGCTTGTGCCGTCCCCGTGGTAGGCAGAGTGTCGGCGTGGCTGGGACGCATTGCACCCGGCCCCGGCTGCCGTTGCTGGTGCGGGGGGCTGCGTGCCACCCCCTACGGGGATGCACGCCAGGTGGGTGCCGGCGTGACGGGAGCGGGTGTGGGGTGACCTGCAACGCGCGGGGGCGGGGTGGAGTATGCGGCAGGGGCCCTGCTCGGATGGCTGAGTCGGCGCATCGCTGTAGAGCGTGTGTGTGCAGGGCTGCTTGGCACCACGCGATGTGCGTGTGACAGGGCCGGAGGTGGCGTGGAGTGCAGCTAGGCTCAGTGCACCACGGCAGAGAATGGACAGGTAGCCAAAAAAACGATAATACGCACTGCTGTGTACGTTTTCTCTTGTGCCATGTTTCCTTCCCGCTACTCCGTCTTATGCGCGTCGTCGAATCGGGTGCGTGACTCTTGCTCTCTCGTCTACTCTCCTGCTCCCCACTGACCACTCTGCTTTGCGTTTGCGTCTTGTTTGCGCCTTCACCCCACCAGCTTATCGCATACGAGCGCTTTGCTTTGCTGCACTCCTCGTAGAAAGGGGCGTGCTTCTGCGACTGTCTTTTTCGCTGAGCGTTGCTTGCCTTCTCCGGTTGCAGGCTTCTCGTTTCTGTGATTCCCCGTATTTTTGTTTTTTTCACGGCCGTCTCCACGCGCCCCGCTCGCCGATCCCTCGTCTCTCTCTACGCCACAACATACAACAACGCAAAGCCATACCCCGCCCGAGAGAGAGAGAGAAAGAAAGCGTGTCTCCTTAGACGGAAACCTTTTTTTTTGTCCTGTGCACTCTCTATCGCGCACCATGTCTGAATCTACCGTGCTGAATGTGTCGGCAACAGAGAAGAAGGGCTACAAGAGCTGTGATGCGGCTCGCGCCGCCTTCCGTGCCGGCGACGTGGAGGCGTCGCGTCGTGAGCACATGAAGGAGATGCCGCAGGAGAACCACAACGTGAGTGCCTCCGAATATGTGAAGTCCCTCGTGTTTGGCGGTCTGGACGGCATTATGACCACTTTCGCCATCATTGCTGCGGCGGCCGGGAGTGGGGGCAACAAAGCCACCGTACTCATTTTCGGTTTCTCCAACGTCATCGCCGATGGCTTCTCTATGGGATTCGGCGAGTACGTCTCTGGCGAGGCTGAGCGGGAGAACGCTATCTCGGAGCGGCGCCGCGAGGAGTGGGAGGTGGAAAACTCGTTTGACTTGGAAATAGATGAAATGGTGCAGATATACATGGCGAAGGGGCTCTCTTTCGACGACGCGCACACGATTGTCGGCATCATCTCCAAGGACCCGAAGATGTTTGTGGACTTCATGATGGTTGAGGAGCTCGGACTTCTGATGGACATGGACGACGCTCACGGCCCCAAGAAGCAAGGTGTCGTGATGTTCGCATCCTTCATGTTCTTCGGCTCCATCCCTCTCCTAGCGTATCTTCCAGGCAAAGGCCAGGGCGTAGACTTCGTTTTTTTCGTGTCCTGCTTTCTCACGATGGCCTCGCTGGTCTTCCTGGGCTCGGTGAAGGGTTACCTCGTCGGCGTCAGCATGGGTCGCTCGGCGGTGCTTATGGTGCTCAACGGCTTAATTAGCGGTATCGTCAGCTTCATGGCTGGCCACTTGATTCAGATGGCGCTCAGTAGCGGGGCCGAGGCCACGACTTCCTTGCCTGTGTAAGGGGTGCTCTACGCAAAATAAGCGCGTTGCTGGTGGCAAACACTCGCACACATCCTTATTCCTACCTCTTTTTTTTGTCTGTCCTCTTGCTCGCTCGCTTGCTCTCTCTCTCTTTCCACTGTGTAAGATGATAAGAGACCGCACAGATATGGACAGATTTTAGTTATCTGAAGTCTTCTCGCATGAACCGAATTCTATCTTTCCAAAACACGTCAACTCGTTGTGAGCACACAAGCGAAGAAGAGCGTAGTGCTCATCGAGGCTGGCTTCCTTGTTGTGGCTATCAAACCCGCCGTGCGCTCACGTTTCCCTTGCGGCAAACTTCTTTGGTGTGTTGCAGCACAACTTGCCGGATCGAGAGAGAGAAAGAGGGCGGTGCTCTCGACTGGGGGCCAGAGGGCGTGGGGGCTGCGGAAGACAGGAGTGCGCCGGCAGACACCATATTGAGCCATCCCCCGCCCCCGATTTCTTCTCTCTTATCTTTGAGTGCAAGACGAGCGTGTCATGCTGGCGCGGACGACTGCGCGCCAACGCCATGCTTTCTGCCTCACATACACCTATGAGATCGCTGTCGTCTCTTGAGGAATTCCACCCTCTCTGATTTCCTCTTGTCCGTCTCTCTGATAATTTGTTTGCCCATGCCTCGCTCTCGGCGAGCCGTCGAGTGCGCCGCCGCGTATCTTTCCCGACAAGAGTGAGAGAAAGCCGCCCTCGTCTGCGGGTGACGCACGCTGCTGAAATGGAGTCGAGAGGCCGTGTTCTTGGTGCGGTACGCACACTCTCTGAAGCCGTGTCGGCGCAAGGCAAGTGCGAGAACTCGCGTAGGCTAGTAATTCAGGTCGTGTCAGGCGGCTGCGAGTCGTTTAGCTTGCACCAGCTAGAGCAGGCGCTGTGCTACTTCACGAATCGCAACAGCAACTACACAAACGTATACGAGGATGAGTTTCACGTGTTGGCAGAGGAGACTCTGAACAACTTGATCCGATCCATTCTTGTTTACGACGACTTCTCCGGCTTCTTTGGCGATGCCGAGGTGTACTCCCTCTCCATGGCGTTTCAATACAACCTTTCCGTGGAGGCACTCACGCTGAGAGGCATCGACATCAGCGACGAGGCGATTTGCTCCCTCTGCGAGGCGCTCGTGCGGTCCCGTGTGAACTACATTGACCTCTCAAACACCCCATTGGAGGATGAAGCAGGCCGGTCTATCGCCGCCTTGGCCCACATCAACCCGTATCTGCGCACCGTCATCGTGGACGACACCCTCATCGCCGATGATGTGCTGGACGAGATCGATGTTGCCTGTCAGTTCAACCAGAGCAACTTTGAAGGTAATAAGGGAGAGGTGGATGAATCAATGCTCCGCCCCGCTGATCTCGGTCGCTTGAAGCACCGCCTCCAGCAGATCGTTCGAGCTCAGGAAAAGAAGGTGCACTACTGCGTTGCACACTTGTTCGGATGCTGCCCGAACGGCGAGATGTGCCTCTACTCTCATTCCCTTGGGAAGAGCGGAATGGACGAGACTGATACGTCGCTCTCTGCAAAGATCTCGGAGCTGTTCGTTAACGGTGGCAACTGGGAGGAGCGGTTGCCACCGCGCCCTACTGACGGTCCTTCGTGGCGCAATCCAGAGGACGAGGTCAAGCGAACTCCTCGCGCCAACAACGCACGACGTCGAAGAGAACAGGCCAGCAACACCCCCGCGCCGGCGCAGCAGACACGATGGTCACCGTTGCTGAGTGGACTGGCGGGGATGTGCTGCGGTTTTCTTGCTGTGGGGCTTGTGGGCGTTGTTGCACGACGTCTGGCACCCCGCTCCTCACCTGGTTAGAGGATGCGCGACAGCACGCTCTTTTTCACGCTGCACATTCCCTTTCTGTACATTAAACACAGACACCAAGGAAGGAAAAGGACAAGGAGCGGGGTGTGTCGGCTCCAGCGGCTGCACTCCCGACTGACCCCCCTTCGTCAGCGCGCTGCCCCAGCTCTTGGTAGTCGGATCACAGGTGCGCTTGCACGTGCCACCTCAGCTCCTTTTACTCAGGTGGGCTAAGCTCCTCACTCATCTCTCAGCTCATATCCTTTTCCTCTCATGACACTCGCAGCAAGCGCGGTGCAAGACATGCACACACAAGTTACGAGAGCTGGGAAGTTCTCGCTTCATGGCAGTATCACTTGCGCCGTTCTCAGCTGCTGTCGGGACCTGCTTCTTTCGAGGTCCTCTTCTCCTGCTTCCCTCTCGTTCGCCCACCTCTCTTCCCTCTCTCTTACTCCGTGCGCCACTGCCCCCTCTCCCCTCCCCACCACCACCACCACACACAGAACAAGCGTGCACTTTTCTTCATCGTTGCACTTTCTTTATCCTTTTGCCCCGTCTTCTGCAGCCTTTCAAAGCACTCCCGTGACGTTATTTCCTCGATCTCGACTCTCGATTTCATTTTCGTTCTCTGTTTGCGCGGGCAATAGTGCAGGAAGAGAAGCACTCGTCTGCAGGTCTCGCACTTTTTTTCCGTAGGCACGCACATCCGCACGCACAAGTGCGCCGTGCCGATAGGCAGTTGGTTTCTCTGGAGCACATATCCCTCTTCTGAATCTCTCTCCTGCTCACAGTCCATCCCGGCGCACCTCTTCGCTCAGAAGTAGTGCCAGACGTAAAGGCGCTCAGCTTCAGATATCAAATCGCCCTTTCAGACTTCTCACCATGGCGGGCACAGGCAGCGGTCACGATCAGTCGACGGACGTCTTCTCGGCCGAAGGTCGCGTGTTCCAGGTGGAGTACGCCGGCAAGGCTGTCGACAACAGCAGCACCGCCGTTGCGGCGTGCTGCAAGGACGGCGTTGTGGTTGCGGTAGAAAAGATTCACACGAGCCGTATGCTGGAGAAAGGCTCGAACAACCGTATCCACGCCGTGGACCGCCAGGCCGGCATTTGCATCTGCGGTCTTCTCCCGGACGGGCGCGCGATTGTCTCTCGCGCGCGGCAAGAGGCGGAGAATAGTCGCGACATTTTCGCCACCCCCATCCGTGGTTCAGTGCTGGCCAATCGCGTGGGGGAGTTCATGCATGTGTACACCACCCACTTTGCGTACCGCCCTTTCGGGTGCTCGGCCATCATCGCGTCGTATGCTGATGACGGGCCGCAGCTGTTCGTTAGCGATCCCAGCGGCACGGTGGCCGGGTACTACGGCGTTGCGCTCGGCAAGGCCAAGACAGTGGCAAAGAGCGAGCTGGAGAAGCTCGACTTCTCCAACCTCACTTGCGACGATGCGGTAGTGAAGCTGGCCAACATCCTTCACGATGTGCACGACAAGCAGAAGGACAAACTTTATGACGTGGAAGTTGCGTGGGTCTGCGACAAGTCGGATCGCAAGTTTGTTCACGTGGCGGCTGATATGATTCCATCGGAAACGTCGAACTGATGTTGCCGCAGTTTTGTGATGACGCCTGTGAGCTTCAGCTGACCTGTGGGAGGGAGCTGACGAGTGTGCATGGGTGATTCGCTGCGTCGTCCGCGAGCGTGACGCGGTGCACGTATGTCTTACCCTCGGATTCTCTTGCTCAAGTGTTGCGTCTTCTCCCTTGCCCGCCTTTCTGGTCTCTTCCCCTTTTATTTCGTTGTTTCGGCGGCGTGTATGTGTTGGCGTGGACACGGGTGCGAGCCCCGCTGTTTTTTTTTTTTTTACCCGTAGTGTTATCGTGAGGCGCCGGTGGCCCTGTGAGATGCCCGCGCATGTCAAGGTGCGGGAGGCTGAAGACGAGGGAAGACGGAATGGCCGTGTAGGAAAATAGAAATATTGGTGTGTGTGTGTGTGTGTGTGTGTGTGTGTGTATGTGCAGGAGAGGGTCGCGGAACTTACACTCACGTATGCGTGACAAGAGCTGTCGAGGAGAAGATATCGGCGACTCCGAGAATTTCGTATGTTTATCCCTGTTCTGCCGGCATGCATGCAGAGTGTGGAGAAGCTCTTGAGCCAGGACAGCCTGTTGCCCCCCTCTGCAGTTCTCTCTTCTCACCCCCTTTTGTATCCATCCCGGGTGGCCTCCCATTTATTTTGCCTCTCCCTTTCCCTTGGGAAGACCAACGCATGTGGGAGCGGTCACTGTTCATTACGGTTTGATGGAGATGATGTTATGCCAGAGCCAACCACCACTGTGAGCACAACTTCTGACAGCGCTTAATACGATGCACTGGCGTCGTTTCTTCCCTCACGGTTCCCACACTTCGTCTTCCCCGTCACGGGACCCGCGCGCCCCGTAAGCGAGACGAGTGCATGGTTTCCAACCGCGCGCACAGACGATCAAAAGGACTCCCGTGCTGAAGCGGCCCGAGTCCTGACCGCGGGAGGAGGGCAGACTCTGCTGGCGACAGCAGCATTAAGCGCGCGCCACTTCTTTACCTCGCTGTTTCCTTTTCTTTCCTCCTCTCTTCCGCTACTGCCTCCGTGCCACTCCGCCCATTAAACTCTTAGCACGAAGGTTACGTGAAGCGCACATGCTCCGTAGCTCTCTGCGCTACGGCGTTCACAAGGTGGGCTACACTCACCCTCACCACCTCCCGGTCCCATGCGCGCAGCGTTGGGACCTCCGACTCGCACGTGCGCGCATCTTTCAGGAGTACATCGAGGAGAAGGCACCGGGTGCGTGGCAGTTGGAGGACGAGCGCCACATGTCACCGGAGTTCAACACTTTCACCGGGTACCCAATGCGCAACTTGCGGCCAGGCTACGGCCAGAACCTGCCAGAGTTCATCATGAAGAAGCGCTTACCGAACAACACGCACTACGAGCTGTTTGCCCGCCGCGACATCCCCAACGAGGACAACGCCATGTATGGAAAGCTTCTTTATGACATGACCATTCACGGCACGTCCTTGCCATCGATCTATCGGATGCATAAGGACATCAACAAGGCGCAGCGCAACGACCGAAAGCTGTCTGGCAATCGCTTCAAGGTGCTCAACTCTAGCGGTGCCAAGAGCCCGCCCTCTGGCTTTGAAGCGATCCCTGACGCTGTAGAGGAAGAGGATGATTGAGAAGACGAGAAACGACCCCTATCCTAATGTTGAGGTCAGTTTGAGATGCACCAGTGGCGTTGCTATCTTTTCATGTACGTCGCTGAGCCTGCTTTCCACGGCTATTTTTGTGGTGGCGCTGTGCGGAGTTGTTATGGGTGCGTGTGCCTTGTGTTGTTTTTTTTTTTCACATCTCTTGCCGTGCATTCGCATGTATCTGTGCCGTGTGCTTGCTGATATCCTTTTTTGCGTTCATGACGTGTGTGTGTGTGTGTGGTGAAACGTTTGTTTTTAGGGCCGCACGGATACAACGATAGGAAGGCGCAACATCAGCAGCCATCAACTATAAGGGAGCAAGCGTTTTACTCGCACTCTCAGTCACGGCGCACGCGCCTCCTTTTTGTTCCACCTCAGCGGTGCGACGTGCGTAGGCGAGAGAGTGGACCGAGTTAGGGTGAGGTGTAGGGCTGAAGACGTGCGTGCCGGTTTACCGGCTCTTCCCTCTTCACACTCGCCGTCGCTGTGGCAGCCTGCATCTGGTGTTGTTTCAGCGAATGGGTGCATCTGCTGCCGCTTATGGACTTCTCACTTGCGCTTCCTGCGTCTCCTCGCGGTCGTATTTGCTTCCTCTCCGCTCCTGCGATTGACGTGAAGATGCACGTCATTGACTTTTTGTCTCTATCTCTCTTTCGTCCACCTCTCTCTCTCACACACACACACACACACACACACACACACTGCTCTTTCGCTCAATGCTGCCCTTTTCCTCTTCTCTTCATTGTCGGCGTATGCAGCAGTGGCAACACTTCAGAGGACCGGTGCTTTCTCTTCTTTCCTCTCGCTGACCCTCTCGCCTCTCCGACTCTTCCTCTTCCGCTGTATCAACGACCTTGGCGATGCAGGATCAGTGGAAGATTGATGTAGAATCGGAGGACCACAGGTCGCGACGCGACATGACGGAGAAGTCTATCACGCGCTACGTGAAAGGCGAAGTGGAGCGGCAAGTGACCTCGTCCTCTACGTCGAGCTCCGTCTTTGTGTCTGACTGCACGTGGATCATGGGTGCATCGGCTGCCCAGCCGTCCTATCTCTGCTGCGGACTTAGCAACGGAAGTGTGTGCCTCCTGAACACGTCAAACCTGTCCAAGATTTACCTCTTCGAGGTCGATCGCGATTCCCGTAGATCGCAGCGTGACACTGATCGTGGAGGACAAGGACAGGGATCTGGACGTGAGTCTGCTGCTTCGCAGCAACTCGTCGCTGTGGCAACGCACACCGTTTCAGCCGGTACCAATCCGGCCGCTGCGCAGACGCTGTTGTGCATGACGCTCGACAACGTCGTAGGTGTGTGCCCAATGGATATGTCGACTGTGCTGGAGCGAAAGAAAGTGTCGCGCAGTGACATGGCGAAGGTGAAGCCGTTCCCGGCGGTGGCAGCCGGTGCGGTGCTACACTCATCCGTTCACTTTAATTCCAAAGGCAGTGGCATCCTGGCACTACTCTGCATTGAGCAGGAGTCCTCGGCGGCACCAGGTGCATCGTCGATCCGCTACTGCGCCGCTGTTCTCTCATCTCCGGACGAGACAGTCACCCTGCAGAGTAAGTACGCGAGCGAGGACGACTGGCACACTCTCGCTCCTCCGTCTGCCGGTGGAGACTCGCGCCCCGGCGCCCCCGTGGAGTTGTGCTATTGCGGGTGGTGGTCGGCGGACACACTTGTGTGCGTTTGGTCCAACAGCGCCCTCCAGTTCTTGCAAGCGGCTGGAATGCAGGTAGTTGGTGAGTGTCGCCTACTGCGCCACTGCACCTCAGATGCAGTGACAAACGCTACAGTTACCCGGCCGGGTGCCGCGGAGGCGTCTGATGGCGCCTCTTCTGGCCTCGTCGCCGTCGTGCTCGACCACAATGTCGCCGCTTCCTTTTACGTCACGGTCCGACATAGCGCCAGCGCTAGTGCGCAGGAGCCGAAGCGCCACCGTGGTGAGGCGCCCCTCACCGTGACGCTGACTCCCACCATGCAGACCTACTGTACGGAGGACATCCCCGTCCGAGAACTTCACTTCGTCCGCTCGTTTTCGTGGACTATTGTGTTGCTGCTGGAGAGTGGTGCGCTTGTCTTCCTGGACGTGGAGACGATGCGGCTCTCCGTTCATCGCCCCGTGAATCGCTTGCGGGCCCCTGACGCCGGCCGGTATCACGCAGGACCTTTGATGGTCGCCCCGCGGAACTTCTTCTGCGTGTTGAGTGGGAAGCCTTTTTCAGCCGTTGTTATCGAGCACAACACTGCGATTTTGCTAAAGTCTCAGTGAAGAGTGTGAGGTTACCGCGGGGCGCTCAGCTGCTGTTTCCTCCTCCTGCGCCTCGTCGATCGCTGACGATCACCACTTGCCCTCTTTCTCTGGTGGCGAGCAATTCTCTGAAGGAGGATGTGTGTGTGTGTGTGTGCACACGTGGGCGTCTGCGAGCCTACATCCCTACGTGTCGTTTTTCTAATCTATCCGTATGCAGGACCTGCTGACCAGAGGGACACCCCTCACTCAGCGTGGTACCTCAGCGCCCAGTACGCCCCACACCGTACGCGGTGCGAGTCCGGGCAGCCCCCTCTCCCCCTCCCTCCTCTCCCCTGCCAGTGCCGGAGCCCCACTTCTCGTGGTGACAAGGATCCGTGCGATGCATGGCCACACTGATGTGCCGGCGGTGGGGTCCTGGGTGGCGTTGCGTCGGGGTGACCCGCGACAGCGAACACGCTTGTGCCGTCCCCGTGGTAGGCAGAGTGTCGGCGTGGCTGGGACGCATTGCACCCGGCCCCGGCTGCCGTTGCTGGTGCGGGGGGCTGCGTGCCACCCCCTACGGGGGATGCACGCCAGGTGGGTGCCGGCGTGACGGGAGCGGGTGTGGGGTGACCTGCAACGCGCGGGGGCGGGGTGGAGTATGCGGCAGGGGCCCTGCTCGGATGGCTGAGTCGGCGCATCGCTGTAGAGCGTGTGTGTGCAGGGCTGCTTGGCACCACGCGATGTGCGTGTGACAGGGCCGGAGGTGGCGTGGAGTGCAGCTAGGCTCAGTGCACCACGGCAGAGAATGGACAGATGGACAAAAGCACGTTTTTCATCGCACGCGTGCGTGGCTCGCGGAATGGTTTCAAGGACGTGGTTGGTCATGGCTGAAGAAGAGAAACCGCGCTTGGGTCTGCGCCGCAGAGGCGCTTGGGTGGCTCTTGTTCAGGGCGCGGGAAAGTCACCGCAGTCCAAGCAAAGCGATGTACCGTCGACATCTTGTCCACGCGACCTGTAAGCGTCGAAGGCGCGCATGCGGGGCAGCTGTTGACGTGCACGAACTCTGTCGACACCGGCTTCCTCTTCTGTGGCGTTTGTCGCCCGCCATCTTGAATGTTTGTGTTGGTACTCAACTACTCCCCACGAATGGTCTCTTTATCCATTTTTTTTTTCTGCTACTGCTTTGAGCGCTTCACGTGGGTGCTTGCTTTCCCGTGTTGTGCATATTGGAACCGAACTCGGGTCTGACTGCGATGCAAGCGCATTCACACGCTCGCGCGAGTGCACATCGACGCCAACTGGCGCGCGTGCGAGTGGCTCCCACGCTTTGCCTCTCGTCGCTTTTCTTCTCTTGTCGTCTCGACTGCGACAGAGGCTCTTCAGGAAAGGTCCGAATCGGAGAGCGAAGGGACCGAGGTGCCTCGGCCACACTCGCATTGCAACTTTACACCCCTCGCGATGCGCGCCGCTTTCTGTCTGGCGGCGCAGTCGTTTCGCCTCTGTCCTGCGTCTGGTGTAGCTACACCCCTATCGCTGCGCACTGTCGCGTCCTCCGCATTCCGCGGCACCCTTCTTGTGACTGCTCGAGGCTTTGCCAAGGTCTCGTCTGTACAAGGCAAGATCGAGGTGCCTCCCGGTGGGTTTGTGACGGCGGATGTGAGGATTGACATGAACGCTAGCTTTGGCGGCTCCTTTGCCCGCGGCGTGTTTGCGGAGCGGGAGATCGGTTACGGCCGTGAGGTCATGAATCTGCCCGCCTACTGCATGTACATCAGCGAGAACGACCGCCAGCCACTGCGAGAACAGGTGCTTATCATGACGAAGGAGATCTTCAGCAAAGTCGTCTACGGAACGCCCCAGGAACAGCAGTACGTCAAGCACCGCATCCTCTCGCTCATGTCCGGCGGCTTTTCCTACTTTACTCGCGAGTGCGACGTTTTCGACTTTGCGGAGGACGTGCGTGCTCCCGGGGCCGACGGAGCCTTCCGCAACGGCACCAACTGCCTGATGAGCGGCGAATTTTCCTCTTACGATCTGCAGAAACTTCCTCTCATCGTCGAGTTCAACCGCTTCGAGGTAGACTACCGTGGCCGCCGCGGCATCTGTCTCTTCCCGGAGGCCTCGTACCTGAACCACAGCTGCGAGCCGAACGTTGAGCTCTCCATTGCGTACAACAGCATCAAAAACAACTTTTTCCTTAGCGCCCGCGCGGTGCGGCCCATTCGCGAAGGCGAGGAGCTCTTTATCAACTACATGCCAGGCAACAACCTCCCTCTCTCGCGTCTGGCATTGGCCATGAAGAAGCGCTGGGGGTTTGAGTGTTCCTGTGTCAAGTGCAAGAGCCGCGCAGTGGGCGCCGTGACCGTTGTTTTTGTCGTTCTTCTGATCCCCATTATTGTGTACATCCGCCGCTTCATTGTGGAGCGGACAAAGGAGAAACACCGCAGCCTGTGACCGTCGAGCGGTAGTGGCTATGGGAGGAATGTTGACCGGAGGCGAGGAATGGTCGAGGCCTTTGGTGTGCTGACGAATTTGTTTCGTGGCGCCCACGGCTGTCAGTGAGTCGTGTCCCCGGCAGAGACGAGATGGCGTGCATGTCGCTGCTGTCTGAGACAGCGCCGTACTACACAGTTTTGCGAGGTTTTGTTGTGAGTTGTTCTTCTTACAGGTCTACGTTTCGTGCGGTCGAGTTACATCGAAAACAGAATAACCACAGAAGGATGAGAAGGAATAGCGCGCGTGGAAGCGTCTCTGCTCTCTGGTTCCATGCATGCTTTACAGGAACTGTGCTATCTTCGCGCATCTAGGCGCACGCGGTCGACGAGACCAGGTGCAGGTCTCCGGAAGTTGTTGCTCTCCGATGTATGCACACTGCAGACGCAGCAGCTGCGTGGAACACAAAGGTGCGTGAAGGGTGCACCGCATGCACTTTCCCTGTACGTTGTGCTGGACTTTGTCTCGACCCTTCCACCTTTTTCAATACTCTTTCTCTCTCCTGTACACACGCACATGCGTGCGTGCGCAGGTTATCGCAGACTCTCTTGTTCTGTCAAATGAGAGCGCACACACACGCGGTAGAACATTCACAGTTACACCAACAGCATAAAAGTAAAGGACGAATAGTGAGCGAAACACCACCGGTCGTTGGCGTGTGTGCGTGTCCGCTTGCTCAAGGTATGTGTGTGTGTGTGTGACTCGACGGTTCTATCCTCTGCTGACTCCTCACTGCATCCTCACTCCTTCCTGCATACACTCAGCAACGACACATATTTCATTGAGACCAGCGGCTGCCGACGACAGCGAAAAGCAAACACTCAGGGCTGCGGCTTCTCGCCTTTTATTCATCTTGATTCTGGCGCGTGCAGAAGAGGAGAGGACAAGGGATCAGTGGCACGACGGAATCGACGGCAGAGAAGCAGCAACAAACGAGAGCCGCTCAGGGACAGGCGCACCTGCACCCACACCTCCATACCATTGAGGGCGCCTCCATCTCATCTGCTGCTGCTGCTGTCGCTGCTGCTGCAGGACGCACGTTCGAGCCATCATTTCTTTCTCCCGCAAAACCAATTTTGTGCACACCATCACTCATCGCCTCTTCAGGTCCTATATATCAGTGCACACAGACACGGTTCAGCATTTTCGCTTCACATTCCGGGCTCCATTCTTCCTAACTTCGACTTCTCTCTTTTCCCCTACTCACTCACAAGCTTAGCCTTCGCCTACCCCCTCTGCCCTGAGTTCTTGCCGAGCCTGCGGAGTCTGGATCGTGCTCCTCTTTTTTTCTTTTTAGTCCCTGTATCTCCCTCTCGTGTCTGGCAGCGAAAGATGTGGAGCATGTCTTCCAGCCCGGTCCCCTCCGTGAATGGCTCTCGACCACCAGCTGGGACCGCTGGCGGCTACGTCTTCATGCCGTCAGGGGTAAAGAAGTCGATGTCGCTCCAGGCAGGTGGCGTGGTGAATGGCGTAATACCCGGTGTAGTTCCCCCGCACGATCGTACGCAAGAGGTGTGTAAGTACTTCGTGAATGGCGGGTGTCTGCGTGGGGCAAACTGCCCCTACCTTCACGAGCTGCCGGACGAACGTCACCTTGACGTCAACGGGCTTGGTTTCATTCTCAACCCAAACGTTCATAATGCGCAGAAGACGGTGGCGTCTCCGCAGACGCAGGTGGCGGCAAGCACGCCTAGCCAACCACTGAAGGCATCCGGCTCCTCTTTCACCATGATGCTCAACAATCAGAATGCCAGCCAGAGTAGAGTGTTCAGCCCGACCAAGGCCGCAAAACACCAGCCGCCCTCCATGAGTGGTTCTAGCTCAGCATCACCACAGACGATGCAGATGGGGAAGCTGCCAGCCCCTCCCAAGTATAATCCACCGGAGCCGTACTTAGAGCTCAACCTGCCTCCGGCGCTAGCATTCCCGCTGAAGGTGCCGGCGAAAGACACCACTGCGACCCTCACTCATTTGATGCTACAAAACTGAGTCCGTCACTTGGCGTTTGGCCATCGGGAGAAGCGGCCGCACTGAACATGGCGAAAAGAACACAATCAAACGAGGTGTGTTTGTGTGTGTGTGTGTTTGTGTGTGCCTGTCAACTGTGTTGTCGGGCTCTGCTCTGGATGCATGGTCGACACTGCCGTGTCAGTGGCCCACGTTGTTCTTTTTTTTTCTATGTAAGCTGTGACGAAATGTAATTTTTTTGTACGTTTTCCGCTTGTTGTCCACTGTCTCCCGTTGTTGTTCTTCTGTGTCTGTGACTGCTTTTACCCCCCTCCCCTCCCAAATGCCGCTGTTGTGTCGTGCTTCCGTATGCGTGTGCCCGCTTTAGAAATGCTGTTGAGGATACTAACTCACCCGCTCAGCACAGCAAATGTAGCACGGTCAAGTTGCACGTGCACACAAGAGCATAGCCGCTTGCTCAGAGGAATGGTTCGGCCCAAGTGTGCTCGACGTCGCGCTGCCCACTCCCTCTCTTTTTCCTCCATACATTCCTCAGTGCACTTGCGTCCAGCTGTTCTTTTTCCGACCCCCCTTTTCCCCTTGTGGCTGGCTTCCTATTTTTCCATGCAGCACATCTTCTGATAGTCGTCCTGCTGCATTTTTTTTTCGCTCATGTTCGTTCTTTCTGTTTTGTCTGTTTTCTCTCGAGGTTCTTTGCGAGGCTGTGGGTGGGTGGGTGGGTGGGGTGGGGGGTAATTTGTTTGACGTCAGAGGTGACGAGCTTGAAACAACAGTAAAGACGAGGATGCGGTGCTGAGAGGGAACCTGCAAAGGAAAAATATGTCTGACGGAGGCCTCTCATCGCATACGTGAAGGACCCCATGAGAGAGGTCCACACGACCACCCAACCGCGATGGCGGAGATGAACCGAAAGCGGCGGCACGAGAGTGACGACCTAGAAGAGAACGCGCGCACACACTTGCCCATCCGCACATTCCTAGCGTCACACACATTAAAGTGCTGCTGCTCTTCCTCTCTTCCTCGGCCTTCTCTTTTTCTTTGACGTTGGGTTTTCTGTCACTGTCCCCCCGCTGACTCTTTTGCCGTGCTTCTTCTCTTCACCCGCTTCTTGTTATCCTTCCGTATTGTGTACGTGCGCGAGGTTGTCTTCTTGTGTTTCTTCCCTGTCGATTTTTTTCTTTTGCTTTTTTAGAGTTCGCGTTTTGAAAATTTTCTTTTTCGGTTCGTCACCTCCTCTTTTCTCTCCTCCGTGTTATGCTGTTGCGCGTTGTTTGTGTGTGCGTGTGTGTGTGTGTGTGTTGCGTTTCTTTTGTGTGCGTTATCCCAGCTCTGTGTTTTCCCCGTTTTCTTCCGCGTGTGCTTGTTTTATTTCATTCATCTCTCTCTTTGCCCTCTCTTGGCCTCTTTCTAACGCTGAAGGAACCACCACCACTAATACCACTACTACCAGTATTAATCGATACCACCAGCAACAACAAAAAAACAAGTCCCAGAGACGAAAGGGTCGCAGCAGTGCAACGGAACGTTGAAGTCTGATGAAACAGTACGTGGGTCTGCTTGCAGCGAAGCGGCGCTGTGCGATGCGAACGTGGTCGTAACCGACTTCGAAACGCACACAAGCCGATCAGTTATCTCGTGCGCTGCCACCGGTGCTATACCACTGCATACAGACACTTATGCGTGGATGCCGTGGCAGCTGCTCTTTTGTCTTCGCTCACTGCTGTAGCATGTTGTCATCCATAAAGGAACGTGTGTGCATGCGTGTGTCGGACACCTCTCACTGCTTCTTCGATGCCCGTCAACACATCCCGATCGCTTGCTGCTTTCTCTCCTTCTGTTCTCTGTCCCTTTCTTTCTCCACTCTCTAATGCTCACTCGTCTTAGAAGCGAAGAGATACCCTCATGCTTACATCGCAAGGCGAACGTGTGGCCGTGACCGGCGCAACGAGTCGGTCTCTCACGTCGTCTCCGTCTGCTGATATGCGCTCCCAGCTAATCGGTCACGTCTCGCGGAGTGCCGTTACGCCGTACGGGGCGCGCGTGTCGAAGGAAAGCGCCGAGTCCGTCCTCCTCAAGCAGCGCATGGAGGTGATGAAAACCGTAGCGGCCATACGGGCCAACGAGGACACCTTTGGTGGCGCTCGCGTATCGAGACACGGATGTGCGCTCCCGCAGATGAAGGCTGCACCACGAGATAAGATCCGCAAGCCCCTCTACACCGCCACCTCTACCAATCAATACAAGACGATCAAGGACTTGAAGGCCGACGACGGCACTGAACCGGACGCAGCTCAGCTGAAGAGAACGTCGCTCGTGCACGACGCTTCAGGTACGCTGGTAACGACTGAGTCGCCCCACGGAAATGCCCCCGAAAGTAGGGATCCACGAAAAGCGGTGGCGGAGAAGCACCGGGCGGCTTTGGTTACTCCTCGGCCGCATGTCCCCACGCGTATTGAACAGTGGATAGGGAGTTTCGGTCGTTCCCTCGGAGCGGTCAAACCCTACGCAATGGGCCGAAGCACAAAGCTGGCGACACGACACTGCTTTACTGATCTTCCTGTTGACACGAATGATCGATATGTGGATAGAATGCAATGCTGCCGCCCTTCCAAAGGCCTTTACGCGTACTACTAACCGTCCCATGCTACCTTGCCATTGGCGATCTACTTCTCCCTCCCCCTCAGTCGCGTGTGCACTGCAGCGCGCCGTGAAGCTACTGAGTCTGTAGTTGCACACACTTGCTGGGCATCAGGGCAGGGCCGCCGGCCAACATTCATGTATACGAGTTCCCGACGCGGAGAAGCTAACGTCGGCGCCTTTTCTCTCTCTTCTATGTGAGTTTTCACCACCCTCCTCTCGTTCTGCTGTAAGCCGTTGGCGTTGCTTACTCTTTTAGTTTGTTTGCTAGCTGTGCGCCGGTGCCCGTCGCCGTTGTACAGCTCACCTCCTTCGCCCTTCCAACGAAGCAAAAAAAAAAGAAAACGACTGTATGCAAGTGACACTTGCTCGGCGAGGAGAACGGTGATGGATGGCTTTTCGAAGGCATCTTGCCGTCTGTTGCTCTTCGGAGGACGGTAGCGACGGGAGAAAGTGTACTGCGCATTTGTGTTTCTCCAAGTACCTAAGCCCCGTCCATGCCTCTCCTGCCCTAGTCTATTTTGGTGCGCTCTTGTGGCCTGTTCCCATGGACGTTGGCAGGTGCTTTTGGTGTTTCATGGCTCGTTGGCGTCTCTGTTCGATCGGTGTGGCTGTCAGAGTAACCGACGCTGCATCCGACGCACGTCACTGTCCTTTCTCACGAACTTCTCCCGAACCACCTTCCCTTTCCCTCACTCTCATCGTCTCCTTTCTTTTCCCTTCCCCGCCATTGTTCAACGCACGCACCTATACACGTACTCGTACGTAATTCAACACGCCTGGGCTCTCTTTGTATGTGTCCTGCGGATCGTGTGCCTCGCCGCCAACACCGTGGTTTGCCACCGCTTTCCTCGCAGAGTAAGATAATAATCCTCTTAACTAACTCGACTTCTATCAAAATGCAGCAACCGTACTTCGGTCAGCAGCCCATGTTGCCACCTGGCTGGCAGCTGTCGTACACTGCCGATGGAAAGCCCTACTACATCGATCATAACACCAAGACCACCCACTGGAGTATCCCCCCGACCGCCTACGAGCCGTACTACAACAACGGCCGCGGTCGCGGGGCGGGCTACCGTGGCGGCCGCCAAGGTATTGACAGATCGAAGATGAAGTCAAAGATGTGCATTTACTGGGAGAAAAACGGTAACTGCGCATGGGGCGATCGCTGCGCATTCGCGCACGGCGCCGAGGAGCTGCGTAATCCCGCGAGTCAGCCCCGAAACGATGCCCCTGCGAGCGCTTAATGAGATGGCAGCGGCATGCGTAAGATAAGACGATATGGAAAGCGGAACGTGCGCTTCTTCAGCTTGTGTCGGTGTGATTATGTGTCTTTCTGTGTTCTTGTATTTTTGCTCAGGACTTTGACTTGATCTATTTGCCTTGAGTTTGTACGGCTCTCGTTCCCGCCGATCCTCTCCACTATACGACCGCGCAGCGAGCAGGCAGGCGAGAGAGAACGGGGAAATAGACATGTGCGAGGGCTGTGAAGCTCTATTTAACGCCAAAAAGATCATGTGACCGAAGAAAAAAGAAAACAGAAAAGAAAAATGGCGACCCAAGCAGATACACGGAGGGCGAAATCACGGCAAAGTAATGAGAACAAAAGAGCTACAAATGGTTAAAAGAAGGGCAGACAGAAAGCGAAAAAGGAGCGTAAATGATGACAGTAACTACATTGCTCAGATGATGCGCGCGTGTGTGTTTGTGCACCTCTCTCTCTTGCTATATATATATATGTATATATGTATATATATATCTATATCTATATATATATATATATATATATATATATATATATATATGTCTGTGTGTCTGTCTGTCTGTGCGTGTGGGTCTGTAAGGGCGTGCGCGTGTATAACAAGCACTGTTTTCTTCTCTTTTTTTTTCTATTGTACTTTTCCATTTTTCTTTGTAAATCTAAGATGAAAACCTGTGCGTCAAGTAGCCATCCCAGTTTGTGTGCTCTCTAGTCTTTTCAAAGAAAGGTTTCGTGTGTTGGACTTCTGCGCAGAAAAAGAAAGCGAAAGTAAATGCTGAGGGCACTTTGCAACGCGCCAGCTCATCTCGATTCCGTGTCCCTCCTTTTACGCGTCATTTCTGCCTTCTTTGGGCTGTGATGCGACGATGAATGAGCCGAGGGTGGTTGTGGGATGGGTAAAGCGGAGACAGGAAGAGGTTCCTGTAACAGTCAACGTTGCAGACCGTGGCGCGCGTCTCCGCCACGACGCAAGAGGAGAGGGTCCGGGGGTGCCTTCTCTCCTTTGCTCGTAGGAGCTCGCGCTCCTCTGTGATGAGCAGCTGGTCTGCAGGAGTGGTGGCAAGTGAACGGCGCGAAAGCTGCATCTGCAGCCGCTCCTCCGATCATCGTATCGCGAAATGCAAGAGTCGCGGTATGAAGATCCGACGCATGCTTAGTGACTCTTTCCCTCGCTGATTACCGTCCGTGGGTAGATTCGGCACCATCGTTTTCATCGATGAATGCAGCGGACTCAGAGTCTCTCTGTCCTTTGATGCACATTTTTGTCTACTTGACACATTCTTCCCTGCTCCACCCCTGTCTTCTCTCTTCCATTTTACACGCTTTTACGGCATCTCTGTGCTCCTCTCAGCTTGTTCTCCCCCTTTCGCAAGAAAACAACGACAACAAAACCGAGCCCACACATTTGTTTACAGAGCTGCGATATTTTCTTTTGTTCTAGCCTTCTTTTCACCTTGCTCTCTCCTCGATTGTGAGTTTGCCCCTCCGTGTCTGCGCGCGCGCGTGTGTGTGTGTGTGTGTGTGTCTGCACGTGCGTCGGCATGAAACGAGCTGCGGTGTTGTTCATCTTCCTTTTTTTGCTCATGCGTGTTTGAGCTACTTTTCTTCCCTTGAGTCTTCGTGGAAGCGCAGTCGAAAGCCTTCTGGGCGTTGCTCTCCCTCTTTCGTCTCCTCATTGACGGTCACATCGAACCTCGCTCTTTCTCTGTTATCCCCCTCACCCGAGCCCTTCGACTTGCGAGTGCGGCGATGTCCTTTCGCCAGGCAGTGGCGTCCGTGCTGGCCGTGCTCGTGTTGTTCTCCCTCGCGCTAACATCGACGCATGCCAGCTCACCAGCACAATGGGTGCCGACGCTGGCCCTTTTTGACATCAACAATTCCCGTATACTTTCCACGACGGGCACATCCGAGGCCGTTTCTCTCGGGCAGCGCAGCCTCTTCGTGTCAAGGTATGATCCAAACCCTTCCATCTCCGTAGCCTCTCTCACATTCTACGGCTCCGAGAACAGCTACGCGACCCGCACGTTTGACTTCCTCACTGTTCCCTACTGCGTGGTCGAGTCTGGGACAACCACAGCGTGCAATCTTCACGACCACATGCTATACATGATGTTCCGCTTTCGCCACCGCTATGAAACCGACTTTCACGCCATTGTTTGGCAAGACCCCACGCCTCTCTCGAGCACCGTCAAAGCATTGCAAGATTTCAAGGCGCACTTGAATCGCTCCGACGTTGTGTACCCGGAGAACGACGGGACCATGCGCGTGGAGGAAGCTGCTACGTGCTCCGACATTATGGACGAGTGCTACCTCTCACGAGCGGCGACGTACACGAGAAGCTACAAAGAAATCGATCCTGCCCAGTACTCTGCCCGATTTCTCTTCCGCATCGGCAAGCAGTACACAATGAACGGCCCGTTGCGCGTCCGCCTCCACAGCAGCCTCCCGCACGATGCCGAGACGATCGTAGACGTTGTGCTCGTACTGTGCCGACAGCCGTCGTCAAACCCGCTCAACCATCGGTGGTGGATCGAGAGCGTGGCAGGCCGCTTGGCGCTTCTTGTGGTGAGCGTCGTGACAACATTTGCCTTCCTCACCGTGACGCGGGAGGTCGGAGCGCTAATGGTGCGCCAGCGTAGAGGCGAAGACGTATTAGCACCAACGCTGCTCTACAGCGAAGAGGCCAGCGACGGCCCCCTCGTCTCCTTTCAGCGCTTCGCAAAGGTGGCGTCAAACAGTCTGCAGGCGGGTGTGGTGTATGTGTGGACCAAGATCCACGAACTCATATGCGTGAATGCGTGCTGCGCGTCGCGCCTCCGATGGCTGGGGGCGCGATGCCCCCGTGTGCCTGCTCGCGAGCACACCGCAGAGTCGCAGCGCGAGATCACCGCCCTCAACTCGACGGTCTTCTCGGAGGAGGAGGACCCGGGACCGACGTGCCGCATCTGCCGCTGTTCAGAGCCGCATGACGACCTCTTCGCTCCATGCGCCTGCAACGGTTCGAGCAAGTTTGTGCACCACAACTGCCTCGAGCAGTGGCGCGAGATGACAAGCAACCCACAGCACCGTCGCGTGTGCGCGGAGTGCAAAACGCCGTACACTTTCGTGCGCGTCGTCGTTCCGCAGAATCCCGACCTTCTCACGGGCAGCCCCATCATCGAGTCAGTCGTTCGGCACTTCGCGGCAAAGTTTTTGTATTTGGCGATGACGGTGCTCTTCGCCGTAGGCGGGGCGTACTGCTTGAAGGCTGCGTTTTTTTTGACAACGCTATGTGACACCGGCGTCGACTGGGGCTTCTACCACGGCTATCACTGGGTTCTCACCGCGTATTTTCTGGCTGCGTTGACTCTCAATCTGAGCATAATGGAGCCGTTCGTAAGAGGCACGATGCTGACAGGCGTGCAGTTGCTATTTGTGCTGCTATCACTCTTCTTCATTGAGATTCCCATGAGCTACGCAATGTCCGCCTTCCTCAGCCTCATCTTCGATCGCCTTTTCACCTGGGAGGTCTCGTATGGTGCTGGTCTTGCGTCCGCGGCATTGCTGCACCTGATGGACACCTTCTCCAATTTCGCTAAGATACTCGAGTCTTTTTCGGAGGAGCGGGAGGTTGTCGCCGCACGAGCCGAGAGCGAGACGCAGCGATCCGTGTAAGCTGTCTCACGATTTTTCTCTCTCTACGTCGCCTCACGGGTACAATAGGGTTACATCATCCGTCACTTCTACCTCCAGCTTCCGCCTTCCGTGCTCCATTCGCTGCGTGCTGCCTTGGAGCCTTCTTAACGCCGCACCAGCAGTGAGCGCATAGGAGACGCGTTCGTTGCATATTCGACGCCATCTTTTTTGTTGTTCATTCTCACTGCTCCCTTCTCCCCGTCATCGGCGGGTCGCCTTTCACTCAGCGTGGTACGTCAGCGCCCAGTACGCCCCACACCGTACGCGGTGCGAGTCCGGGCAGCCCCCTCTCCCCCTCCCTCCTCTCCCCTGCCAGTGCCGGAGCCCCACTTCTCGTGGTGACAAGGATCCGTGCGATGCATGGCCACACTGATGTGCCGGCGGTGGGGTCCTGGGTGGCGTTGCGTCGGGGTGACCCGCGACAGCGAACACGCTTGTGCCGTCCCCGTGGTAGGCAGAGTGTCGGCGTGGCTGGGACGCATTGCACCCGGCCCCGGCTGCCGTTGCTGGTGCGGGGGGCTGTGTGCCACCCCCTACGGGGGATGCACGCCAGGTGGGTGCCGGCGTGACGGGAGCGGGTGTGGGGTGACCTGCAACGCGCGGGGGTGGGGTGGAGTATGCGGCAGGGGCCCTGCTCGGATGGCTGAGTCGGCGCATCGCTGTAGGGCGTGTGTGTGCAGGGCTGCTTGGCACCACGCGATGTGCGTGTGACAGGGCCGGAGGTGGCGTGGGGCTCGACTTATGTTGTGTGTCAGAGAATAGACCCGCAGAAATAACATGCCCTTCCGTCTTGTATGTGTGTGTGGGCTGTTTCTTGAGCTCTGCGTCGGTTGCATCCTCACCCATTTAAGTGTTTTCTTCTCCTTGTGTTCTTTTTTTTCGTCGTTCTCATCGTCGTGGCTCGCACGTGTCCGTCACGCCCGACTCCGAAGGCGATGCTGATTGCCGTCACCACTCCTGCTTTTTTTCTGTGTTTTATGCGTTTCTCTCTCTGTCCGCCTTGTCGATGTGAACAGATCGGTCGATCTGTGTGGTAACGCTGGTAGTGTGGGTACGCGTTCTTCTCTTTGTGGCGCTTCACTAATATATTATGGTGAGCAGCTTCCGCTTGTGAATCTGCCTCGTTAGACGAGCACGGCCCCAAACAAAATCAGAGCTATGCTACCTCTAGTGGGTGAGGAACGACGATACGCCGCCTCCTGCCCCTCTACCGCACCACTGCCTCTCAAAGTGTAGATTTAAATGGCACCCACACACGCGTAGTGTCGCGTCTACGAGCTGTTTTACCGTGCGCGCGCAAAGGTAAGAATTAGAAACGGTAGTGGGTGTGTGGGGCAATTCAGCCGCCCTTATCGCCGCTGCCTATCTTGCTAAGCGTTGCGACTGTCAGACTGCGATGGATGTCTGCTCTTCTCCCTTTCGCAATGCTCCTCATTGTTCTTGACCCTCTGTACGCCTCTCTTCGCTCAATGAAGTCCCTCGCGAGAGCATACGTTCAACCACAGCGGAGACGTCCATTTTATCTTGTTGAGGCTACTTTGCTTTGCAGTCATGCTGCGTCGTACCACCGCTCGCTTTTACCAGAGCGTGACCGCTCCCATCGGAAAGGGTTGCGTTATGCCCATGAAGTTCGACAGCCTCAAGCCTGCGTACGTGCCCAAGTCCTTCACCACTCAGTTTTTCGTTCTGGGCACATGGTCGATTAGCAACATGATCACTAACTTTGTGATCGGGTTCCTCATCATCGCCTCCGCCAACGGTGGCTTGAGCGGTGCCTGGCCCCCGGATCCACACTCTCTCCACCCCTAAAAAGATGTGTTCTATGCGCGCCTGCGTCGCTGCGTCTGTCTGCACCTATGTGCGTATGTCTCTCTCACGTTTGAAGGGAGAGGTAGGATTTAAATAAAATGGGCGATGGGCCCTCGTGTCTCCATGTCGGAGAAGGGCCTTCTCCACGCATTGTTTTGTGGCTTCGTTTCACTAGTACTCATAGGATATCTCCCAGATAACAAGCGCAGGCAGAGGAATGAAATAAATCTTGGCTGCGGATGTGTGCTACATCAGAGCGTTGCGATACGACACGTGGCCCCTCCCTTCCCTCATCGCTGGAGGGTTGTGTGTGCGTGCAGGGGAGAGTAGACGCCGACACGCAAGTGCGCATGTGGCGCCGTAGCCCTCTTGCCCCTGTGGGGGTCGCGATAGGAGGAGGGCGGCGAAAACGCCATCTACCTCGAGGATGTGACCTTCTTTGAGGCGCCGACCAGTACAGCACATACATCTGTGTATGTGTGCCGTGTTTCCGGCGCCATGAGAGCACGAGGGCAAGTGTTGCTTTCTCTCCTCCCAGTGCTCTCTGCGCCGTGCCGCTCTTTTACGATTCTCTCGTCCATGCTCTTGCGGCCGTCCATGTCCCTCTTCACCGGCCTCCTCCCTCCTCTCCCCTCCTCGTGCTGTTGTTGCTGGTGTGCGTGTGCACGTGCGGGAACGTATTCGCACATCGTTTTCTCTCGCCATCCCACCTCCCTTTTCTGCCCACCCCCTACCTACCCACACGCACGTCCAGCATGTATATATGCATCTCCTCCCGTCTGCTACACCTCCTGGACTGCCAGGGCATCGCTCGTTGCCTCTCTCGCATTCCTTTTCCTTTCTCTGCTTTCTTCTTTTTAGACCTTTAGAGATATCACACAGCGATGGACAAGTATGAAATTCTCGCTCAAATCGGAGATGGCACGTTTGGCTCCGTCGCAAAGGCCGTGAGCAAGAAAACCGGCCAGCTTGTAGCCATCAAGAAGATGAAGCAGAAATTCTACACGTGGGAGGAGTGCGTCAAGCTTCCCGAAGTGGACGTTGTGCGGCGCATTCACGGCCACCCCAACGTGGTGAAGCTGCGTGAGGTAATTCGTGAGAACAACGAGCTGTTTTTCGTCTTCGAGTACATGGACGGCGATTTACTCGGCGTCATCAAAAAGGCCAAGCAGCAGGGCGGGCCGCCAGCTACCACACCGTCTACTGCACCGTTGATTCCGTACCCTCTTGTAAAGAACTACATGCGCCAAATGCTGCAGGCACTCGTGTACATCCACAAGCGCGGCTACTTCCACCGAGACATGAAGCCAGAAAACCTTCTCATTCGGAAGGAGGCGAGCGGTGACGAGGTGCTGAAGCTGGCAGACTTCGGACTCGTCAAGGAGATTCGTGCTCGCCCCCCGTTCACCGACTACGTGTCGACGCGGTGGTACCGCGCACCAGAGCTGCTCCTGCAGGATCGCTTCTACGGCGCTGCGGTGGATGTGTGGGCTGCGGGGTGCATTATGGTGGAACTCATCACCATGCGGCCACTTTTTCCAGGCACAAACGAGGTCGATCAGCTCTTCAAGATAATGTCAGTGCTTGGGTCCCCCACTGAGGAGGTATGGGCCGGTGGACTCCGCTTGGCCAAAAAAATCCGCTACACCTTTCCTAAAGTAGCCGGCTCCGGCCTTGCTCAAGCGCTGCCGTCGCACATCCCGTTGCCGGCGCTGGACTTGCTGCGTCAGATGCTTGTCTACGACCCGAAAGTAAGACTGACGGCGGAGCAATGCCTGCAGCACCCATTCTTCAACGTCGGCATTGACGAGTGCAACGCACCATCCGCTGCCGCGCTGGACCAGCTGGCGCTCATGGCAAAGCGGATGCTGCCAGGGTCGAAAACAGCACCGCCGGCGCTGAAGAGCCCCACCACGGACCAGGTGGCGGCGCTGAAGGCTGCTAGGGCCTCCACCGACGCATCACTCTCGGACACCTCCTCGCGCAAGTTCTACCTGCTTGGCACCCTCAAGGACCGCGCCCCATCGTTGCCAAAGCTCTCGGTCGCGTTGTCCACCTCGCCCCCGTCCCTTGACGCGCTGCCGAACGCTTCGTCACCTCTGCGTGGGCGCGGGGTCCTCTCACCAGCGGGGATGCCGGTGCTCGCCAACGGCCACCAGTGCCTCAGCCTGACAACGACAGTGGCCAAGGGAAAGCGCCGCTCGCAGGAAACAGCAGACACCTCGCTTGCGAAGAAGTTAGCAGGCTTGAAAAACGTCCCGACAGGAAAAGGGAAGCTGCCGGTGTCTTACGGGCTGCCTGCTGCCAGCGCCGTGCACTCACCTAGAGCGGCACCCAACCTGAAGGTCTCCGCATCCGTGGCGAGGCCATGCCCCCTGGCGCCCACCGCCAACAACCGCGACGCCGTGGCGTCCCCGCGGCGCCACAACCCGTACAAGGAGGCCGAGACTACGTCTCCCACGGCGGCGTCCGCGGCGGCGAAGGTAGAGATTGACCTGGACGAGCTCATGGAGGAGTTTGCGTCGGAGATGACCGCCATGGGGGTGCTGGCGCAGCGACACGACTCGGGGGCCTCGGCCGAATCGAAAAGCGAAAGCTACGTTTCCCAGCCAGCGCTTCCGCCCGATCCTGTGGCGACGCTGCTGAACAACAGCCGGTATAAGAGGAAATCCACCACGAGCGCCGACCCACTGTTGAAGGGGAACAACTCGCCTCGCGCTACACACCAGCTGGATACAAGGAAAGTGGACGATGTTGCCGCGAAGAGTGACCTTCCTCGCATAGACCACTCCGCCCCGAAAGGGATGTCGCCATCGCTGAAGGCACTTCTAGCAAAGCACAAGACGAGTGGTCTGGCATTTCCGTAGCCGATCCAGCTTCCGTTTCTCTTAATGTTCGTCTTTTCACTTTTTGTTCTGTGGTGTGGTAAGTACTGGTGGTGGGGAGGAGCAAGAGCGAATGTTAGTGTGGGATGACCGCCAATAAGAACTACAGTAGAGCTGTCGGATGCAAGTCCTTGCCCGCGTTCCACTTGCTCCCTTCCGGCCTCCTCCACGAGTCCATCTACTCTCCCTTCTCCTTTTCCTCCACGATTTTATTGCTATCACCGTGCTTATTAGGTTCTCCTTTTTTTTTTCTTCCCTCGCTTTGGTGCTTGGATCAAGGACCCGCCGACAAAAATCTTTCCACATGTAAATGAAGCTGACGCACCTCTTTCTGTGTTCCCTCTCTCTCTCTCTCTCATATTCTCCCGTTTCCTTTCTCCTCCACGCTCACTCTCTGTCTTTCCTCTCTTTCGTCTCCCCTTTTCTTCGTTGTGCTGTTTAGACTTCGAATTATGCTTGGCGTCGTTCATATACCATATTGCGTGTGCGCGTGTGCGTGGGTGAGCGCCGTTGGTGTGTGTGTGTGTGTGTGTGTCTTTCCGTATGTCTGTGCGTATGTCCTTTGCCTCCGTCTTCAATGAACGTTTTTGTTTTGGCTTGGTTTTTTCCTTTGCCTTTTTCCCTTTTTTTCCTTTCTTCACGTTATTGTTGCTGCGCGCCTCGTCTTCATTGCTTTTCCTCGCTCTGTTTCTTCTTTTCCTTCTTCCGTCTATGTCTCATATATATGTATATATATATATGTGTGTGTGCGTGTGTGCATATTATATCTTACTCCTGTTCTCTTTTTATTTGCTTGCCCTGTCTTCATGTCGGCCTCATAGGCGTACGAACCCGCTAATGAAGAACCTTAGAAAAATATTTCTGTCTCACCGCTGCTCCCCTCCCCTCAGCCAGAACTGAGGACTTCAGTGAGCGAGAGAACGAGAGAGTCGATGCCCTTCTCCCCTCTCTCACGAGCTGCGGACCCTCAAACCGCACCGACCATGATGCCATGTGCTGGTAGGCGCAACCGACCCTCCAAATTGTATGCGGGCCGAGCCTACTCCCTTTGTTTCCCTTCTCCTCCTGTTCCTTACCTTTTCATGCCTCCTCTCCCCACGCACCCGACTATTCTCCTCTCGTTTCTGTTGGGCGCGCCATCGGCCACAGCAATTGGCTTGCGCGCCGCTCTCAACCACATAATTACATCAGTACCCTTTTTTTGCCCTTTTCTTCTCCCTTTCTCTGTGCACCCTTCGGTTTTGCTTCTTCTCTTCCGCTCCGTTCATCTGCCCTTCCTTTTGTTTTTTGTTTCCATTGGGCGCCTTTTCTGCGTGGGTGCGCCCACACCCTATAACTCAGATCACACACTCGCTGACCACCACGAAAGCCACGACGAACTTGGCTTCGCGTGTTTTTTCTCCCACTCTCTGCAGACCCGGGTTGCTACTTACCTTCTACGTGTGTCTCTCTGCTTGTGTCCTACGCTCATGTAGGCCCTCGCCACCAAGGAACCTGCTTTTTTTTTCGACCCTGCTGCAAACGCACCGCCACTTCCTACCCTGCATTTCCGCGTGCTACGTGAGCGTGCCCACCGACACCGACAGGCCTGCCCTCGACTCGCGCTCAACTACAAAGAACCACCGTGTCTTGACGGATTTCACAGCGATAGCAATCACAGCGAATCAAAACAATACAGCGGGCGAGGAGAGAGGGCGCTGCAGCTTCTCTTGTCGCCCATTTCACATGGTGTTTGACACCGACTTTTTTGTTGTGAACTGTTCTCAGATGGCCGCGAACGTGCTTCAAAGCTACATCGTGGCTGCGCTCCACAGCGCAGCCACGCAGTTGCCCTCCTCGGTGCAGCCATATGCAATGATGCTGACGCGCGAGGACATGGTCTCAACCACCTTGGCAACTGCCATTGCGACGGCTGTCATTCTGTACACCGTCATCACCGTCGTGCTACCCGTGCTGCGCATGGACTTTTATCTTTCGAAGCTGCCAACCATTAAGAACAGCATTCCATTTCTGGGGCATGCCCTGTTGCTGGCGGGCCCCTCCCCGTGGTCGAAAATGTCGAACTGGAGTCTGTATCCGGAGAAGAACCTGCCACAAAAGAAGAAGAGTGTCGACGGTCCTCAGACGAGCCGCCTGGTGACCTACAACGTTGCCGGCATGCGGGTCATTTACATCAACGAGCCCCGCCTACTGCGCCGCGTCCTACTCACGCACCAGCGCAACTACCGCAAAGCGCTTGCGGCAGCGTACAAACACTTCATGTGTCTCCTCGGCACCGGCCTGGTCACCTCAGAGGATGAGCAGTGGAAGAAGGGGCGCCTGCTGTTGTCGCATGCGATGCGCATCGACATTTTGGACAGCGTCCCAGAAATGGCTATGAAGGCGGTCGACCGCATTCTGTTGAAGCTCGACGCGGTTGACGCAAAGAACCCGTCCGTGGACCTGAACGAGGAGTACCGCCACATGACACTGCAGGTGATCAGCGAGAGTGCACTGTCACTCTCCGCCGAAGAGTCCGACCGCATCTTTCCGGCTCTCTACTTGCCTATTGTGCACGAGTGCAACAAGCGTGTGTGGGCACCGTGGCGCGCCTACATGCCATTTCTGCACGGCTCGCGCATGCGTAACCGCTGCCTCTCCGAGCTGAACAAGGTGCTGAGAGACATCATCTGCCGTCGCTGGGAGCAGCGCAATGACTCCAACTACACAGCGAAGCCTGACATTCTGGCGCTTTGCATTTCGCAGATCGATCGCATCGACGAAAAGATGATTGTGGGGCTCATCGACGATGTGAAGACAATCTTGCTCGCCGGCCATGAAACGTCGGCCGCACTGCTGACGTTTGCGACCTACGAGGTCCTGCGCCACCCTGAGATCCGCCAGAAGATCTTGGAGGAGGCCACGCGCCTCTTCGATCCCGCCCGTTGCACGTGCACCGTGCAGACTCGCTACGGCCCTCGCGGTGTGCCGGCGCTGAATGACGTGCGCAGTCTGGTGTGGACGCCTGCAGTGCTGCGCGAGACGCTGCGGCGGCACAGCGTTGTGCCGCTGGTGATGCGGTACGCGGCGAAGGACGATGTCTGGCCTGCGGCAGACACCGGCCTCGACGCCGACGTCCGCATCCCCGCTGGCTGCACGATCGCGGTTGGCATCGAGGGTGTCCACAACAATCCTGATGTGTGGAACAAGCCAGAAGTCTTCGACCCGACCCGGTTTATTGATGCCGAGATCGCCAACGATACAAACTACCTGAACCAAAGCACGAAGGATGTGAAGTTCGCCAAGAAAATTGACCCATACGCCTTTATTCCCTTTATCAACGGCCCCCGCAACTGCCTTGGGCAGCATCTCTCCATGATCGAGACGCAAGTCGCCTTGGCGTACATGGTGCTGAGCTATGACCTAACGATTTACCGCGACCCATCGTACAAGGGTGACGTTGCGGCGTACGAGGATGCTGTAGGGCGCCACCACGACTTCATCATCCCGCAGGTTCCGCACGATGGGCTGAAGGTGTGGGGCACACCGAACAAGTTGTTCATGTAAAGCGAGCTGAGAATTGCCTCCACCCGCGGAAGAGAGAGGTATGGGTGGGAAGAGAGGAGCAGCGCTCCGTCGCACGCCACATATACGCCTATACGCACACGCTCTCCTCTCCAACAACCCTCCCTCCCACATACATCTCTGCTTCCTCGGCGCCGCACGCCCGATAGAGCAGGAAAAAGCGATCAGGAGAAGCAAGTGCGGAGGAGTAAAAATGTGGGGAGTCCCCGCAGCGACTCCATCGAGCGGCTTCCTCTTTTCGGAGAGAGCACAGCGAAAGGCGCACGCGCTCGCGCTTTCTGGCTTTGGCTCTCGCTTCTCCCTGTCTCGTGAATCTCAGTCTGAGTCGTTGGGGACATGAACCGTTCCCCCCACCTGCGAGTATCAGTCTCGTCTCCAGCACCGATGTGGGGCGTT
The DNA here is from genome assembly GCF_000002725.2 of Leishmania major strain Friedlin. Taxonomy (NCBI): domain Eukaryota; phylum Euglenozoa; class Kinetoplastea; order Trypanosomatida; family Trypanosomatidae; genus Leishmania; species Leishmania major. The sequence goes on along the minus strand of NC_007268.2, from coordinate 21,547 downwards.
CGGCCGAGATGGTATGGCACCAGGCTCAGGACAGTGAAAGCAGTGTCGGTACACCGCGCACAGTACGCGCAAGGGAATCAAGAAAAGAGGAGAGAGCGTGCGTGAATGCGTGCGCGGCGCGTACCTCGCTCACCCTTTATTTCTCTCTACACGCCCTTCTTGATCGAGAGCACCGGTTCGGCAATGGACTATGCGGAAAACACGAAAAATAAGCGCAGAGAGGCACACGTTCACATACGCATACACGCACAGCTAACGGCACCCCTCCCACCCCTGACGCTTGAGGTGTGTGTGTGTGTGCGCAAAGCGCGTGTGTGGTCGGCTAGAGATCAAACGTTGCATGGTGTGCCTGCTCGTACGCGTTCACTCTCTACTAGTTCTTGCTTTTGGGTACTTATCCACCGACAGGGAACAAGGAAATACCACACTGTCGATGCGCAGCTTAGCACGCGGTGACTCCAAAGTGTCCCCGTGCCTCCGCAACGACCACCGTCCTCTATGTTGATGGGACTTATTCCAGCCCACGGCGCGTATCCCACAGTTCCTTGCGCTGTGGACCGCGCGCCTGCATTCTGCTTTTACGTTGGCAGATGCACAAAACGCAACTGCCGTCTCACTCACCCGCTTTCCTGGAAACGCTCTCTCTTCCTCCATCTATCCCCTTCCCTTTGGGCTCGAACGCGTCTTCTCTCTTCGTCGTCGTTCGCGACGCGCTTGTCTCGCAGCACTGACACACGATTTTGCGCTTCTGGCGCCCACGAAGATGTTCGGACCACCAGCTGTCGGCGAGCATGCAGTCTCGCTTCTCCTGTCAATGCTGCTGCGGAAAAGGCAAGTTCGAGTTCCAGTGAAAGAGGTTCTTCTCAGCACTCCGCAGCCTGTGCTTGCCATGCGCGTTCTCGAGCACGCCAACCGCAAAGTTCTACGAGCGGGGCGGACTCCTGTGCACCATTCCCGAGAGCAAGCTACGTCTCACCCGGCCTCGCCCCGCACACTCGATCTCCTCGTGGATGTTCCGGGGTTCAGCCGCGCTCCCGAGGCTGATCCTGCTGAAACTCAATTTGTGATCCTGAGCACAGGACTTTCACAGACGCCTCCAGTCAGCCGTAACGCAGTGCGCTTACCTCTCTCCCTGCTCGACGTCGCGCAGTTTCATCGAGAAAGGCACCGCGTGCGACTGCCTTCCTTGGCCGTGCCGAGCAACAAGGCGGCCCCCATGGCATTGCTGGAATGGGCACGGCAAGATGCGACAATGAAGAGCAGTCTCGAGCTCTACTGCGGCCCCGCAAGCAAGGATTTGATGATTATGGACATTCCCGCCAATGTGGCCGTCGACGCTTACCTTTGGGAAGGACTACTCGTCGCCGAGTCGATGTTGGAGGCTGACGGTACACTCCTCGTCGTGTCGCCGCACGCATTCTCTGTCCGTGTACGGCGTTTTTTGCAGTGGCGCTTTCTCCGCGCGCAGTGCGCCGTTAGTGAGGCCGGCGCAGTGCACTACGCTGTGTGCTCCACTGTGGCCGCCGGCTTTGGAGACGCTGCAGTGCGGCGCGACGACTTCCCCGGACAGCTTGCTACCGGAAAGCGACGGCCTTGCAAGTGGAATCCCTATCGTCGGCCGGAGAAGCGGAAGTTCGTGGCGTCGCTGCGGCCATGGTTTACAAATGCTCCATTTGTCAAAGACGCCTTGAGGTGCAGTCTCGAGCGCGAGCGGGACGCCCAGGAGCGACTCCGCGACGCCGATGACGCCTTTTTTGCTGTTGCGCACGAGATGGTGGAAAAGGGGGTGCACTACTCGCATCCCAACGACTAAGGGTGCGCACAGCAACAAGCAAGCGAAGAACAGAACATGAAAACACGAAGTTGCCGAAAAAGGTAGTGGAGGGTGCAGGCTGCGGCGTTGCCCACCCAACGCCGCCTCGATTTTTTTTCCGCCGTGCCTTGTTCATCTCCTCGCTAATATGTGCGCTGGATGAAACCGCGCAAGTAACTCGAAACGCGCGCGTCTTATCGAGGACGCACCCACAAGCTATCATGCACGCGTGTGCGGGCCTCCGCTCTTGCTGCCCGCACACTCCATTAGACACTCATGGCGCCGACTCCTTTCTCGGAACCTCTCATGCTGCAGTACCTCCTCTCTGGCCCTGCTTGGTGCCCTTTGCTTTTCTTGCCTTCCGCCCCTTTCCCCGCTCACACTCGTACAGGTGCCCTCTTTTTCTTTTTCCGGCACCCCCACTCGTACTCTTGCCCGCGTAGCTTCACCTCCGTGCCGAAGGATGGCGCGGACGCTTCTTTTTCTGTTGAGCATCCTGGTGCTCGCTGCCGCGGCCACCGCGCACGAGCTTCACCTGCCGGCCGACATCTACGACCGCGCCGCGGGTGAGTGGAGTGTGGAGGTGGTCTCGTCGTGCCGGTCGCCGCTATTAGGGACTGTCACGTTTCGGAATACCACCGCCGTCGTCGAGTGGAAAGAGGTAGGAGCGCCCGAAATGAGAATCAGTGGGCGGTCGGCCACGTCGTCGCTGAGCGTAGCAGCGCTCTCTGACTTTTTGACGAAGGACAGCCATGAGCTCTCTTACGCTGTGTGCGAGCGCCAGGAGAACTACCTTGCCACCCCACAGCGCCCGGTCCAGGTGGCTGCAATGTCCACCACCTACATCAAGGCTTACTCAGGCGTGCTGACCAGCTCATTCGACGGGAGCACCTGTGACGGCACCCGCGAGCGCACGATTGCCATTCAAGCTTTGGGGGCGCCGTTCACGCCAAGCAAAGGGAAGGCATGGCAAATGCAGGAGGCCCTGTATGCAATTGATATTATTCTCGATACGAGGAACGTAGAGGGAACATGCGCGTCCAAGCGGGGCGCTGGCGTGCCGGATGCCGTGCCAGGGAACGACAAGCGCTCCCGGAAGCGTCGTGCGCACCGAACCCTGAGCTCGGGCATGGTCGTCTCTATGGCGGACGCGATGACGACTGAAAACGGCATTGTGACGCTGCGCTTCATTCGCCGCTCGGCAGCTCATCAGCCGTGGTTCCTACGCTACTACACCCCCATTGTATTCGCGACCATCTTCATCATGTATCGCATGGCGTATTCCTTCTCTTACGGTCGGGCCGCGAAAGCCTCACCACGTTCAGAGAGCAGTGGTGGCAAAACGGCTGGCGACGCTGGGCGCATCGCTGCGAGCGGCTGTAACTCTAACCCTATCGACACGTAAAACGGAAGAGAAAACGCTCACATGTCATCTGTTGCGTGAGGACACAAGAGAGCAAAGAGCGCTGCACTTCGGGCGGAAGCGAATTAACTTGACACACACCCGCACCCACACCCACAAATGCATGCACACACAGGCGCACGGTTGGAGAAGAGCTCTACACCTCGACTGGTGCATCGAGGGGGCCTTTGGTCTTCATACAGTAGCACTGGTGTTCAAAGGGCTCTGTCCCGGGCCCTGCGGAACTGGTCTTGGTCGAGCGCTTCATTGTTGGTACGTGATGCCATGTCCTCTTGCCTCCTCCGCACTCTCCTGTGCCTCCGTCAGTGCCCATATGCCGTGCTACAGCGAAGCGCCACTTTTCCTCCTCACCCCTCTTCGCACTTCTTCGCAGATACGCCCCCCTTTCGCGCAACGACACACCCGCGTCCCTATCGTCAGCATGCCGCGTGCTCACCAGAAGGTCGAGGCGGACAGCTCCATTTTTTCTCGCATCGTGGAGCAAGGCTGGGTATCCTTCTTAATTCTTGGCGCCTTGATGGTTGGACTGCGACTGTATAACGTAAAGCAGCGTCGCGACAGACGAAAGCTGCTGCGGGAGGGGCTTATGGCGGAGATGGGGTACCGCAGCAAGGCAAGCCGCAAAGGGGACTAATATTTTCGTCCCGCTTTGCGTGCGCTTCCTCGGCCCCCCTTTTTCTCCAAGGGCATTGGCAGCCCTCTTCCGACGTCTGTGCTGCATGGAGTAGCTGGTGCACCGTCTCTCTCTCACTGACGCCACCGCTTTTGAGTTCTATCATTTAGCATGTCCATTCTCTACTTACCATGGCGCACTGAGCCTAGCTGCACTCCACGCCACCTCCGGCCCTGTCACACGCACATCGCGTGGTGCCAAGCAGCCCTGCACACACACGCCCTACAGCGATGCGCCGACTCAGCCATCCGAGCAGGGCCCCTGCCGCATACTCCACCCCGCCCCCGCGCGTTGCAGGTCACCCCACACCCGCTCCCGTCACGCCGGCACCCACCTGGCGCGCATCCCCCGTAGGGGGTGGCACACAGCCCCCCGCACCAGCAACGGCAGCCGGGGCCGGGTGCAATGCGTCCCAGCCACGCCGACACTCTGCCTACCACGGGGACGGCACAAGCGTGTTCGCTGTCGCGGGTCACCCCGACGCAACGCCACCCAGGACCCCACCGCCGGCACATCAGTGTGGCCATGCATCGCACGGATCCTTGTCACCACGAGAAGTGGGGCTCCGGCACTGGCAGGGGAGAGGAGGGAGGGGGAGAGGGGGCTGCCCGGACTCGCACCGCGTACGGTGTGGGGTGTACTGGGCGCTGAGGTACCACGCTGAGTGAGGGGTGTCCCTCTGTCATTGGGGTACCCTTATTTTGCCCAGTACCATAACACACACACTGTTCAGAGAAGAAGTTTGAATGCCCGCACAGACTGCCAAGGATGACACACCATTATGACACGAAAACCGCAACAGCAAACGGGCTTGAATGCTGTCCCGTTTTTTCTTGTGTTGGGTGCGTACGGGTAAAATGCCCCACGTCCCCCAGTGGCGTGTAGGAGCCCACCAAGAGGTGGGTCGAGTCTACTGGCGCCGGGGGACCCTCCTTGAAGTGATATTATAGCTTGCATGCCTTGCGCTGCCTTCCTGGTGTTCTGCGCATGCACCTGTGCTGATGATGATCCACTTTTTCGCCCGTCTAGCATTGCATTCTTGCCATGCTTTTCCTCTCTCCTTCTCTCCCGTGTGACATAGCTGACTCAACGAGGAACTCAAAACGGCAAGTGAAGAGAACCACTACATACACAGAGCTCGGCGCGGCTGCCATCATGTCATCTTACGTTAGTGTTTCGGGCTTATCGAAGGTGGGCGAAGATGACGCCCTTCAGCGTCTCTTGTCTTCTCGTGAGGGCTCTGGAAACGGGTCCAACGCCCTCTTAGAGGCGATGCGCAAGATTCAAGCAGAGAACGTGTTTGACGCGGAGAACGTCACTTTCACCCCGGCGGCACCGCCAGCTCCAGTCGCGAAAGCGGCGAGCAAGAAGGAAAGCGCTGCGTCCCATGCGTCTGTGGAGAAGCCGAAAGCCAACGCTGTGTCTTTGCGAGAGCCAAAGAAGACCTCGTCAGGAATGTCCCCCTCACCGACTGTGCAGTTAGCGGCCTCTGCCGTTCAGGCCTCCAGCTTTCGCGCCACCAATCCAACAGACATCGATTCTCTCCCCGCGCTTGTGGAGCTGGTGCATCCAAAGCTGCTCCGCCCGTTGACGGACTCCATGAAGATCGAGCACCTCACCCGTATCCAAAAACTGTGCTGGGCGGCAATGCTCGACAGCGATAGCGACGTCCTGGTGCGCAGCGAGACTGGCAGCGGCAAAACGCTCGCCTACGCTCTCCCCACGCTTCACCGCCTTCTCGTGGAGTGCGATAAGACGCCCATCTCGCGCGACGTGGGCACCCTCATCATTATCATGTGCCCGACCCGCGAGCTTGTGTTGCAGGTGACAGAGACAGTGACCACTCTGGTGCGCTGCGCGCAGTTCATCACAGTCGGCGGCATCCACGGCGGCGAGAACCGGCACAAAGAAAAGGCACGGCTGCGCAAAGGCCTCCCGATTCTGGTGACGACGCCGGGCCGGCTGCTCGATCACCTCAAGACCACTGCTTCCTTCACTGTTGCCCACGCGCAAACAGTGATCATGGACGAAGCGGACCGGCTGCTCGACATGGGGTTTGAAAAGGCTCTGCGTGAGATTATGGAGCTGCTAGAGAGAAAGTGCCACCACGCGTCCGATCTGAAGCGTGTTCTAGTCTCTGCGACCATCACAGACGGCGTTGAGCGACTGTCGCACTTTGCGCTGCGCAGGAACATTGCCCGCATCGGCGAGACACAAGACACCTTCTCTGTCCCGACAACGTTGAAGCAACACTACGTGATAGTGCCGGTGAAGCACCGTCTCTCCGTCCTTCTCAGCTTTCTTCGCTCCCAGCTGGACGCTGGTGCTAACAAGATCATCGTGTTTGTCTCGACAGCGGACAGTACGGAGTTCCTGTACCTGCTCGCTTCTCGTCTACAGTCCCCATTTCACAGAAGGTCGTACGAGGGCAAGGTGGTCACGCGCTCGCGCGGTGCTTCCATGAGTGCGAAGAAAATGGTCGAAACTGCCAACCGCCACCTCGACAACGGCGGCGCCACGGACGAGGTAGTCACGTTTGAGGATGTGAGTGACGGGGAGACGGAAGGGGATGCGAGAATTGACAGCACCGCGGCGTTGCAGCGCGCTTTCCTGGACGCCAACGTCTTCAAGCTGCACGGCAACATGTTACAGGTGGACAGAGCTGCCGTCTTTCACGCCTTCAAGTTTGGCACTCGCAAGTCCCGCAGCGACAAGAGCGTGTTGTTCTGCACGGACGTGGCTGCCCGTGGCCTCGATATGCCGAGGATTGACTGGATTGTGCATTACGACCCTCCGATAGACCCGACAAGCTATGTGCATCGGATCGGTCGCACGGCGCGTATCGGCAACAGCGGCGACTCAATCCTTTTTCTCGCACCGGACGAGCGTGGCTACGCGGCATACCTGACGCACTTCATCCACTCGCAGATGCAGCAGAGCGACGGCAAGGAGGCGACGGAGATGGCGGAGCGCAAGTACGAGACATTTCTCTTCTACCTCACCAAGCTGGATCCCAAGTCGAACCACATGTGGATGCAGAGCACGGCCGCGCTCGAGCGTGCCATCTCACGCCTTGCGATGCAGCGTGACATCGAGCGTGGTGAGGACGCCAAGGAGAACCTTTACCGCGTTGCGCTTTTTGCGTATCAGTCGTACCTGCGTGCCTACGCCGGTATGCCAAGGCAAACGAAGTCGCTCTTCTTCTCCTCCACACTGCACCTTGGCCACGTCGCGCAGAGCTTCGGCATCGACAAGAGTCCATCGGAGGTGCAGCGGGAGCTACAAGCCTACATCCGCGAAGACCGAGCACTTGCCCGTGACAACCGAAAGGGCACCGTCACCAACTCGTGCGACGGGGAGAGAGGAAAAAGCAAGCGCCAGCGAGTGGAGCTAGACCACGAGGACCGCTACCACAGTATGCTCACTCAGAAGCAGCGCAAGCTCACGCGCGACTGGGCTGAGAAGAGACGCAAGGAGAGCACCAAGATTCGGCCGCTTCAGTTCTCTGAGTTCGACGCGTGAGGAGACGTATTTCTTCATCTGGAAGAATGGCAGGGCAACGCTAGGCAATGCAGAGACTTGCCGTCCTCGAGACTACGCCGAGGACTTTGTAACTTCGAGTAACACTCAGATCACTAAAAACCGTACCGATTCATTCGGCCTCCGTCGCAGACGTCGCCCTTCCCAGCAGCGCGCCGAGATGGTGCATTCTATCTGCTGCTGTGCTGAATTTCTTCTTTTATGGGACACAAGTGTGCACGGGGATCGAAAAGGAAAAGAGGAACAGCGGAAGAGGTGGTGCCGTCTGGGATCGTGGCTGCTGCGGGAGCACGGGGCGGAATGCTGACATTAGCGCACACTTTTTTCACCGTGTGCTCGATGGATCCGCATGTGAGCGGGCGAGTCCGCATTGCGTGGCCGACCTGCGCCCTTCCTTTTCCGTCTTCTTCGCCCCACTTGATTTGCCTCTGCCCGCCCTGCAGGACTCGCCCGCGGTCCTTCGCCCTTTCACTAGCCTCATTGTCTCTCTCTCTCTCTTTCCGCTCTTTTCTCTCACGCTCTCTGTTTTGTCTCTGTGACATTTTCTGTGCCGCGAGCTCATCTAGCGCGATAGCCGCTCTTATCGCCACGTGGAGTTTTCTTCCCCGCTCTCTCGTCCACACCTCTTTACTGTGAGGCTCACGACATGTCATCCTCACCGAATCTCTTTCTGCGAGCGGCCGTCGTATCGCTCAATGTGATTGGCATGTGGGATGCCTACCTGGTTCTGCGCCAGCGCCGCGCCAACCAAACCAAAGAGATGCCATCGTATTTCAGGAAGGACATCACGGACGAGGAGTTTGCGAAGGCGAAGGAGTACGAGAGCGAGAAGAGCACGTTCAGTTTCCTCCAGCATCTGAAGGGACTCGTGCTGACCAACATGGGTATTTTTCTGCGCCTCCCCGCACTCCTGTACTACCTTGTTGCGCAGCGCGCGAGCCTGTCTACTGGCTCCTTCTCTCATAACTACGCCGCCGCCGTAGCCGGGGAGTTGATCTCCGTCGTACTTGACATCCCCTTCTCCTACTACGAGAACTTCCACATTGAGGACCGGCACGGCCTCAACGAGATGACCAAGACAGAGTTCGTAAAGGATATTGTAAAAACGCTGCTTCTCCGCGTCACGCTGCTGTACCCTATGCAGATCAAGCTCATTCAATTTGTGGTGCAACGCTTTGGTGAGCGCTTTCCGTTATACCTCTTCTTTGGAATGTCTGTGATGCTGGTCGTGTTTCTCCTGGCAATGCCGACGGTTATCCAGCCGCTGTTCAACAAGTTTACCCCGCTCGACGCGGAGTCGCCCCTGTACAAGAAGATCGAACTCCTCAGCAAAGAGATGAGCTTCCCCCTCAAGAAGGTCTTCGTCGTCGATGGCAGCCGCCGCTCGCACCACAGCAACGCCTACTTCTACGGCTTCGGCAGCAACAAACGCATCGTTCTCTACGACACTATTCTAGAGCAGCTGAAGGACGACGACGAGCCTATCATTGCCGTGCTCTGCCACGAGCTTGGCCATTGGAAGCACAACCACATCTACGTGAACCTTGCCATGGCCCTTGGTCAGCTCATGCTCATATCCTACGGCGCACGCCTGGTCGTCTTCGACAAGAGGGTCTATGAAGCGCTTGGTTTCCGTGAGGTGGATCCGGTGGTCGGGCTTAACATCTTCGCTGAGATGTTCTACGAGCCCCTGAGCACGTTTATCGGATACGGCTTTTGCTATGTTTCGCGGCGGCACGAGTTTCAAGCGGACCGCTTCGCCGTGACGCACCATCACGGTGAGGGAATGAAGAAGGCGCTCTTGGTGATCAGCAAGGAAAACCGGGCCAGCCTAACACCGGATCCGTTGTACTCGGCGCTCCACTACACGCACCCGCCCGTGCTCGAGCGGTTGCAGGCGATTGACGCGGAGCTCAAGAAGCGGGAATAGTGTCGAATGCTACTCGTGTTGGTGCGCCTTACCGCAGGTCTTTCTTTTTGTCGTTGGCCGTTTCCGTCCATGTGCTTTCTTTGCCTTTTAGCAAACTATTGAGTGGTTGCGTTGCGCTCATCCGTCTCCTCTACCCGCCGTGACTCCACTCTACCCCCTCTTCTTCCTTTTGCATTCACCGCGCGGCGTACCAGAGCGGTGAAGAAGGAACAAAACAAAAGCAAAGTTGTGCAGCTCTTTAGGATCGTCATCGTCTCCGTCAATGAGAGCTGCGATCTAGACGCGTTACCACTTGCCTGCGCTCGCGCACCATTCGACGCTTGTGCTGCAGCACCGCCACCTGCCGCTCGACTGCTTTAGCGGAAGGAGTAATGAGCGTCACACGACTCAAAAGCGCACGCGCCGGGTGACGTGCCACACGGTTCCGGCCGCCGTAGTTGTGTGTGATACAAGGAAGTTTCGCGCACGCGCATCCTTGTTGCTGCGTCGACCTCAGAGCCTCTACCCTGTTTTGCGTATTTTACCCCGACGATTTTTTTGCGTTGCGTTTTTTTTGTTTGTTTCGATTTGACAGAGCTCAGGCGCTGCGGCCTTGAGAAGCACCCCACTTGTCGCTTCCATCTTCACCGGAGCAGCTGCACATTTGTCGATATCAGTACGCCATTTATTCCCCTTTTCGCGCTTCTCTCTCATGGACTCTCAAGGCCCGTTCTTAGTGATTCCGACGAAGCGGGGCGCCGTTCCGACCTTGACGCCGGCGCAGGCGAACGCTATTCTGGAACCATCGGAGCGAATCCTGGCCACCAGCGTCTTTGAGGCGATGGACTTTGTGAAGCCGTGCATCGAGGCCGGGATGCAGTTGAGTACCTACTGCGGTCTGAGTGGGTACAAGACTGTGCTGACGCTGCGCTCGTCCTTCCAGGGCCTGCACGCAAGTGCGTCCTCCAGCGACACCGCAGTAGCCGGCGATAACGAGAGAGGCCGGGCCGTGATTTCCTTTGAGAAATGGCGTGATGTAGTCAAGGCGACGCGGCCAACCTTTGCGGTGGCCGTGCACGAATCTCTTCCTCTATGCGAGCCACTGAACAAGCGGCGACGCGTCGCTGCCACTCGCTCGGAAACGTGGCTGGCCAACACCGAAGAGGCATCGGACCTGGGGTGCACTATTCTGCCGTCCATCTCGGCTGGATGCACACACGATGGTGGCTACATCGACGCCGTGCCTCGCGGGGAGAACAGTTACGAGTTTTTCCAAACCCTTCAAGCGCTTCAGCTATCGCCGAAAAAGTGCACAATGTGCGTTGCACCCAGCATTTCTGTGCTCCTTGCCGCCATGGTGAGCAACGTATCGCTACTGGAGTGTCCACTGCCGTGGACGCTGGCCGAAAAAGGCGTAGCTCTGCTTCTTCCCTTGGAGGAGGCGACGACGACGTCCCCAGAACCTGTGGTGCCACTTCTGGACTTAAACGACAACGTGTATGCTCTCGACATCAACCCTATCGCTGAGGGGTGCGACTGCTTCACCTGTAAGCGGCACTGTCGCGCTTACCTGCACCATCTTCTTACTGTGCAGGAAATGAACAGCGACATTCTTTTGGTAATGCATAATCTTGCGCAGGTGGTCCTACTCGTCCGGGCCTACAGGTGCGCCAGCGCGCCAACGCGTGAGGCTCTTGTGAGTCGCGTTGCCTCCGCACTATGATATCACGGCACTGGCGTGCGTGTGCGCGACGACGTAAAACGCTAGTCTCGCCATATCCCGTGCCCGCTGCGTGCCTGTGTGTGTCGCTGCACTCAACACGCGCAACCACAAAAGAACCATTGGAGGTGAAAGCGGAAGTACGACGAGACAGAGATTTCCTCACAGAATTCCAAGAGAGCGGGTCGGAGCCTCATCAACGTCCCTGCCGCTTTTCACAGCCATCGTCATTGCTGTACACGTTAGCACACTCATAATGAGGTGATGGAAAGACAACCCACGTTTCGCGTGTCTGCGTTACTGCTTGCGCGCTTCAGTGAATGTGAGAAAGCCATCGCGAACACAAAAGAATACGCTGTTCTTTATTTCCTCTGTGCTCTGCTTTGACTCAGTTGCCTGATCGAAATGGACGTTGTGCCTGCCTCTGCGACCCCGTTTCATGTCATCCTTATCTCGACAATGTGTTCTGATTGCTAGTACCGCACCCCCTTCCCTTTACGGCGCCACACACACACACACATACATACATACAGCCGCCGGAGCACGCTGCGAACAGACGAACCGCACGCCGACTGCACAACATAAAATAGCAGAAAAAGTAGATGCCGAGAAGAAGGTGACCGTTTGGTTCACTCGTCCCCTTTCACCCCATCCGTCACACCAGAGACACAGGCGTGTACACGTAGACACACGTTGCATTCATAGAGACGTAAGTCACCCAAACACGAGCGAACATATATAGACACACACACGCACACACACACACACACACACACACACAGGCACATCAGGTACCCTCTACACCCTCTCACAAGTTGAACAGGCCTCTCTACTTTTTTTTTTGTGTACACCGCTGCGACGTACCGCAAGCTTCACCATCTCAACGAGCAAGATGTCGCAGTTGCGCTCATCGCCGTGTCGTGGCGGCGGATGGAGAATAGGCACTCTGCTGGTGATGATTGTTTGCTCTGTTGGTGCGGCATCCCAGCTGAACACGGACTGTGACACGCTAGGCTTTATACTGGATGTCGCAGACCGCAGCTGTCAGGCGTGCCCGGAACACGCTCGTCGAGTGCAGGGGACGTGCGTGTGCGATGTCGGCTACGCGTTGCACGTGGACGCCAGCACTGGTACGCAATCGTGTGTGGACTGCGCCGCGCAGAAAATGATGGTGAGCGATGCGGGCGCTGTCAACGCGTCCGCGTACTGTCTCCCTTGCGGAGGAGACCGCCAGCTGACTTGCTTGGTCGATGCCACGTACAACGAGGCCACACGAACATGTGTGTGCGCTCCGGGCAGCGTCTTGGCGAAGCAGGTGGGCACGCTTTTGCTAACAGCGGCGATGTGTGCCCCATGCGCGCGCTCAGCGTGCGTGACATGCTCCTTTCCGTATGCACTCGATGCGAGCAGTGGCGCGTGCCGTTGCAGCGCCGGCTTCACAATGCTCTACGACGGCTCCTGTGTGCCCACCGAGGCGTACGAGTCAATGGCCGCAGCAGCCTCAGGAACGTCGACGGCCCTGTCTCCGCCAAACATCGACAACAGCGGCGCGGCCGGGCCTCTGACTAGGGTTTTTCCTGCACAGACGTACTCGCTCGGCGCTGCCCTGCTGTGCAGTCGCGGCAACAGCACAGCGTGCAATCTGCTGGCAAACCTGTGCGTTGTGATGGACTACCAAGTCACTGCCATGCCGTGTGCGCTGTACCAGCACATCAAGCAGAGCAAGCCATGCGACGATCCGTGGTGCGAGACGATAGACGGGCTTCCATGGCTGTACTACACCCGGAGCAACGCCGATGTCTTGAGCAACGTGACGACAGAGTACCGCCTCTCGGCGCGCCAAAAGCTGCAGCTGGTTGTGTCCGTGTTTGATCTGTACGGCAACTGGCTTGGGTATCAGTCTGTGGTGAGCCAAGTCAACCCGTGCTTTCTCAAGAACACCGAGCTGCAGACATTTTTCGCTGCCGGCGACACACGCGCCACATCGTGCCATGTGAACTGGCATTGGTTCCTTCGCGCAAATCGCACTCTATTCTATGAGGTTTACCTTCGGCACCCGTTCAACGCCTCGCGGCTGATGCCCGTGCCCCTGCTCATCGATTACTCCAACTACGGTTTTGAGCCCGCGACGTTTCACGACCCGTGGCTGTACCGCGGCCGCGCCGTCGCTTCCAACGGCGCCATGTCCGAAGGCGGTTTCCGACGGCGGTTCTACGCCTACGACAACGTGGGTGGCAGCAGTGATGCACTGCTTCGCTCGCTCCCCAGCTATGTCACAGCGCTACGCAGCGCCAGTCTAGTGCTGGGGGCCGATCACCGCGACGATCGTTACGTTGCGACCCCACTTCTCGTGCTGCAGTACGCGTCCAAAATGGTGTCCACGATAGCCGATGCAGCACCCACGGACGACCTCGAAGAAGAGCGGCAAACGCCTCTCAACACCAGCGGTCAGCCCGACTACACACTCCATTGCCAAATGCGCTCCTATTACCTGTCCAGCACCGACTCTGTAAGCCAGGGGCTGAAGGTTGCGGTTATCGTCCTGTGTGCCCTGTGCTTTTTCTCGGCGTGGGTGCGCACGTATGGCTGGATGCGACGGCGACAGTACCTCGTTCTTGATTCGTTCGCGGTACTGCGATTCTTTGTGTACCTGTGCAACCACATCAGCAACATGTTCTTCCTCGCCGTCGCCGTTGCGTCGTGGTACATGTTCATCGCGTACAAGGGGCAGTCGTCTTTGTCGCGCGCGATGCGGCTAGGCGACGCGTACGTGAACGCGATGCTGTACGTCGCCGTCACGGGGAAGGGGGTCACGGTGCTGTACCGGCTAGCGGAGCAGTGCAACGCGGACTACTTTGTCATCGACTGGGAGCGATCGAAAGGGCAGCTGCTCCGTGAAAACAAGGTCGTGCCAGTGAGCATGTGGCGCTCAACGTTTGTGGCGAATGCGCTGAACGAGCTGCAGGCACTGCGCTACTGGTGCCCACTGCTCACCATGACGATCGTTCTCCTCTTTCTACTTGGCCTCGATTACCAGAACATGTCTGCCAGCGTCCCGCGCGGGTCGCGGCAGGTGGACGGCATGACCGTCTCGTTCGACACCCTCCGCATCGCGATTGACACCTTTTTTTGGGTGGCTGTGGCGCTGGTCATGTACTTGTTCGAGTATCAGATTTACTATCGCTTTGTTGTTGTGCACCCCCTGCAGGCGTTCGTCGACCTGTGTTCCGTGTCGAACATCTCCATCATTATCCTCTTGGAGCAACAGTGGGGCTTCTACATCCATGGCGAGTCCATTCATGCCCACGCCGACGTTAGTATGGAGGAGTTCCAGAGCAACCTGTTTCTTGAGGCTCAGGGAAACCTGCCCGTACGCGGCTTGGGGGGCCAGAGCAAGTGCCAGTCTCTTGAAGTGTATCTCGGGCCGTACACCCGCCAATATCTTTACATGTGCTACATAGAGATGCATATCGAGAACCAACGTTCGCTTCTGAAGCGCGAGCGCGCCATCAACCCAGCTCAGTGGCACTATATCCGCTTTCTTTTTTGCTTTTCACGACAACTCTGTGTCTACACACAGACGGCCTTGGCTATTCGCGACCGCATTAACTACGCCTTCCAACAAAGCGTGCGTCGCGCGGAGAGCACGGTTCTGGTGAAGTTTATGCTGCAAAAGTGGCTCGACTTCCCACCCAACGTGATGTACATGAACGGGCCGCAGCGCGGCGATCATTGCGGCAAGGATCTCTTCTTCATCGACGACGTTCAGTCGTACGGCCGCGCGTTTCTGTGCGGTCTCGACTTTGACCTTTTCGTGCTCTACGCTGCTCTGTTTGCCGCAATCGACGCGGCGCTGCACAACTTCTACGTCGCCATGGTGCTGGCTTTTGCGGTGGAGGTTGTGGTGCACTTCTACCGCGTCCGTGAGGGGCTCGCGAACTTGAGTCAAAAGACAATGATTGATGATCGCTTTTTCTTGTAGACATCCCTTCTGCTTTGACTTCTCTGTTCTCGAAGAATTGGAACACCACCTCTTGTTCGCCGGGCCTCTCCGAGCTTGTTTCGCTTCCTCCTCTTCAATTTTTTTTTTTTGCGGTGTGACCGGTGTCTTACTCTGTTGTGGCTTTGTTGTGACCCCTTTGCGTGCCTCTGCGTGCGCGCATGATGTCTCTACGCTCTCCGGGGGTGCTTTTGCTGGCCCAGCTGCGCCTTTTGCACGTTGAAATGTGCTGCCGCGCACAAGGAAGGGTGAACGCCCTCTCCTGCTCGTACTGTCCTCTTCCTTTGTCTCCAGATTCCGCTCTCTCTCTCTCCCTATAAAATCGCGGTATGTGATGCGGCGCACATGAACCGTGAGCGATCTGCGAGCTGTGCACGCACTCTCACGCGCCTGTGAACACACAGAGCCGCGCTTGCGGATGCACAGATGATGGAAAATGGCAAGAGTCCGTTTAACAGAAAAGTATATATGCATATACGAGTCACCTTCACGCACGTTGCCAGTCCATTTGCAGTGGTGACGAAGGCAGCGCTGCCTGGCAAAGCGCTTCCCTGTCACCACTACCCTGTATATTATCTTACATCCCAGCGCCTTCGGGGATGGGAAGACCTTCATTGTCCATCTCTCACGCTCCTCGTCAACGTCTCCTCGCCCCCTGCTCTCTCTCCTCCCTTTCGTTTTTGTTTTCTTCGCTAGTGTCTGGGCATGCAACGCCGGCGGTTCACCTTATCCCTCCCCTTCAGCCGTCCCCTGTCTTTTTGCCGCTGTTCCGACGCTCTCTCTCCGTTGGCAGATGCGACGCTTCTCGCACACTGTCTTTTTCAGCGCCGCTCAGCGCGCGCGCTTGTCGCGCAGCTCGACTGGTTTGGGCTGCCTTGTGGCCGTTTCGATTCCTCTTGCCTGTACGCCACCAGCATGCGCGACGCAGCAGCGGTGGGCTTCGACCTCCCACGGGAGCTCAGGTGCGACGGGGCAGCAGACCCACCACCCCTGTCCCACGCCTGCTCGGCGGCGCGACGACTTTCTTGGTGTTGTGCAGGTCACCTCCAAGAACCTTAAGACCGAGATGGAGTCGAAGGTTCCTTTATTTCTGTACTTCATGGTCACCAACCACCCCGAAGTGAAGCAGTACACGGAGCTGCTTTGCCACCAGGTGGATCAGGCGAATCGCCGCCTCAAGGACGAAAACTTCGGCGATGTGTATCAAGAATTTGGCAAGGACGCAGGGCTAGCGATCAAGCTTGGCATGGTGGACTGCCTACAGGAGCCGGGGCTGATGGCCAAGTTTCACATTGATCCGCACATGTTCCCCTTGATTTACTTTGTGCGCAACAAGGTGTTCTGCGACAAGATGGTTGGGGTGGTCACCGAATCGCACGTGAAGGAGGCTGTAGAGGCGTTTATCGACTACGCCAAGTTGGAATCCAAGAGCGAGTCTGAGGGTGCCTCCTTATTTCAAAAGGTGAGGCGTCAGGACGACGACGACGAGAACGCCATGACCCTCATCGCCGCGGCGCACGGCAAGATGCAGGCCGGCGACCCTGCGAAAGGCAAGCAACTCTTCGAAAAGGCACTTCGCATGTCAATGGAGGACATGGAGGTCGTGAAGAAGCGCTACGGTGTTCCAAACAAGAAGATGACGCCAGAGTTGTGGGCAAAGCTGAAGCGCGAGCCCTGCTACAACTCGGCTCCAGAGGCTTTGTGCGGGCTTGCGATGTGCGCCATGGCATCCAAGCAGCGAGACGAGGCATTTCGTCTCGCGGCGCGGGTGCGTGAGGAGTTCCCGTTTGCACCGCAGGATATGCGCGGCGTCGCGGAGGCCGTTGTGCGCATCGAGCTCATTCAGGTAGTCGACTACGACCCCGACACGGACAACTACATGCGCCTTCTCAAATTCGACGAGCTCGTGAGCGAGCCCGCGCAGTTTTACAAGCACCACCTGAAGCGTGCTGTCGCCTTTTACGTGGAGGGAGTGGCCGGGCAGGCGATTGAGGAGTGCCTTCGCCTCATCCGTGCGGAACCGAAGCTGCTATCTGCGCTCAAGGAAGGTGGCATTGTACCGAATGATCTCCGCCTAGGGCCCACGGCTGTCACACCCGCGCGGCAGGTCATTCGAGCCATCTTTGAAGCGCTGGGGCCCACCAATGAGCATGTAGAGAAGGGTCGTAAGCTGCTTCAGCTTTATCTCTAGCTCGCCATGGACAGTGCCTACCGAGCAGACTCCCAGAGCACTAGGGAGCAGCGAGACCGTAACGGCGAAGAGACCAAAAGGAGAAGGGGGATCACCTCCACGCCGTGCATCATTTCCATACGGAGCAGGTGAAGGCGACAACAGCGCATCAGTCGAACGAAAAAAACCGCTTTATCTGCTCCCTCTGCGGGTGCCTGTGCAAGATGTCTTTCGCTTTCTCTTCTGCGCATGCGTGGCCGTGGCTCAACCGCATCATTCCAGAGAACATTTGTTCCTCTGCCTCTTTGCTCACCCTTTGCACTCGAAACAGTCCCGCAGACGCTGCTGCGGGGGCAGCTAGGAGCCACCAGTATGACATATACCCTTCAGTACCTCAAGAAATGCACTAGCGCTGCTTGCCCCCAGGTCAAGGATGCGGGGGTTGTATCTGCGACCCGCTGCAGCTCTTAGCGGTCATGGTAGGTAACGCCTCAGCACAGATACTTTGTGTCTCCAGCAGTGCTGCACGTACTTATAGAGGAGGGATCACCTTGTCTCCACTCGAGCCTGTCCGTATTCTGATATTGTGTACGCAGAACAGGCTTCTGATCGATCTGAGCATTGACAAGGACAGCACGTCCCTTCACTGTGCCCCCCCCCCCCGCTGAGCATGTGTGTGTGTGTGTGTGGGGGAAGACAAAGTGTGCACCTCCCATGATGACCAGCGACCTTGCCGCGCTACGCAGCCACGATTGCTGCACCCACGCATGTGCCAGCGTCGTTAAAGGTTGTGTTTCTTGGGCCCAGTCCGCAGCTAAGAGGTTGATGTGGACGACGTGGTCATTCAAGCATCCGTTTCTCATTCCGTAGAGAAGGTTGGCGTAGGCGGCCATCGTTTCGGCCTTCAGGCTGACTCCCCGCCCTGACACGCTGATTTGCTCCACATGCTCCTGACCAACCGCTCCAATGCGTCCCACCATTTCACCCATTCGCTGCCCAAGCTGGAGCTTCTCAGCATTGGCTACTAGACGTCCAACAAGGTTCACGTCTGAGAGTTTGCTTCACTTAGTCATCCGCTTCTGTCAGTGCAGCGTGCGAAACTGAAGAGGTGACACCGGCCTTGCCAACTGCCGCTTGCTCACGTGTCTGGATGTCTCGCGCCGTTTGCGTTTTGGCAGACTTGAACTCAGCGAAGGAGACACTGCGACGCACAGCACCCGCCGCCAGGAATAGTGGCCTCGCAAAAGTTGACACGCTGGTGTCGTGCAATCTGCCGCTGCGCGTAGACGTCGACCTCGGTGTGCGTCTGCGCCGTCTGATGCCACTCTCCGGCGCACCAAACCTTCGAGAGCCCGTCCCCGACGACCGTGGAATGACGTCCTTTGGGACGCCTCCGCATCTGCTCCCCGTCGGCGTGCATGGACCTTTCTTGTTCCGATCACACCGCAGCTCGTGCACAGCTGAAGGCTGCTTCCCAAGCTGCACGAGATACCTGTTGTGTGCCGCCGCCTCTTCGATTTGGTGGACGTGACCAAGTATCCGCTGTTATACACCGACGATTTCACCTACTTTCATGCGCTGACCATCCTTACCCTACTCACTAGCTCGCCACTTCTACAGCGCCTCGTGACGGGAGAGGGCCGCACACGTATTCTTGACGGTCTCGACGCACAGCATTTTCCTTGAATCCGTCCATGTGAGTGGTACCCCTCAACTGCGAATATCTCCTACCGCTTGCAGGAGCGCCTCGACAGAAGGGGCTTCCCGCTGGTTACAGTGGCTTGTGCGCATCATCACCCCCGCTCAAACGTGCGCTGAGCTCGGATTCGTCGACCTCGACAGCTAAAGTGGCCCCTCGTCGAGCTTGGCACCTTCCTTGGCATTTTCACCTCTTACAGGCATCCCTGAAAACCGTCTCAACGTCCTGAGAAGCGTTGTCTTGAGTGCATGCTCCCCTCTCCCGCCCGAAACGAAAAAAAAAACACCACGAGACCCTGACAAGTGAACGGAAAGTCTACCCCGAAAACGGGAGCAGATTGTTGTAAGAGATCCGCTACGACGACGTCAGCGCTCGACTTTGCTCTTGTTGTCATTTTCTCTCGCTCTCGTTTCTTCGCGTGCAGTGCTTTCTTGCACTCTTTGCTTCTGTCCTCGATCGTATGCTTCACTTTCGGTCCTGCGCAGCAGGCGACGGCAAACAGCGGCGCCCGCTGTCTTCATGTGATCGGCAAGGAAACGGTAACCCTGCTGACCCTTCAAGCAAAGCAAAACATGGTGTAAACAGCGGTGCGCTGTGGGGCCCTCGTCCCTGCGTCTTCACAGATGCCAGTGGGCTCTTGCACGCTGTTTTCTGCGTTCCCAGTATCTGACCAGGACCTTTTCACCCCTTTAGAGGAACGTGGCAGTCGGTCACGATGCATGATCCCCAGTGCAAGCCGCTGGCTACGTGCGTCGTGTCTGCGTGCGTTGCGTATGAACGAGTGCTTCGCTTCCGAGATTCACTTCCTGCACAGCAGGGGGTGCGCTACAGGGGGTCACCTTGTAGCCCGCTGCGGCTGACGGATCGGACTGCCGCATGCAGGGCCCTCTTTGAATGAGGACGCTGCAGTGGCCATGTTGCCCGGTGTGGCGGTATCTGTGGGGAAGCTGTGTGGCGCTTGGCTGTGGCCTTTTCCTTCGTAGGGTCTTCTGCGCATGCTCCCTGTTCGCGGAGAGGCAAGCGGTCTTCCTCACCCTTCAGTGCTCGTCCCTCGCCCTCTTTTCTTCCGGTCACTGGTCTCCTGTCATCTCAAACGCCAGCCTTTGCAGCAGCACTGAACCCCACGGTCGTGGTTCTCCTCAGCGGGCTTGCGCGCTGCGTCTCCGTAGCGGGACGACCTCGGGAGAGATCGCTGCCTCTTTGCAGGCGCCAGGGCGCGCAGTCCGTTGCAGGCGGGGTGCCGCCTCCTTCTCCCTTTTCTTCGTCGCTCTCCTGCTCTTGCCTCCGGTGCTGTGGCGCCGCTTGGGGCGCAGTGGTGCTTGCCGTGACCTCGTCAGCTGCGCCGCCACGGAGCGGACCAAGAACGAGCGAGCAGGAGGTGATTGGTTCATAGTGCAAAGGTCGCTTTATTTCGTTGCGTACGTGGCGGCGATTCACAGATCACTGTGCTCACTCAGCGCCAGTCTCGCTTGTCAGTGGCGCGCTGAAGGGTGTCACTTTCTGGTGTTGCCTAAAGCCCTTTCACTCTCCTCCGTTGGTCTTCGTGCCTGTAGCACGTCTCCATGTGAGCCCTCGCACTGCAGGGGGTGGAGGGTCTGAGTGGCTGCCGCTCCTCGTCGACTCTCCTTAACCAGCCGACTCTCGTCTCGGACAAAGTGGTTTCAGGTTTTGGTTTCCTTAGTCGGTGGTCTGCTGGATGCTGCCGGGCGGCTGCGGCGTCATGCGCGAGCTTCCGTGAGGAACGGTGCCACAGCCCGGGTGTCGTTCTCCGTGGTGCGCGCACCCCGCTCACGGACCCGTGTGGGGCCAAAGCACCCGACATCGCCCTCCACGCCATCTGCCGGTTGTGCCTTCCGTCTTTCCGATGCCGTCGCCGGAAAGCTGCCCCATCGCGGCGCCGCCCAGCTCCCGACGTTCATAGCTACGCGTCGGCTCGCCGCGCCGCTGGCGGGGTCCGCCGAGAAGCGAGTCCGTCGTGTGGTCTGCTTTTCGGTATGCAGGCCCTATTTTGCGTCCGGTGGAAAGCGGTTTTGTCTGCACCCAAGCCCCTGCGGCGACGGTTGCGCGCCGCACCGGGCCGTACGTTTCGGTGTCTTTTTTTGTGATGCTGCGGATCGTCGACCGCCACGACCTACCCCGCGTGTGCGCGGGACCTCCTTTACGCGGCGGCGGAAAACCCGCGACGCCCACACTACGTCTCTCGGTGGGTGCGCCGAGTGCCGACGAAACCCCGCCGTCTTTGAAGGCTTTGCCCCACAGCGGTATCCTTGGGCACTGTGAAAAGAGGCGTTTCCTCGGCGTGCCAGACCACACCGCACACCAAATGAGGGAGATAGCGCCGCCCTCGGAGGTGGTTGCGCATCCCAGCGCCGAAACAGACGCAAAAGACTCCCGGTGATAGCGAAACCCTCCGACTACCAGTACGGCCCCGGTACCACGCCGCCCCGCCGCGCATCGGTGGTGAGGAGCTCGCAGCCGCTTGCAATTACCCTATCTGTGCCACTGTGCAAGAGTACGTGTACAACGTGTACTGGTGCAGTGGTGAAGGTACGGGTACGGGTACGGGTACGGGTACGGGTTAGGGTTAGGGTTAGGGTTAA